>NC_064851.1:125797768-126397768 GCF_024139225.1 Suncus etruscus
TTCTTGAAGCTTTTTATCCCATTTAAGGAATACTGAATTTGTCGCTCCTTCTGGACTAAACATTTGAGTACTGTTAGTCTTCCTATTTAGACTTGTTTCCTCTCATTCTCTGCATTTAGACTTAATAAGTTTCTCTAAACCAGTGTTCTTCAGCTACCAGTCAGACCATAGACAGTTATTAATCAATAGATGTAGAAAGGTTGAAAACCACCTGTTTACCACCTTGGTTATAACTGCTAGGCCATGTACTGATATGCAGAACAAGTTTCAGTCTCCAGGTGTATGAAAGTTGAAAAAAAAATTGATCTAGGGCTGGAGATATAATAGAGGGGTTAAGGAACATACCTTTATGCAGCCAACCTTAGTTCACTTCCTGGCACCACAGGAATAATTCTTGAGCACAGAACCAATAGTAAGTCTTGAGAACTTCTGAGTGTGACCCAATCCTTCCCCCACAAAAAGAAAAGAATAATGCTGTGGGTGGGGTTTCTTAGCTTCAGATCAAACTGCTACATGTTTATATTTTATTTTACAACATTCCAGTTGTCAAAACAGTCAGCCTCTGACAAGCCCCTTGGATTTAGTTCTTATCCTACTCCTTTATGCCATCTGCCACCTTCAAGAATAAAACACAAAATGAAGAGCAGGTTAAAACAATGAGATGCTTTGGGATTTAAATGGAAAGGTTCACTACTTTTCAGGGCCCACCTCACCTGGCTGTAACACCCTGAGAGGGACCTCCGCTTGGAACCTTGCTCTCTTAGCACCTCTCTTGCCTCTCCCTTTTTCTAATCATCTGAGTGTGACCCACTAAATTTAGAAGAAAGCAAGACACTGAATTTATGCATTCATTTCTGGTTTTAATTTCTGGAATGGATCATTTGATTATCTCTAAGATTCTATTACGTAAAGGAAAAATATGGAAAAGAGAAAAATGCTTTCTATCAAGTACAGCAGGGTTTGGGCTAGTGATTAACACCCTGGTGAAAGATAACAATTTGAATAGTGACATGAGTAATCACATCTTTTCTTTACAGAGTAGAGTGTTTTCTGTTATAATCATTCAGGCCTAAGTCTTATTCAAGGAGACAGAAGTGTCAACATGCTCATAGATTTCTGTGCACTGTCCCTTTTGTTTCATCGTAAGCTTGGTTTGAATCTGCCAGGGAAGACACTTTCATAGGAGATGTCCACAGGGTTTTTTGAAGGCCACTATCAAGAAAGGCCACTGCACAATGACTGACCTCTCAACTTGGTGTCAGTTCCATAACCCAACAGTTCAGTGGAGAATAAGTAGCCTGAGCTCTAAGGTCCTATTCTGAGAACCTCAAAGTCAGTCTTGTCCATGAAAAGGCTGGAAGGATGGGAAAGTCTCTGCTTTGAGTCACTTCAGTCCAGTCCTTGTTTAAGTTCCTTAACTTCCAGACTTTTCTGGGTTTTAGTTTCAATGAACAAGAAAGAAGATTGGATGAAAGCTTGATCAACAATGTCTGATCATCATGAGTTTAAGTTGCTCCTGGACTTTCCTTGAACTCTTACTGTCTCTGTCATCTAAAACACTGCCAAAAGCAGTACTTCTGTCTTGATGGTCACGGCAGTTCTGGGCCATCTGAGGAAATCGGGACCAATTGAAAGAAAAGTTTTGTTGCACCTCCACCTCAAGGCCCAATGAGTCCCCCCGACCCCAGGGTCTCCAAAAAGCTTCAGGTTCATGCTTTCTTGAAAGAATCCAGAACTAAGTTTGCAGACACAGGGCTGTAGGCGAATATGTGGGTGTTCCCAAAACAAAACAAATAAAACTGCAAAGAGCAGATGAGGCTGTTGCAGAGTGTCTCTCATTTCTGGGTACCAGAAAACTCAGGGCTGAATTATTTCTCAATTAGAGCAAATAATTAAACTAAGAAGAGCCTTTGAACTTAGACTTTTGTCTTTTTTTCTCCTTTTCTTAAAATGTATTTATAAAAAAACATATCTCTAGATAAAATAGTCATATGTATGTTTGAGTGCTTCACATATTTCCAATATATTCTGTAATAATCAAACATAATTAATAATTTTACTATTTACTTTTCTAGTAGTGCAATTGGTCCATTCATATCTTATTTCTAAGCATCAGTTTGATTCTGATATTTTACTCTAAAATATATTAATAATAAATATAAATTATGATTTATTTCATTGGATGATTTTTTTTGTGTTTTTGGTTGCACCTGTATATGCTCAGGACTTACTCTAGGCTCTGTATTCAGGGAACTAAATAGGATAAAACCTAGGCTGGCCATGTACAAAGCATGTGCCCTTCCCACTATACTATTTCTCTAGCTCTAGATATGATTTTTAAAAAACTACTTTTTTCTGGAAAAATATAGTGTGGGCATGGAGCTGGTAGATTTCTTGTCTACTGACAATTTATTTCTGCTTGTTAATGTTTTTGTTAAAAAGGATCAGGAGACAGGGCAGAAAGAAGCAATCCATGGATGAGCAAGGTGAGGAGAGATCTAGGCCTCTGACAGTCTTTAGCCACTGCCTTATTGACTTGAAATCAAAATGAAAAGCCTGGGGTGTTTCATGAACAGGAGTGGGACCCACAGAGTCTGCAATGTGTATCAAACTAGAGAACAAATTATTATGGCCTAAATACCAAGGTTTTTGATCCATATCGACATACCCAGTGAGTCCAGTTGAAACTTAAGTCTTTTCAGTGGAAAATGGGGAGCTAGAATTAAAAAAAAATCTGAATAGATTTATAATGAAAACAAAGTTCATAGGAGGGAACCTGAGATCCCTTGCAATTTGCTACTCAGTTATGATACAAATAAGTAGACTTCCTTCCTACAAGTAACAGATCTAACTCTCCTCCACTTATTTCTTACCAAGACAGTGTAAAATGTGGCCAGGCGAAACTACAAAATCTCGCAGCTAATATGTGTGTACATTTGTCCTATTTAGGTTTCTTTTGTCTATTTGCAAACCTGCTACCTCTGTTTCCCAGTACTCACCCCATCCCCTTTGCACTGGAATGGATACTTCCTTTCCATCAAGGCCCAGAGCTGGCCAACTGCTAGGAACACTTGTTCCTCCTGCTCTGACTTTGAACTTTCAGGAGAGCATCATTGATTGTATTCTTCTAAGTCTAGACATATTATTTTAAAACAGATAATTGCTTGACATTTAAAGAGGTTTCTTTGGCCTCTGACATAGAAAAACGTCTCTTCCTCACCCAACCCCTGCCAATCTGCCCTTCCCACCCCCATCCTGAGAACTTTTCCATTTTGTGCCTCCTGGGACTCTGCTTTGTGTCTCTGCTCTGATCCCTCTGCAGCCTTCCATATCCTGTGGCTCCAGGAAAGATTTCACTGGATGGGAAAGAACATATTTTAAGTTGAATAGGGTGCAAAAAGGCTGCTAAATGTAGGGATTCAATGCTATTTTCTGCAGGTCAACATCAAATGCTCTGGTCTTTTATAGACTACAAACTGTGATATATTTCAAAATGTGTATGAGAAATCAAGCTCCTCACAGTGGGGGTTCACTGTTATGCTAAGGAGGAATAGAAAATAGAGCAGAAGTGATGCACTACTCTTCCCAGAGGGATAATTGCAGTATTTGGTGGGAGTGAGAGACAATACCCCAAAAAGTGCTCAGGGGCTACTCTAACCTGGCAAAACACTAGGATTACACACCCAGTATGATCAAACTTGGGATCTCCTGGATTTCAAGACATAAGTTCAGCCTCTTGAGCTCTTTCCTGGTCCCAATCATGCCAGTTTTGACTTGATTCAAAGAAGAATATACATAGGATGCCATAGGAAAACAAGAGAGAACAGGTATGAATTCCACAAACCTTGTGAAAGACTGAAGGTTTTCTGCATTCAAGGCAAAGTCAGAGCTAGCCATATGGAGCTCCTGTCCCCACACAGAATTTTCTGCTTCCAGATGTGGGTTAGCCAGAACTTCACTGGCTCTGCTACTACTCCTCAGCTTTTCTAGGGGGCAAGAGTTTCACCAATTAACAAAATTTTTCTCCATTGCTCTCCTTTGGTTTTCCTGTTTTTCTCTAGACTATCTTCATTTTGCCTCTTGCCCCATAGCTTTGTAGAATCATATAAAAGCTGCAAGAGTAGTCTTCTTTGGGGACTGATTTTGGGCAGATCTATAATCTTTCATGACCCTGTTGTAGCCCTTCCTAAAATTATTTCTGGTTGGCTGTACCAATACTACCTTGAATGTAGCTCATTCTGGTTTGATAATATTATGGTTATCTGAAGCACTAGCTGTGGTCACTCATGAGCACAGAGTCAGGGTTAAGTCCTGAGCTCTGTACAGGTAGGACCCAACAACCCCCCCAATCCACCACAAAAGAATATTTCTGTTTTCTGCTTTCTGCCTATTACCTTCCTTGTCATTGTTTTCTACATTGAATTATTTAATATGCATTTGATGAGTCAGTCTTATCTGCTCTATAAAAAAGTAATTTATCCTGTTACAAAGGTAACATCATCAGTGAATTGTTGAGAACTATGCTAAGTGCACTCAGGGATTACCTGCCTACTACATGCCCCTCATCTCTCATTCCCATCCTTTGCAAAACCAGTGAACCAAGGACTTGTACCTGTGAAATAACAGGAAACGTTGTTTTTCTTTTTTCAAATTATGTAAATATCCATCACAGGGCCTGATGTGTTCCAAGCGCTGCACAGCATACAACAACACTACAGATGGCTAAATGCTTAGTTGTGTAGATCAGCATGGAAGCTTCATGGGAGTTCAGACAATGTGAAGTAACACAGGTCTCAGCTTTAGGATGGAACGAAGGACAGGGAGGGTATCAGGATAAGGCTGAGCAGGAAAGGGCTAAGGAAAAGGTGGGTTGGATTCTACTGGGCCAGCTGAGTCAATGGAGGCAGGAGTCACAAGCTGAGCGGGAGCTCTGGGATGCTGGATGCAAGTTGCTTCATGGAGTTTGCTATTAAGCTGATGACTGCTGTCGTTGTTAGGGCTAAATATACTCTAAACAGAAATCTATAACCATCTCAATGAGCACCGCCAAGCTCCAAGCTGCTGACTCACCGCGGCCACCCAATGTCGTCACATACATTAAGTGTACCTATGTGTCCAGAAACATCCTAGCCATGTGGGGAGGTGCACAGTGTCTGGTGAGCATTCGTCATCTGAGTGTTTAGATTTAAAACAGACCCATAACGGAAGCCATGAGAAATCAGAATAAAACGGAATTTTTACTCTCTGCATCCCTCTAATTGGATTTTTTGCTATTACACAGCCCAGAGACTTTTAGATGTAAAATGACAATTCATTTGACAAATAATTATAGAATATGAAGGTAGTAGGCATAAAGCAATGAGAAGAGGGAGAGAAAATGATTAACTAATTATCATTACTTATCTAATTATAACTATGCTAAGTGCTACAAAGAAACAGGATGGGAACTGAGGAGCCTGAAATGGGGGAGCCTGACCTAGTTTGGGGCACAGATTTTCTTGAAGTACTTGATTGCTTGGAACATAAGAAGAAGAGCCAACAAAGCATCAAGTGAGGATTATCTGGATTAAAGTGAGGACAGACCCCACCTTTCCCTTACTTGAAGTGTGTTTTCCCCCTAGGTGGGAGCTCCCAAGATTAAATAGCTCTGGTGATTTCTGGCTAGAAGATTTCTGGCTAAGTGGATAACACTGGAACCTGAGTGCAGTTTCCACTGGTAGTGACAGGACATAGGCTTCTGTTGTTCTACTTATGAAAATCAGGAGCTGGACTCTGTCATACTGCCCTCTGATGCACTGGCTCTAATTCAGAATTACAGAATAGGATATAGGCACACAAAGACCTGTACATACACACAGACACATTCTCTCACATACAAACACATGATACACTGCACGGGGCAGTGGCTATTCAAATCTACCTACAAGCAGTAGGTGAACTGCTTACACGTTCAAAGTCTGTTATGGCTGACTCTTTCAGAGAGACCTCCGAGCTCTTTCCCTTTTGACTACCTTTAAGCATACAATTTCTTCCTTTTAGTTTCATGCCAAGTTTCTTTCCAACTCTGTCTTTTCTACAGATACATGTTGAGATCATTGATGCTTCTGCTTCATCTATATTACCTGATGAAGTGAATGAAGGCAGCATTTAAGGTATTTTTATATTGTCTTAACTGTGGGTCCAACCGCAGAGAAGCTTTAGTAGTAGCCATCAGATTAAACTTAAGATAAAGGGAATCAAGAAGTCTCGACAACCATATAACAGTTTAGCTAGAAACAAGGGGAAAATGTGTTTTTCACTCTATTTTTTGGGGGGTGGTAAGGGTGGTTAGATCATATCCTGATGTTCTTAGAACATTCAGAGATCACATCTAGAAAGGTTCAAGAGACCATATGTGGTGCCAGGGATCAAACCCAGGCTGACCATATGCATGACAAGTACCTAAGCCATGTACTATAACTCTGGCCCCAAAAGGGTTGTTTCTTAAGTTACATTTCTTTTTCTCTTTCTCTTTGTTTTGGGTTATATTTCTTAATGAACTGTAACAAACTCTATAGGATAGGCCTTTACACATTTCATCTGGAGGGGCTGATATAACTTACTGATAAGCAGCCAGCAGACTGGGCACCCTGGATATTTCTTGGCAGACTTCTAATATTCATAACTATGAAAGTAATGTGATCATACACTTTGTTTGCAGTTAGGACTGAAATGCTATAAAAATGTGTGAATGTAAATCTGATAAGTGGGGAACGTCCACTGTGCAAAAAAACCAAAACCTTGCTTACGTAATGCTCTTCCCTCTCACAAGAGAACTACAGGAGATTGTTTTCTTATGTTGCTATCAGCATAGTTTTCTATTAGCCTGTATTACATTGGGAATTTTTTCACAGATTTAAGAGAAATCCTCACACCCCAATCCTGGGGATAGGGGATGGGGTGGAGGTTAGGAATGTGGGTCTGGAAGTAACACTGGCACAGGAAATAATCCACACAAGGTTAGGGAGCTGAAACAGGTACAGGAACTTCCACCACAAGTGAGCTGCAAGCAGAATGAGCTGGCAGAAAGGCAAACTGTGGAGCAAGCCATGGAAATCTCTCTGGCCTGTGTCTTTATTAGGAAGAGTAGGACTATCCTCATTGGTGGAGAACAGATAGGGGTAGGGAGCCAATCCAGAGGTTCATCCCAACCAGGTGGGACAAACACATGCAATGAAGCCATCCTGATTAGAAAGAAGACTAGTAACTCCAACAATAGTTACATATGGAAGACAGAGAGCCTCCTAAAGAATAAAATTAGAATTTGACTTCTGAAATTGTTAGCAAAGTGTGAATGTTCTCCTTTTTTTGTGAAATGGGGACAGGAATTGTTGACTCTTGCAAAGAGAGATTAGTGTCTTGTGTTTCAAAACTGCATTCAAGGCAGTGTTCTGATAGCTATAAATTCTGGTAGCTATAAAAGAAATTACGAGTTGACAAAGAGTTGGGTTGGAGGAACACTGATAGAAAGCAGAACTGGTTGATTTGAACATTTCAGTCCACTTTAAAGTGGAATAAATATTGCTCTAGTGGTCAAAATAATGCTCCCCCAATATGTCTGCATTATAATAGTGACAATAATGGCAGTGACCTCAGGAAATCACAAGTCAGCAAAGACTAGGTGGGTTGTAGAAACAAGACTGACCTCGGATATGTTTTTGCATTTGGGAAGACTTATAAATTCTTCAGAGCACTGAGGTGCACTTGTGATAGACACATAGGAAATTAGACAAGAAAATCTAATATCAATTGTAATTATCTCTAGGAATGGCACAGTGGCATCAAACAAAAATTTTAATACACTCATTCAATGACTCCTTTAAGACTATAAAGTCATGATAATGCAATGCCTTGATGTTGAGATAGCCAGAGTAGAGGAAATCATTTTGTGAAAATGGGAACATTTGTGTGTGTGTGTGTGTGTGCGAGAGAGAGAGAGAGAGAGAGAGAGAGAGAGAGAGAGAGAGAGAGCGTGCATGTACATGTGTCTGTCTGAGCCATGGCACTCTGAATAAGTCTGTATAACGAATCTCCACAGTTCAACACTGGGCCTGACACATACTAGTGTGTCAATAAAAAATTTTTTTTAAATGCAAAAGGAACTCTACAGCTGAACTAACAAAAACTGAAATTTTTCCTTAGTGGTTGTCTGATGACACAATGATGCCAGAATCAGTCCAAGGAAATGATGTGAAGAGATGGGGGGGGGGGGGAGACCTAAGTGTATCCAAGAGGCAGAATTAGGACCAGGATGAAGACAGGCAAGAATGATGCCAGAATCAGTCTATGGAAATGATGTGAAGAGATGGGGGTGGGGGGAGACCTAAGTGTATCCAAGAGGCAGAATTAGGACCAGGATGAAGACAGCTTGATCCACAGAGTGGGAGTCCAGGCAAGTGACCTCCTCACTTCTGCCCTCACACAGAGCCCCGATTTGTCCCCCTCCAACTTTCCCTCTGTTAATGACATTGCAGTAATGACCAGGACTGCTCATATCCTGGAGGTGGTACTCAAACACTTGCTGGTGCACACTTACATTTTCTTTTAGTTGTGTTTGCACAACTTTTAGCTAGTTGCACTCTAGCTATGCACTTTTTGCTTGCAGTGCTCTGGGCTTTAAAGCTCACATATGTACTTATTGGACATTGCACTCCTGGTCATGAACTTTCTGTAGGTTATAGTATTGGTACACACTTTGCTGCAGTGTGGCCAGAATTCATTTGCTGCATCAGACAGCACAGCCAAGAGAGTTTACGGTACAAAACAGATGAATCACTAGGATCCTGAATAATTTGGGGTTCAAACTTTTAGTTTCATATTTACAAGGTAGGGGCTTTAGCCACTGGGCAATCCCCTGGCTCCTCATGTTACTGCTTTAGACTTTGCCCTGCTCTCTGTCTCTGTTCTATTTCACTCTGTGTATGTGTATGAAGAAAGGTAGTGTGCTGCTTTGTTTTGTTTTTAATTATTGAAACCTACCTAGAAAGATCTGAGAGGATCTATGCCTGTCTCATGGGTCCAGTTGGTGTTGTCAAAAGAACACACAGTACATGATGAATTTCTTCTCTCAGACCAAAGTGTGCAGGACTGAGGCACAAAACCTGCCAGGGTTGTAGGTGATCCTAGATCTGCACTGTGCTCTTTTGGGCTGCATTATTCTATGGAAGAAGGTGTCTGAGCTCCAACTATCTACAAAGATCAGGTAAAGAGACAGGGAGACTCAGCAAGAACTATACCATTCCTCTTGCAGACTTCATGGAACAGAAACACACAGAGCCCAAGATACGGTATTTGCCCAAAGAATAAAAAAAATGGACAACCATCCGATATTCCTAAATTGATCTGACCTACTGCCACCTTTCAGTAAAAAAAAAAAAAAGATGTGCTCAACATACTCAACACTGCCCTGGAAATTTACTTTTTTGAAGGGAACAAACAGAAAGTGGCCCTTTCCTCCCATGCAAATGAGCCCCCTAAATCATTTCATAATCCCCCCCCTCCAGAATTGTCATCCACTCCTACTCATTCCAAAAAATAAATCCCTTGCCCTCAAAGCTGACTTGAATCTGAGAGTTTGGACAGTTCCATTTTCTCTGCTATCCCTATGAACAAAAAGGCAGGAACAAATGTAAAGGAGGTGCCCCAGACCCAGGTGTTTTCTAAATACCCCCATTGTTATTGATGCACAGAAGGGAGCAGAGGTCCTAGATCAGAGGGTTGAGCTGGGTGGGGCTGTGAAGCCAGTTCCAGAGAAGGAAGTTTCTCCTTCCCTTTGTCCCTGCTGCCCCCAGTCCAGGGTAGATGAAGGAGGTTGAGGTGACTCATACAGTGAGTCAGCGGAGAAGGCAAACAAGCACATCAAAGTGGAACTTTCAGATGTGTGAAGATTTAGCAGTCTGATCTGTGACCCAGATGATTGATTTGAGTAACTGGAGAGGAAATGGTGAGTGGTGAGGTTTTATCTCTTTTCTGCGTCACAAGTTTTGCCTTCTTGGGTCTAGCTGAGGAAAGGCCCAGATGAAGGCAAGAATCTAGTATTCTCTAAATCCCCCTTCCCTTGCAGTTAGGAATGGGCCTCCCACCATTTCCAAGAAGAACTGGAGTTTTGGATCACTTTCTCCCTTGTGGTGTGGGCTAGCCTCACAGTTGGCTGCAATATGGAATCATCTGGATTAATAAAAGACCCACTGATCTCCTGCATCTGGGCCTAAAGGCTTTTGCAAGCTCTTCAGCCAATTTTGTGCCTGGACCCCTCCTCTGCTGCATTATCAGGAGAATTTTCATGCCACTTCTCATCTGTAATAGTGTAGTGATAAATTCAGTCCTTGAGGAGAGTTTTATACTGTGAAATTGGGGGCTTGGGTGGGGGTGGGGGGTAGCTTTTGGTAGATGTGTTAGAATTTTCTAATACTAACCACAGTTAGACCTTCAGCCTAAAGGAGCTATGTATACATCTAATAGCAAGTTTGGGGAATGAATCCTTTGCTTAGGCAAAACAAAAACCTTGAGACAGAATTTTTTTTTTTTTGGAAAAGGACCCATGCAGTGAGATCTTGACACTTTTGTACATGTCTAGTTTTTGTTATGATGCTGCTCTGTCCACTCCCATCTAAAAAGTCACTGACATCTGGGGACAGAGGGGCCCTGCTAACTGGAGGCTTCCTGAGAGAACTGCTGTCAGGGCTGTCACTGCTGAGGAGCACTGCTTGAAGAAACTGACCACAAGCAGGCAGAGAAGGAGCATTTACAGGGGAGAAATTAACTACTCAAGGAAACTATTACTGCCCAGAAAGCCTGGGGAGGTAGAGGAGATGCTACCTGCCCCTGATTCCTGAGAGAGCAAAAGCAGAAACAGCAAAGCAGGAAAGTTGTGACTATGAGCAACTAGAAAGAGAAAAGGAGTGCATTGAGCAATGGGTAGGGGACCTGAGAGCTCAGGTTGTCCCCTGAGCCCTGGAAAGCAGGGAGAGCCTAGCACTATTGTGGGTGAGGCAGCTGGAAGGCACACAGCTCATACAACAATGTTATTCAAGAATTCAGTTAAGAATGTGACCAGTGTGGATGAGCGGAGAAAAAGATTCTCATTCACTGCTGATTGGAATGATTCAACTAGTCTTTTTGGAAAGCAATATGGCTACTCGCTCCCCACCCCTCCCCACAAAAACAACAACAAGAAATTTAGCTCCTATATGATCCAGCAGTACTGCTCCTAAAAATATATCCTAGGAGTTCTGAAACACGATGCAGAGAAAGCATCTGTACACTTACGTTTATTGCAGTACTATTCACAATAGGCAGAATCTGGAGACAAGCCAAGTGCCTGAGAACTGATGAATGGAAAAAGAAATCATGGTGCATCAATATAGTGGAATACTATGGAGCTATTAGGAAAAATGAAGTCATTAAATTTGCTTATACATGGATGGATATGGGGAGTATTATGCTGAGTAAAAATGAGTCAGAGGGAAAGGGATAGACATAGAATGATTATACTCATTTGTGGAATATTAAAAATAAAGATGGTATGGTATGGTAATGATACTCAAAGACAAAAGAGAACTAGAGCCAGATGAAACAGTCTAAAGTACTAAGCTTGCTACAAATAAGTGAGAGAGTACAGTTAGGGCAGAGAAAGGACCACATCACATGACACTGATAGTTGGAAATCATCACTGGACAAGAACTGAGTGCTGATCTTTCAGCACTTTTTTACCTTCTTAGGTAAAGTGATATATGAGTGATACCCCTTCAGTGACAATATTGCAAACCACCATGTCTAAAAGGAGAAAAGGGAGGGAGGGAGGGAGGGGGAGGGAGAAAGAATAAGAGAGAGAGGGAAAGAGAGAGAGGAAAATGTCTGCCATAGAGACAGGGAAGAGGGTGGCAAGGGGGTTGGGGGAGAATGGGAAGAAAACTAAGGATATTGGTGATGGGAAATGTGTACTTGTGAAGGGTGTTATACATTGTATATCTTAAACTCAATCATGAACAACTTTCTAGCTCTGTATCTCATAGTGGTCCAATTAAAACATTATAAAAATAGGGGCCGGCGAGGTGGCGCTAGAGGTAAGGTGTCTGCCTTGCAAGCGCTAGCCAAGGAAGGACCGCAGTTCGATCCCCCCGGCGTCCCATATGGTCCCCCCCTGCCAGGGGCGATTTCTGAGTGCTTAGCCAGGAGTAACCCTGAGCGTCAAAGGGGTGTGACCTGAAAAACCAAAAAAAAAAAAAAAACATTATAAAAATAAAAAATATTTCAAATATTTATAAAAAACATGAAATTCCTCTCCTAAAGCTGGTCTCTCACTACTTCCATTCCCACACTCAAGACACTTTCAGGATGGACCAAGTGTTGTTCCACCATGGTAATGAGAAGGCAGAGTCTTCCACACTCCCCCCTAAACCTGAAGTTGGAGCTAGACAGGGAGATATTTTTATGGGCTGGTCAAACCTTCTTTTGAAGTCATGTTGCTCCCAATCTGACTATAAAGAGAAACAAATAGCAATGGGTAGTTCAGGATCTCTGAAAGCAAGAGAAAAGCAGCCTTCTCCATCTCTGTAATTCTTTTAATTCTCAGTCTCTCTTCTCCTATGAATCTTTTAGAAGGCTCCCAGAGGTCATTTTGTTATCCCTTTCCCAGCTCACTTTCTCGCCATTCTATTGCTTATAACCCAGAAGAAAGTCATGGTGGGATATTCCATAGAGACTCCAATTTAATAATCTAGACAAATTTTTCATACCTCTCCATTTTTCAGGGACTATTTACTCAAGGATTTTCAGTCCTGGAGCAACAGCAGCATAGGTCATGGGACACTGCTGTATAAGGCTGTGGTTTCTCTAGTATATGTATGAGGTAGGAAAAGGTTTAAAATTAGTCCACAGTTCATAACTATTGAAGAGCTTAGAGAACTGTTGTTTACATAGATGGCATATGGAACCAAAACTGAAAATAAATTTAAGCTGCATAATTTACCTTAAAGCAACCATCATTAAGGAACTTGTTAAGATAGATGCTGTATTTTATCAAAATATAAAATATCTATATTTTCTAAAACAAAAAATTTAATGTGTAGAGAAAAGAGTAGCATTGTTGAGATTCTTGCAAATTTTCTTTATGTCGAGCTTAATTGAAGACAGCTGGGTTCTTCTTTTCCCTGTATTCAGTCTGTTTAGATGCACACATTATGCTTTGGAAAACAAAATTTGAAATTGATGAGAAAACTCATATGAAAGGAAAGCAATGTCCTGAAGTGTTATGGATTCTCTATGAACTCTTTGGGTTTCCTATAAAGTTTATAAATACTTTGTGAGTATCCATGCCTTATCCAAAAATCTACTATTGTAGACAATTATCTATGATTAAGAAAGCCAGAGCTGGGAGGATAGAATAGCACCCCAAAGTGGATCCCAACAGACTTACAACATGAGACAAATGAAAGAAATTTGACTTGATTGAGTACAAGTAGAAGCTGCTAATATCACATATGTGCTTTCTTACCACTTTTAAATATTTCTGGGAAACATACTCTATTTCCTATTAGCATAGGTAGAGTGTTGCTAGAGTGTTGCTCACTTGACATGTAGACTAGCAGAGTACTGAGACTAGCACTCTGGAGATTGACATTCTGAAAACCAACCAATTCAACTACCTATGTGACCTTGAGGACTTTGAAATTCAGTTTCAATATCTGTAGCAGGTTAACAGTTGACTTCTAAAATCATTCTTAGTTTTAACATTCCATAGTAATTTGTTGCAACTTTTCGAAAAGATGATGTAGTCACATTTTTTAAAAATAACTTTAGCTGATTGAGTACTTAATTGAATACCATAAAATCAAGAGAGACATAAAACTACCTGTTTACCAAATACTGAATAAGAAGTAACATTTAAGGCATTGTAAAACAATGATAAACTATTGAAAAATAAAAAAGTAAAGTTGACCTACTCTTTGATATATTTTTCATATATTTGATATATTTCCTTCTGAATGTTTTTCTAGATCATCATGCACACAAAATATGATACTCTGATTATTTTAGGTAACTGTTTAGGTATTATTTCTGTAATTTTTTTTATATTTTTTATAAATTGCATAAAACAACTATATAGAATATACTACACTTAACAAACTTCTTTTTAATATTTGAGAAATTGTATTAAAGTTATGGACTGAGGATAATTTGCTTTTATTTTTATTTATCTAGTGTTGCTTAATATTACTTTAAAAAGTATTTTTAAGGCAAAAGCATAGTGTTTTCAATGGGAAATGTGATGATTGCATATAGCAAAATTCCACACTTTTGTTTTCAGTCTTTCATGAAGGCTTTCTCAGCTTTCATCAGATCTCACAGGATTCAATCCCAAAGGTGTGGCTGGAATTCCAAAAATGGCCCTTAGTACTCTTATCCTACTTGTGGTGATTATTCTTGCTGCTTTCCTAAATAATCTCATTGCTGTTCAGGTAGTAATTTGTCATTTTACCCTGACAATGTATCAACATTGATGGAATTCACTTTTCTTCTATATGGGCCTCTCTTTCTCTCAGTTCCCAGGAAGTAATTTGGAAAGCAAATTTTCCAGAGAGCTCTAAAAGAAATAGGAAATCCCATGAGAACTTGAGACTACCCAGAACTGACTTTCTCTTCTATCCTTGACAGTGGCCTAGGACCACAGAACCACAGGTCTGCTTCCCTGTGTAAGTAAAAATAAAAACATGGAACTAAATGATTAAAAAACTGTGTAGGTAAAACTAAAAACTAAATGGCCAAGCAATTAAGATATATTTGTTAAGATGGAAGATAGAACAGACATGAAGGCCAACTAGAAAAAAATAGCTAATGATAATCAATCATAGGCCCACAGCTGAGAAAACCAAACCATATACGCAGCTTCTGGGGAGATCTCTCTGTGCTTCTTGTTAGTGCTCTAACCTTTGGTGAAATCAGCTATCTTGATTGAGCTGCATTTTTTAGTAGCCTTTTCTGCTTGTATACTTCTTGTATACAGCTTTTATACTTCTCCCTTTGCTACCCTGATAAAATCCCACCAAATGGATCACTTAGAAGAACATATTTCTGTTCTCACATTGCTGGAGACTGCAAATCCAAGTACTACCCTTGGACTAAAAGTCAAGGCCTGGGCCAGAGCAGTGGCACAAGCAGTAAGGCATCTGCCTTGCCCACTCTAGCCTAGGACAGTTTGATCCCTTGGTGTCCCATATGGTCCCCCAAGCCATGAACGATTTCTAAGAGCATAGCCAAAAGTAACCCCTGAGCATCACGAGGTGTGGCCCAAAAACCAAAAAAAAAAAAAAAAAAAAAAGTCAAGGCCTAACTCACTCTGGGGTTAATTGTTACCTACTTCAGGCTAACTAAGGATTCCAGCAACCAGACTTTCTGTCTCTTTTTACATTCTCTTCTGTCTGTGTCTAGACTCATATGTCCCCTTTTCATGAAGATAACAGGCATGTTGGATTAGGGTCATTCCAATGATCTTGTTTTAACTTGATTGCCTCTGTAACAAACAACTTACTATATAAAGTCACATTCTGATGTTCTGGGATTAGATCTTTAGCATATGTTTTGCTGGGGAGGACCAGGTTCAGGGTGTATAATTCATCCCTTGACAACATATAAACCTTAGTAACCAAAAATGGAAGTCAGAACAAGTAGCTATTATGCTTTCCTCAGACCCTCTTTCTTCTCCACGAAATAAAGAGGTATGGAATTAATAGGGTTCATTGGAAGGAGATTTCCACCCACAATAACAATGGCATGTAGTAATGGACCTCACTCTATTTGAGTATTTGTTTATAAAAATTATATTGAACATTACCTAAGTGGGTCAGTGAGGGTTGCAGGAAGAACTGAAATCTGAGCATGTTTTTCAAATAGACCCTAAAACACCAGGGAAATTCTCCTTGAGTCTGGGGTAAGGTATTTTTTAGATACAGCAGTTCTGGGTTGTGCACAAGACATTACGGTTGGAGACACCACATCTACTGAGCCTTTCCATCCAACCTCTGCTACCAAAAACCTGGTCATGATATTACTTACATCCAGTTTAGTTCCAGGGGGTCTCATCACACCGGAAGGGGTAAAAAAAACCTTTCTATAAAAGTAAGTGATCTTCATTTGATTCTCTGCCAAAGATGGGACCTAGACAAAATCATCCCTTCCGTCAAACTAAAACATCTTAAAAACATGCTATTTTATTTCTTTGTATTTTTCTTGTGTTGAAAGCAATTCATGTTCGATATAGCAATATGAACACTAAGGACTTCCTTATTTTCATCAGCCTTTCTATCAAGTAATAACAAATGTGGGACCATAAAAATCAAGCAGGGGTAGCCTGCTACTTCTTGATGTGCCTGGGCAGCATGCCAGACAACGGAAAATATTCCCCCTTTATTTCCTTTCATTGCTTCTCAAGCCCTGCACACTCTTTACATTGGAGGTCCAAGGACATTGACTTTTAGGGAAATTTGCCCACCTGCTTCCTACTGAGTCCTTTAAAATCCACTTCCATGATCATGTTCCCAAGAACCCTTCCTATAAATTCTATTCAATAGCTTACCTTTCCAGGACCCCTTTCCACTTTCTTTCACTATTTCTATATGTGTAATGTATAACTAGAAAGAATTTACTACTACATTAGTACATTTTTTCATATCTCTTCCCCCAATGGGATGTTTTTAAGTGCCAGATATGATATTTATTATCATATCATGTTATGATAATATTTTCATGTTATGAAAATAGCAACATGATTAATAAATGTTGAAACCGCCACTGGTGATGCTTGCCTGGGAGCATTTGTGGTAGGTTTTTCTGTATTATTCTTGGAGCTCAGGAGCATTTGGATCGATACATCTTTGTATCAGGAATCTAGGGAGGTATTGGCACAGACATGCACAAGCTTCAACTTGCAGGAAGCTCTACTAGAAGATTGGGAGCCTATGCACCCTAATTCTTTCTGTGCCTCCATTGCATCTGGAAATACAAGACATACAGTAGGTGTTCAATAAAGATTGAATGAAAGAAAACATGTGGTGGTTAAGATAAAAATTTCTTGTGTAATATATATAGGCACAGGATATACAGAGTTAGTCAACACAGTGAGGTTTTGTTTTGTTTTGTTTTTGGGTCACACCTGGTGGCAGTGCTCAGGGATTATTCCTAGCTCTGTACTCAGAAATCCTGGTAGACACAGGGCGGGGGTGGGGTGGGGGGTGGGGTGGATATGGGATGCCAGGATTCGAACCATCATCAGTCCTGGATTAGCTGCATGCAAGGCAAATGCCCTATCACTGTGCTATCTCTCTGGCCAGACCCAAAACAGTGAATCTTGACCTCTTCACTACTTAGGTATTATCTTCTTGGGTATTTTTAATTTGTTCAACTGGTATAAATGTCCAACATGCTTACTTTTGAAGATAGATGGAGGTGGGTGGGAGAGCAGAAGCTTCTCATGATATTTAATTTTCTTTGTTATTTTGTCTTGAAGTTCCATTTGAGTCTAATTTAGTGGGTATTCATGTGCATTTTTTTTTGAAGGAACTGATGTATAATTGCAGAGCCCTGATTACAATTTTATATTTCCAGGCACTCAGTGATTTAGGAAAAGGTCAGAGTATAAAGAAAAAGATAAATGACTCCCCACTACAGCCTTCCTTCAGTCCATAGCTAAAGGAGAATTTGAAAAATTACAAACCTTTTCCCACCCATAACTCCATTATTCCCTTTATTTCTTTGTCCCACCCACTCCTGGGCAAACAAAAAGCCAAGAATGGAATTTGCAAGCCCTTCAATGCTTTATTTGTTCCCCATCTATTTCCTAGATGTGCCTGAGCCCTTAGACTTCTAAAAAAACAGCAACTCAACACAATAAGGAAAACAGTCTGCTCTGAACTCCAGAGGTGACTGACATGCTCAGATGAAGCAATTGTTATTTTCTTCTTTCCTGTGGCATTTGTCCCATGACTAGATACTACAGTTGATTTCCCTATAGTAAAAGGGACAGTAACCAGAAAAGATTACAGTACATTCTAAGGCATTGAAGGGAGGAAAATAAACCAAGTGCCAAGAGAGAATTAAATAGCAGAGTTATCTACACCAGTAGAGCAAGCAGGGAGAGAGAGTGAAAGAGTGAAAGAGTGAGTGAGTTAGTGAGTGAGTGAGTGAAAGAGAGAGAGGGTATATGTGAGAGAGAGAATGGGAAAAATATAAATCTTCCAGGACAATCCCTCACCTTAATAAATGTAAAATTTTATTAGGAATTTAAGAGCTGATTTTTTATTTTAGTATATGTAAAGGGTAGAACAGTTTAGTGGGGTTTGTTTATAATTTTATTATATCCATAAAATACTGTTATATATTGTTTTATCATTAAATACATGTTTATCCATAAAATACTGTGTGTGTTTCTTTGTCTTTTCATCAACAAAGTCGTTCTTTCTGAAGCAATCTAATCTATGGAAAATGCATATTCTTAATTCCTTCTGTAATATGTATAAAGAGCGTGGGTTGTGGAGGGTTGAGAGACTTGAACAAATCCACAGGAAGTGGGGAGTCCTTTGAATATAAATGGTACTTGAAAATCTGGAGAAGGCATCTTTTTGTATTGAACTGTGTGCATTTGTCATGTAGTATAATGGACATTTTGGTATGAATCTTAAAGATGAATATAAGGCATCCAAATAATCATTCTAGTAGCGGTAGCTTTTTCAGAACAGCAGATTTCTCCTTTTTTGCACTCCTGAGGGTTCTGTTTGCTCTTGGATTACTAGACAAAGAGACTGATGAGAAGCCACTTCTTACATATTGCCATTTAATCTGGTCAAGACTTACGTAAGAACACTCACCATCTGCAATTTTTCATTCCTAACATGGAACTTCAGAGAAATATTTACTTAGGTCCTACCTTATATTTTCCCCATTAATTCTCTTTACAAGTCAACTCTCCAGGCCTACAATTCTGCCAGTTGTCAAAGAAAGTTAATCAAACACCACAATAAAATCAAATGTATGGTCCCTGACTCATGCCTCCTTTCACTCTCCCAATTTTTATGCCACTCCCCAAAGGATTGCATTCTCGGTTATGAGTCATGGGTGGTGGATATGAGAAATTACTCTGGCCTAGCCTGAACTGAGGCTGTTGAATTTAGGAGTATGGACCCAAAATGGGTGGTAGTGGAAGTAAAAAGATCAAAATTCAATTTGTAGTGTCTTTATGAAAGATTCATTAAAAGGGAGAACTGAAACTACTTAGAAAAGTTGGGTATGAGTCATACTGTGCAAATGTGCAGAACTAGGACGGTTTCTCCCCCTCTCTTCTGCCATGGGCTATAAAATGAACGCTGCATCTTGAATTCTGAGGCAGAATGGCGTATTTGAAATTGATGAGATTTGTAGTTAAGCATTTCTAAGTTCAAACAGTGCCTGTAAAGTTACTTCCTGTGATCAACAAAGCTTCTTGGTCCCTGATAACCAGATCTTCATCAGTAAAGCAGGGATAGCATATTCTCTTTAAGTAAAGAATTCAGCAATATATAACCTCTCTGACAAACTGTTCATTAATTTACTTTGTATTTGCTATCTAATGTGTGACAAATTACATATATCATAATGGTTTCAAGCAATAAAGTTTTATTATCTCATAGTTTCAATAACCTCCCTCCAAGTTTGCAAGTGTTTGGTCAATGTTGGAGTCTTATCTAAAGGCTCATTGAGGTCAGATCTGTTTTTAAGTACATTTACATATTGTTTGCAGTTTCCTTACTGGCCAAAGCACAGCACAGTTCCTGATCATGTGGCCTCTTTCTAGGGGAACTCATGACTTGGTAGCTGGTACCCCTCTGAATGACAAGGAGGAGTAAGGGAAGGCATGACAAAGTCACAGTCTATAATCTGGGTTTGAGGAAGAGCTCAATACTTTTGTCATGTTTTCATTGAGTGACAATATTAAGTCCATACTCAAAGTTTTAATGAGATTTTAAAAACAATTGTAGTCACTGTGAAATGACAAAGTTATTCATGACTGGGTTTCAGGTCCATGTAGGAAGCTTGTCACAAAAAGGGGGGTTGCAATTAGGACAAAAAGGGATTGTTACTATAATAGTAGTTAGAAAACATCACTCTGGACAAGAACTGGGTGCTGAAAGGAGGTAAAGTGATAGGCATGATGCCCTTTTAGTAACATTGAAGATCACAGTGCTAAAATAAAAAAAAAAAAAAGTGAGGGAGATAGAGAGAAGACAAGGAAAGTCCAAGGAATTGAAAAAGAAAAGAAAAGAATGATGCACACCAAATAATGATGTATCCAGAGACACAGAGAAATTTGCAAAAGGCAGGTGGATGATATCATTTATCACTGCTCCTGCATTTACTTTGTTTTATAAAAAAAAAAACACCAAAATATACTCTCACTAATTGATACTTTCTGTACTCCATACCATCCATTACTCTAACTACTACCACTGAATAAATTTCTCACACCATTCAACAGAACCAAGTTAAGAGACTAAAATGTTATTTTTGGTTCTAGTGTAAGTTTATTTCTCTTTACTCCACCCTGTCCCCAATCACCAGACCATCTTTCCCCTACTATTAATAGTGGGACTTTTGTTAAATCCATAACTGCTTCTTTCACTCCCTACTTGATACTCTTCAATCCTCAACCACCATGGATGAAGTCACAGCTCCATAATTATTCCTTATTTTGAGTTACTTCCTTTATGACTAGTACAACATTGAACAAGTTACCTCAGGAATCCCTACTAACTTCTTGCTTTGTGTCTCAATAATACTATGCCCTCTGTCTTCTTCCTGAAAAATTCCTGTTCACTCTTCAAGATCCAGCTCAGATATCATTATTTTGGAAAACCTTCCCTGATCCCTACCATTTTACTCCAAGAAAAGTCAACAGTGCTTTTCCCTATGCTCCAAAAACATTTTTACATAAACCAATTTTCTAATAACTATCAACACTGTCAACTGTGCTTTCATGCCTGATATTTGGAAGTTCATCAGGCTCTGGATAGCTTTGATATGGAGACTCGACCTTTTCTGGCATGGAAGAACCTGTAATCTCTGAAAGAAACTGAAGAGATCTGGAGGCACAAATAATTACAGTTAAATAAAATTTGCTCACCAGCATAATTATAGATAAGAAAATTACTCTACAACACTGAAGCTTGCATTATTTTCTTTTCTTGGCATATCTGAAACAAAGAGAAATGGAGTCCTTTATATTATCTTTTTACATTAGAATAAAATTTTCTATTCTTCTCCTTCTGCAGAGTAAGGAGTGTTTTCCAACTAGGACCCCAGCTGAACAGCCAGTGTAAAAAGAGGTAGAGGGGGGGCCCGGAGAGATAGCACAGCGGTGTTTGCCTTGCAAGCAGCCAAACCAGGACCAAAGGTGGTTGGTTCGAATCCCGGTGTCCCATATGGTCCCCCGTGCCTGCCAGGAGCTATTTCTGAGCAGACAGCCAGGAGTAACCCCTGAGCATCGCCGGGTGTGGCCCAAAAACAAACAAACAAACAAAAAAAAAAGAGGTAGAGGGAATACAAGCTGGAGTGGGCACTGCTTCTTTCTATTTATGGAGAATGACTATCAACATACAATGAGAGAAGCCAAAAGCAATGTAGGTGGTCAAGATCCAAATGATGATACAAGAGTCACATCCTGTAAGAAACTTGGAGTGAGAGTCAAAACTGGAGCTAAGTATGTGAGGAGCCTGGACATCATCAAATTGAAGGGCAGAGATGTAGGGAAGGAGAGTTTCAGATATAGCTGATAGGCTGCGCTTGAGGGCAGGCAAGGGTACAGAAACTCAACAGTAGGTTGGAGCATTCTTATAAAGGGTCTGAATTGAGTGAGAAGTCAGGAGCCTGAGTCTTCATTATCGTTTCTTCTATGATTATGCATATTTCCTTCTCTTCTGTGGCTCTTCACTTTTCATGGCATTTTTTACCAATAGGGAAGCATGGATAGTGAGAAATATAATGACTCTCTATTGGGAAACTATATCCACTTGTATGGCTCAGTGGTAGAGCTCATGGCTTGCACATGGTGGACCTGGATTGAATCCTTGACACTTCAAAGAATTTAGTTAAAGCACTCACTTGAAACCCTGTTAAACAATGCAGGAACATGACCTCAAAAGCAAAAGTCAGCTCAGCAAAGAAATTCAGAGAGCTAAAATTTTATTAGATTTATTTTAAAGTTTTATAATAGAAATGCAATTCAGGTATATCTATCTTTAATCTAGTGCAGAAAAATAAAAGATTAATTATTCCATAAATAAAAATATTCATAATAAAAATTATTTTATAGAGAAAGTTGCCCACATGCATTTAAGAAGAACTGAGAATTAGGGAAATTGTAATAAGCCCAGAAATGACTAGGCACAAGCACTTCAATAGATGTCTACAGTATGCATAATTTTTACTTTATTTACCTTAGGTATTTTTCTTTCTTTTCCTTCCTTTCTCCCTGATATCCATCTCTTTATTTCATTTTTATTTCTTGTTATTATTGAAAATCATAAATTTGTGAATTAAATTTTATTTAATTAAATTATAATTTATAAGTGTAAAATTATTATATAGTAGTTTTTCCCTTATCAGAATCTCCTGGTAATTTAATGATTTGTTTTCTCTCTTTTTTGGTTGTATTTGTTTATATAAGACTGTTGATTTTGGCATATTAATTTTAAATATACTTTCTCAGGAAATGCATCTTCATTTTATTTATTTATTTTTTTTTTTTTGTTTGTTTGTTTTTGTTTTTGGGCCACACCCGTAAGCTCAGGGGTTACTCCTGGCTATGCGCTCAGAAGTCGCTCCTGGCTTGGGGGACCATATGGGACACCGGGGGATCGAACCGCGGTCCGTCCTAGGCTAGTGCTGGCAAGGCAGGCACCTTACCTTTAGCGCCACCGCCCGGCCCCATTCATTTTATTTATTTAATTTTTGGTTTGGGGCCACACCCTGTGATGCTCAGGGGTTACTCCTGGCTATGCACTCAGAAATTGCTCCTGGCATGGGGGAACATATGGGTTGCCAGGGGACGCCAGGGGATCAATATAGGTCCATCCTAGATTGACTGTGTGCAAGGCAAATGCCCTACTGCTGTGCTATTACTCCAGCCCAATGCATCTTAATTTTAAACTTCAAAGAATTTTTACAAATTTCCAAGGACAGTAGCATTTAAAGCTAGAACTACTTTTATATGCATAATAGGAAACACAACACCAGGATCAAGAATTGATATACCTATTCATTCAAAAGGACATACCATTATTCATTGTAGCACTTAGCTCAATAGATGTGCAGCCACAGATAAGTAGATAATGAAGGTGTGGTTCATATCCACACAGGAATGTTACTCAACCACAGGAATGATGAAATCATAAAATTTGCTGAAACTTGGATAGAATGCAAGGTACCAAACAAGGGAAAACTCTGGATCCTACATTATAGAAATAAAAAGGCCACAGAAATAAGAAATAGCAGGGGACATAAGTAAAGACAGATGGAAGTAATAGATAAAATGTCAAGGGTCTTGGACACATCAGTGGTATTGAATTATACATATTGATGATAGTAATATCAGCACTGAAGAATAGGTCACAAATCATAGTAATTCATCTTTAAAATGTGCCTGATATGGAGGCATGCTGGGGTTTAAAAGAGGAAGCCTAGGACATTTGGTGGAGGGAAGTTGACACCAGAAGTATAATTGGTGTTGAAAAACTGTATGACTCAAAAGCTATTATGGACACAATTTTAAATCATGTTGCTAAATAAACCTCTAAGATAAAGAGATGCAAGAGTATTTACATATTGAAATTATTAGACATAACATAAAATAATTATATTCAATATATCAGAAAAATAAAAAAATATGCTTTTACATATCTTTAGGGATAAATAGGTACAAAGACTAACCAAACAGGTGGAACAAACCGAATGAACACTATACATAGAAAAGGAAATGATTAAAATATTATATATGTATTAAGGCAAATTAGAGTGAACTGAAGAGAAAATAGTAAACTGAAAAGTAGGTCAGAAGAAATTATCCAAAATATAGTCCATAAAAACAAAACTATTATTTTTGGGGGGGCCACACCCATTTGATGCTCAGGGTTTACTCCTGGCCAAGAGCTCAGAAATTGCCCCTGGCTTGGGGGGACCATATGGGATGCAGGGGATCAAACCACGGTCCTTTCTTGGCTAGAGCTTGCAACGCAGACACCTTACCTCTAGTGCCACCTCTCCGGCCCCACAAAACTATTATTAAGAGAAATGAGAAATAAAATGAGAAGGTTTACCTACATAAGATCAAAGTTCAGAAAAGAGACTAGCTATTGAGGTTATGTTTAATAAAGTTTTTATGTTTAACTGAAAAAATTTCAGAATCAAAAAAGTCATAAATTTAAAAATAAACAAAAAAAGGGGGCAGTCAGAGTGGTGGTGCTAGAGATAAGGCATCTGCCTTGTAAGCGCTAGCCTGGGACGGACTATGGTTCTATCCCCCAGTGTCCCATATGCACCCCCCCCCCCGCAAACCAGGAGCGATTTCTGAGCGCATAGCAAGGACTAATCCCTGAGCATCAAAGGGTGTGACCCCAAAACAAAAAAAAACAACAAAAAATTTTAAAAATTAAAAACAGTACCATAATAAAATAATACTTGCTACATATTTAATTTTCAAAAAATTAAATACTGGATAATTAAGTTATATAAATCTATAGGCTTTTTTTCTGTTTCTCTAATGAGACTACCAATTAGACTACCAATTAGAAGAGAACATTAATTGATTTAAGACCAATTATTCTTTTTTCTGAGTTCATATCAAAGAAAATTTTGCACACAGATGGAGAAAACAAAAAATATTACAAACAGTAAGCAATAGAAGCATGAATTAGCAAACATAAAACTATCAAAATGCCACCTATAGGATGGCATACATGAATAAGCTATGATATAGTCATAGATATAGAAATATCAATACTAGCAACAATAATATAAGCTGTTAGGAAAGTTAAATCTTAAAAAATAAAATATTTTATTGAATTTAAAAGCAATTACAGGAGCCAGAGAGATAGTATGAAAGTAAAGCGTTTGTCTTGCATGCAGGACGTTGGTTTGAATCCCAGCATCCCATATGGTCCCCTGAGCCTGTCAGGAGCGATTTCTGACTGTAGAGTCAGGAGTAACCCCTGAGCGCTGCCCAGTGTGACCCCCCAAAACAAACAAACAAACAATAAATAAATAAATAAAAACTAAAAGCAACTGCAATGTTATAGTAAATGTTAGGGATTATATATGTAGTAAAACTATATAAAGAGTGAAGTTTTCAAATGACACACAAGATCTAAGATGATTGATATCTTGGGTAGTGGAGCTGAAAGAATGAAACAAGAACAACTAATTTGATTACATGATATTTTTGTCAAAATTCTGTGTTATGCTTCAGGGAGTAGTTTTAAAGGTAACTAATAATTATTAGAAATCAAACAATAAATAAAATAGGTGTATGAAAGACCCAGTTCTGACTATATGCCATGAATTAAAGATTAGTTTGGTTCAATTATGCATACCCCAGTTCACAGAATGGAAAATTAGGTTAAGATGTAGGCTAAGAGCATAGAGTTAAAAGAGAACTTTAGGTTCTGTAAGGGCAGAAAGGAATGCTAATCTTTCTTTCTTTTCTTTTCTTTTCTTTTTTTTTTTTTGTGTGGTTTTTGGGTCACACCCGGCAGTGTTCAGGGGTTATTCCTAGCTCCAGGCTCATAAATTGCGCCTGGCAGGCACAGGGGACCATATGGAACGCTGGGATTCCAACCTATGACCTCGTGCATGAAAGGCAAACGCCTTACCTCCATGCTATCTATCCGGCCTCAATGCTAATCTTTCTAACTAATTGGAGAGAAGTATGATGAATAGAGAATCAGATGAGAATAAGTAAAAAAGCATAAATTGAAAGAAGAATATTACAGCATAGCACTAATAGTTTAATAGTTAAAGAAAGTGTAAAGGAATAAATGCACTGGTTTAAGGACAAACTGCCAGAATGAGAAAAGTAAAGTACCATATATTTTCAAGTATAAGCTGAGCTTTTCTGGCACAAAATTTGTATAACCCCAAACTTGGCTTATACTCGGGTCATACAGGTTATTTGATTTGGTGCAAATGCATGTGGTCTCCAGTTGTCTTCTGCTGTCTTCTTGAGGGAATGGTGTTTCAGCTCAGTTCACAAGTCTTGCTAGGCTGAAGAGGTAGGCGGCTGAACTGAACTATATGCCACTGAACTATTTAACACACAATATTCTGCACTTTGTATGAGGTCGACAGCAGTGATGATGATATCTGCAAACTCAGTGATGATGACAATGTCTATGCTGATACCCTCACATCAAATACAGCCGAAACTCTGTTTGGACATACAGATGAGGAGGAGGAGAACTCCAGTTTTGAAGGATTTTAATCTTTGTGATTTAGTTTGATTAACTGTTAAACTACGGTTTTCTGCACTTTATTTAAAGTTTTAAAGTTGTTGTTGCTAGTTTATGGTATTTTTAGCAATAAATATTAAAAAACATTTAACCTGATTTCTCAATTATTATAATTTTGGGGTATATATTTTATTTTTGAAATTTACCATTGGCTGCTTAATTTCCACCTCAGCTTATACTAGAATCACTAAGTTTTCCCAGTTTTAGGGTAAAATTAAGGGAGTAGGCTAATACTCGGGTTGGCTTATACTTGAGTATATATCAGTAATTCATATTCAGTATTCAATATTGTAGAGAATAAATGAAATTGCAACAGAATGATATGATCTGTCTATACAATAGTAGAATATGAACTATGAAAATGATGATACACATCACCTCTAGTCTTTCCTTTGAAAAGTCCTCCTTTACATGTCAATACGCACAGTTTTTCTCCATTTCAGTTCTGCCAACCCCAGCCATGCAGCAGCTTAATGAGTCAAATATATTCACGACTTGCTTTCACATGAGACAATTTTTAACAACACTCATGCATGTATCTGCACATGCACATGAAAACACATACATACACACATAGATTAATTCCTTGTTTTAGTTTTGTATTTTTCTTTTTGTCCCTTAATTGCCTTAGTTAAGCTTTCATTCTTGAAAACAATGATAATGGTAACAATAGCTATCACATAACATGAATCTTTCTTATTCCAGGCCTTGGGTTAAATGATTTGCCAGATTTCTTTTTTTTTTTTTGTTTTGTTTTGTTTTGTTTTTGGGCCACACCCGCTAATGCTCAGGGGTTACTCCTGGCTATGCACTCAGAAGTCGCTCCTGGCTTGGGGGACAATATGAGATACCAGGGGATCAAACCGCGGTCCATCCTAGGCTAGCGCTGGCAAGGCAGACACCTTACCTCTAGCGCCACCACGCTGGCTCCGATTTGCCAGATTTCTAATCCTTATACTCTAAAGAGAAAGCATTCTTATTACATCCATTTCATAAATACTGCGGATCAGTATGTCCTGCCTTACTTAGGATAACCGTTAAAAAGAAATTTAAAGCATATCCTGGAGCCACATCTGGGAAAATTGAGAGTTGGTTGTTGTTTTGTTTTGTTTTGTTTTTCTCTAATGCAGGCAAGCATGCTCTTTGTTTTTAATTCATGAAAGGGGCTGTTGACTTAGGTTCCCTGGTGTAAGATCCAAGATTCAAATGTAAACCTAGTTGGAATTGCAAACACTTTCATTTATTGCTGTTTTAATAAGAAAAAAATACTTAAGTATTAAGGTTTGTAGGGTAAACAAATAGAAACAATTAATGAATATTTTCTTTGTTCTTCTGTCCCCTCTTGAATTAACCTGCATTAAATTTTTAACTGGGTCATGCTCCCCATGTGCTTTCACTACACATTATATATGTAGTTTCTGAACTTCAATAACAAACTAATTTCCGATAACTACTTCTGGTTTAATGTTACCCCCAAGGAATGCCTAATGTTTGAGCTAAAATACATACAATGTTACCCCAGTGATACTTGTTTCCACAATTTTATCCACAATTGAGATTTACTTGTACAGTAGCATACCAAATATTAAAAGGGATTTTCTTCAGTTATAATTTTTAAATAAAATTTCACAATCTATAAGAACAGGAAGCATTATCTCTCTAAGCACTGTGATTACAATACTGTTAATACTAGTTTAGGCATACAATGGTTAACCACCATCATGTGAGCATGCTGAATCCTACCTTACACTGCCTTACCTGGGTCTAATCCCTGAACCATCAGAACTCCTGAGCCTCTCCAAGAATGACTCCTGAGTGCATAAACAGATATAAGTTCTATTTTATATGTAGATAATACCTTAGATACAAATAGTTTTTAATGCTTTTAATAGTATCAAAAACTATGGTTACTTCACCTCTCTGTTACTTCTCTTTCATATCTCTGGCCAGAGATAATAAAGGGCTAATGCAATTGTCTTGCATGCAGTAGACCCTGGTTTGGACATCACATGTGTTTCATTGAACATTTCTGATGGTGAACACAGTGTAGTAAGCTCTGAGGATCACCAGGTATGGTCATAAAAAAATGAACAAACCAATTCTAGTTGCAATGAACTGTACTTTAAAATATAAAATATAAAGTACCCTGTTTCCTTTAAAACAAGGCAGTATCTTATATTAATTTTTGCTCCCAAAGATGTTAGGTATTATTTTGATGGGATGTCTTATTTTTCCATGAAGAAGAATACTGTATACATTTATTGTTAAATGAAAATAAAGGAAATTTATTACCTGTATATGGTACAGTAGTATGGTAGTTGTCAAGACAAACCAGACAGATTGTGAATCCTACAGTACCAAGAATTTCTCACCACATTTACCACGCCACATTTGCTCTGAGTTTGATCTTATTCTCCTGTTCTTCTACATGCATCTGTGAGAGTTTCCTCCTCTTTCCAGCCCCCATTCACCATTCACTCTGACCTACACTCTGTCTCCACACAACAGTGATGTCAGGACTGACTCTAAGTAACATCACTGGTTGCTAGACACCAGTTGGGGCCACCCTACCAACCAGTTTATGGTAAATTAATTTTCATTCCGAGACAGAATCTGGGGAAAGGGCTTATTTTATGGGTCATGTCTTATATTTCGCCAAGAAGGAAACCTGTAAGTAGATCTTATTTTTGGAGGATGTTTTATTTTCAGGGAAACATGTTATAAAGTTCACATGTTGGGGGAGGCCATCCCAGGTACTGTGTTTCTAACCCCTCAGGCAGACGAGTCTGATGAATAAGGGTAACAGCAGAGTAATAATTTACAGGCAATCAGTTAAAGTTTCATCAAAGTCAGCTTGCTTTTTATTCCATGGCTCTGTCCGCCATGTGCATTTCCTCACATCTACTTCTCTGTTAACTAAGCTTTCTACTATTTGCTTTCTTTTCGAGCAGCTTCTTTTGCTGCTTCTCCTCTCTGCCTGTTGCTGTTCCTTTTCCTGCCTCCCCCCCCCCTCAAGCCAGATCCTTTTATCTTTTATTTCAAATAGCCTGCTCCATCTCAGGTGTGGGCGGGTTTGATCATTCAGATGGGATTAACATCTCAAAAAAAAAAAAGGTTAGGTAAAAGGGTGTTGGATACAGGGTTACACATAAACATATATAAGTCCTATTTTATAGGTGGGTATGGCCCAAAATACAAACAGTTTTTAATGCTTTTAACAGTATCAAAAACAATGGTTACTTCTCCTCTATATTACTTCTAGTTCATATCTCTGGCCAGAGGTAGTAAAGGGCTAATGCAATTGCCTTGCACATAGTAGAGTAAGCCCTGAGCATCACCAGGTGTGGTAATAAAAAGTGAACAGACCAATTCTAGTTGCAATGAACAGCATGGTTTTTTAAATATATATAAAATGCTAAACAATAAAAAAATCTATGAAGAAATTAAATATAAAAATTGATTGTTGTCTTCCGGAAACATAACAAAAGATCTTATCCCAGGCTCCATCCTAGGAGCAACATAATGACCAAGACCACCAACTACAGAAGATGGATTAAAACGACACTGAAGAAGCATAACTGCTAGAACCACAAAGAAAGACTTCATCATAAGCTCCATTACTTGAGCTGCACCGTCACCAAGATGCTCTCATGTTGTCATAGGCAGCACTGATAAGCTGTCCTGGGCCTTGTAACATCTTGTTTAGTACATTTAGCTTATGTGTGATGTCAACAAGAAAAGCTAAGTCCATGAGCCATTTGTGATCAGTCAACTCAGAAACAGCATTCCCATCCTTCTCCATGAAGGCTTTCACTTCTTCTCTCAACACAAAAAAATCTTTTCAGGACATTTCCCATGCTGAGCCAACGTATCTCGGTGAAATAGAGCACATCTCCATATTTTGACTCCATTTCCTCTAAAAAAGCACGGAACCTCCTGTGCTTTAAGCCCCCGTATCTGACTTGGTTGATGCATTTCACAACAACAGACATCACATTGTCACACGGCAGGCATTTACTGCAAAGGGCCTGCTGATGAACAATGCAGTGAAGAGCAATGGCCTTCTCTACACCCTCCTCTTCAAGTTTTTTTTTTTTGAACAAGTGCTACCAGTCCATTTTTCCTCCCTGTCATCAACGACGCTCCATTGGTTTTTATTCCAACAAACCTCTTCCATGGTAAACCAGCATTCTCAATGGCATCACACAGATGCCTAAATATCTCATTAGCGGTGGTCTGGCCATGCATTGGAATTATTGTGAGAAGCTCTATCCTCTGTCAATTCAAAATTGCAATCAACACCACGGAAATAAATTGTGAGCTGCGCAGTGTCTGTTATATCTGTGCCCTCGTCAAGAGCAACTGAGTATGCATCAAAACATTTGGCTTTCTTACACAGTTGATGATAAATGTCACTTGACATGTCAGAAATGCGCTCTGCCACAGTGTTGGCAGAAAGGCTGATTTTGCTAAACTGACCTTTCTTTTCCGACAGATATACTTGCAGTTTGTAACATGCATTTTTTAACAAACTCTCCTGTGAATGGTCTCCCTTCCTTAGCAATCATCTCACTAACCATGTAACTAGCTAGCTTCGACTGATGCAACACTCTCTTTGGTTGCTTTCTGAAGAAATCTTGTTGCCTCATTAGACATGCTTTAAGATTGGCAACCTGCTTGGCTCTCTCATTTCCTTGATATTTTGCACATTCCTCAGCATGTTTAGTTGAATAATGGTGTTCAAGTTGTATTCCTTGTGCACTGCAACTTTCTCTGAGCAAATAAGACATGTGGGGATGTTCTTGTGCTCCACAAAGAAATACTGCACTTCCCACTTTTCATGAAATTGTCTATGCTTGTCATCAATCTTTCTCTTCACTGCAGGCTTTGATGAAGTCATGATGAAGGTATGACAAAATCTAATTCTGTAATAAACTTCTCTCCCTTCGGCCTCCAATAATGCAAGGGACAGCGGGCAGGAGCAGCGAAAATGACGTCTGCACTAGGCTCAAAGTATTTGCGATTATTCGCTTACCGAATATTCGCAATAAAAATATCGCATTAGTTAGAAAAGAAATTGCCAAAAATCGCATTAAACATTTGCATTCCCCGAACGGAACTGCTCGGGGTATGCGAATGTTTAATGCTATTTTTTCTTACTAATGCAATTTTCGAATAATAGTGAATACTGCGGGCCACAAAATGTTGTAGGGAGGGCCGCAAATGGCCCGCGGGCCGCGAGTTTGAGACCCCTGGCCTAAAGTTTTACTTACTTAAAGGAAAATATATCTAATCAATTTCTTGGGTTATAAAGGAAGACATTTTTCAAATAAATTAGACGTCTATTTTAAGAAAGTTAATAAAAGGAGACAACCTAATTCTTATTAGCTAAAGATATAGCCTAGAAATTATGCTTTCTATGATAAGGCTCCAATAAGTAATATATTTTTATTTTATTTTTATTGTTAAAATAAACATAACAATTTTAAATATCTGCTTTTTACCAGGCACTCTTATTCTGTTTTGTTGATCCACACCAAGTTGCTATGCTCCATGTTTACTCCTAGTTCTGTGCTCAAGGATTGTGGCAAGACTGGGACCAGATATGGTTCCAGTGATCTAAACTAGGTCAATCACATGCAAGACAAGAGCCTTGCCCACTGAACTACTTCTCTATCTCCATAATTGACACTATTAAGTAAATAAAAAAATGTGAAATAAATAAGGCAAAATATTTGTAAACACTCATTCAATTAAACATATTTAAACCATAAAACATGTATAATTCAGTGATAAAATAAATACTATAACTTAAAGGTGGTTAATCAATTTCAATATTATTTCACCAAAGAAAATATTCAAATGCTCAATAGTTACATTGAAAAGTATTTGGCAGCATTCATCATTACAGAAATTAAACTACCATATGATACCACTTGACATCTTACATGTTTTATAAAATACATCTTACAGTATTTTAAAATAATAATAAAACAAAAATTTAGCAAATAATGACAATTTATTGGTGAGAAAATTAAGCATTTGAAGTTCCTGTCCATTATTGGTGAGAACTGAAAATCTTATAGTTTGGAAGTTTCTTACACAGTTAAACATATATTTACAATACAATCAACAATTTCACTTTAAGTATCTGCCTAAGAAAAATTAAAACATATTCCCACATTTTATTCCCTTTATATCAATATTCATAGCACCTTTATGAGTAATAGTCAAAGACTAAAAATAACTCAAAAATTTGCTCATCAACTTATGAATGAATAAACTGTGGAATATAATCACAGTGAACTACTACACATTGTGAAGAACAGTGAACTTCTGGTGCATTAAACAAATGGGAAAAGTTGAAAAAGTTAAAGAAGCAAAACAGTGCTTGCTTCGTCAGCAAATATACTAAAATTGGAACAATACATAGAAAATTAGCCTGGCCCCTGCGCAAGGAGAACACACAAATTTGTGAAGCGTTCCACATTTTTTATAAGTAGAATAAATTTTTAAAATTAAGAAAGAAGCAAAATAAGAATATCCATGATTCTGCTTATATGACATCCCAAAATGCCAAACTATGGTAACAGAAGATGATTCAAAGGTTCCCAGGAACACAAGGTTAAGAGAAAAGATAATCTGCAACAGAAACTATTTGGGAACAACTTAAAAGTTCAATATTTTGATTTTGATTCTGATTAAATAATTATGTGCATTAGTTAGAACTGATCTAGAACACACTTTAAAGGGACAATGTTTATGCAGTTAGAGGATAGCTCAATAAGCCTCATGCTATTAAAAACTATTAGGGGTGGGTGTATTGGGTCATACTGACAGTGCTCAGAGGCAGCTCCTCCTCTCATTTGAAGGCACCAGAAACAACCTGGGTCACCTGCATGTAAAGCATGTGCTCCAGGCCCTTGAGTTCTCTCGCTGACCAAAAATGATTGTTTATTTTTATTTTAAAAACAGTAGTAAAAATGAAAAAAAAATGAAGCTTCCAGGTTAAAAAATATTTTTTTAAATGGAGGGCTATTGGAATAGCAGTGGCAAAGGTGCCTTGCAAATTGAGGCCCCCAGTCCAATCCCTGACTCGATACACATATCTGCTCTTGAATTCTTTTGTTTGAGAACCCCAACTCCAGAGCCACAAAGGAATGTATCCTCGCCACAGCACTACAGCCAACAGTAATTAGACTTTTAGTTCATACACTGATTTTTCCCAGGGCAAAGGTGTTCCCCAACTGTCTCTTTCTATTCACCAAGCCCTTTGCCTGGAAAAGTACACTTGAACTTTTGTCTCTCATTTGACTTGACTCCTCCTAGTAGAATATGTACTGGTAGAATAAAGAAAGATTGGTTTGGTGGGCTGAGAGGTAGACCATGAGGTGAGAAATTACACGACTCCATGATTCTCTCCTGACTGGCTTGGTTTATTAATCCGCATGCAGCCCTACTTCAGACCAGCTCAGCTGGGGTTGGAAAATATGGTGTGGGGATTTATTTTACACAGACACTAAAATGAAAGTGTACAACCACTGGTGAGCTTGTGTGTGAGCAGCCCAGTGACCATTAAGAACACTAAAACCCACAACAAAGCCTACTCAGTCTTTACAACAATTGTCATAACAAAGAGGAGAGAAGGGATATATAGGGATTAGGAATACAGTAATAAAAGAAAAATTCCTGAATTGATGGATGTGAGTTTTCATATAAAAATTTAAATTTCATAAAAAAGATGTACTGAAACAGTTTTACTTTAAACCTCAGAAACATACAGAGACAGGATTCAAAAAGCTTCAAGAGAGGGAAAACTGATGAACAGGTTTTGGCACAGAATAGCGTTTTTCCTCTAGCAATATTTCTAGCAATGCTAGAAAGCAGAATTTTTTTTCAAAATTCAGAGGGATAATGATTCTAAATTAGAATTCTATAGTCAGCCAAGCTATCAACCAACATTTTCAAATATGCAACGACTTTAAAATTTCACCTCCCACACTGTTTCTCAATAAGTTCTGTAGCTATACCATGTCAAAACAAGAGAATAAACCAGGAAAAAGAAAGATAGTGCTGAGACCTAATTCCCACGTTGTTAGCTGTCATAGGACAGAGGCAAACCATTCTAGAATAGAATGTACAGAGGATTCCAGGTGGAATAGAAGCAGTTGAATTCCTGATGTGTTTGAAATGTAGAAAATAAACAGACTTAATAGGTGTTAGCAAATCTGATAAAAGTTTAGAAGACTGTATGGGATTCTTGTTTTTCATTTCCTAAATTTTCTAAATTCTTATCAGTAATCACTAAGTTAAGAAGAAACCAAATAAATCTGTCATCGTGGTTTGATAATGGATAATAATGGCTAAAATGGTTAAGTATAAATAATGATCCAACAAATAAAGGTTTAAGTATGGGAAAAATAGAAGGATGCTAAAAACAATGAGGATTACAAAAATAGGGACAAGTAAAGAAATGAGCTTTCAGTGTCAGTGCTAAAGTTCATGTTGACCATTGCTTCAACCCAACAATGAAACAGGTTGGAGCAGCTACCAAACCATAGGTTTTGTGAATATATTAGCAAATTGAACAGACAAGAAACCTGAATAGACCAGTAAAGCAACTAATCTTTCCCAATGAGAAGATGTTTCCACTTGCTTCAATTTTTAGAGCATCTCTGGGAAGAGAGACCATAGGCAGGAGGAAGACAAAGCACATTGTTCAAATGTTTAAATGACTGTTCATAATCATGTGTGATTTATCAACAATTCGAGAGCTGAGGATCTCCAGTTAAAGTCAAGACAGAAAGAATTGCCTCTGAAGCATGTAATTCTTCCTCCCATGACCAGGCAACAGTGGAAGTCTAGGGCTAGAGAATAAGAATTCCATTTTAAATATATTTACATAGTCTCAGGGTGAAAGGATGAAAAGATAGTATGCTTGGAGAAATCCAAAGAAAGCCAAAGTAGTTATAGTGATACTGGGTAAAGAAAGCTTCAGAACAGGGGCCAAAGAGAAATTATAGGATAAATCGCCTACTTTCACATGCCCCACTTGATTAAATCCCTAGCCCCAGTTGTTCCCCACATTGCTTATTGTAATTCTAAAGGCTTCTGAATACCACTGGGTGTGGCCCACTGGGCCTGAGAAGCACTTCGCAACTTCACTAGGTACTCCCATGGAACTGCTGACTCTGTTATTAGAGAATTGTGCTTGTGTGTGTGTGTGTGTGTGTGTGTGTGTGTGTGTGTAGGGGGTGTGATCTACTGAACACTACTTGGGAGACATCCCATCAAAACTGGAAAAATATGCTTCTGAGCAAAAAACTAATTCTGAGAAAAATAGCTGATTTCAGAATTATTCAAAATAGAATCTATCAGGAGGGCATAGCATTCTTCACTGTTTATCTGCTAATGGCAGAGCTTTGGGGCACATGAAGCAAAATCCCATACAACTTTAAGGAATAGACAAATCCATAACTTTAGCTAGAGATTTCAACACCCATGTCTCTAAATATGCTATACCAACTCTATAGAAAAGCAAAAAAGACAGAGAACATAAATACTGACCAACTTGACTGAATTAACATTTGTAGACTCCTCCTCTCAATAATGAAAGGCACTTGTATTCAAAAGTACATGGAATCTTTGCCATGTGTGAGGTCATAAGATAAGTTTAAATATATTCAAAATATTTATTCAGGTATGTTGTGTTGACATTCTATAACTTAATTTAAACTCAATGATAAAAATTGTCTAGGGCTGGAGTGGTGGCGTAGTGATAGGGCATTTGCCTTGCAGCAGCTGACCTAGGGCAGGCTGCAGTTTGATCTCACAACGTCCCATATGATCCCCCAAGCCAGGAGCTATTTCTGAGCAAATAGCCAAGAGTAGCCCCTGAGGATCACTGGGTGTGGCCCAAAAACAAACAAACAAAATTGTCTGGGATGGGCAGGAGTGGTGGCACAGCGGTGGGGCATTTGCTTTGCACGTGGCTGACCCAGGACCGGGGCCAATCTCCCGGCGTCTCATATGGTCCCCAATCCAGAAGCAATTTCTGAGCATATAGCCAGAAGTAACCCCTGAGTGTCACCAGATTTAGCCCAAAAACCAAAAAAGAAATTGTTTGTGGAAAAATTTCAATTATTTAGGAATAAAGCAAGACTTCTAAATAATCTATAAATAAAAAAAATTTAAAAGAAAATAAGAGTATCTTTTTATTAAGCATATATAAGAAATTAAAGTTAGATACACACCTCACATCTGATACAAAAGTGCATTCAAAGTGACTAAAAAGATCAAACCTGACCTAGAGGTTTGACCTAGAGGTCAAACCTGAATCCATGAAGTACATTAAGGAAAACATAAACATAAAGTACATGGAGGCAGAACACTCAAAGACTTATACCTAAAAAGAGTTTTTAAGGGCTGGAAAGATAGCATGGAGGTAGGGCATTTGCCTTGCATGCAGAAGGATGGTGGTTCAAATCCCAGCATCCCATATGGTCCCCTGAGCCTACCAGGAGTGATTTCTGAGTGTAGAGCCAGGAGTAAACCCTGAGCGCTGCCAGGGGTTCATGCCAGATGTGACCCCCAAAAATAAAAATAAAATAAAATAAAGAGTTTTTAATATTTGTGGTATTTAGAATAACTGCATAAAAAATGTAATGGTTTAAATGGGGACTGTTAAAAACACTCTAGGCCTCAGAATATGAGGCAAGGAATTGAGTAGAGGAAGAGAAAGACACATATGAAATGACAAGGAAGAAGCCAAAAGGTCTGCCTGAGATGTCTTGGTGGTATTAAGCAAGGACAGAACTAAATATTCAAGTCAGAGTAAACAACAATGGAATCATGAGACCCAAACTTGAACAACCAAAATTATAGAGATACTTGTTATGATGACAAGCTAGGATAGGAGGTGATGGCCTGGGATGAACTCTGGGAACATTAGTGGAAGGAGGTTGACATTGGTGATGGGATGTTCCTGAAACATTGTATGTCTAAAACCCAATTATGAATAACTTTTAAAATCACAATGGTTTAAATTAAAAAACAAATAAAACAGTATATTTTAATAATAGAAGCAATATAATAAATTTTGTAAGTTGTATTTAAAGGACCATTTAAGGAGCAACTTTTACCTTTTAGATACAAAGAAAAACTTAACCTAAATATTCTGATCTCCCTCCATAAAAAAACAGAATAAGAACAAGTAATTTCAAGGTAAGAAAAAAAATAAGCAGGAATAAGAGATTTTAAAACAGACAATACAGAAGCAGCAATGTGAATAATTAAGATATTTTTCTTTTTTATTTAGGCTCTGCTATTTATTAAATTGTTAAAATCACTCTGGGTTTTGTTCCAAATTGGACAAAAATTTCACATTTTACAATATCATTAATAGAGATGTTTCAATATTGCTACATTCCCTCCCCAGCCAAAGTGTCAGCTTCCCTCGTTATTTCCTAAATTCTCTCCCATGACTACTCTTCTGCTTAGTTATTTCTATTTCTATTTCGTGGTCGATTTTAGGGTTACCTGAGTTTTTATTATCATTGGCCCGTTTTCAACTCCTGTTATATTTCTGTATTCTCCACGTTTGAGAATAATCCTTTCATATATTTTTTTTTGTTTTTGTTTTTGGGCCACACCCGGTGATGCTCAGGGGTTACTCCTGGCTATGTGCTCAGAAGTCCCTCCTGGCTTGGGGGACCATATGGGACGCTGGGGGATCGAACTGCCGTCCGTTCAAGGCTAGAGCAGGCAAGGCAGGCACCTTACCTCTAGTGCCACCGCCTGGCCCCAGCATATTTTTCTTTTTTTTTTTTTTAAATTTATTCTTTTCTATCTAATGTTCTCCAGTTCCACCCATGCTACATTGAACTGCAGGACTTGATCTTTTCTTTTAGCTGAATTTTTTTTGGCGGGGGTATGGGGGGGTCACACCCGGCAGTGCTCAGAGATTAGTCCTGGCTCTACGCTCAGAAATTGCTCCTGGCAGACTCAGGGATGCCGGGATTCGAACCACTGTCCTTCTGCATGCAAGGAAAACACCCTACCTCCATGCTATCTCTGTGGCCCCTAGATTGATTTTAATTATGAATATATGCACCACAATTTCTTAATATATTTTGCATTAAAATTAATCATTACAGTTTAGGTCAGTGGTCTTCACTACTGGGCTGCAGATGGGTGCTAGCTAGTTTGCAGAGGAAGAAAGATGAAAAGCACTGATTTACCACCATGGGTGTAAGTCTATGAGCCAGTATGCAGGGCAGGTGCTTATTCTCAAGTGTAAAACTTTAAAGAATGCTTGTTTAGGTCAGATATTTATAGTAGTGTTGACATTTAAGGTTTTGGTATATACATTATCTCACCTTACTACCACCATAGAGCTCAAGATCCTCCACCAAAACTCTTACTTCCATCTTGTCATTTCCTTAATCCTTTCCTTAATCCACTCTCTTGTCCTGACACTCCCAGTTCTTGGGCATGTGGGTTGTTTCTATGTTTTAGCTACTGTGAAAAACACTGCAATGAATTTAAGAATGTGAATATTTTTGAATTAATATTTTTGTATTCTTGGAATATATTCCAAGATGATGTAGGGTCATAGAGGAGCTCAAGTCTTAATTTTTTGAGCTGTCCTCCTACTGCTTTCATAGAACTGAAGCAGAAAATATTCCTACCAATAGTGAGTAAGGCTTTATTTTTACCATGTCCTGACCAGGCCTAGATTATTTCCAGTCATTTTTGCTATATGCCATTTTTTACTGTCATGGGGTGATACCTGATTATAATTTTGATTTGTGTTTCTTTATGCTAAGTAATTAAGAGTACTTGTTCATTTGCCTGATTTATGTATTCTTTGAAGATTTTTTTTATTCAGGACCTCTCCCAATTTTTTTGACAGACTTATTTTTTTTGGTTGTTGTTGTTTTGTATCTTATAAATCTTAAAAATTAGTCCCTTTTCAGATGTATCTAGCAAATGTTTTCTCCCACTAGTACAGTACAGTTTTATAAACATTTTATCATTAGTATATTTTATAGTTAGTATTTTTAAAGCAGATGAGCTAGAAAAAAGAAAAGAGAAATTATTAACATGAGAAATGAGAAAGAAGAATCACTATAATTCCTACAGATATTTAAAGGATAACTGGTGGAAGTGATGACTGATAATGGGCATAGTACTAAAATTATGTACAGGAGAAACAATCATTAACAATATTTTAAATCACATAATCTCAATAAATATTTTTAAAATAAATACTAAGAAGAAATATAAAAATAACTTTATAGCTACAATTTTAATAATTACATTAAGAATAGCAAATTTATTGAAAGCCATAGAGTATCAAAAGGGACCCTGAAATACATAAAAACTAAAAATAATCTTATGCCACTTAAAGAAAAAAATACCAGTTATATACAAATTTGTTCAGAAATTAAAAGCAGTTGTATTTCTTTACACAAATAATGACTCAGAGGTTTAAGAGATCAAAGAGTCTATCCTGTTAAAATAGTGTCCAAAACAATCGAGTATCTAGGTATCTAACAGGAGAGGTGGGAGAACTATATCAAGAAAACTTAAAAACACTTCAGAAAGAAATTGAAGACCTAAGGAAATGGAAAAACATTCCATGCTCATGGAGTGGAAGAATTAATATTATCAAAATGACCATCTTACCTAAACTACTATATAATTGAATGCTATCTCTATTCAAATTTAGACAACCTTCTTCATGGACTTATATCAACTATAAAGTTTGTGTGGAACCCTAAAAGACCTAGGATAGCCAAATTCATATTGAAAAACAAGAAACAAGAAACTGGGAGGCCTCTATTTACCTAACTTGAAGCTCTACTACCAGCCACACTGATCAAAACAACATGGTATTAGAACAAAGAGAGACTTTCAAACCAATGGGTCAGAATAGTATATCCAGCAACAACCCCCCAAGAATATGGTCAATTAATTTTTGTCAAGAGATAAGAATGCTTTTCAACTAAGTTTATAAATTCTCCATAAGCCTGGAAAAGAAAATACATAAAAAGAAAACCAAAGACTAAATATTATATATGCACAGACACAAACGCTCTTTCAGAATATTAACATCTTAGTTATTTCAGAAATCATATCTCATGTCAAACATGATAGTGGTTGAGAGATAGTATGGGCTGGTGGGGTTCCTGTCTTGCCCTCAGCCATTCTGGGCTTGATCACCGGCACCACAAATGGTCTTGCCAGTAGTGATCCCTGAGCACAGAGCCAGAAGTAAGCCCTGTACTTAAAACTAAATACTGCTGAAAATACAACAAAAATAGTATAAATTATGCTGCAATGTTAGTTATAGTAACAAGTATAAAAAGCATATGACCATCTTAGGAGATGCACAAAAAATTTAATACAATACCAATTATGACTCAAATAAATAAACGCAATATAGGGAAACAACTTCAATGTGATAAAGAAGTGGAATTTTTAAGTGGTACATAGGCCCTATAATTAATATTCATTCCTAATGAACAAATAAATGTAATTTTTTTCCCTAAGATCAAGAAGTTCTTTTATCATCGTGGAAGAAATTTTAACCAGTGAAATAACCTGAGAATACTTGATAAAGGCTGGGAAAAAGAGTAGAATAATAAAGTAATCTTTACTTAAAATTTAATAAATAATTCCTAAATTAAAAATTCAAACACTATAAACTTATTTATATTTGCACATATGTAAATACACATACATATATTTAAACATAATTATATAAATTAAAAAACAAGACATTAGATGACTTAGAAAAGGGGAATGGTGGGGTAATGAACTACTTTTTGCTTTATAAGTTTTGTAATGTTTTTGATTATTAAAAAACCTTTTTACTTTGATAAAGAAAATTAAATTAAAAAGAAAAAGAAGGCTCAGCAGACATTCAGTACATTAATTCCAACTATTTCTTCAAAGACAATTTCTTTATTTAATAAAGTCTTTTACCCTGAATATTTCCTTAATAATTCAAAGTGTTGACTGAACTCTTTGGAAATAAAGCTTGTGAAATTCAGAAGTACTTTAAAATGAAGCATATTTTCATATATTAATAAACTGCAATCAAAGCTTGGAATAAAAATACAAATGTAAATTTTAGGCATAATTAATAAACTTTAAAATTATTTTACCCATGCTAAGAATGAATGGATTTGGGCTGTTAGCAACAGTGGCAAGAATTTACACTACTACAAATGGTTTTCAATAATACAAATGTAACCACATGAACCTATATTTTCATGGCTATTGAAATAAGTAGCTATAATTGAGTATTCATTTATGTTCCAGCTAGATATTAGCAAAAACTATTTTATTATATTTATAACTCTGCAACTGGTTTTAAAAACTTTACTCAGTAAAATTCTACATTGATTTTTCACTTGCTCCCACCTCCACTTTCAGTATTCATGATCAGTGTTTATAAATACATAGTCCATGGACTGAAATAGTACCCTGAACACAGACACTCAGTTTAGTGAATCTCAGACCAAAGACAAAATCAAGGGGAAAAAATAAACAAGTTAATTAATTGAAAAATCTAATATTCTCTGCATTCACTTAGTATCTTTGACAGTCAAATGCTTCCATTAGGAATATAATCATTGCTTCATTCAGAAGATAGTAGGCATAGCCAGGGGCTATGTGTTTTCTTTGCATCTCTGTAGATTAAAAAGCTTTGACCCAAATTAATTTATAGTACACATACAAGAAGTCAGTTGGTAGCAGTTACTCAAGAGCTACCAAGATTTTGAATAAAGCTTTGTTAATGAGAAGCAGAATTATATCCCCTGGGGAAGCACATGTCAAAAGTCAAGAGTGTTTCTCCAACTTAAAGGGTAGAAATGCACTGAAGTGGAAGAGAAGCATTTAGAAATCTTACCTGCCTCCTCTGCAGAGTAGTTTCCATTCAGAGGGACCAAGGTGGGAGCAGATTCATCAAGTTAAATCCAGCAAGCAACTCATGCAAGTGAAACTCTGAAAGGTTAAACTTGTGCATCTCTACCTTACTGGAAAACAGAGTTTTTTGACCTAAATGTCTTTTTCTTACAGTACAATATAGAATGGGGGGATCCCTTACGCTGGACCCCAGTACCCTTTCTAGCTCTTACCTGATGTTTCATCACAGCTATCTTCTTTGGGAGAGACTTGCTTTTCTCCCTAAAATAGAAGTTCCCAGAGACAGAGCCTTTATTGATCTTGTTTATCATTCAGTCTACTTCTGGTTGCTGGTAAAAGTTCTGGAATGTGCAGCAATCTAGAATGTAAGATTTATAAAATATAACCTGAAGATTAACTTTTATTATGTTATTATTGTTGTTTCTATCGAGAGTACAGGTCTTCTTTTCTAATAAAAATTGTAGTGCATGCTTGGTTAAAAAAAAAAGCCAATTATCTCTAAAAGTGCTGTGCACCGAGCCTGGCAGGCACTGATACCCAATTATCAGTTGCTTGTTTAATCATCTCAGCTCATAATTCAACAAGTACCCTCTGGGTCAGAAATGGTTCATCCTTTAGTACAGAAATGGAAAATGACAACAGGCAGATTCGTGTGGGGTGTGACTCATGCATTTAGTCATTGCTCCAATAATGCATTCATTCATTCACTGTCTCCATCATTTATTCGTTCATGTATACTTTTTTATTTATTGCTTCATTATATATTTTCCAGGAATCTGAGTGCCATGGCCTTGATGTGTGCAGCTATGGCAGAGAGTAAAAGGAAGTTTTTGTGGAAACATGTGTGGTGACACATTTTAGTTGTTCCCTAAATGACCCTAAAGAATAGTTACTCTCAAAATATGTTTTCCGTGAGCTAGGGATTTAATGTGCTGAATATCTCTGAATTGAATTCAGTTTTTAAAGAAATATTAAATCAGTTATCAGGAAATTTTAGGCTTACCACCTATAATTAATGCCCTCTGGAATATCCATCTAAAGAGCCCATGAAAAACTGAGGACAGCCCTGGTTGTGGAATCCTGCTAGCTGAAGGTCTTGAATATTTTTTTTTATTTAAACAAATTTATTACATACATGATTGTGTTTGGGTTTCAGTCATGTAAAGAACACACCCATCACCAGTGCAACATTCCCATCACCAATGTCCCAAATCTCCCTCCTCCCAACTCAACCCCGGTCTGTAATCTAGACAAGCTTTTTATTTCCCTCGTACATTCTGATTATTAGGATAGTTCGAAACTTAGTTATTTCTCTAACTAAACTCATCCCTGTTTGTGGTGAGCTTCCTGAAGTGAGCTGTAACTTCCAGCTCTTTTCTCTTTTGTGTCTAAAAGTTATTATTACAAGAATGTCTTTCATTTTTCTTAAAACCCATAGAAGAGTGAGACCATTCTGCGTCTTTCTCTCTTTCTCTCTCTCTGACTTATTTTACTCATCATAATAGATTCCATGTACATCCATGTATAGGAAAATTTCATGACTTCATCTCTCCTGACAGCTGCATAATATTCCATTGTGTATATGTACCACTGTTTCTTTAGCCATTCGTCTGTTGAAGGGTATCTTGGTTGTTTCCAGAGTCTTGCTATGGTAAATAGTGCTGCAGTGAATAAGGGTGTAAGGAAGGGAGTTTTGTATTGTATTTTTGTGTTCCTAGGGTATATTCCTAGGAGTGGTATAGCTGGGTCGTATGGGAGCTTGATTTCCAGTTTTTGGAGGAATCTCCATATTGCTTTCCATAAAGGTTGAACAAGACAGCATTCCCACCAGCAGTGGATAAGAGTTCCTTTCTCTCCACATCCCCGCCAACACTGCTTGTTCTCATTCTTTGTGATGTGTGCCAATCTCTAGGGTGTGAGGTGGCACCTCATAGTTGTTTTGATTTGCATCTCCCTGATGATTAGTGACCTGGAGCATTTTTTCATGTGTCTTTTGGCCATTTGTATTTCTTCTTTGTCAAAGTGTCTGTCCATTTCTTCTCCCCGTTTTTTTTTGATGGAATTAGATTTTTTTCTTGTAAATTTCTGTCAGTGCCTTGTATATTTTGGAGATTAGCCCCTTATCTGATGTGTATTGGGTGAATAGTTTTTCCCACTCAATTGGTGGCTCTTGTATCCTGGGTGCTATTTTCTTTGAGGTGCAGAAGCTTCTCAGTTTAATATATTCCCATCTGTTAATCTCTGCTTTCACTTGCTTGGAGAGTGCAGTTTTCTCTTTGAAGATGCCTTTAGTCTCAATGTCCTGGAGTGATTTACCTATGTGTTGTTCTATGTATCTTATGGTTTCGGGTCTGATATCGACTCCTTTCATCCATTTGGATTTAACTTTCATACATGATGTTAGCTGGGGGTCTAAGTTTAATTTTTTGCAAGTGGCTAGCCAGTTGTGCCAACCACTTGTTGAAGAGGCTTTCTTTGCTCCATTTAGGATTTCCTGCTCCTTTATCAAAAATTAGGTGATTGTATGTCTGGGGAACATTTTCTGAGTATTCAAGCTTATTCCACTGATATGAGGGCCTGTCTTTATTCCAATACCATGCTGTTTTGATAACTATTGCTTTGTAGTGCAGTTTTAAGTTCGGGAAAGTAATTCCTCCTATATTCTTTTTCCCAATGATTGCTTTAGCTATTCTAGGGTGTTTATTGTTCCAAATGAATTTCAAAAGTGCCTGATCCACTTCTTTGAAGAATGTTACAGGTATCTTTAGAGGGATCACATTAACTATGTACAATGCTTTGGGGAGTATTGCCATTTTGATGATGTTAATCCTGCCAATCCATGAGCAGGGTATGTGTTTCCATTTCTGCGTGTCCTCTCTTATTTCTTGCAGCAGAGTTTTATAGTTTTCTTTGTATAGGTCCTTCACATTTTTAGTCAAGTTGATTCCAAGATATTTGAGTTTGTGTGGCACTATTGTGAATGGGGTTGTTTTCTTAATTCCATTTCTTCCTTATTACTATTGGTGTATAGAATGGCCATTGATTTTTGTGTGTTAATTTTGTAGCCTGTCACCTTGCTATATGAATCTATTGTTTCTAGAAGCTTTTTCATAGAGACCTTAGGGTTTTCTAGGTAGAGTATCATGTCATCTGCAAACAGCGAGAGCTTGACTTCTACCTTACCTATCTGGAATTCCTTGATATCTTTTTCTTCCCTGATTGCTATAGCAAGTACTTCTAGTGCTATGTTGAATAGGAGTGGTGAGAGAGGACAGCCTTGTCTTGTGCCAGAATTTAGAGAAAGGCTTTCAGTTTTTCTCCATTGAGGACAATATTTGCCTCAAGCTTGTGGTAGATGGCCTTAACTATATTGAGAAAGGGTCCTTCCATTCCCATCTTGCTGAGAGTTTTCATCAAGAATGGGTGTTGGACCTTATCAAATGCTTACTCTGTGTCTATTTATATGATTATGTGATTTCTATTTTTCTTGTTGTTAATGTTGTGTATTTTGTTCATAGATTTATGGAAGTTAAACCATCCTTGCATTCCTGGGATGAAACCTACTTGATCCTGGTGGATGATATTCTTAATGAGGCATTGAATCCTATTTGCCAGGATTTTGTTGAGGATCTTTGCATCTGTATTCATTAGCAATATTGGTCTGTAATTTTCTTTTTTGGTAGCATCTTTGTCTGGTTTAGGTATCAAGGTGATGTTGGCTTCATAAAAGCTATTTGGAAGTGTTCTTTTTTTTTTTTTCAATTTCATGAGTCTTGCCAGGATTGGTAGAAGTTCCTCTTGAAAGGTTTGAAAGGATTCATTAGTAAATCCATCTGGGCCTGGGCTTTTGTTTTTGGGCAGACATTTGATTTCTGTCTTAATTTCCTCAATAGTGATGGGTGTGTTCAGATATGCTACATCCTCTTTATTCAAACATGGAAGATTATTAGAGTCCAAAAATTTATTCATTTCTTCCAGGTTTTCATTTTTAGTGGCTTAGAGTTTTTCAGAGTAGTTTCTGATTACCCTTTGGATCACTAACATATCAGTAATGATCTCTCCTTTTTATTCCTAATACGAGTTATCAAGTTTCTCTCTCTCTCTTTCTTTGATAATTTTTCCAGTGGTCTATCTATCTTCCTATTTGTTCAAAGAACCAACTTCTGCTTTCGTTGATCTTTTGGATTGTTTTTTGGGTTTCAACTTCATTGATTTCTGCTCTCAGCATGTTATTTCCTTCTGTATCTCTATTTTTGTGACCTTTTGTTGAGTACTTTCTAATTCTATGAGCTGCGTCATTAAGCTATTCAGGTATGCCCCTTCTTGTTTCCTGATGTGTGCTTGCAAAGCTACAAATTTTCCGCTCAGTACTGCTTTTGCTGTGTCCCATAGGTTCTGATAGTTTGTGTCTCCATTGTCATTTGTTTCTAGGAAGGTTTTCATTTCCTCTTTGATTTCATCTCAGACCCACTGATTATTCAGTATTAGGCAGTTTAACTTCCAGGTATTAAAGTTTTTCTTCTGTGTCCCTTTATGGTTCACATATAATTTCAGGGCCTTGTGGTCAGTGAAGGTAGCCTGCAAAATTTCTATCCTCTTGATATTATGGAGGTATGTTTTATGTTCTAGCATGTAGTCTATTCTGGAGAATTTCCCATGTACATTAGAGAAGAATGTGTATCCGGGCTTTTGGGGGGTGGAGTGTCCTGTATATATCTACTAGGCCTCTTTCTTCCATTTCTCTGTTCAAGTCTAGTATATTCTTGTTGGGTTTCAGTTTGCTTGACCTGTCTAGTGTTGACAATACCGTGTTGAGGTCTCCCACAATTACTGTGTTGTTATTGATATTATTTTTCAGATTTGTCAACAATTGTATTAAATATTTTGCTGGCCCCTCATTCGGTACATATATGTTTAGGAGAGTGATTTCTCCCTGCTGTACATATCCCTTGTTTAATACAAAATGTCCATCTTTATCCCTTACAACCTTCCTGAGTATAAAGTTTGCATTATCTGATATTAGTATGGCCACTCCAGCTTTTTTATGGGTGTTGTTTTCTTGGATGATTTTCCTCCAGTCTTTTATTTTGAGTCTATGTTTATTCTGAATATTCAGGTGCATTTCTTGTAGGCAGCAGATGGTTGGATTGAGTTTTTTGATCCATTTAGCCACTCTGTGTCTCTTAACTGGTACATTTAGTCCATTGACATTGAGAGAAAGAATTGTCCTGGGAGTTAGTGCTATCTTTATATTGAAGTTTGGTGTGTCTGTTGGTCAGTCTTGTCTTAAAGTAGGCTGTTCAGTTTTTCTTTTAAGAATGGTTTGAGTCTGTAAAGTTTCTGAGCTGTTGTTTGTCTGTGAAATCATGTATTGTTCATTCAAACCTAAAAGTGAGTTTTTCTGGGTGCAGTATTCTAGGCGAAGCATTTATTTCATTGAGTTTTGTCACTATCTCCCACCACTACCTTCTGGCCTTGAGTGTTTCCGGTGACAGGTCTGCAGTAAATCTCAAGGATGTTCCCTTAAATGTAATTCCTCTTTTCTATATTGCTGCTTTCAGAATTCTGTCTCTATCTGTGGGATTTGTCATTGTGACTAGGATGTGTCTTGGGGTGTTTTTTCTGGGGTCTCTTCTAGTTGGTACTCTTCAGGCATGTAGGACTTGATCGCATGTATTCTTTAGCTCCGGTAGTTTCTCTTTAATGATGTTCTTGATCGTTGATTCTTCCTGGAGAATTTCTTCCTGGGTCTCTGGGACTCCAATGATTCTTAAGTTGTTTCTGTTCAGTTTATCATAGACTTCTATTTTCATCTCTTCCCATTCTTTGAGTAATTTTTCCATTGTTTGCTTTAAGGCTTTTTCTAATTTCTTCTGTTGTATGGAATTGTTATTTGTCTCATTTTCCAGTGTACTAATTATATCCTCAGTTGCTGTTAATCCGTGGGAAAGCTCAACCATGTTTTTCTTCAATTCATCTACTGAGTCTTTCAGACCTGTTAATTGACCTAAAATTTCAATTTGGAGTTTTCTGATTTTTATCTTCATATTTTTTTTGATTCTTATTAGTGTTCTCTTCTATACTTTCTTTTATTTCTTTGAACATCGTCCATGTTGTGATTCTAAACTACTTATCTGAGAGACTGACTAGTTGGTTGGTCATGTTCAAGTCATCAGAGTTGCCATCATCATTCTCTATGTCTTGTGCTAGCCTGTGTTATTTCCCCATTGTCACACTTGTATTGTGGGTTTTTCTACGTGTTGTGGTTGTATTCTTTGGCTAAATGATGTGCACTGCCGGGAAGTGAAGCGGAGCAGCAGTGCTCCTCTGGCTCCACCCTTTCTGGGCTTGTAAACTCACCTCCAGGGAAGGTTCCAGGGAAGGTGAGCTGTCTGCAGATAAGCCACACACAAAATGAAATCAGGCCAAAAATGGAGCACAACACAGAAGACAGGCAGATAGGGCTGCTGGCATCTGAGTTCCAGCAGAGTTCAGCGGCTTTCCCTTTCTGGGCTTGTAAAGTCAGCCATTTCTTACTCACTCACTTGCTCTAGCTGGGTAGCTTCAGAATGCAGTTTTTTTGGGGGGTTCGCTTCCCAGGGCTCTGAGTAGAGCTTGAAGGATTCAGGAAAGACAGAGAAGCACAGGACAGGGCTCCCTTGAGGTCCTCAGTTTCCTCAGAAGAAGCACAGCAGGGCAGAGACTCTACAGGTGAAGCAATCAGTACTTCACCTGGCAGTCCCCACAGTCAGCCATTTCTTACTCACTCACTTGCTCACTGGGTAGCTTCAGAATGCAGTTTTTTGGGGGTTCGCCTCCCAGGGCTCTGAGGAGAGCTTGAAGGATTCAGGAAAGACAGAGGAACACAGGACAGAGTTCTCTTTAGGTCCTCAGCTTCCTCAGAAGAAGCACAGCAGGGCAGAGACTCTGCAGGTGAAGCAATCAGCACTTCACCTGGCAGTCCCCACAGTCAGCCATTTCTTACTCACTCTGACCTTGAATATTTTAAAGGCACTAAAAAACTAAAAATCAAGGTGAATATTGATATATAAAAAATGTTCGGCTTTGCTTAGATATGGGACAGGGATGGGGATCACTTTTTCTTTGCCCTGAATTGTAATGTCATTATTGTTATTGTTTATATTGAGAATATAGGCCTTCTTTTCTAATAAAAATTGTAGTGCATGTTTGGTTAAATAAAAAAGCCAATTGTCTCAAAAGTGCTGTGCACCGAGCCTGGCAGGTGCACCTAATTATCAGTTGCTTGTTTAATCATCTCAGTGCATAATTCAACAAGTACCCTCTGGATCTGAAATGGTTCATCCTTCAGTACAGAAATGGAAAGCCATAAAACCCTTTCTTTTAATTTTTCACTTAAAAGATACTACTTTAAAAAAATGATCCTAGTAACTTCTGTTGCTGGAAAAATGGAATAAATGCTTCTTTACTCTTCCCAATAAGTACAACTATCAACTCTGGATACAGACTGTATATAAAACAAATCTAAGAAGACTCAAAGTGGGAGAGAAGGAAGGCCAGATAGCATAAGACCTTGGAACCAGGTTTCATGGTACGTTTCTTGTTGGTTCTTTCATTGTTATTTTTCAATTAGTTTACTTCATATATCTGAAACTTGGAGTTCAAGAAGCCAGAAAGACTACAGGCATAGAGAATGTGACTATATCTAATCTTATCTCTATCTGCCATACTGAGTATTGGACCTCTGGGACTTGGTATCTGCCAATTCTAAGTTAAATAACATTTCTGAATGACAAAATGATAGAAACTGGAGAGCTCGCAGAGATTAAATGAGTGCTAGGGGCAAAAGGGAGGTGGCTGTTCCTGAGTGAAAATGGAGTTCATGAGGAATCCTTCAAGGGATAGAAATATTCTATATATCAGCAGTTATCAACTGCAGTGTTCAGGAGTTTAACAAGAGTTAACAAGTTTAGCAGTAGGAGAACAGAAAGTTTTAATAGTCTCCCTCCCAATTTATTTCTTACAATGGCCTGAGAATCGACAATTCTTTTCAAATCAAATATTAAAAAACCAGGAAACTAGATAAATATATTAAAATAATGATCATGATGATGATGATAATAATAATAATAACAATAATAAGGAAACTAGGGGCCAGAGAGATAGTAAGATAGTATAGGGCTTTAGATAAATGCCTGCATGATAATGATTGCAGTTCAATCCCTGACACTACAAGGTCCCCAAGCATTGCTAAGTGAAGTCTGTAGGCCCTGAGTACTCTTCCTTTGACGTTGGAATCCCTTTGTCATTATCTCTGATAAGTCCTGACACCATAAAACCTAAGAAGCATTGCAGCTGCAGTCCTTTGTATGGAATCACTGATTTTGGTGGCTAAGTATAGCCACTAGGAACTCTGAGGTCTCTTGAATATATTGAGAGCACCTTTTTTTTCTGAAACAAACTGAACAAAAATAGAAATTTTTAATTCAAAAATAATTTTATAGGAACCATACCCTGAGTTGCTCAGGGGGCCACAGAGATTTGGCAATGTTTAGAACATATCTATAAATATTTTTAAAGACGTCTACTCTAAATTTTCTAAATTCTATTCTGCTTTATTTTCTAATTTGACCCTGCTAGGGGCTGTTAGAGAGCACAAAGGACAGAGCACATACCTAGCTAATAAAGCACCTAAATTCTAATCCTGCCAACACATGGCTCTCTAAGCACTGCTGAGTATAGCCCGGTGACTATCAAACATCACTAGCCCAAACACCAAAACACTTGGTCTTCTTCCTGTCCTTGCCTAACATTGTCGGTTGTGGTTCCTATCAAAAAAATTCTGCGGGCAGAGAAGATGGCTCAAAGCACAATGTGGTCCTCCAAGCAACACCAACAGTGACCCCCAAGCCCAAGCCAAAAGTAAACCCTGTACTACTGAGTACAAAGAAACAAATACAACAGGAGTGGCGAACAAGTTTGACACAAAGAGCCAAAATTTTAAACTGTGAGAGTCAGCCAAACCATGCAGTGACCTGCCAAAACAGACAAACACTCACACAAAAGCATATAATTTTTAACAATAATATATTAAACATATATTGCATTTTGCCATTTTGAGTGAGGGTAAAAATCTTGTTCGCCACCCCGAAATACAATTTTAAGGTGCTAGAGTAGATGTTAGAGTAGGTATTAGAGTAGATATTAAAGCTTAAATTCTTAGTTGGAGAATCTGTAATCTGTCTGCATCCATTGGGCTGACACTTATAGCAGGGCACAGGTGCCTACTACTCCAGTGTAGGCCCTGGCCCTGTACTTAAATAGGCTACTGCCCAGGTAGATATTGGGCCTCAAGGTTTGCAATTAGAGAAGAAGGGGGAGCCTCTGTGTGTTCAGGTACAAATTGTTTTCTGCCATCTAGCTTCCTTAGGGAGTGCTATACTCTGAAGGTTATGAGAATTCTCTTTTCATTCAAAAAGCTGACAATTTAACTCCATTTGGTTTTTACCTTTCTGTGTGCATTTATGATCCTTAAGAAAGATGAAGTTCAGGTTTTTTGATGTACTAAACTCCATGAAATAACGCTGAAGAGAAAAGAGTGGATTCTCCCAATATGGTGTTGAATTTCCACAAGAACACTAGAGCAGAAGTCACATGTTTATACCTGCAGGCAAGAGAGAAGTAATTAAGATACTCAAAAACCACTGGAAAGCTATGAGGAGACATTACCCAGATGACAAATTGACTGACAAGGCTCTATATACTTCCTCATCTCTATTTGCATAAAGCATCCTGTTTGTGGTTCTCTAGTGAATTGTAAATGAGGCTCAAAACTATAACACATCTTTTTTTGTTGTTGTTTTTTTGTTTTGTTTTGTTTTGTTTTGTTTTTTGGGCCGCACCTGGAGGTGCTCAGAGGTTACTCCTGGCTGTCTGCTCAGAAATAGCTCCTGGCAGGCAAGGGGGACCATATGGGACACAGGATTAGAACCAACCACCTTAGGTCCAGGATCGGCTGCTTGCAAGGAAAACACCGCTGTGCTGTCTCTCCGGGCCCTATAACACATCTTTTACCCTAGTTCCTCATACCTCATCAGAGGTGCTAGGTCTACTTCAAGGAACTCCAGATAACAGCGATGACTCCCCTTTTCTACCTGTGTCACATGGAAGCTTCCAGGCTGCTACTTTCCTCCCAGCAAGCCTTCTAATCTGCCACTCAAGTTTCAACCGGATTGCTTGGATGCTTTTCATTCCCCATCCTGTATCTGAATTTGGCTTCCCTACATTTATTCCTAGCTTGTCCCATCTCAATAAGACCCTGCTTTGGCACAACACAGAGAGGTAACATCTTACTTAGATCATGGCCTTAGGAAACCTGGATCTACCTTGGACAACCACAAATGTCTTGTTTTGTATATATAATCTTTGTTTGTTTGGGAAGTTTTGGGCCACACTCAATGATGCTCAGGGGCTACTTCTGGCTCTATACTAAGGAGTTACTCCTGGAAGTACTCAGGGGACTACATGGGATGCCAGGAATTGGATCTACAACAACCATATACTAGGCAATCACCTGTCCTTCTGTACTATTGCTGCGGCTTCTGTTTGTTCTTCCCCAATCTGCTGGCATGTTCTTGTGCTTCACCTGAAACCCTCATTTCTTCCATATCAATGCCACACCTTGTTAAGGAGAAGATGCCTGCTTTCCATGGTGAGAACACTGATTACTCTTCCTGAGTTGCACAGAATCAGACCCATTATTAGCAACTTTGTTAATCCCATCATTCCAAAGTTTTCTGATCAAAATATCCTATCAACAGAGTAGTCTTAAACATACCTTCCCAATAAATATATTACCATTCTTACCAGTACTATCTTACAGTTTTAAAAATAGAAATTAAAATAGAACACAGAGAAGAGAACAAATATTTGAAAACATTTGCACTTAATGGCCAATAGTGCACAAACATGCAAAGGTATGGGCCTAATCTATGGAGTACAGTGGTCAAGGATCTGCGCTCAGAAATCACTCCAGGCTTGGGGGACCATATGGGATGCCAGGGGATCAAACCTAGGTCAGTTCTGGGTCAGCTGCATGCAAGGCAAACACCCTACCGCTGTGCTATCGCTCTGGTCCCAAAACTATTAGTCTTTTTTTGTTCATGGGCAATAGTTTAAAAGACTGAGCACATTTTCCTTTTTTAATTTTTATTTAAACACTTGTGGTTATAAGGTTATTTAATAATACAGGTTTCCCCCCACACAGATATAGTTGTTCGTGATTGAGTCACATGATTGACTTCACCAGTGCACATTTTCTACCACCAATGTCCCCAGTTTCCCCCCTCGTCCTCCCTGATTGAGCAATAGTTAACAATTTAGTGCTTTAGTGTAGCAAGTTACTACACTGCCTTTCCAATAAAGTACCCAAGACTTTCCACCACTATGGGTTTGGGTGCTTTTAAAAACACTCATGCCCCATATAATTTGAGTTTCTGCATATGTATCAATGATTACTTAAGATGTATTTAGGGCAAAGAAAAACATTACCTTAGCAGATATGTAGGATTCTAGGATCTGATCCAACTTTTTAGTCAAAAAGAACTTTATTAAATAAAAATAATGATGGAGGGCTGGAATGGTGGCACAAGTGGTAGGGCATTTGCCTTGTACGTGCTAACCTAGGATGGACCATGGTTCTATCCCCTGGCTTCCCATATGGTCCCCTAAGCCAGGAGCAATTTCTTTTTTTTAATATAATTTTTATTTTGATCATAGTGGCTTACATATTGTTGACAATAACATTTTAGGTACATATTTACATAAAATCATGGGGGATTCCCATCACCAGATTGTCCTCCCTACACCTCCGTATTTGTCCTACCTCCCATTTCCTCTTCCCTCACCCCCAGGGCGGCTAGAATATGTGATCCCCTCTGTATCCAACCCACTACTTAGTAGTCTTGCACCTGTTTGGTCTTGATGCCTCCCGTATCTCCCCCTCTAACTGTAGGCAGGACTAGCTAGTTCAAGTTGCGTGGTTTTGCCTGAAAAAGAGAAGATACATAAACTGGGGTAAGAGTCTAATACCCCAAAAATGGGTGGAATCCTTCTAGAGGCTCTTATCATCAATTTGGGAGATGAAGGGGAAAAAAAGGTGAAACACTCCACCAGTACCAAAAAAGGTGTCAAATATCCAGTGAGGACTCCAGCTATATCAATAAGCACCACAAAAAACAGACGAAAAACAAAACAAAAAACAAACAAACAAAAACAAACAAACAAAAAACACGCCATGTTCTTGAAATAAGAAACATGGCATAGCACATAACAAAAGAAAAGAAAGGAAGAGAAAAAAAATAAGTATAATTGGGGACAACAATTTCAATAATCACACCCAAACAGAGAAATCGACCAAAATAGATAGGTAAATAAAAATAATAATAACAATAATAAATGAAGGTAAAATATATATGTATATATATAAAAATAACCAAGGTTTTGTGCTTTTTGTATTTTTGTTTTTTCCCTCCTGCCCTGGCACAGTAAATATTGGGGTCATTCGAAAAGGAATTCACTTGGTCTAAGAAATATGGGGTTTCTCCGTCCTTGGAGTATACTGTCATGGGATCAGCTGCCAGGAGCAATTTCTGAGTGCATAGCCAGGAGTAACCCCTTAGTGTCACCGGGTGTGGACCAAGTCCCCCCCCCCCAAATGATGAATTTGCACAGAATTGTCATAACAAAGGCTTGGACTGTCCCCATCAGTCACAGTTGTCTTCTAATGTGGGGACATTATTGCAGGAGAGAGGAAACAGGGCAAATGACTGAGATAGAGCTGAGGATGATTCTTCAGAGAAAACAATAATGTTCGTTCTCAGTGTGAAGTGAGGGTAAAATATGTGAAGTTGTTGCTAGGCTTTGACATATTGAGTTATATATATATATATATATATTTTTTTTTTTCCAGGAACCCATAATCCAAAACTAAGAATTGCATTTGCCATAATTTTTTGAAATCCTTGTTAATTGGGTGAGTGGCCACAGTATGCTGGGCTGTCTATTTTGTATTTCTTCTACTATTTACATGCAAAATATTTTCATAATTTTTATCCTGCCATCTATATTTCCAGCTCATGAATTATCTGTTGATAGCCTTATTCAATTGTTTATTGAAAACCAGAAGTTTTCCCCTTATTGATTATTGGTGATTAATAAATTTGTAAGATGTGTGGGTATGTGGCTGATTAACTAATATACGGTCCTACAAATTTTCAACCTAAGTTGCTTTTCTATTTTTATTTCCAGAGAATTAAAGAGTCAAACTGAGGGGCCGGGTGGTGGCGCTGGAGGTAAGGTGCCTGCCTTGCCTGCGCTAGCCTAGGATGGACCGCGGTTCGATCCCCCGGCGTCCCATATGGTCCCCCAAGAAGCCAGGAGCAACTTCTGAGCGCATAGCCAGGAGTAACCCCTGAGCGTCACAGGGTGTGGCCCAAAAAACCAAAAAAAAAAAAAAAAAAAAAAAAAAAGAGTAAAACTGTGATAAGCTTTTAAACTTAGCATCATTTTCTACAAAAGGGAAAGTCCAAATTGTGAAGATGCTGAACAAGAGCAATTTTTATTCTCCCTTGGTTTGTATGAATTTCCTTTCTTCCTTTACTGAAATAGGAACTTTTCTGCTTGTTCATGACGATTTGGCTATCAGCAATAATAACACATCACTATTGAAATCCATGGAGTACAAGAAGCGGAAACACCCCAGGCTGAGCAGAGTAGACCTTTGGGCCAATCCAGAGGTTTGATTTACACAAGCCCTTTTAATCTGTTTAGCAACACATTCTCAATCACATGAAAGAGGGTGACAGTGTTCCTGAATTTTTCAGAGAGTCACTGTGCCATTATTGTATGCTCCCTTTTACAGCATTTGAGTAAGCTATTTCTGAATTCTCTTTCTGCACATCTAGTTCTGCTGGGGTGAACCCAGTAAGCAAATCTTAAATTCCCTAGTAAGCCACAGCCAGCATCAGAAATCCAGATGCCTGGAGGTTTCCACTTTATGGTCTCCACAGCATAAAACAGAGTGACTGGGCCCGGAGAGATAGCACAGCGGCGTTTGCCTTGCAAGCAGCCCATCCAGGACCTAAGGCGGTTGGTTCGAATCCCAGTGTCCCATATGGTCCCCCGTGCCTGCCAGGAGCTATTTCTGAGCAGACAGCCAGGAGTAACCCCTGAGCAATGCCAGGTGTGGCTCAAAAACAAAAACAAAACAAAACAAAAAACAAAAACAAAAACAGAGTGACTGTGTCTTTTTAATAAGGATCTGAGAAGCAGGCATAAGGAACCAAATAATTTAAGCTGTCCAACTGGAAAGATTAAGTACTGAAGATGAGTTGGTAGTTCCTTGAGAGAGCAAAAAAATTTCAATTTTAGGCCCAACTGCCCTCAGACCCAGGGTTAGGCAGGGTTCATCACCTCCTCATTTATCAGTAGAGGAAACAACTTGGGAGAGTCCAGCTTACAATGGCTAGGGAGTGTAGGGACATGAGCTCATGTCTGCTGATATCAATGTCACTGCACTGTCTTTCAGATATCACATCACTTTTCCTAAACCATTTCCTTTTTACCTTTTGTGGATAAATGAGAATGCTAAGCTCAGTAAGGGAGTCCAAAACCTCAGATGAGGCCACGGAAGGTGCTCAATGCACAGTGATTGAGGGGAAGCACCTCCTTTTGAGGCAAATTTTCTACTCCTTCTCTGCTTCCACATCTTCAGCTTAGAGATACATGCATATGATTTTCTCATTAATGCTTTGTTAATGGGCCTTAAAATGCATGTGGGGCAGGTGTTCTCTTCAGATTCACTGTGATTTAAAATCTAAGTCACAACCTTGATTATTTAAATCTGAAATTTTATGTGGAGAAACAAAAATAAAGAATGAGAAAAATGGAAGAGAATAAGGGAAGGAAGGAAGGAAAAAAGGAAGGAAAAAAGATGGGAAGAAAGGAAAATGGAAAAAAGGAAGGAAAGAAGAAACAAAAAAAGAAGGGAAGGAAGGAAAAATGAAGTAAGGAACAAAGGAAGGAAGGAAGGAAGAGAAAGAAAGAAGAAAGAAAGAAAGAAAGAAAGAAAGAAAGAAAGAAAGAAAGAAAGAAAGAAAGAAAGAAAGAAAGAAAGAAATAAAGAAAGAAAGAGAAGGAAAGGAAGGAAGGAAGGAAGGAAGGAAGGAAGGAAGGAAGGAAGGAAGGAAGGAAGAAGGAAGGAAGGAAGGAGAAAGAAAGAAAGAAAGAAAGAAAGAAAGAAAGAAAGAAAGAAAGAAAAAAAAGAAAGAAAAGAAAGAAGAAGAAAGAAAAGAAGAGAAAGAAAGAAAAAAAAAGAAGAAAAAAAAAGAAAGAAAGAAAGAAAGAAAGAAAGAAAGAAGAAAGAAAGAAAAGAAGAAAGAAGAAGAAAGAAAGAAAGAAAGAAAGAAAAAAAAAAGGAAGGAAGGAAGGAAGGAAGGAAGAAGAAGAAAGAAGAAAGAAAGAGAAAGAAAGAAAAAAGAAAAAAGAAAGAAAGAAAGAAAGAAAGAAAGAAAAAGAAAAAGAAAGAAAGAAAGAAGAAGAAAAAGAAAAGAAAGAGAAAGAAAGAAGAAAAAGAAAGAAAGAAGAAGAAAAAGAAAAGAAAGAAAGAAAAAGAAAGAAAGAAGAAAGAAAGAAAGAAGAAAGAAAAGAAAGAGAAAGGAAAAGAAAGAAAGAAAGAAAGAAAGAAAAAGAAAGAAGAAAGAAAGAAAGAAAAAAAAAAGAAAGAAAGAAAGAAAGAAAAAAGAAAGAAAGAAAAAGAAAGAAAGAAAGAAAGAAAGAAGAAAGAAAAGAAAGAAAGAAAGAAAGAAGAAAGAAAGAAAAAAGAAAGAAAGAAAGAAAGAAAGAAAGAAAGAAAGAAAGAAAGAAAGAAAGAAAGAAAGAAAGAAAGAAAGAAAGAAAGAAAGAAAGAAAGAAAGAAAGAAAGAAAGAAAGAAAGACTCCAAAATCAAAGTGATCCTGGCCCAAGTTCTAGGTTAGGTTCATCTCAGTGTGCGCTGGGGAAACCTACTTGTCCTCTCCAAATCTGGCTCATTATCTATAATGTACAAGTGACAACAGTCATCATAGAGAGATGTTCCCAAGGCAATGAGCCTGACATCTCTAGCCCACTGCTGTGGCCAAGCCATTAGCTAGATGGTATAGAAATTAACATGAAAATCAGAAGATGAAGCAGTTGTAACACAGTGAACTCCTTTAATCAGGTGCAGGAAATGGGAGTCTAAGGAGACTGGAAAGGTCCCTTTCATTCTACTGCACCTATTAACAATAGTTCATTTGTCAAGGGCTCAGGAAATATATACATCAGTACTATCTATCTTGAATTTTTAATGAATTTAAATAATTGTAATACCTTTATTACCTTAAATGCATGTAATACCTTAGGTAGATAACAACACCTGTAACCTGGTGTCTCTGGTAAAGTATTACAAGAATTAATAGGATGAATCCTCGATAGAACCTTGGATAGAAAAGACTTGACAAAAGTTAAAATGAAAAGCTAGAATAGGATATTTGTATGAAAGACACAGGCAAAAAATTGGAGACACAGGTTTGGAAGAGTTTTTCATCCCCACTAAAAGCTGTGTGACCTAGAGCAGCATTCTTCAATCTTTCTACACATGAAGCCCAGCACCTGTCTTGCATACTCGTCTAGTGAGTAGGCAGCAGAGCCAGGAGTTTCAAACTTCCTCCACCTGTGAGCCAGCACATGTACCAAAGATGGGAAACTACTCATCTCAACATACCTCTCCATCTCAGCACTGTCCTTACGCAAGAGCTTTAGGACTAGATGGCTAAGACCTCACCAGGCTCACAATAAATTCAAACAAACCTGTGATTAATCAATAGAGAGTATAAGCTCAGACAGTGCCCCCAGTAAGAGAGATTCTTGGCTCCAGTTGAAGATAGGGAAGGAAAATTGCTGACAATTGGGAAAGGAAAGGAACTTGGGAAAGCCGCTATGTTAGGCATGTGATGACTCCCACCAGCTCCCCTGCTAATAGATATTAAGTCTGTAACAATGGTTGAATTTTCTGTTAAAACCAACTGCTTCCTTTGCACTGGCCTCATATCCTTTTATGTTCTTCCAAATTGTGTTCAGTGGCAGCTATTTCCGGAAGGAAACCAGTATTTCTATTGTTCCAGAAAATTTGACAGCTAAAAAGAAGAGTGCCCCCTAGTGGACATATAATCCAAACAGGCTGCCAGACCCATGTTTTAAAGACTTGAGGGACAAAGTAATAGTGCATGTGTTTTGTTTTGTTTTTTTTCTTAATGTCCTTGGGCTAAAAGTTCAAAATTAAGGTGTCAACAAGGGGATTTCTTCTAAGAATTCTGTTTATAGGTGATTGTCTTCCCATTGTAATTTACCTTGTCCTCTTTGCATCTTTGTTCTCATAAAAACATAAAAACAAAAGCTTTCTATTACCCTCTTCCAAAATTCATTTGTGATGAAAATAGTTTTTAAAATAAAAAAATTATTGAGCACATTGAATTGTTACCAGGGAAATGAGCATTTGTGTGAGTTTAAAGATTATGGAAGGCAGTTTTATAATTTCATCCTTGGGATTAGGATAAACAGGATTCAGTCAGCAAAAACATCTCAAATTAGAACTGTACAAAGGAACCAGCATGAAAGAAAGGTGTATAGGTAGTACCATTTTAAGGAAGAGGGACGAAAGAAAAATTCAAATTACTTCTCAATAAATTTTTCCTTCGTTTTTTTGGTATTTATTTTAGGGACACAAAATGCTTTAGATGGAAACAGAGATCCCAGCAGAGTGCTATTTAAAGAGGTCCATCCTGTGTGGCATCAAAGGGGCAAGAACCCCATTTAACAGAATGAAGCCAACCAACCACAACCCAATGCCTTACAAAACAGAAAACAGACATTATCATGACTGTTCTACTCCAGGACTTTTCAAAGGGGGAGAATATGTCTGATGTCAAACAAGAAGTTTGACAAATGTGAGTTGGGTGAGTGAGGGGGAGGCATCTGTAACAGAAACACAGAGTCTGGTGCCTTGGGTGATTTGGGTCTAAGTGGTCATCTGTTACAGGACACGTTTATCCACATCAAGGTACAGTGCAATAGAGTCTAAGTGACTTTAGGGGTACATGGATGATGAGTTTCTATTTTTTAAATGGCATGTGTGTAGCAATGTGTATTTGGAAAATAATCATTTGGTATCACAAATCTGAGATTTTTAGGATACTACCATAACATGATGCTGTTTCTTTTTTTTAATGAGTCATACCAAATTTTCCAAGTAAATAATGATGAAGTCATACATCCACTTACTGCTTTCAGTAAGTGGATACTATGCAAATATTTTCCTTTCTCCTCTCTAGAGATACAGGGAGCTAGATTTATTTTGTCACCTTCCTTCAGCTGCCTACCCACCCCATTCCACCTTTAATCACCACATTCCTGCTACATGGAATCCATGTAGTCACACGTCTTATTCTGAGATGTGCACGTCATTGTCATTACACAACCTGGTTAATTGTCTAGCCAGTTGTGACCCCCCCCCCACTGCACATGTGATTTGCTACTGAATAAAATGACTTTACTAAGTGGAGATCTTGTAAAATCAAGGTCTGGAGTCACCATGTTCTAACAAGGCCAGCTCTATAGACTCACTCAAACAAGATATAAACAGAGCTGTAAAAGATTATGGCTACACTGGCCATCTCAGGAGGAGAGGGTGGGCCAAATCCTCGTTCTGTTGAAGCCACCATTGCTGCCTCCATCACTCAGAATCACGATTTTCCTTATGACCTGCCTCATGACTGACCCTCTGTGATTCTTGTGGGACACCCATCTGACCACAATTCAAGTATACCAGTTGTTGGGCTAATATCACCAGGGCTTTTTTTTTAGGGGGGGGGGAGTAGTGAGTGCAGGCCCTACTCCTTATCGTCCTTCTTTAGGAAAAGCCTGGTAGCGGTAACCCCAACCACAAACATAGTAGCCATGTTCAAACAGCTCCAGCTCCAAAAGTCAAGGTTGGGGGGGGCAGAGCACATAGGTACATATTCTCTCTTCTCCCTCTGCAATAGCTTATTTTGCACTTACAGCAAGCAGAGTCTTTGCCTTGCACGTGGCCGACCCAGATTTGAGTCCCAGTATCCCTAAGAGCCTCTAAGTGACCCAACAAAAGCCCCCCACTACATACACAAATCAAGGTCCACATAAGGAGATCTTCCAGACTGACTCCAGCAACCTATAATGAAAATTATCTGTCCTCTAAATAGAGCATCCTCCAAGACCTTCCTGAGTTCTTGCCACCAGATTTTTTAAGCCCTCATTACTCAAGCCTCAATCCAAGATGTCAATGATGAGGTCCACCGTCCCCAGCAATGGAAAAGGTAGACTCCTTCCCTGAGGCTGGGAGAATGCAGCTGCTGCCATCTGCAGCTGCCTTTGTTCTGTTCAGTGGGGATCTCTAAGCAGTCAGACCAACTCTCTTGCCAGCACCTGGCCCATAACAGCTCTTTCCTGTCTACCTTGTTTCTTTTCAACAGAATCCAAAAGCATTTGTATTTTCTATAAAATGAACTACGAGTAAGTTCTTGTGCCACATTCCTTTCATATTGCCATTGTAGGAATGTAACCAGATGCTCAATGAACAGAATCTCCCAGCCCCTGTGTGTAGTGGGCGTCCTTCAGCCTCCACATCCAACATTTTTCTGCTCAATGTAATCACCATACACCAATAGTGGCAAGAACTTTCCAGTCTTACACTCTTACCAGAATCATTAAGATCCCAAATTGAGGCCATTTTTAACCATACTCACAAATGCAGTCACCATATTTAGATTGGCTCATATTGGAGAAAATGTTAAATGTAATTGAGTGTTTTCACTGTAACACACATTCAGAATTTGTGGACATCACTCTATAAATGACTGCCAGTTCTGTGTCAAGACTCCATCATAATCAGTTTCAAGTTACTAAAGTGTTGTGCTCTGCCTTGTAAATTTTCTGAAAATTCAGCTCTTGTTATGTTCAGGTGTACTGGACCCTTCTGCTTGCCTTCTACAGAGTCTCTTAGCACCACAAGACACTGAATGTGTGGAAGCACTTCTATGGGCAGGAGCTAGAACAATGATATTTTTCATCATCGTTCTCTGCATCCCTTTCTCCTTTCAAAGAATGCCTCATATTCTCTCCCTCTACAATTGCTCATTTTGCACATACCTTTAGACCTTAGGAAATCAAAAGCATGTGTTGCTCTTTCACTGTCACTGCCTCTGTGATACTGAAACTTGGGCAGAGCTGGAAATAAGCATGTGAGGATGAAAGATGCCCTAAAAGCTAAAGGTACACTTCAACTCTAAAAAATTATCAAAGGCTCATCATTAGAGATCAAAGCTGAGGAAGGCACAGTCTGTGCCTGCTAAAATATCATGAACAAATGAAAAGATGAATAATGTCTTCCCAGCAGACATGAACCTGCCAGAGGTCACATGTAGCTTTCAAACAATCTATCTTAATAGAGTGGCCCAGAGGTATCTACTAAATGATCAGAGTTTTCATTAAAGTGAAATGTCTTTAACATTCCTCATCTTGTAATATAAAGTAAATACAGAAGAAAAAAGACAGCAAAATCTTTCATAAGTAAAAATGGAAAGTGGCAGCCTAATTATTATTTGCACCCAAAGCATCATCCATGGACTTTGTTTCCAATAAAGTATCACATTGAAATATTGCCTTTGTGTATCAGGGGACTGACTGTCCCTAATCAAAAGCAGTGAGAGGGTCCAGTATGCCTAAATTCTGTATGATTTTGGGGGTGAGCTAGCTGGTATTTAGAAGTAAAAGGGGTTATAAACTAATGAGTGTCAAACTGTGCTTTTATAGAGGGTCCCAAATAGGCATATCCAGCCATGTTCTCCTTCCTTTAAAGGTGGGTAACTGTGTGCTGTCTCTGGGATGTGGTGGGGTCCTTAGGAAAGGAATTTCTACTCAGACTGCACAAAAACTTATTGCCTTCTACATCTCCAGAAATGTGGATATTTCATGTTCCTGGGCTCTGCCATAAGCAGAGGTGAGTTCTTTTCTAAAGAAAAGAGGGAAATTGATTTTTCTTATTAAGTCTTTGCTTTTTCCTTAAGTCTATGTTAAAAGATTTATTTTAAAATTTTTGTAGAGTAAAAAATTTGAAAGTCTTCAGGTCTGCAACAATAAAAATAGTTTATAACCTGTGTATTAAACACTAAAAGTAAAATTTTCTATCTATCCTTCACTATACAATTTACCTCTTTTATTTAATGTATCTGACCCTTAGCACATTGATTGGGGGACCTCATTCATGTACCACATGAGATTTGCCACTGAGTCACAACCTTAGCATGAGATTTGGGTTTCTTTTTTGGAGAGGGAGTATTGAAAATCACAGACAGTGATATTCAAGGTTTACTCCTGATTCTGCTCAGGGATCACTCTTGGTGGGGTTCAGGATGGTGATGGAGATTAAACTGGGGTTAGTAAGTGCCTTAACTCTTGTACTATCTCTCTTGTACTATTTTTATTTTTAATGCACATTCTGTCAAGAGCACCAAACTAATCCCAAAGCTCATTCCTTTACAAGAGTAAGTACCTCTCAGATCAACAAGCAGGGGGAGAGAGATTGCAGGGACTACATAGCGTGTGCATGATGCTTTCAGTCACATAATGGTTTCCTGAATCCTGAGGCCTTTCTCATCTCAGCTTTTAGGATCTAGTGCAGGGATGGCGAACACGCTGCTCTCGAGCTGCATGAGGCTCCCGGCCAACATGAATGCGGCTCTTTGCCTTTTATCATTATTTTGTATACTGTGGCTCTTTGCCAAGTTTGAATTTTGTTCTGCTGTTTCTGAGGAGGGACCTGTGAGGAGAGATCTCCGAGTGTATAGTTCCATCCCCAGGCTGGTCATTCTGTCTCCCATCCCTCGGAAACAACTACACGGGCCAGCAAGCGGGGGACCCGTGTGTCACATGTTGGGTTGCATCTTTCTGTTAGTTCCTAGTGTGGAGGACGCAGCACACCCTCGCCATCACTGCAGAATTTTGACCCTCACTCAAGACGGCAAAATGCAATATGTGTTTAATATATTATTGTTAAAAACATATGCTTTTGTGTGTGTTTGTCTGTTTTGGTGTGGCTCTCTGACTCTCACAGTTTAAAATTCTGGCTCTTTGTGTCAAACTTGTTCGCCACCCCTGATCTACTGGCTCTCTGAGATTCATGACCCTGGTTCCTCTGAGATGCCCATCACAAAGCATTGTCACACCTTAGTTCAAATCAGTGACTCCGGGAAAAGGAGGATCTTGTCCACAGACTAATGCATAGGGAGGAGTCAAGCAGAGAGGAGCAAAGCTCCATGTGAAAGGACCCATGAAAATTGCTAATACACATCTACATTTTCTGCAGCCCCGTACCGCATAGAAGGAGAGCAGGAAGGCTCTGGGATTAGTAAGAGGTTTCCGATCCTCAATACAATGCTAATTTTTCTACATTCTGATAAAAAGGGAACATTCAAAAAAGTACTCCACATTTTTTCTGAAAAAGCCTCCACTCAGTTACAGCTCCCAATGGAAGAATGTTTAAGTTTAAGAATAAAACAGGGATAAATTCCTTGCCCTCTGTTTTCAGAGACATGCTAAGGTCAAGGTGCTGGGGAGAGCCACACTAGACTCTCTGAATCAGGAAACGTGTGCCTCATTATAGGAGGTCAGATCACTTAGGCCCCTAGCCACTGCAACAGAGTCCTCCAAGCTCATTATCAAATCACAGTGTGGCCCTAGGAGAGTTGTGCTCAGAGTTCAAGGTACAATCCCTAGAACAGATACAGGTTCTCCATCCCAGGGCCTTAAAGAGAGAGAAACAGAGAAACAGAAAAATAGATAAAGACAGAAGACAGACAGATGGAGGGATGAAGGGAGAATGGAAGGAGAGAGGGAAAGATCCACAGCAAGTCAGTCCTCCTGAAGGCATTGAGTGAGGGAACACCAAGAATGGAGAAGTGATCTCTCTCTCTCTCTCTCTCTCTCTCTCTCTCTCTCTCTCTCTCTCTCTCTCTCTCTCTCTCTTTCTCTCCCCCCCCCACATATTCTGGTGTGGCAAAATGACTTTCAAGATGACTAAGAGCTGAAGAAATAAGGGGAAAAGAGGAAACTAGAGCTGGCAGTGAGCAAAATGGAGACAGAAGCTGGGCATCATAGGAGCACAGAAATGGGGTCGAAGCATGAACTGAACTGATTACTCATCTTTATTATCTGATTTGCCGCATGCCATGTTCCCAGGTTCCAGTCTAATGAGGGTAGGATATTTGAACATGCCTTCCTCTCTCCTGTGGGGTGAAAGCTTGGGCTCTTTGGGACAGGTCTCAGAGAAGGTATGAGCTTCTTCTTATTTCCTTGCTCAATCCCCCCTTTTCCCCTCCCTCTGTCTTTTGTCTTTGTCTCTATTTCTGTCTCTCATTTTCTCTTCTCACAGAGGATTAACTGAAATGCCCAAATTTCCTTTTTACCTTTAAGAATTTCCAATCATGGTTTCACTCATCTATGGGTTTTGAGAAAAATAAAAGGCATTTATGCAATGATTCTCAGAGACAAAAGAGAAGAGGACTGGAAGGTCCAGTTCATGACATGAAGTTCACCACAGAGAGTGATGGGTGCAGTCACAGAAATAATTATACCAAGAACCATCATAGCAAAATGTAACTGAATGAGGAAGTAGAAAGCCTATCTAGAGCACAGGCCGGTGTGGGGTAGGGAGGAGGAACACTTGGGACATTGGTGATGGGAATGTTGCACTGGCGAAGGGTTGTTTTTTTCTTTAAAAAAAGAAAAAGAAATGCTAATTTTAGCCCATGACTGTGACATCATAATTCATGATGCTGAATTCAAAATGGTCATTTTTTTCTAAACCAATTTGATCATGAGTTATGTCTCTGACATCACAATTATCAATGTGGTGAAAAATTTTTATAACAAATTTCTTGCTTCTTAGGTCGTATTTCAGGGTTCTTTTTTTTTTTTATTAATTATTTTTTTTATTATTTTAATTATGACAACAAAGATGCAAAGAAAGAGGACAGGGTAAAGTTACAGTGGAAGCCCAATCACCCATAAACAGGATTCTCAGTAGTTCCATCGATGATATCCCAGCCTTGAACTTTCAGCCAAAGAACATTAAGAAAAACAAAACTGAACCCATGTACAATACAATTACTTTGTCCCTCAAATCCCCAGTTGTAGTACATATTGTTTCTTAGCAGCACACCATATAATCTAAAGATATTAGACTTATGTAACTCTTTAAACATTGAGGGCAAAGTACATTTATCTAGTTCCATGCACATGCTTACTAGTTTAAGTTAACCTCAAAAGTTTTAATGGGTTGTTTTTCTTAAGGATTGGAGTCAAGAGAACATAGTAAAAAATGATATTAAAGTGGCATTTGTTTGCATAGGCCCACCAAAACATATGGGACATGGAAAGACAAATTATGGTCTAAATACATGGAGACCCTACCCCTGAAGTTTCCTGGCACAGGACTGACTCTAGGCTCCAGGCAAACTAGTTTGTCCAATTCAAGTCATAGTCTGTAGTGGCAATACACCTCCATTCCTCACATAGTCTCTGTTGTTGGTATCATTCTTCTGTATTAAAGATCCTGGAGTCTGCATATCCCATATTGCAGTCAGGATGGTGCAGAGCATCCTCTCGTTTCACCTCACACTTAAGGGGCAATAGAGAGAACCATGTCCTGTAGAGCAGGTCATCGTTGTTGTCATGTCTTCTCGCAGGTCATTGTTGTTGTCACGTCTTCTCAGTGTAAACGGAAGAGTCTTATTAGGAGGTCGATGTCACACCCTTGGTAGTGTCTTTCCTGGTAGAGGACTGCTTCCAACTGTTGCTATAAAAGACCTTGGATGTTTCGTAGATAGCTTGCCTGGTTCCAGCGTGAATGGAGAATGCCCATTCAACTGAGGCCTATGCCAGGTCATTATATCAATATTCAGGGTGTAAGGTACATTGTAATGAGATTTATTAGATAATAACTAATCTGTATGTATAGTGTTTTCCCATTTTAATGTGTCTATGCAAACAAGGATCAATGCCACGAAGCGTTATTGGTGCATCTGGAGGCAATAGGAACAAGACCAGCAATTTCCATGACATAGTTCAATCATAGGCATCAAACTGAGGGATAGTTCCACCACAATCCTTACTGAACAGCTTACAAAGAAAAGACAAGATGAAAAGTGGATAGAAACATCATGGTAGAAGAATATATAGAGAGTTACAGCAGTTAAAGAAAATAACCATAAAATATTCAAAAAATATATGTGTTCAATATGTGTTCGATTTGTGTCCTTCTAAATAGTTCTGGGATTTGTAAGATCTACTGTATGTCTTTGGTCAGAGATTGAAGCTGTGTGTTACTGAAGTTAAGAAGGGTAAATCTGGGGTACTGATGGTTGGGAGGAGCATATGATCGCGCGGGGGCGTCTCGGTATTTCAGGGTTCTGAAGTCAGAAATGTCAATTTCAGCCCAGGACTGTGACATTATAATTCATGACGCAGAATTCAGTATAGATGTTTTTTTCCAAACGACTGTGATCATGAGTCATGATTGTGATATCACAATTCTTAATGGGGTTCTAAAATTTTGATAAAAAAATTTCCAATCATAATGGTCATAAACTAGATGTTTATGCAATTTGAACATTCTAGAGCAGGTTATGTTTTTAATAATTAGGGATCAGAGGGGTTAAGACCTATGACTTGCATATGATTGACTCTGAATCTCACTGGCATCATATGTTGCCACGAGCACTGCCAAGTATAGTCCTGGAGAGCACCATGCACTGTCAGGTGCTGCCCTGGAGGTTACTCCAGATATTGTCAGATAATCTCCAGTATCACAGGCCTTAAGTAGCCCCTGGAACTCTGACTATGGCTTTGAGTCTCCCCATTAAAGAGCACATCATTATTATTTAATATGCATTGTGAAGTCTCAATTTAGATCATTTATATGTCCATACCATCATTAATTTGGTGGAAAAATTGGGATCTCTATCCTTTTAGCCAGTTTTAATTTATAATATAGTTTTTTTCACTATAGTCACTATAGTGGATAGACATTTGCTCCTCAGAATATAACAAATGAATACTTAGCTGACAGTTGCAGTTTTACAAACTTCTATTACCACTACTTATAATCTCCACAACCTTCTGTTACTCTATTTTTTATTTTACCTTATTTATTTTTTGTGAAACAAAATTATTTTATTAAAATAAGTTTATTAAAATAATTTAAGAGAGATAGATGTGAGGGGAGAGAAAGAGAGAAATGAGCTCAAGTACATAGTAGAAATGTCTAACTTTTTCTAAATTTTAAAGAGTACACAAATAGGGGCCGGAGCAGTAGCGTAAGCAGTAAGGTGTTTACCTTGCCCACGCTAACCTAGGACAGATGGTGGTTCAATCTCCCGAAATCCCATATGGTCCCCGCAAGCCAGGAGCAATTTCTGAGCACATAGCCAGGAGTAACCCCTGATTGTCACTAGGTGTGGCACAAAAAGCAAAAAAAAAAAAAAAAGCAAAAAAAAAAAAAGTACACATATAAAAGATTAAATGATGCATTTTTTCTGTCTAATTTATTACACTCAGCTTACTACCCTCTGGGCCCATCTTGTCCCAAATGGCAGGATTTACATGGCTAAATAATAGCCTGTGGTACACACACACATGGACATAGACACATACTATCTTCTTTAGTCAGATGTATATAGATAAATACTTTGGTTGATTCCATATCTTGGCTATTGTGAATAACTTTGCCTTGAACATGGGAGGACATGTTCATATATTTTTTCATTTTATTTGACTATGGAATTTCTAAAACATATGGTCATTTTATCTTTAATTTCACAAGGGCCTTCCTTAATTACTTTTCATAGTAGCTGTACAAATCTTTGTCCCCACAAATAGTCTACAAGGGTTCCTTCTCCACATCCTCCTCTGACATCTGTTTTGATTGAAGCCAGCACAGAGAAAACATTAAGATTTCAAAAAGACCTTGTTTCATATTGCAAAAATAAGATGGCCATTAAAACCACCTCCTCTACATGATGTGGTTTCCTGTCCTGGATGAATCCCCTTCAGGGATTAGAAGCCCATTCCATCTTGTGAAATCTCTTCTCTTCTTTTTCACTTTAATGCAACTAAAAATATCTATATTCAGTATATGCAATACTGAAATATATCTCAGAGCATATTTCTTTTGGTGCTACTTCAAGCCTTGGGCACATTTGAGATTAGCTGATTTTTCTTATACAACATGACATTTTAAACATTAAATATGAGATGGGGGGTTCTTTTTCTCTCTCTTCTCTTTCTCAGAAAAGAACCACCCTGTAGTCATAGCTAATGGAATTGAGAATGCCTTGACAGCATTTGGATATACTCTGCTTGTAGGTCTGATAAATGAGCTTCCAAAAGTATGTGCAGAAGTAGAAGCCTACTCTTCCTATGCTCAAGGGCCTTGGGATCCTCTCTTGTCCCTGGTACCTGCTGTACTCATGCATGGTAAGAGTCCTCTTCTAAGTGTACCTGCCTGCTTTCAAAAAGAAAAAGTTCAGATATATTATTGGAATTACAGCAAAACAGCAAGTTCCCATCTGTTACTTTTGGGATGGGATGTGTAGTATAGAATGTGGCCTTCGGTCATGTTAATAACTGCTATCTGAACTTGGACTTTGCTCTATAGAGCTACCTCTCTTCCTCTTTCTCTTTTTCTCATCTCTCTCTCTCGCTCTCACATACACACACACACAGAGACACACCACAGACACATGCATACACCATAATACTTCTCAGCTTGACTATGAACTTGGGATTTGAGGGCAAATGAGCTGATGAATCTGAGTAAGTGTTTTGAGGACTCCAAGTTGAAGGATACTTTCAGAGAACAGATTAGAGTTCTGGATGTAGCCTTCAGGGCCATCTGAGCATGATGATGAAGCTTTTTGTAACCAATGAAGGGTGACGATAGATGAGCCTGGTCTGTGAAGCTTCCAGAATCAATGTTCATCTGAGTTATGAATGAATGACTGAAAAAACTTGAGACAAACTGGTACTTAGTTTTCCATTTTAATTTTTCATTGGTAAGAAAAAAAACTTACCTGGTTGTCTGCAGTGTCTAAGTTAATTGATATCAGGAAATCTGGCTATTCTAAGAACATAGATTCTCAAAGAATCAAAGTAGAGACATAGTATGAGACTATTAGCTAATTGCCCATAAGAAATGGAACCAATTAACAGTTCATATTTTAAGCTTCCATCATGTGCCAGGCACCAGTCTTAGCACTATAATGAAATAGGGTGCTTTCTCAAAATACTCCTTAGGGAGCAGGTGCAATTATTATGTCTAATTTGCAAACTAGGAAGCAAGGAATCTGCTGGGTTTCACAGAGAATCAAATTTACAATCCTTCATACAAATAATCATGTTTATAGTGACATCGATCATTTCATCTTTTAAATATGAAGTGAGGATTCAAATAACAGGGCCTTTTTGTACAAACTAACCCGTTGATCATTTCATCTTTTAAATATGAAGTGAAAATTCAAATAGCAGGGCCTTTTTGCACAAACTAACCCGTTGTCCCTCATGGGAGGTATAGGCTAAACATTACTAACAATGGTGGTTAGTTGGGAAAATTCCTCCAAAGTATGGAGCAAAATGTGTTGCATACAGGAGGTCCAAATTTATCCCTGACATCATATGGTTCCTTTAGCATTGACAGGAAAATACTACAGCATTGAGCACTGAATATCTTTTTAACAATTTTTGGATGTGCCCCTCATCTCCCCACTTTTTCCAGAAGTAAAATAAAGGAATAAAAGATTATAGATAGAAAAAGGAATGTTACGATCAGGAAGGCACCAGAGTTAAAATAATTTCCCCATTTGTCTTTTTAAATGAATGCTTTGCATTCTACAGACAAATAACCAGATGTGGAAATAGGTGGCTCACATGGAATTTCTATGAGGGAATACACTTTCTATAGCAGTTGAATAAGTTGGAATTAATAATATTCAAAATAAGGAGCTAATCTAAGTGCCCATAACATATTAATAACAAGGCAGATATGCTCATTGGAACATTAAGCATCACAAAAGATTATGAAATATTGCTAATAATAGCAACTTATATGGTTCTTGGAGCTCTATACAACCCTTACTTTTGGCATTGTGCTCACAGATCATCTTCCAGGGTGTTCAGGAGACCATATATAGTGCTAAGGACCTAACTTGGGCCAGGTAATTGCAAGGCAAGTGTTTTATATGGATCTTAAGGGGATTGTATGAAATGAAATTAGTCAGAGGAAAAAGGCAAATACTGAGTGATTTCACTCATATGCAGTCTATACAGAAACATTTCAAACACATTTGAACAAAAACTAGACTCAGGTACAAGGAATTTACTGGAGATAACCAGAGAGAAGATGATTTTAGAAGAAGGATGAAAGGTGGTGAAATGTATGGTCATGCTTGAGGACTAGATTTTTAGCAGGGAGCATGATGTCATGTTTACAGATATAGAATTATGAAGCTCAACACCTGGAACTTATATACCGTATCATTGTTTTCTCAACAAAATGTGTTTCAAAAGTCAGTAATGATTACACAGATGATGTAGCCAGAATATTAGAACATAATTTCATGTTTAATAAATATAAAACATTTTTAGGTCCCAGGGGTGGTTCAGTGGAAGTGCCTTCCTTGATTGCCTGATGCTGAGGGTTTGATCCCTGGCACTGCTCCATTAGGGACCTCCAGTGGGGACACAGGAAATGGGCTGTGTGTGTGTGTGTGAACATGCCCTCCAGGATTGTGAGCATATAACACAATAGTGGCAACAAAAAGATATAAGAGAATCTGAATTTATAAAGAAAAACACACCTTTTAAGAGCCAGAGAATAGATTGTAGTATTAGAGCACATGAGGGCAACTTGAGTTTGATTCCTGATAGTGCATGGTTTCTCTATGTCAGGAATGACTCTCAATCAATGTTCTGAATGTGGTCCTTGAGTACTACTTGATGTGCCAAACAAAAGGTTACTAATGTATACATTGGAATAGTTTGATTTATTCATTGAGGTAAATTAAGAGTTAAAATGTTAAAAATATGACTAACTCCCCAATAAGAAACTTGGTTATGTCTTTTAATACCTATCTTTGGCCCACACCCCACTGTGCTCTTGAAAGCACAGAGACAAGATCATCTTTTGGAGCCAGTTCTAATAGTGGAGGCAATGATCACTCATCTCTTGTTTACTAACTCTTCATCTAGAAGTTCACATATCTGAGACCCTTTCAAGACCCTGGCAAAGGGTTCTAAATTCTCCTATGAAAATTCTCCCATGAGAAAACCAAGGAGCCTATCATGGGAAAAATAAAAACCTGGTGGTTGTAGATAGGGCTTTTTTTTTTAAGGAAATAATCTAAGTAAGGCCAGCTCGGTGTAAATCACATGGCTAATTAAAACCTTAGCTATACTTGCTGCCCACAAAAGTGAGCACAGATGATGCTCTATAAATTAAATAATCTGTGTGAGTTTAGACCTATCCCTTCACCTTTTTGATGTAGGTTTAATAAGCTTTTATGTGTGGAGAAAGATGTCTTCTCTATATGCCCTTCAGAAATACTATATGATAAAAATCAATAAGGACTTATTTTTTTATTGGCCTCATGGTCAATAAAGATCCACTCAGCCTCCAAATAAAATCGTTAGAAGAGGAAAGCTGTGCAGGATCAATCCTTTGATTTAAAACATGTTTGAATATTTAATTAATTTGTTTCATTTTTATTTTAGGTCCACACCAAGTGATGCTCAGGGATAACTCCTGGTGGTACTGAAGACCAGTCTAGGTTAGCCACATGCAAAGATAGTACCTTCCATGCTGTTTTATCTTCTGCTTCCTTATTTTCATATTTTAAAATCAACTGAGTTTTGTTAATATACAGGGAGGAAATACTTCACAAAATAACCTTTATATGGGTCTGTGGAGCCTGGATCACCCATTTCATCTGAGATCTCAGGTCCTGAAATTAAGGTAAACATGTTCCAGATCCAGCAGCTACTGAGGATCCAGCTCCAGATTCCTCTACCTACCACAACCTACCAGGGTCCAGTTCTAGTCAGTTTACTTCTAGAATGGGCAGTATCTTCTTGGTATCCTTTTTGAACAGTTCTAAAATTTCTGGTTCCCTGCAACCAGTGGGTGCTTAATCACATCAGGGCAGGTGACTCCTTTTGACTTTACTTGGCTTGGTTGTATGCTGTGTTTTTTGTAGCTTTGGTCACTCTAGGGAGATGAAGAGGACTAAGTGCAGGCCCTTTCCCAGTCCTGGCCTGTCAAACCCGGAAGCTTCCAGTATGTCCTGGTATAAATTCTTACTCAACATCCCCTGTATTGAGGATTTTTTGAACACTTTCTGGAGATCCTGTCCATTACCACCTAGTTATAGGTAGAGAAGTTCATAACTTCAGCAATATCCTGAGGCAGAGAATCCCTGACTTTTTTTAAAGCTCTGTTCTCCTTGAGCCCTAAAAGAGCATTTCCATAGCTGGAGAATCAATACAGCTGGTAAGGTTTGCATGTGTCTGACTTGGGTTTGACCCATGATACCATATGCTACACCAGGATACTCCTATGCTACACCAGGATAAGTCAATTTAAATGTATGAGGTTCAAGACCCAAGAAAAGCTCATGTTTATTTCACATCTAAATTCAGAAATAAAGCTAATATTCTAGTTGAAAGGCAGTGAGTCAGAATTGCTCAGTCTTTTGGTTCTAATCTTGCCTTCAAATGATTGGATGAGGCCCAACCAAGCAAGACAGTCTGCACCCAATTTACCAAGTTATACATTAATTTCATCCAAAACATCATCATAGAGGTCTCCAGAATCATATTTGCCAAAAATCTGGTACTCCATGGCCTAGTCAATTGACCCCTAAATTTAACCATCACATCATTCAGACAGTTTTCAGTCTGCTCTGATGAAACTGAGATATTTCTAAAATACTCAATTAGTCCATGGACTAGAGATTTTCATACCATTATATGCATACTAAGTACTATTACTTTGAATCATAAATAGTAATATGTGCATGTGTATGTTCTAATATATTCAACCACCAGAAAAATAAATCCAAAACAAAATATTTTTTAATGTTTTTTGGTTTGTTTTTGGGCCACACCCAGTGACGCTCAGAGGGTTAATCCAGGCTATATGCACTCAGAAATTGCTCCTGGCTTGGAGGACTATATGAGACGCTTTGGGATCGAACCATGGTTTGTCCTAGGTCAGCCTCGTGCAAGGCAAATGCCTTGCACCACCACTCCAGCCCCAGAACAAAATAACTTTTTGTTCAAAACTTAATATAATGTTACTGAGAAATAAGGCAATTATGGAATTCTTTACAACCATCATATCTGAGTATTTATATACATTTATCAGAAAGTTGTTCTTTCATGTGTTGGTTTACTAAATATTACAAGAAACTCATGATTCATTATTATGGTTTGCTTATAAAAATCATCTTGTAAATGTTTGAAAGGTGAAGCTAAGACCCAAAGTTGCTTAACAACTTGCTTACATCAGGCACTAGAAGCTCTGCATAAGGAAGTTTTGGAGGAGCCCAGATATGTCTGTTTTTGAATATCCTACACTGAACCTTTTCATATAATGGCCCAATGTCTCCTGATCTCTGGGGTGACTTTTCATATTTCTTTTTTTATATTTTATTTAAACACCTTGATTACATACATGATTGTGTTTGGGTTTCAGTCATGTAAAGAACACCACCCATCATCAGTGCAACGTTCCCATCACCAATGTCCCAAATCTCCCTCCTCCCCACCCAAACCCCGCCTGTACTCTAGACAGGCTTTCTTTTTCCCTCATATATTCTCAATAGTAGGACAGTTCAAAATGTAGTTATTTCTCTAACTAAACTTATCACTCTTTATGGTGAGCTTTCTGAGGTGAGCTGTAACTTCCAGATCTTTTCTCCTTTGTGTCTGAAAATTATTATTGCAAGAATGTCTTTCATTTTCTTAAAACCCATAGATGAGTGAGACCATTCTGCGTTTTTTTCTCTCTCTCTGACTTATTTCCCTCAGCATAATAGATTCCGTGTACATCCATGTATAGGAAAATTTCATGACTTCATCCTCCTGACAGCTGCATAATATTCCATTGTGTATATGTACCACAGTTTCTTTAGCCATTCATCTGTTGAAGGGCATCTTGGGTTGTTTCCAGACTCTTGCTATGGCAAATAGTGCTGCAATGAATATAGGTGTAAGGAAGGGAGTTTTGTATTGTATTTTTGTGTTCCTAGGATATATTCCTAGGAGTGGTATAGCTGGATCGTATGGGAGCTCGCTTTCCAGTTTTTGGAGGAATCTCGATATTGCTTTCCATAAAGGTTGAACTAGACGGCATTCCCACCAGCAGTGGATAAGATTTCCTTTCTCTCCACATCCCTGCCAACACTGTTTATTCTCATTCTTTGTGATGCGTGCCATTCTCTGTGGTGTGAGGTGGTACCTCATAGTTGTTTTGATTTGCATCTCCCTGATGATTACTGATGTGTGTTGTGTATGTAAATATTTTAGGGGATTACTATGTTACTCACCCTAAACTGATTGGTGATTGTGCCCTACCCTAGGGTGTGACCTGGCATTCTGCCCCCACCCTAGGGTAGTACCTGATTCTGCTTCCACCATTGGTTGGTATCTGATCCCACCATTGGGTGGTACCTGATTCTGGTGGATAAAAACAAGAGTCTTTGGAAGGCCAGGGCTTTTTGGCTGGAACTGAAGCTGAGTTTTTGGACTTCAGTTTTGTCCTCCGAATAAAGCGAATATTTCCACGAGCCTGACTGTCTGCGAGCTGTTTACCCACCGTTTCACCTCAGAATCATGGGCTAGACAGGGTGGCAGATGCGTGCTCCGAGCTGGAAGTAAAAGGCCTCATCCTCCATCCCACCATCAGTCAACCTCTTCAGGGGCTGAATTGCTACAGATGTGGAGCATTTTTTCATGTGTCTTTTGGCCATTTGTATTTCTTCTTTGTCAAAGTGTCTATCCATTTCTTCTCCCCATTTTTTGATGGGATTAGCTGTTTGTTTTTTTTTTTTTTGTAAAGTTCTGTCAGTGCCTTGTATATTTTGGAGATTAGTCCCTTATCTGATGGGTATTGGGTGAATAGTTTCTCCCACTCAGTAGGTGGCTCTTGTATCCTGGGCAATATTTTCTTTGAGGTGCAGAAGCTTCTTAGTTTAATATGTTCCCATCTGTTAATCTCTGCTTTCACTTGCTTGGAGAGTGCAGTTTCCTCCTTGAATATGACTGTAGTCTCAATGTCCTGGAGTGTTTTACCTACGTGTTGTTCTATATATCTTATGGTTTTGGGTCTGATATTGAGGTCTTTAATCCATTTGGATTTAACCTTCCTACATGATGTTAGCTGGGGGTCTAAGTGCAATTTTTTGCAAGTGGCTAGCCAGTTGTGCCAACACAACTGGGGAAAGTAATTCCTCCCATATTCTTTTTCCCAATGATTGCTTTAGCTATTCTAGGGTGTTTATTGATCCAAACAAATTTCAAAAGTGCCTGATCCACTTCTTTGAAGAATGTCATGGGTATCTTTAGAGGGATCACATTAAATCTGCATAATGCCTTGGAGAGTATTGCCATTTTGATGATGTTAATCCTGCCAATCCATGAGCAGGGTTTGTGTTTCCATTTCTGCGTGTCCTCTCTTATTTCTTGGAGCAGAGTTTTTTTCTTTTTTGGGGGGGGGCACACCCAGTGGTGCTCAGGGGTTACTCCTGGCTGTCTGCTCAGAAATAGCTCCTGGCAGGCACGGGGGACCATATGGGACACCAGGATTTGAACCAACCACCTTTGGTCCTGGATCTCCTGCTTGCAAGACAAATACTGCTGTGCTCTCTCCGGGCCCTGGAGCAGAGTTTTATAGTTTTCTTTGTATAGGTCCTTCACATTTTTAGTCAAGTTGATTCCAAAATATTTGAGTTTGTGTGGCACTATTGTGAATGGGGTTGTTTTCTTAATGTCCATTTCTTCCTTATTACTATTGGTGTATAGAAAGGCCATTGATTTTTGTGTGTTAATTTTGTAGCCTGCCACCTTGCTATATGAGTCTATTGTTTCTAGAAGCTTTTTGGTAGAGTCTTTAGGGTTTTCTAAGTAGAGTATCATGTCATCTGCAAACAGTGAGAGCTTGACTTCTTCCTTTCCTATCTGGATACCCTTGATATCTTTTTCTTGCCTAATCGCTATAGCAAGTACTTCCAGTGCTATGTTGAATAGGAGTGGTGAGAGAGGACAGACTTGTCTTGTGCTAGAGTTTAGAGGGAAGGCTTTTAGTTTTTCTCCATTGAGGTTAATATTTGCCACTGGCTTGTGGTAGATGGCCTTAACTATATTGAGAAAGGTTCCTTCCATTCCCATCTTGCTGAGAGTTTTGATCAAGAATGGGTCTTGTCTTAAATTAGGTCTTTCAGTTTTTCTTTAAGACTGGTTTTAAGTCTATAAAGTTTCTGAGCTGTTTTTTGTCTGTGAAACCATGTATTCTTCCATCAAACCAGAAAGTAAGTATTGCTGGGTACAGTATTCTAGGTGAAGCATTCATTTAATTCAGTCTTCTCACAATATCCCACCACTGCTTTCTGGCCTTGAGTGTTTCTGGTGACAGGTCTGCTGTAAAGCTCAAGGATGTAATTTCCGGGGGCCGGGCGGTGGCGCTAAAGGTAAGGTGCCTGCCTTGCCTGCGCTAACCTTGGACGGACCGCGGTTCGATCCCCCGGTGTCCCATATGGTCCCCCAAGCCAGGAGCAACTTCTGAGCACATAGCCAGGAGTAACCCCTGAGCGTTACTGGGTGTGGCCCAAAAACCAAAAAAAAAAAAAAAAAAAAAAAAAGGATGTAATTTCCCTTTTTGATCTTGCTGTTTTCAGAATTCTGTCTCTATCTGTGGAATTTGTCATTGTGACTAGGATGTGTCTTGGGGTATTTTTTATGGGGTCTCTTTGGGTTGGTACTCTTCGAGCATGCAGGATTTGATCACTTATATTTTTTAGCTCTGGAAGTTTCTCTTTAATGATGTTCTTGATCATTGATTCTTCCTGGAAATTTTCTTCCTGGGTCTCTGGGACTCCAATGATTCCTAAGTTGTTTCTGTTGAGCTTATCATAGACTTCTATTTTCATCTGTTCCCATTCTTTGACTAATTTTTCCATTGTCTTTTCATTTGCTTTAATTTTTTTTCAATCTCTCCCACTGTATGGAGTTGTTATTTATCTCATCTTCAATAGCACCAGTTCTATTCTCAGCTTCTGTTACCTTGTCCCAGAGCTTATCCATTTTGTCATTCACTTAGTTTACTGACTTTTTCAGGCCTGTTAGTTGACATATTATTTCAGTTTAGAGTTTTGTGATTTCAGTCTTCATATTGTCTTGGTTCTTGTTAGTGTTCTGTTCAACTCGATCCATGATTACTTTGAGTTCTTTGAGCATCTTCCATATTGCTTGTCTAAAGTTCTTATCTGAGAGGTTGATTAGTTGGTTGGTCATTATCTGGTCATCAGAATTGTCATCTTCATTCTCTATGTCTGATGCTGGCCTGCGTTCTTTCCCCATTGTCACACTTGTATTGTGGGTTTTTCTACGTGTAGTGGTGGTATTCATTGGCTAAATGATGTAGGCAGCCACACTCCTCTGGCTCCACCCTTTCTGGGTGGGTCAACTTGCCTCCAAAGGAGGGGAGTCCTTCATGGATGAAACCTCTCATAGGATCAAATCTTAGGCCTGAGCACGTAGCAGAGAAGACAGTCCGGAGAGAAATACTGGCCTTCAGTGATCCAGCACAGTTCTTAGTGTGATTTTTTTCTTCTTGTTGTGATGGTGTTCTTTCCTTAGAAAGAGCGCACAGCTGCGAAGCGGAGCAAAGTGCTCTTCTGGGGCCTCTTTTTAGCCCACTCCCAAGAGTTTCATGCGACAGGACAGGAGACAGACACACACAGGCAGCACTCACAATTTTTCACAGTCGAGCCCCACTGGGCAGGTGTAGTTTCGTAGATTTTCCCAACCTGACGTCACAAACAGGGGACCTGGCTTCTGCAAAGTACTGCTTATACCTGGTTTTCACGTTATGGAGCAGTTCCTTGGCGTTCCCACCCTAGAATGAGCTTCTGGGAGAGCGAGTTTTCTGGAGTCTCTTTTTGGCCCACTCCCAAGAGTTTCACATGACAGGACAGGAGACAGACACACACAGGCAGCACTCACAATTGAATCATCATTTCTTAAGGTGGATTAAGCAGAGCAGGAGAAATGCTTTGGTTTGTTTGTTTAAAGCTTTCCCCCTTCTTTCCTCTTAATAGCTTGGTCTGATATTGATAATATCCAAGTACCTCTTTTCTCCTCAGAAATCTTATAATTGGTGTGTTTAGCAGGTGTAATCATAGAAAGCAATCAACATTTTTTTTCATATTGGGTCAAGGCGGGGGAAGATGAGACTTGGCAATGGCAGCAGATGAGAAATTATTGCTAAGAGCTACTAAGGTAAGCACTTACAGTTGTGTCCTCTCTGATTAGCATTACTGTCCCAAAAACCCACGTCTGAGATACATCTAACTCACAGAACCCCTCCCCTATCAACCGACAGCCCCTTATCATCACACACTTGAGCAAGCAGATTATTCTCTCAAGCATGATCACCACTGAGGGAGACATGCACCTGTGGACTTTCTATTTGGGGCCTGAAATTGCTGCTATGCTTATGAGCTGGAGATGCTCAACAGAAAGGTCTTCCAGGGTGCACCCACATGCTGGAGGACTCTCCCAACAGCAGAAATATGTCATGTGCCTTTTGACCATCTGTATTTCTTCTTTGAGAAAATGTTCTTTGTGTTGTTGGGTTACAATCTCTGTTTCTTAGAGAAGAATTCTAGTTTAGGAGTATTTATAAAAATGCTAGTTTCATTTAAATTCACTTTTTTGTACTCAGAATTTTTACTTAATAATGCTAGACTGTGGGAGACTCTTAAGTTTAAAGTGCAGTTCTTTCCATGAAGAATTTCTTCAAAGGTATATGTAAACCAACATTATTGTATGGCACAGTAAATATTGTATAAGACAAGAGATAATTCAGTATGCTATTGTAATTTTTAGTATTAGTTCTTACTTTGCAGACACTATTAAAATAACCATACTTGTCTATAAAGAGTGACACGTAGAGAAGAGAAAATTGAATAAATTAAAAAAAATAACTGTTGAGCTGCCAGCTTTATTATAAATACACTTTTTAAAATGAATAAAAATTTTTTTGGTTTGTGGACCACACCCAGTGATGCTCAGAGGTTACTCCTGGCTATGCACTCAGAAATAGCTCCTGGCTTGGGATGCCAGGAGATTGAACCACGGTCCATCCGAGGCTAGCAAGGGCAAAGCTGAGACCTTGCCGCTTGTGCCACCGCTCCAGGCCCTCCTTTATTTTTTGAATGAAAATATTTTTAAATCACATAAATCAAAGTTAATATATGTATTTATGAAGAAATACATGTAAGTTGACTAATTTTAATTTGGAGGGGTAGTGGGTCAGTGCAGGGAGTTGAGTCCAGGGTCTCATTTGTGCTTCGTTACTATTGAACTATTATCTTCCTGGATCTAGAGTATTTCTTGTTCATCAAGTGGGAGGAGGCAAAAAGGGGGGAATTGATGATGAGAATGTTGTGCTGGTTAAGAGGGATGTTCTTTTTATGACAGAAACCAACTACAATCATGTTTGTAATCATGGTGCTTAAATAAAGATATTACTTAAAAAAAAAGACATTGTATCTTTGGAACAGAATCACTAATGTAAAAATGGATGTTCCCCCTTTGAAGGACAAGAGGCACACTTGGCAGTGCTGTGTGACTACTTCCAGCTCTGTGGTCAGAACTCTGTACAGATTTCGGAAGAGTCCCCTGGAAATGTCCTCAGAGCCAGATCTTAAGGTGGCCCTCTGCCCAGTGGACAGATCGGCACAGGTCACTGATCTTGCCTGTGTGACCCTCTTTATTCCTAGGAGGCAAATCGCTCTCCAGTGACACCTTTCCAAATGAAAGCAAAAGCTTTGAACCCAATGAAAGAAGAAAGATGGTGACCTGGTGCATGGAGAGTTAAACTTTGCCCTTTCTCCTCCTTACCTTGAGATTCCCCCCCCCCCAATCCTTCAATCTAAAGCTGATTTCAAAACCAAAGCTATTCTAAAAATATCTTGACATGCTATAGAGCAACCAGTTGGCAAAAAAGCACAGGCTGAAGAGATAATATAGAAGTTGAGGCATTAAATGCCTTGTGTGTCTCAGATCCTGATATCTGAAAATCTCAAAATGGTGGGGCAATCCCCCACTCTGTCAAAGACATGCTTCTGCTTCCATCATTCATAATTACCATGCTTCCTGTGGCCCACTCCTCTCTACAATTCTTTGCAGAGATACCAATCTGACCAAATTCCAGGTATGCAAATAATTGAGCTGATATCATCAGGACTTTTATGGAGTGAGTATGAGGACCCTACCCTCACATTATCCTAGCAGATGAGAACATCCTGCAGAATCAGTAATAGTTATTTAAATTCCTTGGACCATGTGAGACATTTGTAACCAAATGAAAACTTCTATCATTTGATCTGTCATCCCCATAGAGATGCCACTGTGTAGCAGAGGTCATGCAATGTGCCAAAAAAAAAAAAAAAAAAAAAAAAAAAACCGAAATGATAGAATGGTTAGCTAGCAATAAGAGTTTACAAAATCTTCTGCCAATGTCTTAATGACCTTATTAGAGACACAATACATTTTACAAATATGCTTGTTGCTATAAATATTTTTATTTTCTTTCTTCTGTTCCTTTTTATTTTTTAATCTTTTCTTTCTATTTTTTCTAAAATAGTTTTGCTATCATTAATCTGGAAACAAGTGCATTATAGTAAACTATGTCAATTATGTAGTGCCTGTTCTTTAAATAAAGTACATTTAAAAAAAAGAAAGGGTCAGAGCGATAGTGACTGACCCAGGACGGACCTCAGTTCAATCCCCTGGCGTCCTATATAGCCCCCCAAGCTAGGAGCGATTTTTGAGCACATAGCCAGGAATAGCCCTTGAGTGTCACTGGGTGTGGCCCAAAAATCAAAAAGTAAAGAAAAGAATAAAAAAGGAAGGGAGGGAAGGAGGGAGACAGAGGGAAAGAATGGAGAGTAGTAAAGGAGGAAAGAAGGGAGGGAGAATGAGAAGAAGGATGAAGGAAAAGAAGCACCAGTCTCATTTCAGTTCAACACATTCCACCTACAATGTAAACAGCAATGGTCCAGAGCAACACCAGATATGAGCCCCAAACCCAACCAAAATCAAACAGAATAAAAGAACTTTGCACTTTCAACTGATGTGAAAACGCCCTTAAGGAGGCTAAGAAGTACATTTTAAAATGTTACTATAATGGTGAGGTTGAAGATTGGGCCAGAGACCCTGTATAAAAAGCTTTCTGTTTCCCAGCTACAAGAAAGAATTTATTGAATAGGATGAGTCCCAGTATGGAATCTCCTGGCATGTCACAACAAAGTGTTCATCCCATGAGCTGTAAAGAGATGTGAATTTTGTGTTGAAAGCATTTTGGACATAGTCTTTGCCTTCATAACCTTTTCTCTCTGGCTTCAAAATGTGGCAAAGGTAGGTAAAGACTTCACTTAGCCGTGCCCAGTAGCAGTGCATCCTGAAGTAAAGGAGGAGAGATGGTAACGGTTTGCTCAAGTTCACATGTGAATGTGAATGGGATGTCTGCTACCTTGGTTTTCGACATCATTCTTTCTGTGGCTAGAGCTGTGGATGTTTCTTATTTCTTATCATTCTCCTGTTCCTGTTCCTGACCCTGCCTCAGACAACAAAAATAAATCAGCCATACAATCTCCTCCCATAGGGATAGGTTTCCTTGGTCCCAAGGTTTCTGAACTCACTGGCAAATTCCTGGATTTTGTGCCACTGTGGTAATTCCAATCAATTTCCAAGGTGCCAAACTCCCTTCTGGGTTAAAGGATTTGCTCATCTTTTCCTGCATTTCTCTCTAAATTTCTTTCACTGAACCTTTAGAAGGTTTAGTTTGATGTTTGGAATCTGCCTGGACACGCAGCTCAATTCTGCCTCAGATCCCAAGTCCAATTGACTTAGAATATGTCCAATTGACTAAGGATATGGATCATCTCACTCAGTGGATTTCTCTAATATTCAACCAAGAATTATCTCTCAGTGAATAAAACTGATTTTAGATTGTTCTTGTTTATTTTCTTTATTCCCTCTTTCACCCAGTCATTATTTTTATTCCTTCCTTCCTTCCTTCCTTCCTTCCTTCCTTCCTTCCTTCCTTCCTTCCTTCCTTCCTTCCTTCCTTTTTCTTCCATGTTTCCTCCTTTATTTCTAATTCTTTAACTCAAACTCCTTTTATTATTCTTTAATTTCTTTATCTTTTTTAGTATTATAGATCAAACCTAAGGTCTCATGAATGCAATTGGTGATTGACATGTCTAGTCCTGCTTCAGGAATATTCTATTTCAACTATTTTGAGCTAATCACTAAGTGATTCCTCCTCAAATTTCAGCATGGCAAGGTACTAGTTTTGAACTCCTTGAAAACATCACTAAAATATAGATGTTTAAACATTACTAGGGATATAGGGAAACATATCCTTGAAGGACTTAACAGAGCCAACTGAGAAAGGGAAAATGAGGGTCAATCCTTAAAATAAGGCAGTTGTACTCTGAGTCACTCTCATGTTTTCAAGTTTTCTAATGATCTAGCATCATGGACACAACTCTGCATCTCAGTTCCTACTTTTAGAAAGTTCTCTGGGACCTATGATCTCTTCTGCCCACATTTTTACTTCAGAAAGAATGCCCCACACTGGCACTAGAAAATGCAAATATATCTGTATGAGTTGTTTATGATTTTTAAAGCAAAGGTAAATTTAAATAGTGAGCAAATGGAAGTCAAATTTTGACTCAAACACTTCACAGATATACATGTGACTTTAAACAAATCATTCTATATTTAACCATTAGTAAAATACAAATAAATAAAAAGTGAGGGTTGGTTGGCAAAAGAATGGGGGGGGTCAGGAAAACACTCTGGTGGAAGATGTAGTGCTATAATGTTAAATATATGAAACTCAATCATTAACAGAATTATAGATCATAGTGCTTAACATTAAAAATATTTTTGAAAAAACAGCAAGTGATTCATTGAGCTGTGTAGATTATTTAAAAGTTACTAACAACAATGGTAATAAAATAGTTCATACACACAAGAATCAACACAGAAAACTTTTTCACTTTGTGTCTGGCTCTACTTTCAAGGACTTTGCATTTGTTAAATAATTTTGTTTTTTTCTTAACCCTAAGGGTTTTTTTTTGTCCTTTTATTAATCCTAAGAGATTTTTTGTAATTCTTTTAATGAGAGCATTATTATTATTATTCTCATTTACAGAGGAGGAAACAATGTGTGTGAGTGTGTGTGTGTGTGAAAGAGAGAGAGAGAGTAAGAGAGAGAGAGTGTGAGAGAGAGAGAGCTATCAACTTGCCCACTGTCCAAGAAAACACATAAATCCGCCTTAGTAACTAGGGGCAGCATACAAGGGAGAACAGATCTGCTCTATGCTTAGTTTCCATCTTCTCATACCTGAGTGGCACCAGGTTTAGCCTGGTCCTCATTTCTCTCAAGCCTTATATTTCATGCATTCATAATAGAAGCATAGATGCTAAGAGAGCTAAGAGCCTCATGCTCATAAATTTAGTTTAGAATCTTTGGCCAGGACTATGTTCAGAAGGTAACCCTGTTATGGAATTCTGGTCAAGAAACAAATTGATAGAGGCCTTATTTACTTGCTCAAGAGTAGAGCCTCAAGCACAATTCACACAAGGTTTTACAATACATTTGCTTGGGGAGTGGGTGGTCCTACTGTTAATGCATTCCATTCCATGGTTGTTATAGTCCACTACAGGTTTTACAGCCAATTTACTTCTCAGTTACTGTTCTTATGACCAGGTCCAACCTGTTCTGTTCTTGTCATGGTTAATAATCCATGAATACTTGTGCAATTCTTGGGATGATTTACATCAGGGGCCATTTCTCAATTTTTTTTTCAATCCTACTGGGCACAGCATTGTGCCTGCTAGCCTTGTCTTTCAAACACCAGAATAACATTGACAGCCTGATTCTAGCTGCCTCATATTTTTGTATGGAAAAGTTCTGCATAAATATTTGCCCAGGGCCACATCCCACCTAGATTAATCCAGCAGGGCAACTCTGCTAAGAAACAGTAAGTTTGGTTCTGAAACCAGAACTGCCTCTGTTTCTGGATCTTGTATCCAGGATGGCCTCGAATAAAATACACAGCAAAGGAAAGATATATTAGATTGCAGCTAACTTGGAATATTTGAACAAGAAAAATCCCAGGCCATATTCCTTGCTGAAAATGGCCCAGCTCCTCCATTAGGCTCCAAAAGAAAAAAATAAGGTAGTCTGATCTTGACTGATGACTGAGAGAGTAGGATTGTTCCTCTGACAGCATGACTGCTCTTGGAGAGTAGAAAGGAGGGTAGAAATGAAAAAGACTATGGTCTTATTCTGAGCTCTTGGAAAGCAGCTTCAGCCCTTAGAGCATCCCATGTGATAAGAGTATCTTTATTATTCCTGGTGGACTCCTAAAAGCACTCTTGAAACTATGCTAATAAAAAGACTCCTGGTGAGCCTCTAATCCAGTGTATCCTAAAGTGGTGATACACCCTTCCCAACAAGTGATATTAGCCTTGAGTGAAATTGGGGAACATTTTCTGTTTGTGTGTTCAATGAAAATAGATTTCTAATGGGAGCAAAGAACGATTTTTTTTCTAAAAGGGGGAAAGTAGGTCAAGTAATTTAGGAAACCTTTAACCCCAAGTTTCTTAAATTATGTGTTGTGTTCCCACATGATGTTGCTTAACTAAATGTGAGGGTTTCAAAAGAACTGGCAATAAAAAGTTTCTGACTGTGCAATGACCAAAAATTCATTCAAAATCAACCGCATCACGAATCCAAAGTGTTTCTGGCAGCAATCACTTGTATTGCATTTCTTAGGCTAACAGGGGTCATGAGAGAAAAAAAGTTTAAAAAAGACTCTGATCCACAGCTTTCAGATAGTTTCCAGTGGCCAGAAAGAATACCCACATGATTTGAGGTTGAGAATCTGAGGATAAAGGTGAGTCCTGAATATTGAGTGGCCCAACCAACTCTCTACCATTTCTGCATTATGGAATACCCACAAGAGCTCTGGAGAGCAACTTCAGTTGACTTGCCTTGTATATGGTCATTTATAGTGTGTCCAGAAAGTGATCCAGCATAAATACAGGGAAGTTCCATATGGAGGATTCTTGCAGACTTTGTTCACTGCTCTTCTTTGCCTGTCTGATCTTCATTTATAATTTTTATAATACAACTATAATCATGAGAATAGAAAATATTTAAATTCTGTGAGACATTTTCATAAATCATTCAAGTTCAGGACCTACAGAAAAGGCACTCTTATTCATTGCTGCTGGGAAAGCTGTTTAGTCTAGTCTTTCTGGTAAAAAATATGGATATTACTCAAAAAACTGGAAATCTAACTTAGTATCTAGCTATGCCATTCCTAAGTATGTACCCTAGAAACACACACACACACACACACAAACACACACACACACACACATTGCAGGACTATTTGCAATAGCCAGAATCTGGAAGTCTGACAACAGATAAATGGTTAAATAAATTGTGGTACATCTACATAATAAAATACTATGCAGTCATTAGAAAAAATAAAGTCATGAAATTTACTTGTGCATAGTTGTACATGGAGATTATTATGCTGAGTGAACTGGGTCAGAGGGACAAACAGAATAACCTCACTCATTTATTTGATATAAGGAAAATAAAAGGGTGTGAGGGTGATATCCAGAGATTATAGAGATGAGGATTAAGACGACCAGTCTATGGTAAGAAGTTTATCACAAAGAGTGATGAGTGCTGTTAGAGAAGGGTCTACTATAAAAGTGATAGTTGGAACTGATCACTCTGGACAAGAACTGGGTGCCTAAAGGGGATAAAATGACATGCATGGTACCTTTTTCAGTAGTGGAAACCAGTTTGAAAAAAGAAAAGAGAGAGAGAAAGAGAGGGAGAGATATAAAATGCCTGCCCAGAAAGCAGGCAGGGGAGGGTTCGTGGGAGGTATCAGGGAGAGTGAGAGGAAAATTGGGGCATTGATGGTGAGAAATGTGTTCTTTTGAAGATTGTGGTACATTGTTTGACTATAACTCAATCATGAACAACTTTATCTGTGGAAAAAAACAACCTGTATTATGAACAACCTTGTAACCACAGTGTTTAAATTAAAAAAGTAAAAACAAATATGGTGACTTAGGAACCCAGTGTCTGAAGTATAAGTAGTCTTATGGGGGACAAGACTGGTGGACTCAAGTTAGGAGTCCTATATGTATTGACTCTAGTAATAGACACAAAATTGTCTAGTAAGATAGAGGAAGCTCTTCCAAGGGAGGGAATAACAAAATACCGTGACTTATGCTCTGCATTTAAGCTCCTACTTTCCCCCTACTTGTTCTCAGCAAGTGTGACCCACCAAGCAACTTCCACTCAACACATGCTGCTGCCGGAGCTCAGAGGCTACATCTGAAACCCAGACAGGTCTTTTTCAAACTTCTTAGATGACTCAGAACTGCTTTTACCACGGAACAGATCAAGTATTATTGAAGTGATGCATCCCAAATTTGTACTGAGACTCTTCAGAGGGCCTCCACCTTTGTAAAAGTTTGTTCTTTTGGCATATAAGACAAAAAATGTTTTTTATTATGACTTTGGATTAGGTAAGCTTCAGTCTACTGAACTTTTACAGATTCTTAAGATTCATAGGAGTGTCAAAAATTCTCATGTCTAAGTCATCTCTATTCCTAGAGCTGGGACCAGAGGCTTCTCACCACCACCCCATATGGGTTCTCTCGCCAAAATTGAAAAGGAGAAAATACAATGGGCTTCCTCTTGTGGGGAAGTTTAAGGCAGACAAGGTCTGGTAAAGTTTCTTCATGTTACAATCACGCCATTCCAAAGTACATCTGTCTGTCACTGACACCTTTCATTTGTTATCTTCCTTCTGTTGCACCTCCTGAGAGGACATGAATATATGTATGTAGTTCAGGAGAGCACATGGCTAGTTACATAAGGAGCTGTGATACTGCCTCCTAGCTTGGGCCAATGAGGGGAGACTTCTCAAAGGAAAAATCTAGTGTGTCTCACTCCACTCCTATCAACACTCTTTTGTTCTCTTGCTGTTACAGCTTTCCTCAAAAGCTCTCTTTCCCTCCATGTGGTTTTCCACTAAAACCAAACCAGCTGTGCTTTTTGAAAGTTCCTTTAGAAACAGAGTGTACCCACAAATACCTGACATTCAGGATGCCAGTAAATGTTTACCCAAATGAAATGGGTAATAAATTAAAATTTGTAATAAGAAAATTTAATTATTATGTCATCACAACACCATATTGAAACAAATGGATACAACTCCAATGTCCCATGCTATAACTCTGAGTCTTTTATAGAAGATATGTATTTATCTCCTCAGATAATAGAGAGGAAGGAAAAATGAATGGGAGCTACTGAAAAGGATAACAGAAGCATGTCCAAGGATCTGTAAATACCACTAAGCTGCCTCTTTGTTGAATAAAGTCAAAATCTGGTTGAATTAAAAGAGAATGGTCACAAAAATGCAAAATTTTCACCCTGAACATGTGTCATGTGGACCCTACTTAGACTCCATGAGATTGTCCAACCCCAACCCCAGATTCCAGATGTTAAACCAATACAGCTCCTGAAACAACACCAGGAACCAAACTCCCCCTGGGAAATTTCTAATACTGCTCTGGCACCAATTTATGCCAGTTTTGATATGAATCTTGGCAACAAGGAAATGGCTGCAACTTGATCTAAGAGCAGGTTGTCCTACCTAATCACCTAATGGTAAGATGAAATCAGAAGATATGGCATCCTTTGATCTGTGCAAAAACCAAGAACACTAACTACAGAAGACTGACTGACAACCATGACTGGGCAGCACTTATCCTGGGACCAGTAAGAAAGACCCTAGCCTAGGCTTAAGCCTAGAATTTGTACAACAATCAAGATCTCTATTTCCAGAGATCTGACTTTGATAACAATGACAGAGCAGAACTTCTAGAACCATAATGGAAGATTCTATCCTAGGCTTTGGCCTAGGATCTGAGCAAAAACCTAGACCACTAATTACAGAAGGTTGATTACAATAACAATGATGAAACAGAACTTCTAGAACAATAAAGAAAGACTCTATCCTAGACTTAGTCCAATGACCTGTGCAAATACCAAGATCTCTAGCTACAGAGGCATGATGTTATCAGCCACATCTAAGAGAAAATTTTCCTGGCACCATAAAAAGATCTTGGGGTGTGAAAATGAGCATGTATGAAGCCTGTAGTCGTTCCCATGGCAGTAATGCTTCAAGGACTAAGAAATCCTGAATTTCTTAGGCCAAGGGAATTCCCTTTCTTATTTACCCAATACTTACTGTGCCTATGCAAACAACAGCAAAAACAAAAACAAAACAAAAAAACAAAGAAAAACAAAACTAAGGAAGCACAAAACCTTGCCACAACATCGCTCCTTCCTTTTATTCTTTTTCTTTTTCTTTATGTTTTTTTCTTTTTTCTTCTTCTTTTTTTCTTTATTATTTTCTCTTTTCTTTTTTTCACTCTTGTGGTTATTATTTGGTGATATTTTACTGCTGTTATTTTTAATTTTGTTGTTATTTGTTGGCTTTTTGTTATGTTTCTCTTCTTTTTTCCCTTTCTTCTTATAAATTGATACTTAGAACCTTTAGATGAATTCCTCCTAGTTTTATTTTTTTACCTTCCAACAGAACCACACCACTTGAATCACCTTGTTCTGCCTCATGAATTGAGAGGGGGAAAAATGGATGGTACCAGGACCAGTCATATGAACATTGAGTGAAAATAAAAGATGATCAGATTTAAACACCAAATCCAAAATCAACAACAGAATAAATACCCTATCTACAACAAGCTATACATAGAAGGGAGATGTTACACGAGCAGTCCAGGGGAGGAGGGGACAAATGAGAGAGATATGTGACACATGCAGGGAACAGGGGGATGAAGGGAGGACAACCCTGATGGTGGGAATGGCCCTGATTCATTGTCACTATGTACCTTTAATACTACTGTGAAAAATTCATAATTCACTTTGGTGACAAAAAAAATTATTGAAAAAAATTGGAAGTTACCACCTGTGCTTTTAATAAATCTGACAAGGAGAGTTTTTGGTTAACCAGTTTTTAACCTTAAAAAAGATGATTTCCTATTTACATGTCAAAGACTTACCTAAATGAAAGAGTTTTTATACAGGTTCTTTGCTTTTGCTCCTTCTGCTCTCAGAATGGTCTTTGTTTCCCAATAAATATGTGGTCTCAGCCCCCCAAAATGGCAGAAGGTTAAAGGATTACTTTGTTTTTTATGAATCTGTTCACAGATGCTTTGTGTTAATATTGAATTATTATCAATATTTGAATAATATAAAATATCATCAATCTTTTTATTTTAAGTTAAAATGAATATCTGTGAATGGCTCTAAATTCTAACGCCAGTTTGGAAAAAATGGCCTTCCCACTTCTGCCCCTGACTTCACACTGGTCTTACTCTCATGAATGACAGTACCATATTTATTGTACATATTTTCTAAGCTCATCAAACCATTACAAGCTAAATGTTGAAAACTGTAATCATTTCTAGATCTGAAACAAGTTTTCCCAGTGTTAAAATAATAGCAATAGTATTTTGATAGTATCATCCTCTTAGGCAAGAGCATGTGAAGGGCTCACTGAGGGGCAATGAATAAATCTGGATAATGGTCCTAAAGAAAGCAAGTATGTCCTTTCCCCCTTCCATCTCCCTTCACCACTTCCTCTTTTTCAGCTGAGCTTCTGATTTGGTTGCTAGGTCAGCAGAAGGTGAATGGTTTCCTGCGTGGGTGAGGAAGAGTGGTTGCAAAATTTGTTTCTTGTCTCAATTCAGCAAATGTTGCCCCAGCTGCTGGGGGGGGGGTGTATGCGGCATATTGGAGAAGATGATTCAGGCAGGAGCTCAAGGTGAATTACATTGTCAAGCACTGTGTCAAATGACTGAGGCTGTTCAGGAGCTCCTTCCCCATCCTATTTATCCTTCAAAGTGAATCTATTCCATTGGCAGACATCAGATAGAGTTTTCAAGTATAATCACAGAGTACTAGGTTGGGAGGCTTCTTCAGAATAGCCCCTACTTTTTTTTTTAAATTAGATATAAGGGCTCTAATGTCCAGAAATGAAATGGGGAGAGACCCTGATGATGATCCTTATCTAGCCCAATAATGCTGATGGCTAATTGAATCATGAATGCAAAACAAACAAAAATGGTTTTTATGGTGCATAAGGGGGAAAATATTTAAGCCTGGTAGTTCTAACTTTTAGAGAAATACATGCCATGGAAAAAAATGAATATGTTCCCTAACAATGCCAGCAATTTGACTCCAGTCTCAAAGGAATAGCCCAGGGTTGCAGACAATGCTAGATGGTTCCCCCACTCCTGGGTGGAAGAGATTTACTTTCATTTTAAATCATCTTGAATCATATATAATCAATTCATTCAATGAGAATATATTAACTACTTACTATAAAGACAGTGGGTGAATGTTATACTAGAAGTAGAGCCTTCCAGACATGCAATTTCTTTATAATATGAGAAATCAAAAATTTTATTATAATAAGGCAATTTTATTTCCAAGACAATCAGAAACTTCCATACATTACTGTTTCTACTGTCTTATTTGGTAAGAGCCAATAGCCATCAAAGTCACATAAAATGATTATAAATGGTGGACATTTATTTTCAGACATTAAATGATGGGAAGTCGTAGTAAGTATCAGTTGTATTGCATTTTATGTGTGCAAAGTGCTTTACTGGCATATTTTATGGCTTGTTCTACATAATAGCTGTATGTGAGATGGCCTGGCACAGCTTCTAGTTCAGCAATAGGAAATGGCAGCCATCATCATATATATCAACATCCTTCTTGAACACCAGAGCTATGGGGTCTGGACACCCAGTCTTTTTATAATGGTTCATATTCTCAACTCAAATTTCAACTAAGCCTGTTAGATCCATGACAACTGACAAGATGAGCCATAGCAGGCTTGACCTCATCCATTTACATTTATCAGGATCAATAGTGTTGACCACCATATTTGAGTACTGTTTCTTCCTTACTCTCACTTACCCTTCAAGGTCAAGGAAGCAATTACTCTTATATCCATACTTCTTTCTTTCCAATTCCATGATTCTTGGGTGACTCTTGTTGACTCTTGCCTCTCACTACTTAATTTTTTTGTTCTGCTTCTTTACAGTTCTTGAAAAGAGTAATAAATTCTGCTCTCCAGCCTTACTTTCTTATGATATGGGATTGGAGCTTTGAGGGGCAGGAGAAAAGGACTTATGAAAATTCACCTTTTTCTCTTTATTTTCCTTTAGTGAGTTTTCCTGAACATTTGACATTACTGAGAAGTGTTGGTTACAATGACTAGGAGCCTATTTGTGAGAAGTCTACACTATTGCAAAAAACACAAGTTCAACTAGCAATGACTACACATGTAGTTGATGATTGAATACTGGGAGGTTTGAAGCAGAAATCATGGATGCCAGCCACATGTCTGGTCTTTAAGAAGTCCTTCTCAGAAGATTCAACTCTATGAGTTGAAGTTAGATTGGAAAGATGGTCTTTCCTTTTGGAGAGACTTAATATTTCAGAAATCAAGATGGGCAAATAGAGTGATCTAAGGCTAAGAGAGTGAAGAGTATATTTATTTTGGATATAAATAAAAGGGAATAAGTAGTTTTCCTTTTATGTTGTCACAACCCTGGTATATGTCACACTCAGGGATAAAAGGCAACTATGATTCATCCCCAAGAAGAATGTCTCTTGACATGTGATGGACAGTTGGACAAGGTTTAGACTCAATAAAAATACTTTTGCACATCAAATCTGCAAAGAATGCTGATCTGATGTCCAATATTGCCACAGATCTACATCTGGTGTCAGGAAGGGATCAAGAAGGGTGTCAAGAAACTAGGAACAATACTTTGCTTATGTAGGTGTGTGGGGGTTTAAGTAGCCATCATCCCTCTAAAGTTAACTGCTCCATTTTACTTAGAGAATTCACAAGACCTGCATTATTCATTCAACAAGCATGTGTAAAAGATGCAATCATATCATTAACATGCAAAGATAAAGTTATACCAAGTACTTGGTTGTACCTGCTATGGGTTGACTGTGTTTATTTGTGTCTATCTCTAGATATTCTCTCATAAACTACTGATGTTTTGGGGTGCTTATCCTTTAGCCCAAACACCCTCTGCTAACTATGCCAAAGTAATGGTTCTGGGATCTAATCTGAGTCAAATCATTAAAGCACTGCTTATATTCATAATTGATAATTGTACAATAAAAATATTCAAAGAGCCCCATCAATTTGAGGCACAGTGACCCATATTCCCTAAGTCTATTCTGAGCATATGGTCAGTGAAGTTGTGTTGTCTAGCAGCAACCCAAAGAGTAAGGCCTTTCTTATTGGACAGCTATGGTCCTGAGATAGCCTAGTAAGACTCATCAGCAAGCTTCTATCAGAGCACTTCTATCTTTACTTTTGACAAGGGCTTCCTACTGTGTGTATTCCAGAAACTTGTATCTGTCTTGCTAATTGTGATAGATGCACAGCCCTGATACATCAACAATAAAAGCCCTTAGGCAAGGAGTTATATGGAGTCTAAATCACCCTACCCATTGACATGTCAATAGAACCTTGACTGTGTCCCAGCCATATAACTGCACTGACCCCATATAGCAAGTGCTCTGTAATGAATGACTTTACAATGAATAACTGATTCATGACATGGAGACATGGAGCTTTCTCATCTATCAACCTCCCCAGCTACATACACACCCAAATATGTATGTTCAAGGCCTACCCTCCAACACCTCAGAAGGGATTCATATTTTAATATGAAAGTTAGAGAGTTAATGAAGGCAAGAATAAGGTTTTACGGTGTCTTAATACAATATACTTATATCCTAATAAGATCAAGAGCTTAGGGTATAAGCCAAGCATACACTCAAACAGGGAGGCCCCAGATAGAAGAAAAATCTTGACAAGCCAAGGAGTGAAAAAAAATCAACCTGCTCACACTGTAAGTTCAGACTTCCAGGTTCAGAGCTGTGTAAAAAATAAATGTTTTGCTATCATTCATATGTGCTATTCTATGACAGCCCTGGCAACCCAAAGAAAACTTTATGACAGAACATAAGGAAATAGTGAACATGGGGGCCATGTAGATTGCCTTGTATACAGTTGACCCTGGTTTGATTCCTGACACCATATATAGTTCCCGAGTACTGCCAAGAGTAATCCCCTGAGCAATGCCAGGTGTAAATTCTAGCACTTCCAAGTATGGCCCATATACTTCCTGGCCACACTAAATAATAATCATGCCAATTTCTGTAAAATATTTGTAATTCACTTTGACTGAAATACATATTTAATTTTTTTACACACTAATAAAAAAATAATCATGCCACATGTAGTACAGTGTTGGTTCAGAACATATACCATAAGTGCTTGACTTCCCACAGTGGGGAGTGTTGTGGTCCATCACTATTTCTTGAGCAGACTGATGTACTTCCCACACACACCATTCCCCAAGAAAGTCTCAAAAACTAAAATGGTTTTTAAGAGATTTCACTGCATTTGATTGGATGTATATATACTTTTCCATTTTAAAAGAAGATGCTTTGGGTAACAGAATGAATGTATATAGTCTGTTTAAAATGAATCCTGAGATGCCTTATTTCCAACCACTGATCTTTGTTCCCTGTTTCCTTATCTCAACATGTTTTGCAGTAATGGAATGCCTTAAAGTTTATTCCTAATAACACAAGGGTTTGAGGTGTGTGTGTGTGGGTGTGTGTGTGTGAAGGAATCTAAGTGATAGTGAGCTCAGATAGAGATAATTAGGGGGAATTTACCAAAGTAATCTTGCCCTGGTAGCCTTAGAAGGGGTGGGGGAAAACAAATGAGACTGCAACTGGTTAATTACGTCATGCCTGAACTACACCAGATCCAAAGAAGAAATAAAGAGAAGTAAATCTGTAATGAACAGCAAAGAGGCAGTCTTGGGGGTCCAGATGACAGAATGAGGTATGTGACTTATGGGAATGGTCAGAGAGGGAGCCAGTCTTAATAAAATAGCTTATTTATAGTGTAATCTTATTTTATTCACAGTGTTTATTTATAGTATAATCTTATTGATGCTGCATATGTATATATACACATATTTACTTTAAAATGTGCATACTTGTTTTTCTTTTACAATGTCATATTTATGTCATTATATAGTTATACCTTATATATATGCACATATATAAGGATTAAAGAATATATCCATAGGCTACATTGCAAAGATGGTGAAGATAATGTATTTTTTATTCAATTGTAGTTTTCACAGTGAGTATTTATTATGTATGTGATCAGAAAAATACCAATACATTTTCTTACATTTTTAAAGAAAAATACTCTTGTATTTACATAGCTGCATTCTTACAGCTAAAGATCAACATTCTGGTAGAGGAAAAACACCAAAATTATTCCCTTGAAGTGTGACAATTTCTTTTATTTTGTGATTTGAGTTTTTATGTGTGAATTAATAAGCTAAGGAAAACAAATGGGAATAATGATGCTGGGGTTTCATGTCTCCATTACCCTGACTCTAAGCCAGAGCCTCATTCTTATGGGGCTAACTAATAATGCCTGTTTGCTTTGTCACTACTTTTATATTAAAAATTATTTTTATTGTGACCAACATGAATTACAAATATTTCACAGTAATATTTGTGGTACATAGTGGCATTAAAACAGGGGTATTCCCACCACCAGTGTTGTCTTCCCTCCACCCCAGTTCTCAGAATCCTCTTTCTTTGCCCCCAAACTGCCAGTATATTTGGTTCCTTCTGTGTATAGCTTGTTAAAGATTCACTATCGATTCTGTTATCATTGACTGGGTTTGGTGTTCAAGTCTGATACTTTTTCATTTCTACTCAATATTCATATGACTGTTTGGTTCTGATACCTTCCATTTTTACCCCCTCAATTTATGAGGCAGAACAAGATGATTCAAGTTATGTGGTTCTGTTTGAAAAAAGAGAACAAACAAAAAGCTGGGGGAGTCCAACCAGAGGTTATAAATATCAATTTAAAAAGAAAAGGAAAAAAAGAAGAAAAACATAACAAAGAATCCGAAAATACAAAAACCAAAAATCTACAACAAAAACAAAACAAACAAAACGAAAAAAAAAAAGGAAAAACAAATCAAACAAAAGACCAAAACAAGCAACTACAAACAAGCACCAGAGCAACAAATATAGTAGCCAAACAATAACCACGAGAATGAAAGATTAAAAAGGAAAAGTAAAAAAGGAAGGAGGGCTGGTGTGGCAAAGATTTTTGGTTTTGTTTTTTTTGTTTTTGCATAGGCACAGTAAATATTGGAGGAAATTAGAAATAAAAGTCCCTTGTCCTAAAAGACACAGGGTTTCTCCACCCTTAAAATATACTTTTATGGGAATAACTACAGGCTCCACACACTCTCCTTTTCACAACCCAAGGACTTTTTATGGTACCAGAAAACTATCTGCTCAGTTGTGGATGATGGAATCAGGCCTGTAACTTGAGACTTAGTATTTGAACAAGTCTTAGTATGAAGCCTAGGATAGTGTCTTTCTTTATGGTTCTAGCAGTTCTGTTCCATCATTGTTGTCATAATCAGTCTTCTGTAACTGGTGGTCTTGGTTTTTGCACAGGTCCTGAGACAAAGCCTAGGATAGAGTCTTTCATTATGTTTCTGGAAGAAATTATCTTTAACAGTTATCAACGCAGATCTCTAGAATTAAAGATCTTGATTGTTGTACAAAACCTAGAACAATGTCTAGGCTAAGGTCTTTCTTTTTGGTTCCAGGATAAGTTCTGGCCAAACATGGGAGTCAAAGTCAGTCTTCTGTAGTTAGTGCTCTTGGTTTTTGCACAGATCAAAGGATGCCATGTCTTCTGATTTCATCTTACCATTAGGTGATTAGGTAGGACAACCTGCTCTTAGATCAAGTTGTTGCCATTTCCACATTATAAGGATGTCATATCAAAACTGGCACAAGTTGGTGCTAGAACTATATTAGGAATTTCCCAGGGGGAGTTTGGTTCCTGGTATTATTGCAGGGAGCTGTATTGTTTCTTCATCTGGCATCTGGGGTTGGGGTTAGACGATCACTGTCTGATCTCATGAAGTCTAAGTTGGGTCCACATGACACATATTCAGAGTGGTAGGTGCCCCTATATTAAAAATGTATGGGTTTTTTTCCCTAGTAGAAAAGAACTTGTTTCTGTATGTAAAATTTCCCCAATTTTAGTATGCCTTTGCAAAAAGGAATAGTGCCATGCTGTTTTGGTGGTGCATTTGGGGGTAAGAATGTCAGACTACACAATCTCTGTGCTCTGGGATTGATCTCAGCTTTTATCCCAGGCAAGATTTTTTTCTTGTAGGTTTTCATACCAAGTAGAACCAAAACAGGTAAAGTTAAAGAGAAAAAGCAAAAGTAAAATAAAAAAGTAAAGTAAAGTAAAATAAAATAAAATAATATATATCAGTGGAAATATATAAAAATAAATTTACAAAAAGTAATTTAAGGAAAATGAAGTGATATAAGAGGATACCTTACATTTGGGAGTTAACAGACTCAGATGTATTATTATAGAGGTATTAAACGTATACAGAAAATATAGGCTTCCCATTGTCTTTTGAGATATTCTTGTGAGGGGTAAAATCAAGGACACATTTTCATCACACACCCTTGGTCTTGTTGAGTTTGTTTGGTACATGATTTGCAGCAGGAAGGGATCAGGTAAGAATCCTTGTGCTGGGGGTCCATCTGGGGCTGAATCTGCTATAATGCAATAGTCCACATTGGGGGAGGGGGTGAGAAAAAGGGCCACACAGCATGAGTCAGCTGGAATGTTGTTTGTAGTTTCTTGTTGGGGCACAAGATGTGGGGCTAAGAGGGTGTTCTTTCACTTTGGGAGATGGGTGATAGCTTCTTAGAACAGGAGATTGGTCTCGGGATCTAATGAGTTAAGAACTGAGGGTAAAAAAGAGTTAAATAAGGAGGTATATGGGATCATAATGGGAGGGGTGAAAGGATAGAATGATTTCTGAAGGAGAGGAGGAGGGATAGTGTATAGGAGGGGCTATATACACTTTTGGCATGGATTATTTACAATTTGGATTTGGCACTCAGAGGGGAGTCCACTGTTTATAAACTCGTGCCCACATAAATACAGGCATTAGTGATCTATTTTTAAATTGTGTTAGAGGCCTGACCCTCATAGGTTGGGTCTGAGCTCTTAAGAAATAACTGAATTAAGTAAAGGTAAATAATTAGCTTAGATATAGATTAGGGAAGAGAGAAAGGGAGAACAAAATATGAGAGAGAAGAGAAAAATAAGTAAATACAGTAGAAATAAGTTAAAAAATGTGACTGGTGCATCAGAGTTAATATCTTAACCTTGTAAAAAAATTTCAACACATTCACACCTGAAATACTATACCAAATGTTAATCATTATTATCTCTGAGTGATTTAAAATTTCTTTCTTATATTTTCTAAATTTCCTAAAATAAACATATGCCATCCTTATAAACAGAAAACCTTTTAAAAATATAATAATCTTCTTAACCAGATTTTCAGTTTCACAAAGGCCTTTTTGTGGTTAAATACATCATTCATAACATCATAACTCTCACAAAGTTCAGGCCCAATATGATATTTTAAATGTCCTGGATAATCTAAAAAAGCATATCTGAGTAACAAGCGTATTTCTTAGGGTGCTTTTCCTTTTGAAAATAATATGTATTTTAAAAATTCATCATAAACCCTGCATTTTATATGAGCATGTGAAAGTATTGCTGCCTATTCTATTTGTAGCAGAGCAACTCAGCACCTGAAAGGGTTACTTTCTGGTGCTTTGGCCACCTGTTCAGCATCTACCACATGGCCTTCATTTCAAAGGCCTCCAAGGCTCTCCAACCCAGGAAAGGGATTTCTGCTTTGCAGTGGATATATACACAAAGGCAGAGCCAATGCAAATATGAAATTCCTGGTCCAGAAATAAACATTTCTTAAGCAATGCAGACAATGAAATGGATGAAAGTCTTTTCTCCCAGAACTTTTGGGTAATTACATTTTTATTGACTTTTCAGAGGAAATGAAAAAGGCAAATGTATAATCATCAACTAGAAGAAATAGAAGTAATAAAACTAGCTGGGGGGGCAGGGGAGTCTCGAGGAAATGTGTATATAGGTAAAATAACTAATATGGCAAGCCACAATAGCACAGTAAATTTATATAATTACATACACATGTGACTTGGGTCATGGAAAGGGTTGGGCTATGATACTGAGCACTGTGAAGAGGATCCAACATCTATCCAGGAAACTTTTGTCTATTTTAATTTCTAAACTGCAAAAGTAGCTATCAATACATGAAGAACTGTAGGATAGAGGTGTGTGTTTGTGTGTGTTAATAAGGCCTTTAATATGTTTTTTCATTACAACCTGTAGTCAAGATTATTAATATGTTTCTAATTATGTACTTAATATAACATTCTTCACATGGTCCGTTGATGTAGACCATTGTGGAATCAAGTGATTAGTGATGTACTATTTCATTATCAATGGTGTATTTATTAATAATATTAATCAGTGATTCAAATGGCTAATCACAATTATGAGTAGAGGTTAGGGAAAAAAAGCTAGGTGCCCTGATCTTTTTACACCTGTACACACTTTAAATAATCAGATAATGTCCTTTTTGTTTTCTTTTGTTTTGGGGACATGCCTGAATGTGCTGAGGATTTACTCTTGGCTATACATTGAAGAATCATTCCTGGTGGGATTGGGGAACCATATAGGGATGCCAGGGATTCATGAAAGTTTAACACCTTACCCACTCTATCTCTCCAGCTCCAAATAATGTTTAGTTTTTTTTTAAATTACTTTATTTTGGGGGCTGGAGAGATAGCATGGAGGCAGTGCATTTGTCTTTCATGCAATGCATAAGGACAGTGATTCGAATCCTGGCATCCCATATGGTCCCCTGTGTCTGCCAAGAGCAATTTCTTAGCGTAGAGCCAGGAGTAACTGAGCACGGCCAGGTGTGACCCCCCCCCCAAATTACTTTATTTTGGGGCCAGACCGATAGCACAGTAGCAGGGCTTTTGCCTTGAACACAGCTGACTGAATTCAATCCCCAGTATCGCATATGGTCACCTGAGCCTGCCAGGAACGATTTCTGAGTGCAGAGCCAGGAGTAACCCCTGAGCACCACTGGATGTGGCCCAACACAAACAAAAAAACTCAAAAAAAATTACCTTATTTTTCAGGAACTGGAGAATTAGTGCAGCAGGTAAGGCACTTGCCTTGCATGCAATTGACCTGGGTTTGATTTGTGGCACCCAATATAGTCCCTGAGCTCATCTGAAGTCATCTCTGAGTGCAGAACCAGGAATAAGGCCAAGTAAACAAAAAATTAATTTTCTTTAATATTTTATTAAAGCACCATGATTAATAAAATTATTCATAGTTGAGTAGTCCAGAGTTTTAGTTCCATATGGTATAAACTTCCCTTCACCAGAGTTCTCTTACCCAACTAGTCTGTTACATTGACGCACATTTTAAAGTTTGGTTATTGTAGTTTGCTTGGTTTTAGTGTTGACTCTGTGGTTTGGATATATATTGATGGTATAAAGATATACCATCATATATATCATATATATACCATCATATATATCATATAAATATCATATAAATATATATATCATATAAAATTTATATGTTTATATATAAATATCTATTTATATGCAATATAAATATATTATATATTTATATAATATATAAACATATATGTCATATATACCATCATATATATCATATATAATTTATATATAAATATCTATTTCTATGTAATATGAATATATTATGTATATATAATATATATAAACCCTGCCTCTATACAATATGCCTAAGGGTCTTGACTTATCTCCCTATTTAGTTCCTTTCTACCACTTCTCTTCTTAATTTCTTTTCTTCTCTGTCCTTCTCCTTCCTATATTGTGGGATCAAGAGTGATCTAGACATGCCTGCCTTTAATATTACCTCACCCTGTTATTTTATCTATCATAGAGAAGTGAGATAATCTTGTTTTTTAATTTAATTTTAATATTTTTAAAATTAAAGGGCTATTATTTACAATGTTATTCATAGTTTAGTTTTAGGCATACAATGTTCCAGTACTAATCCCACTACCAGTGTCAACCTTCCTCCACCAATATTTCTAGATTATTTCCCATAACTCACCTTCCTAGCCTGCTTTTTTGACAGGCACATTTTTAAGTTTGGTTGTGAAAGTTTGGGTCTCATGGTTCATCTTGGTTTTTAAGAAAATAACCAATAGTACCATTTTATATTTGCAGTGTTGACACACCATCCCCAGAATGCAGAAATCCTCCACTACTGTCCTGAGGTCCCCTTTTTTCTTTTAGCATTTTACATCATGATTTTTTTTTTTACCTTATCTTAGGGTTTGTTTCCATCAGGGATTATAAAACAATGTTCTTAATGAAGAAGTAAATTTCATGTGCTGAAAGTGAAAATAAAACTACGGTATGTTAGTCACTGAAAAATATTTAAGGCAATTTTATCTGATAAATAAGAAAATCATAGATAATACTTTTATAACAGAAGTGTGCTCAAAGCATACCTGATTATCCTTTTGTTTTGTTTTGCCCTTTACATCACACCCAGTGGTACCCAGGACTGACCTCTGGATCTATGCTCAAGGATCCCTCTGAGTAATGCTTGGGTGATCATAGATAGTAAAGGGAGAACCAAGGCAAGCTACTGTATATCTTTGGTCCCATAGAAGACCATCAAGGTCTTATGTAAGGTGGTGTCTGTTTCCTCATTTGTTGGGTCCCGTTTACTCCTTTGTTGATTGTGAATCCGCAAAGAGCTCCCAGAATGAGAAATTGATTCCCATCCTCTTGTCCCCTTTTGGGGGGAGATCTTGGTAATAATTATCCGCAGCAAATAATCCACACAGACAGGAGGGTTAAGGGGTAAAAGGTTGGGAGAAGAGTCCTTTTTCAGCCTGCTGCTAGCTCCAAAACACACCTAGGGCCAGTCAGCCAACTCTGGCAAAAGACCCTGAACACCTTGCTCCCAAACTATTTATTTGGTCTCAACAGCGCCCCCATCTGGAAGTTCAAGGTGGGACAACAGGCAAAAAATAATCTTACGGAAATATTTTCATATACAACAGTGTCTTCAAAGCCTGTGATTCCACCCAAGGGTACAATCTTCTTTTAAAATGTAGTGGCTCTTCATCCCTTTTAAACACTGTGGTTTGCAATACTGTTACTTATGTGTATCATATCTATCACTTTATCTCCTTTAACACCCAACTCTTGTCCATGGTAATTATTTCCAACTGTTACTGTCAAAGAGGTCCCCTTCTCTGCTCTAATCGAACTCCCCTGCTATTTTCAAGAAGCAGAGAGAGAGAGAGAGAGAGAGAGAGAGAGAGAGAGAGAGAGAGAGAGAGAGAGAGAATGTCTGCCTTATTAGGCAGGTAGGTACTGGGAAAGGCAGGAGGAAAACTGGGGACATAAGTGATGGTGTAACTGGTGAAGAGTACTATACATTGTTTGACTGAAACTCAATCATGAATAACTTTGTATTTTTTAAAATCTAACTGTAAAAATACAACTGTATTATGGACAGCCATGTTACCAAGGTGTTTAAATAAAGAAATTAATAAAAAATAAATAAAATATAGTGTTTTGCTTAGCTGAGAAGGCACACTGTTTTTCCCTTGCCAAACCTCATAGAGAAATTATAGGTTCTCAGGTCAAAGTCAGATAAAGAAGGACTGTCATATAAATTTAAGACTTACAATGATGTGTCTTTCACAGCACATCTTTCATTGCATTCAGTATATTTCATTGCATTCATCATGTTTTGCAATGATGTGTCATTGATAGATATTTGTTCCATCTGGAGTTAACCTCACTCTCCCTTTGACTTCATGTGTTCTGATCTCTTTGTTTTCCCTTCCTTAAAACTTGATCCCAACATTTTCAAACTGTGCAGAGAACTTAATCTTCATTGGTAATTCTTTCATGATTGTCATGAATCTCTCAAGTTTCCTGTGCAGATGCCTTTCACAGCCTGTGGCCAAAATGGGAAGGACCATTTACCTTCATTTTAAAAGCCAGGGGCCAGTTCCCTAAACATGTTTCATGTGTGTGAGGGTGGAGCACAGAAAGTGACCCTGGCAGTGGATGTATACTGACCTGTAGCTCTCAACTCCCTAGGTCAGGGCAGCAGTAATCTTCTTACTGAGGACCACCCTACTGCAAACACAAGTGTACTATATTGTGCACACCTGGGTAGGGGTAGTGTAGGGAGAGGCAGTAATCCTGACTCTGGGCATTTAGAGTTGGTAAATAGCCCGAGCTTAAAAGATCAGGTTGTTATGTGAAGCCCGAGGACACCAGGAAGTTTCCAGAGAGCTTGCACACAGCTTGCACGCCTTACACACGGCTGACCCAAAATAGAAGGTGGTTCAAATTCTGGCGTCCCGTATGGTCACTGTGCCTGCCAGGAGCAATTTCTGAGCACAGATCCAGGAGTAACCCCTGAGCGCCAGCGGGTATGACCCAAAAACAAAGAAACAAACAAAAAAAAAAGAGGAGCCCAGTTGATCTGCTATGCTCCATGGCTGCACTCATCTCCTAGTCAATAAACCCTAGCACAACATGCAGAAAACATCATACTACAAGCATGACAATGGAGAAACAACATTGGCCAACACCATGCATAGAAAATGAAGATGTTAGCTCGACCCAAAAAGTGCCAACCACCTATTCAGCCTCTCAGATAAGAATTTTAGAGAAATATGGAGGATCATCATAGAAGAAAAAAAATAGCATGGATTGTGCTGAATGAACCACAAATAAGATTCAAAAGGATATGAAATAGAAATGAAAAAATTCCAAAATAAAATAACAGAACTGAAAAACTTGGAAGTCAATATGAAAACCTGACTGGAAAGCCTCTCCAACAGAGTAAAAACAGCTGATTACAGAATAAGTGAGCTGGAAGATGAGGTGCATAACAACTCCATACAACAGAAAATATTGGGAAATAGACTAAAAGCAAATGATCAGACAATGGAAAAAATCCTCAAAGAATGTGAACAGATGAAAATAGATGTTTTTGATAAACTCAACAGAAGCAACATAAGAAAAGTTGGAGTACAATTTACAATAGCCAGAATCTGAAAACAACCCAGATGTCCAACAACAAATGAATGGCTAAAGAAACTGGTACATATACATTCAATGGAATACTATGTAGCCTTCAAAAAATTAATTCATAAAATTTTCCTATATATGGATGGACATGAAAACTATTATGCTGAGTAAAATAAGTTAGAGGGAGAGAGGTAGATTCAAAATAGTGTCACTCATCTATTTGGGCCACACCCAGCAGTGCTCAGGGGTTACTCCTGGCTGTCTGCTCAGAAATAGCTCCTGGAAGGCACGGGGGACCATATGGGACACCGGGATTCGAACCAACCACCTTAGGTTTTGGATCGGCTGCTTACAAAGCAAACACCACTGTGCTATCTCTCCAGGCCCTCATTTATTTTTTAAAAGTAAAATAAAAGACAGTATTGTAATAATACCCAGAGACTATAGAGATGAGGGCTGAAAGGACTGGCCCATGAAGCTTACACAAAGAGTGGTGAGTTCAGTTAGAGAAATAACTACAGTAACAACTATCATGACAAAAGGAATGAGGAAGAGAAATAGAATGTCTATTTCAAATACAGGCAGGGGGTGTAGGAAGGAGGGGAATGTGGGGCCTTGATGGTAGGAAGGTTGCACTGTTGAATGGGGGTGTTCTTTTTTATAACTAAAATTCAACTACAACCATGTTTGTAATCATGGTGGTTAAATAAATTTATTATTTTAAAATCTTTAAATAAAATCAAAAAAGAAAGGGCACTGAAACCTCACTCCCCCAATAAGGGAGAAATTTTGGTGAAAGAATAACGATAGATTTTCTGAATGCCTAGTTCACAGGCTAGGGAACCACATAAGAAGGAAATTAATTGCATGGTCATCACACTAGTATTTCACCAGTTAACTTCTAAAGACATCAGTTATCCATGCACAGACTTAAAAAAAAATCTACTGTCTGATTTCTAAAAGGCTTGAATTCACTTGGCCAGTTCACTTCCTCCCTATCAAGGGGCAGAGAGTCTCTGGGTTAACATCTCGAGGTGCAAATGAATAAAACTCAGTAATTTTTATTTTAATTAGAAGATAGGTATAGACAGAGACAGATTGGGTACAATCAGACCAGCCAATGGCAGCCTGTAGAGGTAGAAGGATTATAGTGTTTCTGAAATAATAACAAACCATGCACTAGCATTCTATTTTATTCTCCTGACAGGTTTTGGAGCATCTTACTGCTCTTCTGACTCTCTTACTTACCTCCAGAAATCCCTTCTCATATAGAGAATAGTTCTGGGACTAACACATTTCTGGGGATTGCAAGTTACCTAAGGAAGACTTTTCTTGATTTACAGAGATGTTGAAGCTACCTTGGTAACTCAAATAGAAGGACCTGGGGTGAGAAGCACTTTCACTTTTCCAAACACATTCTCTGCCCAAGACTACTTCCTTGAAACAGCATGCTGGCATGAAAATAACCAGAATTTCAAAGTTTAAGAGACCAATAGTGGTAATTCTGGGGAGCTGCTGTCGGTTTGAACTGATCTCACATGGTGTTCCGTGATGTACCCTAACTCTCCAGACTCAACACGATAGGCACCTGAGCTCCTGCAAACTCATGCTCTGCTCATTCTTCCTATTTCGAATAGCTCCTCATTTGACCCTGATCTAAGTCTAAGAAAATTTGGTTGCAGAAAGAAAGGGACTTTCATTCACTGCTATGGGAATGCCAACTGGACCAATATTTTTGGAAAAAAATATGCATAGTACCCCTTCATTAAACAGTGCTAACCACAGTGTCAAAAAGGAAATCACTCCTGGCAGTCATGGGGGACCATATGGGATACAGGGATTCAAACTCCCATCCATCCTGGATCGGCTGCATGCAAGGCAAACACCCTATCTTTGTGTTATCTCTTGACCCAAATTTAACAGTATTTAGTTTTCTTATAAAAGAAGCAAAATAAAAAATAAAGAAAAGAAGAAAGAAGATTAGAAGAGGATTTTTTTGGTGGGCTGAAACTTGCAACTTCAATAATTAACCCCAAAGAGCAACATTTTGGATGATGATTAAATTTTAATCCAAAACAATACATTATCATAAACATAGAAATTCCCTTATGTTTCCTATGGAAAAAAACTAGTAATGTTTGGATTTTCTAAAATCAATAAGCTCAACTTTGAAATGGCTGTTTATGGGGGAAGGCTTAGGACATCTGGAATTTTCTTCCATTTATAAAGTTTTATCTGTATTTTTATAACTATGGTTATATAGGTCTATACATTAATTTATTCAATTTAACAAGACCACAAAAATAAAATTATGATGTAATCTTGATGGACTATGTATATATATACATATATATATACATATATATGTATATATATATTGTTGGCCAAGAAAGACCATTAAAGTTCAGAGAGATAGCACATAAGTTAAGGTATTTGTTTTGTACTCATGCAACTCTGTTTAAATTCCCAGCATTACATATAGTGGAGTTGCATAGTAATCTACTATTGCAGATTTCAAAGTGTTTAACATATATATTAATTTCCCATAACTTGACCTGCTTCTGTCCTTAAAAATACTCAGTACAACCTAGTGTGCCATGTCTTCTCTCTGGTACCAAATAATATGAAGTTGCTTCTTTTATTTTTTTTAATATTTTTTATTTAAAAACCTTGGTTACAATCATGATTGTGGTTGGGTTTCAGTCATATAAGATGACACCCCCCCATCACCAGTGCAACATTTTCATCACCAATGTCCCAAATATCCCTCCTCCCCTCCCCACTCCCACCTGTACTCTAGACAGGCTTTCTATTTTCCCCATATATTCTCATTGTTAGAATAGTTCACAATGTAGTTATTTCTCTAACTAAACTCATCACTCTTTGTGGTGAGGTTCATGAGGTGGGCTATAACGTCTAGCCCTCCTCTCTTTTGTCTCTGAAGATTGTTGAGAAATGTCTTTCATTTTTTTAAAAAACCCATAGATGAGTGAGACCATTCTGCATCTTTCTCTCTCTCTCTGACTTATTTCCCTCAGCATAATAGATTCCATGTACATTCATGTATAGGAAAATTTTATGACTTCATCTCGCCTGATGGCTGCATAGTATTCCATTGTGTATACATACCACACTTTCTTTAGCCATTCGTCTGTTGAAGGGCATCTTGGTTGTTTCCAGAGTCTTGCTATGGTAAAAAGTGCTGCAATAAATATAGGTGTAAGGAAGGGATTTTTGTATTGTATTTTTGTGTTCCTAGGTTATATTCCTAGGAGTGGTATAGTTGAGTTGTATGGGAGCTCGATTTCCAGTTTTTGGAGCAATCTCCATATTGCTCTCCATAAAGGTTGAACTAGACTGCATTCCCACCAGCAGTGGATAAGAGTTCCTTTCTCACTGCATCCCCACCAACACTGCTTGTTCTCATTCTTTGTGATGTGTGCCAATCTCTGTGGCGTGAGGTGGTACCTCATCGTTGTTTTAATTTGCATCTCCCTGATGATTAGTGATGGGGAGCATTTTTTCATGTGTCTTTTGGCCATTTGTATTTCTTCTTTGTCAAAGTGTCTGTCCATTTCTTCTCCCCATCTTTTGATGGAATTAGATGTTTTTTCTTGTATAGTTCTGTCAGTGCCCTGTATATTATGGATATTAGCCCCTTATCTGATGGGTATTGGGTGAATAATTTCTCCCAATTAGTGGGTAGCTGATGAACAAAGATGCAAAGATCCTCAACAAAATCCTCGAAGTTGTTTATTTTCTTAAAACCTAGTTCTATCTTAATTTCTATGGGAGCACTGCATTCATTCAAAGTTGTTTTTTCACACAGTAAACTTTGTTGAACTGAAGTTGACCTCAGATACTTCCCCAAAATTACACAAATTTACCTATTTGTGGAATATCTGATCAAAGCACAAGCATCCCAGGCAGTTTTGTCCTCTACTATGCACCCCACACACCAATTCTTCACATGATTTTGTTTCTTAGATTCCTAGTGACATTTTTCTCTTCCCTTTTTAAAACTTCTGCTTGAAGTAATATCTATCAAGGTATTTTCCTAAATAAAGACATTTCTCTTCCTAAGAGAAAATCTAGTGCCACCCTTAAAATTATGAGATCCTTAAAAGTGCAGAAGAGTAAACATAGATGTTTGACAAGTCAAATCACAAATTGCCTAGATTTACTTCTTGGATTGTCTCCAAGAAGTGGTACTGAAGGGAGCTCCTAAATTAGATCTTAGACCAAAGCAGAAGCTTTGTCACAGGCTTAGATTAGAAAACTAAGAATAGACAAGGCTCCAATCCTGGGACATATTGCTATGGGGGAATGAGAGATGTGACTGTCAAACCATGTGAGAAGTTAGTGGTTAACATGATGCCTGATAAACCCAGGATATTTTGACAGCGGGGATGGCACCTGCTTAAGTGTGAGTCAAGGTTAATCTTGAGCTTGACAATGGGCTTCCCCCTCTGGGAGCTGAAGAAATAAAGATATAAAGAGAAAACTCTGGCTTATAGCAAATCACTTACATTTCTATTATCAAAGAAGCAAAATTATGTCAGTCAAGACTAGAGTAAAACATTTGGGGAGTATAAAAGATAGTATAGTATTAATATCTAGAAAAATAGAGAAGAGGTTCGGGTAGGATGCTTGCCACAAATAGTAGGGAAGTGCAGTTGGAGTAGAGAAGAGACCACTATGATGATGATCATTGGAAATGATCAGTTTAGACAAGAACTATAAATACTGAAAGGAGATAAAGTGGTATCTGTGATATCCCTTCAGTAGCAATATTGCAAATCACAGTGTCTAAAAGGAAAAATTGGAAGAGAGAGAGAAGAAAAATGTCTGCCACAAAAGCAGGCAGGGGAGAGGACAAAGACGAGGGCAGCTCACTCCATGAAGCTCACCACAAAGAGTGGTGAGCACAGTTATAGAAATAACTACACTGAGAACTACCATAATCAAGTGAATGAATGAGGGAACTGGAAAGCCTGTCTGGAGTACAGGTGGGGGTGGGGTGGGATGGAGGGAGATTTGGGACATTGGTGGCGGGAATGTTGCACTGGTGAAGAGGGTGTTCTTTATATGACTGAAACCTTATCACAATCATTTATGTAATCAAGATATTCAAATAAAGAGAAAAAAATTTAAAAAAAAAGACGAGGGCAGAAGGGAAACTGGGGACAGTGATGGCAGTAAATATTCACTAGTGAAAGCTGCTGACATTGTATGACTGAAACTCAATCATGAACAAGTATGTAACTGTATTTTATAGTGATTCAATTAAGAAATTGTTAATTAAAAAAGACTAGAGTAAAAATAAATGATGGTGCATGAGATTCAACCTGCCAGCACCACATGACTCAAGCACTGCTCCCACCAGTACTGAGACAGGAATAGCCTCTGAGCATTGTTGGGTATGGCCTAAAAATAAAAACATAAAAAGAATAATAAAAATAAATATTTGCTTAGCAACTTAGCTTAAAACTGTTTTGTTTCTCTATATTAGAAAGACAATATCAAGAATAGGCTAAGTTTCACAACTTGACATAGAACTAAGGGGTGTGGTTCTAGCATTTTCATCATTGACACAAAAGCTTTTATTTCATCTGTATCTTTCACTCTGCATGGGGTAAAAGCCCCCCTTCCAATGATGCAGCACTAATTGAATCTTGATTAGACTCCTAAGGAGATCAGTTAGGGCTCTTTTATCCCCCATCCCCCAAATCCCATCACCTCATGTATTCTAATATTCTTTGGTCTTTCTCAGTAGAATTAATCTCAGCTATTGGGACAAATACTCCTGAGTTATAGGAGATAGAGTTGGTGAGGCATCCCACAAAGTTAACTTACTGACTAATGATATTGCATATTTCTTATCAAACTTACATGTAACCACTGATATAAGTACCTACATTTTACTAGGAAATACTGGTCTTCAAAATGAACTGTTGAATGAATTGCTACAGGCATTAAATAATACCCAACCCTGTTTACATATTTTTAGTTGAAATTCAACCAGTGATAGACCCTCCATGACTCCAAAAAAATAAATCTGTACTCATTAGTTTCCAACTCATCATAATTAAATAAAATAACATGCATGCGGTTTAAACATAATCTTTTGCATTTGTCAACTAGCCAAACATCATGGTCGGTAAGTAGATCATAAACATGGTTCTTTTGCCAGAAGGTTTTGCTCCTGTATAATTAATTCAATTTCATATTAATTAACTTGCAAACAAACAAACAAAGACAGATACTTTGGGATAGTGAGCTGCAAAGTGGGGAATATTTTGAAACTCTACTCAAGTAAAGTGAAGAGCAAATACCTACACAGCAACAGCTCTTTTGAGCTACACACCTTTGTCAGAATCTTTACAGGAACCAGATCATGCCTTCCACATGGTAAGCAGTTGACATTACGTATCATCATCAAGGAATGTGGTGGTAAGAAGCTTACAGTATACTGAGAAGCAGTCAGATAGTTTTATCAAGAGAAGACCATATTTCTGGGGAAGAGCTTGAGATCCCAAACACTTTTCCCTTGGATTCATGGTAACTGTGTATATGCAGCTAGAATCTTTTCACAATATATGTAAATCCAACCATCATGTTGTATACCATAAACTTATACAGAGATAAGATGTCAGTTTTTTTTCTCAATAAAACTTGAGGGAGCGAATTTCCATTATTAGCTGACATGATAGGGTCACAGTCACCCAGAAACTAGAATAAGGCTATAAAAAGTCACTCATTCAATATGATACTTTGACTTCTGTTTACCAATGATTTAGTCTGCACTCTTCAACTTATCAAACATACTTTTTCCCTGCATTGCAGATGGACAGAGGCATGTGTTTTCCTTCTGTTGAAGCAATGTCAGCAGAGACTGCAAACAGGATTGGCACTTGAAGTTTGCTTCTTGCTCTGTGCATGAAAAGACCATACTCACGTGATTTACTGTCTCCCAAAGATGATAGATTGGTCACCATGCCTGAAACCCATCAGAAACCTGGAGCCCAGTCCAGTTGACCTAACAGGCTATCTGGAGTCTAATAAAAAATAATAAATGCCAGTGTTGTAGGTCCCTGAGGTGATGTAGTGGTTAATTATATGAAGTCTGAAACATAAATTATTCTTCATAAGGAGGAGAAAGGACCTGGAGAGCTCTGAGGGTCATGCTCAAAATAGCAGTTTTGAGGTTTAAGAACTCCTGCACCTAAGTCTTGGTCCAAAGATGGATAATCATGGAGAAGCATATACTTTGAAACAGGCTGATTGAGTGGAAAAGCTGAAACTATAAAGGGCTTTAACACTGGTATCCCAAATTCCTGGAAGGGTCCTACTGGGCTGAGCATGACACAATATATTTTTTGGAAGCAGAGACTGGCAGCTGGTTGCCAGATGGGAGATGGTAGAACTAGGCAGCAAGCAGCACCTTCTGGAATCAGTCAAGAAGTGAGAGTAACTAAAATCAATCTTTGGACATAGCACACAATCTCAGAATACAAGAATCGTGCAACTGGAAGAAATCCTAAAAATGGGATAGCAACAAAGGATCTTCCACTACTAACATGAGATGTTTAAACTCTTGTTTTGCTTGAAAGGACAATGTGCAAGCTCCATGTTAGGCTTAACAGTAATTCTGATCAAAAAAGTATACAATAGCTTGGACTATGAAGAGAACCCAAATAGACCACAAACTACATCACTATTACCAAAATGAGCTCTATCTCTCCTCTCTAAGAACACTCAGCTCCACCCACTCTTTGCCTTCTTGGCTGTTTTTCTTTTTTCCAATATGGAAGGACAGTTTGAATTCATGTACACAATGTATAGATACAGATATCTTCATCAAGTGTTGGATGATAAGAGTTTAATTTTTTCTAAAAATTCACTCATCTTTAATAGTTGTCTTTAAAGGGTTGTTTTAACTAATCATCACTAGATATTTTGCTTTGTAAGTAGCTTTAATTCAAATAGTGTCATTACAGAGGGGAAAAATGTTCCTGAAAATTGTTTCATTTTTAAATCTCCCTCCTCCCCACTGAACCCCCGCCTGTAGTGTAGAAAGGCGTTCTATTTCCCTCGTACATTCTCTTTATTAGGATAGTTCAAAACATAGTTATTTCTCTAACTAAACTCATCCCTGTTTGTGGTGAGCTTCATGAGGTGAGCTGTAACTTCCAGCTCTTTTCTCTTTTGTGTCTGAAAATTATTATTGCAAGAATGTCTTTCATTTTTCTTAAAACCCATAGATGAGTGAGACCATTCTGCGTCTTTCTCTCTCTCTCTGACTTATTTTACTCAGCATAATAGATTCCATGTACATCTGTGTATAGGAAAATTTCATGACTTCATCTTTCCTGATGGCTGCATAATATTCCATTGTGTATATGTACCACAGTTTCTTTAGCCATTCATCTGTTGAAGGGCATCATGGCTGTTTCCAGAGTTTTGCTATGGTAAATAGTGCTGCAATGAATATAGGTGTAAGGAAGGGATTTTTGTATTGTATTTTTGTGTTCCTAGGTTATATTCCTAGGAGTGGTATAGTTGAGTTGTATGGGAGCTCAATTTCCAGTGTTTGAAGGAATCTCCATATTGCTTTCCATAAAGGTTGAAGTAGACGGCATTCCCACCAGCAGTGGATAAGAGTTCCTTTCCACATCCCCACCAACACTGCTTGTTCTCATTCTTTGTGATGTGTGCCAATCTCTGGGGTGTGAGGTGGTACCTCATAGTTGTTTTGATTTGCATCTCCCTGATGATTAGTGATGTGGAGCATTTTTTAATGTGTCTTTTGGCCATTTGATGGTATTCATTGGCTAAATGATGTATGCAACACTCCTCAGGCTCCACCCTTTCTGGGTGGGTCAACTTGCCTTCAAGGGAGGGGAGTCCTCCGTAGATGAAGCCTCTCACAGGATCAAATCTTAGGCCTGAGCACGCAGCAGAGAAGACAGTTCGAAGAGAAATGCTGGGCTTCAGTGATCCAGCACAGTTCTTAGTGTGATTTTTTTCTTGTTGTGATGGTGTTCTTTCCTTAGAAAGAGCGCAGGGCCGCGTAGCGAAGCGGAGCAAAGTGCTCTTCTGGAGCCTCTTTTCGGCCCACTCCCAAGAGTTTCACGCGACAGGACAGGAGACAGACAGACAGACAGACAGACAGACAGACACACACACACACACACACACACACACACACACACACACACACACACACACCACTCACAATTTTTCACAGTCGGGCCCCACTGGGCAGGCGTAGTTTCTGTTCCTGCAAATTGTTAGTTGGAATGATTGATGACATCTCATTCCTAAGGAAATACATCCTGTGAGAGGAGGAAATATCTTTTTCACAAATAATTTGCTAGTCTAAATATTCTAAAATAGTTTCTAAATTTTTGTTTTATTTCTCTTGGAAAATAAAGTGTAGAAAGAACTTTTACTATCGTCAATAATCTATAAATTTCAAAACTAAAATAGTGTGTGCTTAACTATCAAGTAATATACTGTGTGCTGTTTCTTTAAGATGCTTTATATTTGACTGGAAGCCTTGCTGGAGTTCTCTAGAAAAATAGAAATCTAGAAATAGAATCAAGAAATTGTGTGCACAGTAGAAGAGGTTAATTTAAGAAGTTGGTTCCTGGCACAGGACTCTGATCCCTGAGTCAGAAACCTATCTATCTAGACCTGCTAACTACCCATTGGCCTCTTCCATTCTTTTTTTTATATTTTATTAAACACCTTGATTACATACATAATTGTGTTTGGGTTTCAGTCATGTAAAGAACATCACCCATCACCAGTGCAACGTTCCCATCACCAATGTCCCAAATCTCCCTCCTCCCCACCTGACCCCCGCCTGTACTCTAGACAGGCTTTCCATTTCCCTCATACATTCTCATTATTAGGACAGTTCAAAATGTAGTTATTTCTCTAACTAGACTCATCACTCTTTGTGGTGAGCTTCCTGAGGTAAGCTGTAACTTCCAGCTCTTTTCTCTTTTGTGTCTGAAAATTATTCCAGCTCTTTTCTCTTTTGTGTCTGAAAATTATTATTGCAAGAATGTCTTTCATTTTTCTTAAAACCCATAGATGAGTGAGACCATTCTGTGTTTTTCTCTCTCTCTCTCTCTCTGACTTATTTCACTGAGCATAATAGATTCCGTGTACATCCATGTATAGGAAAATTTCATGATTTCATCTCTCCTGACAGCTGCATAATATTCCATTGTGTATATGTACCACAGTTTCTTTAGCCATTCGTCTGTTGAAGGGCATCTTGGTTGTTTCCAGAGTCTTGCTATGGTAAAAAGTGCTGCAATGAATATAGGTGTAAGGAAGGGGTTTTTGTATTGTATTTTTGTGTTCCTAGGTTATATTCCTAGGAGTGGTATAGCTGGATCGTATGGGAGCTCGATTTCCAGTTTTTGGAGGAATCTCCATATCACTTTCCATAAAGGTTGAACTAGATGGCATTCCCACCAGCAGTGGATAAGAGTTCCTTTCTCTCCACATCCCCACCAACACTGCTTGTTCTCATTCTTTGTGATGTGTGCCATTCTCTGGGGTGTGAGGTGGTACTTCATAGTTGTTTTGATTTGCATCTCCCTGATGATTAGTGATGTGGAGCATTTTTTCATGTGTCTTTTTACCATTTGTATTTCTTCTTTGTCAAAGTGTCTGTCCATTTCTTCTCCCCATTTTTTGATGGGATTAGATGTTTTTTTCTTGTAAATTTCTGTCAGTGCCTTGTATATTTTGGAGATTAGCCCCTTATCTGATGGGTATTGGGTGAATAGTTTCTCCCACTCAGTGGGTGGCTCTTGTATCCTGGGTGCTATTTCGTTTGAGCTGCAGAAGCTTCTCAGCTTAATATATTCCCATCTGTTAATCTCTGCTTTCACTTGCTTAGAGAGTGCAGTTTCCTCCTTGAATATGCCTGTAGTCTCAATGTCCTGGAGTGTTTTGCCTATGTGTTGTTCTATTTATCTTATAGTTTTGGGTCTGATATCGAGGTCTTTAATCCATTTGGATTTTACCTTCGTACATGATGTTAGCTGGGGGTCTACGTTAAATTTTTTGCAAGTGGCTAGCCAGGGCCTCTTCCATTCTTAACCCCCCAACAGAAAGAACCAGCCTACAAGAACTTCACTTTTGCCCCAACCTCAAAACAACTGGATGATTTTTTAAATTTCCCAGAAGTGTGATACTTCTTTCTTCATACATCATAGGGAACACACATTGGACTGACTCTTGAAAGGAGCTTACTCTAGAGTGGCTTGATTTCTTCCAACCTCATCACGCAACTAGTAACTTAATAAAAATCTATTCCCGGGCCCGGAGAGATAGCACAGCGGTGTTTGCCTTGCAAGCAGCCAATCCAGGACCTAAGGTTGTTGGTTCGAATCCCAGTGTCCCATATGGTCCCCCGTGCCTGCCAGGAGCTATTTCTGAGCAGACAGCCAGGAGTAACCCCTGAGCACCGCCAGGTGTGGCCCCAAAACCAAATAAATAAATAAATAAAATAAAAATCTATTCCCAATAAACTGACAATGGTAGAAGTCAAAGAATGATAAGAAGTCAAAGAACCCTAAACTACACCCAGAGTAGGGGTAGTGTCAATAACATTTACAGCTTTTCTGGAACTGTCATTTGAAACTCTGAACAACTTATTTGTAATAACAAAAGGGGTTAGAAATAGCCTTTGCAGAGAGGGAAGAGTGCAGGATGTGAAATTGGAAAGGCAGGAGTGAGGGAGCAGTGTAGGACTCCAGGGCAAGCTTAGTGAGCAAGGAAAGTGTCCTTCAGGTGTCATCTGATAAATCTGTGTTTTGTGTCCTAGACAGTTTTTATTGAAACTTACTTAGAATGATGTGAAAGGACAGAAAAGGAGGAAATATGTGTTGTAGAGAGAACATTTCTCTAGGGTGGAAAAAATCAAAGATGTAGAGGCAAGGAAAGAATATACATACCTATTCAAGGAAGAACAAAGGTTTGAAGGGCAAGTCTCTGCTGTGAATAGTAAAGAAGCTCCTTTGCATGAAATTTCTTTCTTTGATCATGCAGTTTTAAATTGTTTTTTCTTTAGCTTTCACTCATTCTAATTATGTAGAGTCTTAGAGTTTTTGTGAAGGGTCTTTTTTGACTGGTACTCTCCAGGCTTCTTGAATCTGGTATATGCACTCTAACTCTGGGAACTTCTTCTTCTTCTTCTTCTTCTTCTTCTTCTTCTTCTTCTTCTTCTTCTTCTTCTTCTTCCTCCTCCTCCTCCTCCTCTTCCTCCTCCTCCTCCTCCTCCTCCTCCTTCTTCTTCTTCTTCTTCTTTTTTGTTTTGTTTTGTTTTGTTTTGTTTTGTTTTTTGGGGGGGTCATACCCGGCAGTGATCAGGGATTACTCCTGGCTGTATGCTCAGAAATCGCTCTTGGCAGGCTCGGGGGACCATATAGGATGCCAGGAGTTGAACCACTGTCCTTCAGCATTCAAGGCAAACACCCTACCTCCATGCTATCTCTCCAGCCCCATCTAGGAACTTCTTTTTTTTTCTTTTTATTTTAATATAATTTTTATTTTAATTGTAGTGGCTTACATATCATTCACAGTAATATTCCAGGTATGTATTTACATTGAATCAGGGGAATTCCCACCACCAAATTGCCATCTAGGAACTTCTAAGCTATTATTTTTTTGACTAATAATTCTCAAACAAAAATGTTTTTCAGAACAAATAGTGGCAGATGGTTGGGGGGGGCAGAGACCCATTCACTACTAGGGTGAATGTTACGTGTACGGGCATGCATGCGACACACACACCACGTTCCCAGTTTCCCTACCAAAACCCCCTATCTCACCTCATTAGTAAGTTTTTATTAAAAGTGATTGTTATAATTGAGGTCAAATGTTTATAATAGTGTTAACACATACATTTAGTGTATATATTTCCTTCATCTAGCCACCACCAAAGATTTTAAAATTTCTACATACATGTCCTTCTGATACTGAGAGTAGCCTCATTATTTCCACTTCCCCATTCCCCCCTTATTGAGCATTTTTAGTTCTAGGAATGAGTTCTAGGAACAAGAATTTGCCATTACATGATACTTCTAATTCCCTAGCCTTGTATAACAGAGATGAGTGAGATCCTTAGCGTTTGTCCTCTCCTTCTGACTTCTTCACCTAACATATAAACCAATTCCACCCAAGTTACAGTGAACCTGGTGATTTTATTTTTTATTAAGACTCCATAGTTGGGGCTGGAGTGATAGAATAGCAGTAACGTATTTGTCTTGCATGCAGCCGACCCAGGATGAAACCAGGTTCGATCCCTGGCATCCCATATTGTCCCCCAAGCCTGCCAGGAGTGATTTCTGAGGGCAGAGCCAGGAGTAAACCCTGAGCACCACCAGTGTGGCAAAAAAAAGTGTATAGTATTCCATTGTGTATATATACCACAACTTCTTTATACATTCATATATCATTGAATACCTGGTTATTTTCAGTTTAAAAAATACTAACTTTTGTATTAAACGCTGCAATGAACATAGATATTGCATATATCTTATCGAATTAATGTTTTTGTGTCTGAAGTATAGATACCAAACAATGGGATAGATGGTATAGATAGATAGAAAATATCTCTTTATAAATAATGATATAGGGGCCGGGCGGTGGCGCTGGAGGTAAGGTGCCTGCCTTGCCTGCGCTAGCCTAGGATGGACCGCGGTTTGATCCCCCGGCGTCCCATATGGTCCCCCAAGAAGCCAGGAGCAACTTCTGAGCGCATAGCCAGGAGTAACCCCTGAGCGTCACAGGGTGTGGCCCAAAAAAAAACAAAAAAAAAATCATAAATAATGATATAGGGCCAGAGTGGTAGCACAGCAGTAGAGCATTTGTTTTGCATGTAGCTGATCCAACACAGACACAGGTTTGATTACCAGCATCCTATATGGTCCCCAAGCCAGGACCAATTTTAGAGGGCAACCTCTGAGCACCATTGGGTGTGGCCCCCCCCAAAACAAAAATATACAATTGACAAATGCTTGTCTATAAGATGTATTTATAATAACTCCTCATGTCCATATTACTATGTACATATTTTTATACTATGTACATATTATTATAGATGATTTTTGGTAACATTTAGTCAGCTTATGGTTAAGCAATTTTGTTACTAGACAATATATGCAATTTATCAGATAGGAGAAAGACCATATGCCCTTCACAATCACAACTTTGCTTATAATAGTCCATAAATCTTATGTAGTACAAAATCTTAAATAAAAGAAACCATAGGATATAAAATATGAGACACAGACTTTGAGAACATTAAGAAAAACATTTCTTGCCAAAACACTAACTCACTGGACATAGAACCAAAGTAATAAAGCACCAGAGATAGTTTTGGCATAGAATGGATCCCAAACCTGATTTAATGAACTTTCAAATTTTGTGGAGGGAGTAGAATGTACTAATTAAATAGTAAAAATTTGCACAAGATTGATTAAGAAAAAATCTTTAGAAACTCTAGCTGGCATAAAAAAACCCTTCAAATTTAAGCACAAACCTTAAAATCCTCCCCTTGATTGAAGAGATTTCTCTATCCAGTATCTGGAATCGACCAGAAAGGGAACAGAAATCAGTCCCTCCCACAACATCTACTTCCATATTTTGGACCATGGCTGCACATTTTTGTAATCCTACTTTCTTCTGTTAAATGTTCTTACTTCCTGGGATCTTGAATAGTTGAATAAACTATTATAGGAAAGTGACTAATACAGTTCCAAATGTATATATAATAGCTACCAAAAAGTGCTAGCTATCATTGATTTTGTTTTGTTCCCATAGGTTATTAATTGCTTGGTGATATAGCAGAAGAGGAAAATAATTTTCCTTTCACTGACCATGATAATAATGCAAAATAAAATAGCACTGATGCTATTTACTGGAGATGAGTCACCTGCCCTGCATCTGCTGGCAGTTGGCAATTTCCTACCAGATACTTAGTAGACAGAGAACTGTTGACATTCTAGAAAGCAAAGTCTTGCTGATCTGGTATTGTGTGCAGTTTGGGCATAGTTTAGGAAAGAAAACTACTTGTTTTTCTGTCCAACTATATTTTTAAATGAAAACAAATTTTAAATGTTCAGATAGGACCGAGAGATAATATAAGGGTTAAGGCACTGCCCTTGAATAGAGCAGATTCTGGCACTGCATTTAATCCAGTGAACCCTGCCAGAAGGGTTCACTGATCACTGAGTATAAAGTATAAGTTCTGAGCACTGCCAGCTTGACCCCAAAACAAACAAAAACATTCAATCATAGTGAAAAGTTCCTCTAGAAGTTAACCAAGGACTTGGTAGAAGGTATCTAGCACTTTGGTTGGTATAGTAGAGAAATTAGGTTAAGATGTAGGGGCCAGAGAGATAGCATGGAGGTAAGGTGTTCTGCCTTGCATGCAGAAGGTTGGTGGTTCAAATCCCCGGCATCCATATGGTCCCCCGAGCCTGCCAGGACCAATTTCTGAGCTTAGAGCAGGAGTGACCCCTGAGCGCTGCGGGTATAACCCCCCAAAACAAAACAAAACAAAACAAAACAAAAAAGATGTAACACAAAAACATAAATATCATATGTTATAGCAATAATAATGAAATATTTTATTATGAAATATAAACTGAAAATGGTAGTAATCATAAATAAAATAATGAAGTAATAAAGGTAGAATAATATTTTGAGTGAGGGAACCTCATGGCTATTCTTGGACAACTGGTGGTTGACTTGGATGGCCCCAAGGATGTGACAGTGCTACAGAGAGGACCTGAGTCAACTGTTGCAAGGTATGCACCTTGCAAGGTACTGTACCTGTACTATATCTCAGGCCCCTAGAGTAATATTTTTTTTATAAATAAGCACACAGAACCATGCTGCTTCATCTTAGAACTCCCATGCCACTGGTCTTCTTACACTGTGATTTTTATCTGATCTGTTTAGAGTACCCCCTTTCTAGCACCTGTATGTGAACAGGTCCCCAACTTTCAGGAGGATCTGAAACTGTGGTTGCCTTTACTACATAGGTTCAAGAGGGGAGTCTTCTGCTTTGAGAATGATCCTTCTGCCATGCATTCATCTTCACATAATAAAAGCAAAATGAAGAAGAACTGATACAGCCATTCCTTCTTACCCTTGGCCATACATGTTCCTGTTCACTGGCAAATATTTTGCTCTTTCTGGAAAGAGTCAAAAAGTATTTCTAAACAAGAAAGGCAGACTGAATTTTTTTTCTAGAGTCTGAGAACTTGGTTAATGAGAAAAACTCAGCCTGGGGGCATTTCTATGGGTCTAAAGAGCTTCTGATAGTTCCATCAATAGAACTGTGATCTGAGAGTATTGGCATTCGGAAAAGCTTAGGAAATGATGTAGGAGTCCTGATATTATGTTACTGGGCCTAGGGTGCCAATGTGGCAAGTATAAGAGAAATATTGTCAAATAAACATGTAAAAGCATATATGTAATAGAGACCAGAGAAAGAGAAAACAAAAATTTGTAGTACTGCAATCATAGTCCAGTTTCTTTTTTTAAGTTCCTTGAATAGCTTGCTGGTATTCTCTAAGGAGGGAGCCTAAAAGCACTTTTCTTATCAAACTAGATTGCTTAAATTGTAAAAAAAAAAAAGAAAAAGAAAAATTATTTTGGATTTGAGTAGGTTTATTGTATTAAATAGGTTGATTCATACCAGAGAGATACTATAGCAGGTAAGGTGCTTGCCTTGCTCCTAGCCAGTCTGTTTTTAGTTGGGATCCTGCATGTGATCTCCCAAGCATCACCAGAAATAATCTCTGAGTGCAGATTTAGAAAAAAGCCCGAACATGAACAGGTGTGCCCCCTGCCAAAAATTAAACAGGAAAATCACTAAAATTCTGCCACCTCTAAGAGAATGAGTCATAGAGTTGCTGTCTATGAGATATACTCATTTTGACTTTTTCAACTTGATTATGTGAGATTGAAATTCACTAGTTTTATGTGTTTATGAAGATAGATGGATGACAGATAGATAGCACTTATTAGTCAAACAGTGGGAATTGTTCCTTTATTACTTAAAAGCCACTTCCCAATGGGCATTGGAGCCCTGAAGAGCACAGAGTAATATGCAGATACTGGCCAGGATCTGAGCAAGATCTTTGGGAGAGTCAAGGGCTGCAGTATTTCTTCTGACTTATCTAGCCATTGTGCCCATGAAACTTAAAAAGGAAGAAGGCAGAAGGAAAGGAGGGAAATGGAGGACAAGAGCCCCCAGGAAAGTGCTCCCCAACCCCAGACATTTAAATGAGGCCCATTGAGGGGAGCACTTCTTTAAGTCCAGCACTGCAAACAATAAAGCAAGTCAACCACATCCAACTAGGGAACACCTTCCCATCTCAGAATGGGAGCACTCCCCGGAACTTAGAGGCCACAAGAGAATGGTAAAACCAACCAAAGCCTCCAAGAAAACTACAGGATACAGGATGCCCTGAGACACCCAGAGAACTCCTGCACAGAGGAATCACTGAGAGCTACCAATCATCCCCAAGGTAGTGTGTCTCCTCCTCCTACTCGGAGGCCTTAATCACTGGGCCCATGCTAACTACAGAGAGAGACCTTGTGAAAAAAAAAACTAACAGTGACCTAGAAATGGAGAAAAGTTCACTTTCAACAGTTCTGCACACAGCATGCAGGCACCTCTGGTAAAGCTGCAGTTCCTGATCTCTGGGGGCTGTGATAACCCAGGTAATGCAAATTACCTGATAGGGTTGTGGTGAGGATAAACATGAGCAAGCCAAGGACTAACACACACTGCCAACTTTGTCTGGCTCAGCCAGTTTCTTATCTCCTCCCTGTTTTTTGCTTCTGTACCCCTGATTCCTGGCACAGCAGACAAGGAAGTCAGTCTTACACCAAACAGAAGACAGGTCCTTGGAAAAACCTTCCAACTAGGGCAGTTCACAGCCTGCTCCCCCACTATAATTACACAGTGACTACAGAGCAAAAGCTGAGTCACATGGTGGCATATGCCAGAGAAAAGCAGCTTCCACAGATGACCCTGGCACCTGCCTGGCCCCTTTCTCTGTTCTTATGGATCTGGAAAGATAGGAGCTATTAATGGGGAAGCCAATTTTCGCATGGGCTAGGTGTCACAGTGCATTTAAGATGGGCCTAGGAAGATGGGGTCTAGGGCTGAGACAGGGATGAACTCCTGAAGGGAGCTCTTAGATCTTATTTCAGCAATGTGTCAGTGGGCATAGGGGGTACCTGACCTTGGCCATAAGTCAAAATCCTCTCAAAATCCTGCTCCTCATAGGGCTCAAAGAGGAGGTGGTGAGTGAGAGGAGGGCAGTTGATAAGGACACAAAGCAGGAGGTGTACTACATCCTTTTCTGCACTATGTGTTCTGTGATCTCTGCTCACTTTTTCATATTGATGAAGTAACCCTGATGTGTTCCCTGTCTCCAGAGAAGCACCCTTGGTCTCAAGACTGGGGATGACCTTTGACAGTTAAAGCACAAACTTTGGCTTTAGAGCATTTAGGGGAAAATGTCTCCTTTTCCCAGGCATCCTCAGCTGCATGGCACTGAAGCTGGGGCTCAGCGCTTCCATTTCCTTCTCTCTGATTATTGATTTTGCCAGTCAAACTGTCAACCCAATAGAGCCCCAGTGAGTTAAGGGAAAGGAATGACGATGGCCAAGTCACCTAGCCAGAGCAGAGCTGGGGGAGAAAGAAACATAATAACAAATATGTCTTTGTTATAAATATGGCACAGAGCATTGTGGGTGGGGGTGTAGGCTAGGCTTTCACATACATAACCCTACTGGAAAACTTGGACCAATGAGGGGAGGGTGTGTTCCTTTCTGACATGCAGAAAGAGGAGGATAGTGAACTGCAGGGCAGGAATTTGAACCTTGTTAATCTGAGAACCAAGCACTGATTCTTCAAGCTCTCTTTATTTGCAGGGAGTCCAGGGTGAGACACACACACACACACACACACACACACACACACACACACACACACAGATATCCTGAACCCTTCAGTAGGGATTTCTGCTCTCCTGGTGTGGGGACTGAAGAGGTCAGTGCTTACACAGAGTAGCAGAGAGTAACCAAGTTTACAGGAAGTCTGCAAGAACTAGTCTTAGCATCAGCGTGGAGGACTGGCAGACCTGCTGCTGGCCAGAAACCATTGTGGGGGAGAAAATGAAGACAAATCTTTCTGGGGAACCCCACAGAGGACAAGGAAGCACAGCTGGCTGCAAAAAAGGGCCTAATACTATCACTGAGCAACTGTGCAGCATAATATGAAATATAAAAAAAATTCTGTTCCTGTTAGTTATGTTCATCATCCTCATCTTACTTTGTGGATCATGTAACCTGGTCATTAATATCTTAAAAACCAAGAGAACTAAGTTGGAGTAGGGTGGACAGGGAAAAGGATCCAGAATAAAGGACACCAAGGGCCTGAGGAAACTGGGATAGAGACAGAAACACCTCAGATGGAATGGTCATTGAGCAGAGTGTAAGAAGAAGTTTCCCAAAAGAATAGGTTAAGGAAGAGGGGTAGAATGTATGAGATGAGGAGGCCCTCTAATGGAAACAAATGAGGCTTCTGGGTGACTGGCTAGCTAAGTCCTTCTAAGAGTCTCTTCAGAAAGGAGGACAGGTGACTTCTTGTTACAAAGATGGGAAGTGATGGGGCAGTTAGCTAAGGAAAAAAGTATCTTCATTTCACATTAAGAATTCATTCAGAAATGGAAGGAAAATCAAAAGCCCCTTCATCCTACCATGTTTTACCATCACACGTTACCAAGACAATTTATGAGGAGGCTTACAGCCTACAGCCTGTGACCTGTATCTGAGGTTCATTAGTTCCAGTCCCTGTGTAGCTATTGTGGGTCCATGTAGTGCTGGAATATTCTCTCAAAGTCAACATCACATGTCCTAAAGCCACAGCAAGGGGCACCCTTTTCATTACACCTTGTGTAAAGTGTATTGTGGTTCATTCTTCCTACAGCAAAAACAAATTACTAACTAGAAATTAGTCCTCATTGTCAATGAAAAGGTGCCCCTTAATCAGCATTTTATAAAGAGAAACTAAATGGAGAAGGTTGGTGGTCCTGGGAACCATTCCTGACCCAGCATTTTAGTGTATAAAAATTGAAAAAAAAAAGAAATTTTCTTTGATTATACCATATTTATTCAAGTATAATACACACCCATGTATAACACGCACCCCTAATTTTTTATTAAAAATTGGTATAAAATTTGTTTCACAACAAGTATTGTAGCTCCCCTTTGTGCCCTGGCCGGCTTGTCCCAGAAGATACATTTCTGCCAGAGTATGTGTGCGTGTGTGCTTTTTTTTTCTTCGCCCTCTAGTATAGTGCAGGGCTGCAGCCCTGAAAAGACGCAGTGCAAGCTCACAATTCGCCTGCGCCCTCATTGGACCGGTTGCCACTGCCACCCCACCCCAGCCCTCATTTATAACGCGCACCAACACTTTGATTTCTTTTTTTGGTAGAAAATTTTGTGTGTTATACTTGAATAGATACGGTAACTGTTTTTGTAGTCTTTTCTTCTCTCTTTTTTTTTCTTCTCTGCCTTTATTCTCCTTTCTCTATAAAGTTAGCGGTTCTGAAGAGACAATACAATAGGTATGACAGTTTCTTCACCAACCCAGGTTTAACCCCAGCATCACACAATTGTCCCTTAAGTCTTAGCAGGAGAGATCCAACATTACAGAGCCATTATTAAGTCCTAAACACAGACAGGTATAGCCCCTGAACAAAAATTAAAACATGAGTTTAATTCTTGTTGTTTTCGATAGAGGTGCTATTGAACAAACTTTGATAAATAAGTAAAATCAGCCAAAGTAATGTAATTAATACACTTCAAACTATAGTATCTAATAAGCAAATAGTACAATTAATGGAGGGAAGTGGGCACTCTGGCAGTGGTGTGATGTTGGAAAGCCATATGCATGAAATGCCCATTATTAACAGTACTTCATGGTACTCCATAAAAATGGAAAAATATACTACCTTATTAAGATTGTAGCTATTAGCTACATATTATAAGCTCATACATTTTTGCACACCAATCATTTTTCAGAAGTTGACTTAAAATAATTAATCCTAAATTACATATTAGTTCATCTGAAACATACTGCATTTAGGTCTGATAACTTCTTAAAATGGGATTACTGCCCACTTGGGGTGAATTTTACTTTAAGAAATCAGCACATCAAAATCTAAGCTTGTAGCAATGGACACATTAGATCAGGGATCTCAAACTCGCAGCCTGTAGGCCATTTACGGCCCTCCGTACATTTTGTGGTGCTGCCCTAGAGGAATCTTTTTTTATTTTGTTTTGTTTTAGTTGTTTGGGTCACACCACCCAATGTTCAAGGCTTACTACTGACCTTGCACTCAAAGAGACCCCTGCTTAGATAATCCTTATTTCATAAAGTTAGGCTTAATTTTATTCAAACATTTATGGCTCAACTCCAAGCACCATTTGAGTAAGTCCCACATACCAGGTATTAAGCCAGTCTTAGAATACCAGTATTGGACTCAACAGAAAAGAACCAGATACTAATTGAAGTTGTCCTGTCTATGAAGGTTTATATAAAATTAGTTTTAGCTCCCTGGGTCACTTTTAGGGGTAGCCCAGGTTTGCTTCTATCTTTTTCCAAAAAGCTTGAATTTAAAGTCTTTTCTTAGTTGTTTGGAGCCCTATGTTTCACATGTATCTACTCCACTCTCAGTCTGGTCCCTGCCAGAGAGTAGCATCCACCCAGAATGAAACTGTGATGATGAAGGCAATGCTAGTTACTACAAAAGAATCTGTAGTTTAGGGTTAATTTTTTGTTTAAAAAATAGTGCGGGGGCCGGGCGGTGGCGCTAGAGGTAAGGTGCCTGCCTTGCCTGCGCTAGCCTAGGACGGACCGCGGTTCGATCCCCCGGTGTCCCATATGGTCCCCCAAGCCAGGAGCGACTTCTGAGCGCATAGCCAGGAGTGACCCCTGAGCATCAAATGGGTGTGGCCCAAAAACCAAAAAAATAAAATAAAAAAAAATAGTGCATTTATATACTTCTAGTTGGCGATGCTGCTAGCTAATGATTTGAAAAAAATTCCAAGGACTCCACTCATCTCCCAGATTCAAGCTAATGATGCATCCAGTTAGCAGGGAAGGCAATGGAGTAAAGAAGGTAACATTGCTTCTTTGCTGTTTCCAGGAATTGATAAGCTTCACGTTTGAATTTCTTCTGTCAGCTATATGATTTCACCCTGATGTTAGAAGCTGAAAAATGAAGGTGCTGAGTTTAGACAAATAGTTATCTGTACTAACTTCACTTGGGACAATTCATAGAAACTTTGACTGGATCAACCCTACCTTCCTCACAAGGACATTAAGCTTATTCTGTGATCTCCCCTCTCACCTAGGACCTAAAAGATCAAAAAGTTGGTATAAGGTTTTTTTTTTAATATTTATTTATTTATTTGAGGGGGGGTCACACCCAGCATGGTGCTCACAGGTTAGTGCTGGCTCTGCGCTCAGAAATCGCTCCTGGCAGGCTCGGTGACCATATGGGATGCAGGGATTCAAACCACTGTCCTTCTGCATGCAAGGCAAATTCCCTACCTCCATGCTATCTGTTTAGCCCTGCAAAAGGTTTTTAACATTAAGATTACTTAGATAGGGGCCGGGCAGTGGCGCTGGAGGTAAGGTGCCTGCCTTGCCTGCGCTAGCCTAGGACGGACCGCGGTTCGATCCCCCGGCGTCCCATATGGTCCCCCAAGAAGCCAGGAGCAACTTCTGAGCGCATAGCCAGGAGTAATCCCTGAGCGTCACAGGGTGTGGCCCAAAAACCAAAAAAAAAAAAAAAGATTACTTAGATGGATTCAGGAGAGATAGTATGGAGATAAGGCATTTGCCTTGCAAGCAGAAGGATGGTGGTTCGAATCCTGACATCCCATACGGTCCTCTGTGCCTGCCAAGGGCAATTTCTGAGCATAGAGCCAGGAGTAGCCCCTGAGCCAGCGGGTGTGACCTCCCCCCCCAAAGAAAACAAATATAAAATTAAAAAAAATTATTACCTTAGATGTGATCTATTATTAAAAAATAACTTTGAATCTGTCCTACTAAAATTGCTTAAGTGGCTTCAAATTAAACTTCATAATAACTATTATTTTTTTGTTTGTTTGTTTGTTTGTTTTAAGCCATACCCAGCTATGTTCAGGGCTTAATCCTGACTCTATGCTCAGGCAGAACTCCTTACAGAAATCAGAGGACCATATGCAGTGCTGGAGATAAACCTGGATCATCTTAATATAAGTGCCTTGAACTTATATAGAAAAAGTGCCTTTCTCTCTTCCATCTCAGGTATAGCTATTCTTTTTGTTTGTTTGTTTTTGGGCCACACCCAGTGATGATCAGGTGTTACTCCTGGCTATGCGCTCAGAAATAGCTCCTGGATGGAGGGGCCATATGGGATGCTGGGGGATTAAACATCAGTCCGTCATTTTAGGTACTTAGTGACATTGAATCAGGGAAATTTCCACCACCAGTATAGTCTTCCCTCCACCCCTGTTCCCAGCATGCATCCCATAGCTCTCTCCTGTGTCCCCCCTGGGCTGCTAATATAAGTGGTCCCTTCTGTGTCTAGCTTGTTGTAGACTGGGTATCAATTCTGTTATCATTGGCTTTAGATTTGGTGTTTAAGTCTGACCATTTTTTATTTCTACTCAATGTTTATATGACTGTTTGGTCTTGGTACCATCCATTTTTCCTCTAGATTTATGAGGTAGACAAGATGATTAAGTTATGTGGTTCTATTTGAAAAGAAAAGAAAAAAATTGAAAAAGTAAACAAAAAACTGGGAGGGGTCCATCTAGAGTTTATAAATATCAATTTAAAAGAAAAAAGGGAAAAAAAGAAAAGCATAACAAAATTACAAAAATACAAAAAAAGAAACAAAAAGAAAAAACAAAACTAGAATGACAATAACAACAAAAATAAAAACAAAAACAAACAAAAAAAACCCAGCAACTACAAAAAAGCACCACAGCAATAAAGACAACAACCAAACAATAATCACGAATATGAAATAAAGAAAAAAAACTGTGCTTTTTTATCTTTTGCACAGGCACAGTAAATATTTGGGAGATTAGAAAGGGAGTTCCCTTGGCCTAAGAGATACAGGATTTCTCCACCATTGAAGCATACTGTCATGGGAATAACTACAGGCTCCATACAAGCTCTTTTTCACTCCCCTTGGTCTTTTTATGGTGCCAGAAAACTATCCACAGTCATGGATGATAAAATCAAGACTCTGTAACTAGATGTCTTAGTATTTTCACTGGTCATAGGATAAAGCCTAGGAAAGAATCTTACTTTATGGTTCTAGATGTTCTGTTCCATCCCTCCATATTTTCTGTTATGATACAACTCCATCTTATTGCTGGAAATAGTCATAGATAGAACTTTTATTTGGTTTAGGTGGCCACAGGGCATTTTTTGGGGTGAAATCTGTGTTTGGGAATGGTGCATGAGTTTTACTGCTGTGTTAGCAAAACAAAATCAGTGTCATTTTCAATTTGCAGAACATTTTATATATAGAACGAAAATCCAAGTTTGCCTATATGGATAGTTGTAAAATGAATAATCAAGATGCTAATGTAGCAGTAGAGAACACAGAGTTTCCTGGTTTGTTCAGAGGAGAATTTGTCTTTAGATGCTTCATAGAGAAACACAATGAAAATATGTGTGTTTCACTAGCTTTCACCTTACTTGAATATGCAAAATTTAGCTCCCTGTAAATCCTATATCCTATACCCACATATTTTATAACTAAGAGGTGATTAATCATGTCAACTATCTGTAATTTGCTTCTAAATGTAGAATAACTATATTTGCTCTCTGCTATCCTTATAATGAGTTAAGCTCAGAACTGCTTTGTTTGGTCAGAGTGCTCAGAAGGTGGCCTACTTCTGCCCCACCCCCTCCACACCCCCTGGCAATTGTTTTCCATCACAAGTCATGTGTTTAGTTAGCTTTGTGTCAAAAGAGAAACAAAAAACCTAACACTAAAAATAAAAGAATAACATAAACAGTATAAAGGAGAAAGAATGAAAGCCCTTACATTTGAGATAGAATTGGATTATTTCTTGGAAAGGCTTCTGTTTGCACAAGAGAGAGGTTTCTTTTTGTGTAGGTAGCAGTGAGTTGACAGAATAAATATATGGAGAAAGAACTATGGTAATCTGTTGCTAACAAAGTCTTTTATTTGGACCAAATCTTCTATGATTTGGGAGTGTCAATTGGCAATTTTATACTACAGGCAGCAAAACTCAAAGGCATTGCCCACTCTCTTGCTTCCTGGGTGGGCAATTGTTTATGGTTTTCTGGGATAATGCTAAGTCAGAAATATGTATTTGGATAATTAGAAAAGAAGGGTAAATCAGGATTTGAAACTCGAATTATTGTTCATGCTCAGGCATTAAGGAAGTCATGTCTACTGCTACTGGGATGCTTGACAATATATTATCAACACAAAAGGGGAACCCTTTGTGTATAAAACTGCATTGGACAGAAACTCTACACAATAGTTTCAATAACATATTTTTACTGCTTTCTTCAAATTAAAAGTTGTTTTAACACTTAGTTTCTGGGGTCAGTAGTATTTTATGTGTGATCTGCTGATCCTGCTGACTGACTGTGGATGTACCTGGTGATCCCAAAGCAGAAATCCTCTTTTTTTTTTTTTTTTTTTAAATGTTTTTTTTTTAATTTTTTTTTATTTAAACACCTTGATTACATACATATTGATTTGTGTTTGGGTTTCAGTCATAAAAGGAACACCAACCCATCACCAGTGCAACATTCCCATCACCCAAGTCCCAAATCTCCCTCTCTCCCCCCAACCCCCGCCTGTACCCTAAACAGGCTCTACATTTCCCTCATACATTCTCAATATTAGGACAGTTCAAAATGTAGTTATTTTTCTAACTAAACTCATCACTCTTTGTGGTGAGCTTCCTGAGGTGAGCTGGAACTTCCAGCTCTTTTCTCTTTTGTGTCTGAAAATTATTATTACAAGGCTGTCTTTCATTTTTCTTAAAACCCATAGATGAGTGAGACCATTCTGCGTTTTTCTCTCTCTCTCTGACTTATTTCACTCAGCATAATAGATTCCATGTACATCCATGTATAGGAAAATTTCATGACTTCATCTCTCCTGACAGCTGCATAATATTCCATTGTGTATATGTACCACAGTTTCTTTAGCCATTCGTCTGTTGAAGGGCATCTTGGTTGTTTCCAGAGTCTTGCTATGGTAAATAGAGCTGCAATGAATATAGGTGTAAGGAAGGGGTTTTTGTATTGTATTTTTGTGTTCCTAGGGTATATTCCTAGGAGTGGTATAGCTGGATCGTATGGGAGCTCTATTTCCAGTTTTTGGAGGAATCTCCATATCGCTTTCCATAAAGGTTGAACTAGACAGCATTCCCACCAGCAGTGGATAAGAGTTCCTTTCTCTCCACATCCCCGCCAACACTGTTTATTCTCATTTTTGTGATGTGTGCCAGTCTCTATGGTGTGAGGTAGTACCTCATTGTTGTTTGATTTGCATCCCCTGATGATTAGTGATGTGGAACATTTTTTCATGTGTCTTTTGGCCATGCGTATTTCTTCTTTGTCAAAGTGTCTGTTCATTTCTTCTCCCCATTTTTTGATGGGGTTAGATGTTTTTTTTCTTGTAAAGTTCTGTCAGTGCCTTGTATATTTTGGAGATTAGCCCCTTATCTGATGGGTATTGGGTGAATAGTTTCTCCCACTCAGTGGGTGGCTCTTGTATCCTGGGCACTATTTCCTTTGAGGTGCAGAAGCTTCTCAGCTTAATATATTCCCATCTGTTAATCTCTGCTTTCACTTGCTTGGAGAGTGCAGTTTCCTCCTTGAAGATGCCTGTAATGTCCTGGAGTGTTTTGCCTATGTGCTGTTCTATATATCTTATGGTTTTGGGGCTGATATCGAGGTCTTTAATCCATTTGGATTTTACCTTTGTACATGATGTTAGCTGGGGGTCTAAGTTTAATTTTTTGCAAGTGGCTATCCAATTGTGCCAACACCACTTGTTGAAGAGGCTTTCCCTGCTCCATTTAGGATTTCCTGCTCCTTTATCAAAAATTAGATGGTTGTATCTCTGGGGAACATTTTCTGAGTATTCAAGCCTATTCCACTGATCTGAGGACCTATCCTTATTCCAATACCATGCTGTTTTGATAATTGTTGCTTTGTAGTACAGTTTAAAGTTGGGAAAAGTAATTCCTCCCATATTCTTTTTCCCAATGATTGCTTTAGCTATTCGAGGGTGTTTATTGTTCCAAATGAATTTCAAAAGTGTCTGATCCACTTCTTTGAAGAATGTCATGGGTATCTTTAGAGGGATGGCATTAAATCTGTATAATGCCTTGGGGAGTATTGACATTTTGATGATGTTAATCCTGCCAATCCATTAGCAGGGTATGTGTTTCCATTTCCGTGTGTCCTCTCTTATTTCTTGGAGCAGAGTTTTATAGTTTTCTTTGTATAGGTCCTTCACATATTTAGTCAAGTTGATTCCAAGATATTTGAGTTTGTGTGGTACTATTGTGAATGGGGTTGTTTTCTTAATGTCCATTTCATCCTTATTACTATTGGTATATAGAAAGGCCATTGATTTTTGTGTGTTAATTTTGTAGCCTGCCACCTTGCTATATGAGTCTATTGTTTCTAGAAGCTTTTTGATAGAGTCTTTAGGGTTTTCTAAGTAGAGTATCATGTCATCTGCAAAACAGTGAGAGCTTGACTTCTTCCTTTCCTATCTGGATTCCCTTGATATCCTTTTCTTGCCTAATCGCTATAGCAAGTACTTCCAGTGCTATGTTGAATAGGAGTGGTGAGAGAGGACAGCCTTGTCTTGTGCCAGAATTTAGAGGGAAGGCTTTCAGTTTTTCTCCATTGAGGATAATATTTGCCACTGGCTTGTGGTAGATGGCCTTCACTATATTGAGAAAGGTTCCCTCCATTCCCATCTTGCTGAGAGTTTTGATCAAGAATGGGTGTTGGACCTTATCAAATGCTTTCTCTGCATCTATTGATATGATCATGTGGTTTTTATTTTTCTTGTTATTGATGTTGTGTATGATGTTGATAGATTTACGGATGTTAAACCAGCCTTGCATTCCTGGGATGAAACCTACTTGATTACATCAAAAATTTTCAAAATGATTTAGTTAGAAAATGCCAGTATAGAAATGACCCTTGAAATGGGACTGATTTGGGGACTGGGCAAGATGGAAGTGTTCTGGAAAGCACATGTAAAAATTTAATACATTACAGTTGGTCAACTGAAAGCATTTTCATATATCTATCGATGCTAGTATAAGAGCTAAGCATAGGAATAAATTCCACATGTGAGAGAACTCAAAATAGCATTAAACAATGGGTTCAGAAATATTTGGAGTAAGCCTTGTCTGCAATTATCAAATGACAAGCAGAAAGTAGTGGGTCTTGGATTCATTTTAAAATTCTAGACCATGGTCACTTGTGACAATGAATATATATTCCTTGTGAGATATTTTGGATGGTCTATTTATTCCTGAATCTTTAAGGACAAATTCATCAATTTGGATTTTTTTCAAAATTCTGGTAAAACATGCTTTCTTTTATATTTATTTATTTTAAAATAATATCTTTATTTAAGCACCATGATTGTAGTTGGGCATTCTATTTCATTATATATCATTATATATCATTCTATTAACATTGTCATGATAGTTGTTTTTCTTGAAACCCATAGAAGAGTGACACTATTCTGTGTTTATCTTTCTCCCTTTGATTTATTTCACTCAGCATAATAGATTCCATGTCTATCCATGTGTAGGAAAATTTTATGACTTCATTTTTCCTGAAGGCAGCATATTATTCCATTGTGCATATGTACTACAGTTACTTTAGCTATTCATCTGTTGAAGGGCATTTGGTTGTTTCCAACACTATTGTATTGAAATGAATATAGGTACAAGGTAGGCATCTTTGTATTGTTATTTTGTGTTTCTAGGATATATCTCTAGGAGAGGTATAGCTGGATAATATGGGAGATCAATTTCCAGTTTTTTTGAGAAAGCTCCATATTGTTTTCCATAAAGATTGGACTAGATGGCATTCCCACCAGCAGTAAATGAGAATTCCTTTCTCCCCCCATCCACCAGCACTGATTGTTCTTGTTCTTTGTGATGTGTGCCAGTCTCTGTAGTGTGAGATGGTACCTCATTGTTTTGATTTGCATATCCCTGATTATTAGTGGTGTGGGCATTTTTTCATGTGCCTTTTGGCCATTTGTATTTCTTCTTTGAGAAATTGTTCATTTTCTTTCCCAATTTTTTTTATGGGGTTAGATGTTTTTCCTTGTTAAGTTCTGTCAGTAGCTTGTGTATCTTAGATATTATCCCTAATCTGATGGGTATTGGGTGAATAGTTTCTCCCATTCTGTGGGTGGCTTTTCTATCCTGGTCACTATTTCCTCTGAGGTGCAGAAGCTTCTCAGTGTAATATAGTCCCAGCTGTTTATCTCCACTTTTATTTGTTTGAAGAGAGATGTTTCCTCCTTGAAGATGCCTTTAGTATCAACATCATAGAATGTTTTACCTACGTGGTGTTCTATATACCTTACCTTATGGTTTTGGGTCTGATATCAAGGCTTTTAATCCATTTGGATTTGACCTTTGTGCATGATGTTTGATGGAGGTCAAAACATGTTTGTTTGTTTGCTTGTTTCTTTTGGGGTTTTGGGCCACACCCATTTGATGCTCAGGGATTACTTTTGGCTAATCACTCAGAAATTGCCCCTGGCTTGGGGGGACCATATGGGACCCAGGGGAATCAAACCGTGGTCCTTCCTTGGCTAGCATTTGCAAGGCAGACACCTTGCCTCTAGCGCCACCTCACCGACCCCCAAAACATGTATTTTTGTGAAAACACATTAATCAGTTGTAAAGAGGTTGGTGATAAACTTTTAGAGAAGTAATTCATTTTTCCTGTATGTAATAACCCAGCTAAGGGATGAAAAGTTCCTTGTATTTGGAGATGTGTCTTAGAGCTGGAAGTGTAAAATCAGACATGGAAACCTAGGTTCAAAAGCAACTCAGCTCCTAATTAAATCCAGACTTCTCACAGTGAGAATAATCATTATTAATTATCTCATGTATTGATACTTTGTATTTTATATATCCATGGGACTATAGCTGAAAAGAGGCAGTACTTGGATTCAAATATATCACCTCTGGACCAAAACCTAAATCTCATTCTTGTACCATTGGCCAGGCCAGTGGGCATGCTCAGTATCTGGAGTGAGAACATTTAGCAAAGTTTTTATTTACAATTCTGGTGTGAAGTAGGTTATTGTTAGAGTCATATATGTGAGTGTACATGTATGTTGTGAGTTGCACAACTCTAGATAATGCTATTCAAATCATAATAACTACTATAACTACTACTCTCACCCAGAATTTATACATTGTCTAACTGTCAACTATATACTCCTTTGTTTTTTTTTTCTTCAGTTTTTGGCCCACACCAGGTGATGCTCAGGGGCTACTCCTGGCTATGCTCTCAGAAATTGCTCCTGGCTTGGGGGGCCATATGGGATGCTGGGGGATCAAACTGCAGTCCGTCCTAGGCTAACCCAGGCAAGGCAGATGCCTTACCACTTGCGCCATTGCTCTACCCCCAGTCAACTATATACTCTTAATCTGCCACTTCTATTTTTTTTTTTTACGAATAAAATAACAGACTGACTTGAAAAGAACAACTCTATTCTCTTGGTCATTCTACTACAGTTAATTCTTCCCAGTGTCTGACCTTATAAACTATAAACTTTACTCAAAGCAGTAAGAAAGAAGAAAGAGGGGCCTGGAGAGATAGCACAGCGGCGTTTGCCTTGCAAGCAGCCGATCCAGGACCAAAGGTGGTTGGTTCGAATCCCGGTGTCCCATATGGTCCCCCGTGCCTGCCAGGAGCTATTTCTGAGCAGACAGCCAGGAGTAACCCCTGAGCAATGCCGGGTGTGGCCCAAAAACCAAAAAAAAAAAAAAAAAAAACCAAAAAAAAAAAAAGAAAAAAAAGAAAGAAAGAAAGAAAGAAAGAAAGAAAGAAAGAAAGAAAAGAAAGAAAGAAAGAAAGAAAGAAAGAAAGAAAGAAAGAAAGGAAGGAAGGAAGGAAGGAAGGACGGAAGGAAGGAAGGAAGGAAGGAAGGAAGGAAGGAGGAAGGAAGGAAGGAAGGAAGGAAGGAAGGAAGGAAGGAAGGAAGGAAGGAAGGAAGAAGAAGAAGAAGAAAAGAAAAGGAAGAAAAGGAAAAGAAAAGAAAAGAAAAGAAAGAAAGAAGAAGAAGAAAAGAAGAAGAAAGAAAAGAAAGAAAGAAAGAAAGAAAAGAAAAGAAAGAAAGAAAGAAAGAAGAAAGAAAGAAAAGAAAGAAGAAAGAAAAGAAAGAAAGAAAGAAAGAAAAAGAAAGAAAGAAAGAAAGAAAGAGACAAGGAAGGAGGGAGGGAGAGAGAGGTGAGCATGTACAAAGGATTCCAGATGAGAAAGCTTGCTTTTAAAATAAAAGACAAAGCAAAAACATTTTTTTAATCTGGTCTAACTCAGGGTAGCCAAAGAAGGGGCTGTCATCAAGTGAAATGAGATTCCTGAACTGCCCCAGAAGCAAAAAAGAGGGAGTAATCTAAGCAAGTAATACTCTAGAGTCAATTTATTAGTCTTATGGGAAGACTAGAAGTGCTATCATTAGAAAAATGAAATCAGTTCGTGTTTGGATTTGTGTCTCACCAGGGAGCCATACGCACAGCTCATGTGCCAGAGGGGCTGGAATATGAACAGCAAGGACAGCAGAGTGATACTGAGCCAAGGATGTGAATGAGAGCTGGAGGAAGACCTCTCAGCTGCTCTGGGGTTACTAGGAAATCATCTTTATTTTTTGTCAGGAGGGCAGAGGTGAACAGAGCTAAGGACTAATGGTTTCAAACTGTTGTCTATTTTTAATCAACAGCTCTGAGAACTGGCCAACATATTTTCTGTTTTTGAGGAAGGTGGAGATTCTCTGGGCGCCATACAAACATAGAAAGTTTGGCTATTTCTTTCCCCAGAAGTCGACTTGGCTGGTGCAGATTCAAGAAAGGACCTGCTATAAATAGCTTTTTCAGGCAGTAATAGACCTAAAATTGACTCTGACACCAGCTCTTAAGAGGACATGGAGTAGCTAGAACTTTTAGAACTGTACTTCATAGAACTTTTCCTTCTTAGAGGACCTCAGTTCCTCCACCTGTGAAGTAGGGGAAGAGAAAGTTGAATAATGTGTCTGTTCTAGATCTAAAGTCCAAGATTATGTGAGAAAGAATTGTTTGAGAAGATTATAGACTTGCCATTCAGAACAAAATAATTTAAATTATTGTCTATTTCAATATATTCAGATGTCTAGAACAAAGCTGTTAACCATTAAAATTACATATTGGGGCCAGAGGGATAGCAGAGTGGCAGGGCATTTGCTTTGCACGTGGCTAACCCAGGAGCAAACCCAGGTTTGATCCCCAACTTCCCATATAGTCCCCCAACCCTTTCAGGAGTGATTTCTGAGCAAAGAACCAGGAGTAATCCCTGAGCACTGTGGCCAAAAAAACCCCAAACAAACAAAAATATTTCAGATTAATTTATAAATCAATCCCTCATTCCTCTAAACAAAGGATGGAAAGGTAGGTGGAAAGTGCAAAGCTATAATATAATCTATATAACCTATAAATTATATTCATATATAAGAATATATTAATACATATTAATATATCATCTATTATATAATACATAATCTTCATCTCTTATCCCAAACTTATTTCAATTTGTGCTACATTATGTGTGGTTATATGAAAACAATGGGGAAAATGCACAAAAGTAGTCCAATATCTGTTTCTAGATCCAGATTTCTGTCCTTTCCTTCACTTCATCTTCTCAGTGTCTGCTGAGTGAGGCTTTGGGAGGAGATAAATTTTTTTCTTTCTGTTTCTTTTCCCTTTGGTGCTTTATTATTTATTTATTTATTTATTTGGTTTTTAGGTCACACCCAGTGTTTCTGATCTCAGAAATCGCTCCTGGAAGGTTTGGGGGACCATGTGGGATGCTTGAGATGGAACCCAGATCTCGTCCTGGGTCATCTGCATGCAATGCAAACACCCTATCACAGTGCTATCACTCTGGCCTCATTTTATTTATTTTATTTATTTATTTTATTTATTTCTACAGCCTTGCTAGGGACTCCTTAATGGAGCCCAGGGAGCACAGTGCTGAGGTCTGCCAGGAAGGGCTTGGGAGCCCAGATGGGTCGGGCATGTCATTCAGGGCCATGCTAGTTCTCTTAGCCCTACCCCCAGGAAGCTCTCAGCCCAATACACCAGAGCTGGCAGGAGATGGCATTGGGGCGCTGGAGGGGAGTTCCCCTGGAACCACTAACTGGCCACGCTGCAGAGACCCCAGATGTGGCCTAAGTGGAGGGACCTGGGCGACTTTAAAGCAGCAGGTGGCTCTCGGAGCACGGTCCCCAATTGTACAGATTTTTGGCTGCTGAGACAAGCTGGGAAGATCCTCCGGCCCTCAGCTTCATAAACACTTGTAACGCCTTCACCTCTTTCAGCATGGCCTCCAGCTCTTCCTCTTGGCCCTTGGACTGGCGTGTCAGTGCGGATACCTTGCACACCAAGTCTTGGACCTGGTGCGTCTGGGTCACGTGAGTGAAGATGCTGTCGTGGTTAGGGGCTTCAATATCAATGTCGGCGAAGCCATCCTCGGGTTTGCTGTGCTCCATGTCTGCCGGGCTCCTTTGTGGGAGGTGCAGCCTTTCCCAGTGCAGCTGGAGGGCAGACAATTCCTCAATATTGTCGCCTTCTTCACGGATCAGCTCAGCATCCTCGGCATCCAGCAGCTTCTCCTTACAGGAGCACAGGATGCTCCAAAAAGAAAAAACCAAAGGGATCATGGTCCGTAGCAGCACTTCGCAACCCAGAACCATGGGTCCCAACAACAGGGCCCATAGTGGAACCCAAAGAAACAGGAAACTCATCATTACGGCGGTGACCCAGTTGGTCACGCCTTCACAAGTTTCCAAACAAGCTGTCCAAACTCAAACAGAGTCTGCACCTAAAAGTCCAGCACAGAGACTACAAGCCTCTGCGTGTCTTTGTGTATCACAGGGTTCACCCGTTACCATGGACGCAACGAAGCCCAGGGAACCCAAGCAGCTCCCACCCAAGATGGGGGTGGGGGAGGACAGCTGGGAATAAACTGGAATCCCCTCCATGAATGTCCACTGGCCTACTGGGGTCGCATGGGTAGGAACAATGGGAAGGGTGGTGCCGGAACAATGGGACAGTGGCCAGGGTCCTCTGCCTTGCTCGTGACCAAGCCAGGTTTCCTCTCTGGCCTTCTGAGAGTCCCTGAGCCACACCAAGAGTCATTCTGCACAGAAAGCCAGGAGTAACCCTGAGGACCACCAAGTAGGACCAAAACAGCAAAAGAAACATAAAATGGTTTGGTGGTTGTTGCTGCTGCTGCTGTTGTTGTTGTTGTTGTTGTTGTTGTTTTAATAAGAGAATCAGACCAGAGATAGTTTGATTGCACGCAGCCAAACTAAGTTCAATCCCCATCATCCTCTATGGTCCGCTGACTGACTGCTGGGAGTGCTTTCTGAGTGAAGAGACAGAAGAAACGCCAGTTCTTCTGGGTGAGGCCCAACGCCTCCAAACAGAAACCACATAGGAACTGGAACAAAGGCAATATGGTGGGGAAGTCTCAGGCTGTACATAACTGACCAGGGTTTAAGCCCTAGAACTTTATAGAGTCCCATGAGTGCACCAGGACTGATCCCTGAGTGCAGATCTAAGATTAACCCTAAACTACAGGGTAGAACACCCCCCCTCCAGAAAAAAAAAAAAAAAAGAAACAAAAACGGCAAAACTCTGAATGTTTTGGACTTTAGCCCTACCTAGAACAGGACTGTAGACCATAGTACCTAAAACGGTATCTTAACTCAAACATTGAGGGGTGGAGCGATAGAGCAGTGAGGAGGACCTCTGCCTTGCATTCAGCTGACCATTGTGAGATCCCTTAAGGTCCCCCCATACTAGCAGGACTGATCCCTGAGTGCACAGCCTGGAGTGACCCCTGAGCATCACTAGGTGTGGCAAATAACCATTTACACCTGGTTTAATCCTGGCATCACAAATGATCCCCTAGCTGGCCAGGAGTAACTCCTGAGTGCCCCCAGATGTGGCCAAAAACAAAACAAAACAACAAGAAAACGAACAAAAAAACACAAAAAAGATAAGGTGACCCTGGGTGATATCATAGCAGAGAAGTACTTGGCCTTCCAAGCAGCAGAAACAGGTTGAATTCCCAGTACCTCAGAGAATTAATCCCTTGAGCCCTAACAAGAGGAATCCCAGAACACAGAGCCAGATTAAGTGCAGAGCACTGTAGAGTGTGACCCAAAACCCCCTCAAAAATTATATTTCAAAAAGCTTGTATACTGGCCAAAATGACAATACTAATGAAGGCACTTGCCCACAGTTGTCCCAGGTTTAATCCCTTAGGCCCCTAGGGTCCCCACAAATACCACCAGGCATAATTCTTGAGTACAGAGCCAGGAATAATCCCTAAACATGGCCAGCTGTGGACAAAAAAGGTTTTGAAAGAACCAAACTTGGTGACGAGACTATTGCTAGAACCCAAAATGCCTACAACTGAACTAGAATTAGATTGTAAATCACAGTGTCCTAATAAAATCAATGAATAAAATATTTGTATTCAAGAATCTAAGGAAAACCAAACTAGGGGCCAGAGAGGTAGCACAGAGTTAGGGCACTTGCCTCACATGCAGAAGGATGGTGGTTTGAATTCCAGCATCCCATATTGTCCCCTGAGCCTGCCAGGAGCGATTGCTGAGCATAGAGCCATTTTATTTATTTATTTTTTTATAAAAATAAAAGTCTTTAATTGAATCGGCATGAGATACACAGTTGTAAGTTTTTCAGAATTTTCAATCATAGTTAGAATATATAACATCTTTCCCGATGCACATTTCTTGCCACCAATGTCCCCAGTTTCCATTCCGGCCTCCCCTCTGCCTTCTCCTCTGCTTGTTTCTGTGGCAGAAATTTTTCTCCTTTCTCTTGGGAGGAGATGAAATCGTAAGTCCTCATATCTAGATGGATACTTTCACACTATTCAGAATTGATGATGATATTCACGATCACCATTCTTCCCCATTGAGCACTGACACACAGAGCACGTGGACTCGGCATATTCCAGCACCCTTGAGTAGAAATCACACTTCCGACAAAAAGGAAGAAATGGGTAAATAGAAGAGCAACAGTGAGAGGCCATGTGAGAAAGAGAGACAGAAGATGAGAAGAAAGTGTCTGGTTTTCCTCTTTGAGACCACAATGTACATCTCCTGCTCATTGCAGTCAATTATATTTGAATACATACCTAAAATATAACTTCTAGCATGGACCCTGGCTGAACACGTGTGCACACGTGTACATACCAGGGACAGGTGCACAGCCTAATGAACACTAAAACCCAGCTCCATATGTCATCAGCCTCACCAGCTGTGTGTGCAATAACCACAAACGAGAAGAAAAGGGAAGAAAATGAAATCCCAGTTCCGAAGGTCTTAAGATCTTATGTCCAGTCCTTTCTTGAGGCTCTTGTGTACTTCCTGCCCCAAGGCCTGAGTTCAACTAACCCTGGTGTTGTTCAAGTAGGTTCATGTCCAAGAAGAAAATCCTTGATAATCTTTATCTCACCCAGACTTTGTGTAATTCTTTCTCTGGTGCCTCCCTTATTTCCCCTAAAATGTAACAACCAGTATGTATATTTCTAGGTTTCTTTCCCAACCTCTGATTGTTTGAAAATCTCTGCAAAGTAAACCAGGATTAAACCAGAGTGACTCCCCCACGTCTCCTCATTAGCCAGCTGCAGGTCATAACAAACCAGGTCAACCTGGGTAAAGAGCTGTAATCAGTATTGTTCCTGCAGTTTACTGTCCCTTCCAGAAACCAAGAAAGCAAAAGAAAGAGTAGCTATCGCTCTCACAAGGCACAAATCTGCACTCAGCACTCTGTCTGCCAAAAAGGAAGCAGGGAGCTGACTGACCCAGACAGAGCTTGCTCACACCCATTCACTATGAATATTTATAGTTCAGGTGTGCCTGTCAGAAAATTATGCCCAGGCTCCAAAAGAGCTTTCAAGCTCCTAGATTTTTGTTACACCTTCTTTGCCAGTCTCTTTGAATCAGTAAAATGTTAATGATTCTGAGCCATTTCATTTGGAGTTTTCCTTGCACAGGGATCATCAGGATTCAGGCCTGCTTCTAATGGTGGTTCACAAGTGCCATTGTCTGCCACAAAGGAATGCTGTCTGGGTGGCCAGCTAGTGTCTCTTTATAGCCCCTGAACTGCAATAGAAAAAAATGAACTGCAGCTGTAAGGAATTAGATTAGACAAAAGAAAACAAAACAGAACAAAACCCTTCCCTGGGGTGGAAAGACAGTGGTGGATATTAAAAGAGACAATGTGTTAATGAAATACCACGATATTTTTAGAAAGAGCAGACAGCTTATTCTCAGGGATAGTTGTGTGGCTGTTAAGTGAAGTCCTGCTTAGGGCCTAGGAATAAACTAGATAAAAGCTCAGTGTCCCTTCCAGATCTCAACTGGCAACAGGGTCTTTCTCCCATTGAACCATAATTTTCACCACTTTATTTGGTTAATGTCTAGGCTTCACACATATACCATTATAGATTTACTCTTGCCCCCATTTAATTCTCCTGCCAAGGCCCATCCCCACCCAAAACCTCATTGTAGAGGAATGGCCTATGTATGGTAGATGAGTCTCCCAAGACAAACTACAAGATTCTGTCTAAATGGAGAGTGGGGATGGAATACTTCCTGAGGACAGGACTGGGCTTGTGTGAGGGTCTAGAGAAATACATCAGTGTAGCCCAGTACCACACAAATTATCTAATTCATGCCTGATTTCCCAGAAGTGAGTCAGAAAACATGCTAAACAACCTGGACAATGGAACCTACCATCTTGTCTTATCCCCAGGATGATCTTTTTGATTTATCCAAAGTATGACATTTTTCTCCTTTATATTCCACACAGAGCACACATTGAACTTTTGTTCTAGAGTAGCTTGGCTTCCTCCAACCACATTGTGCTATTATTATCATGATCCTAACTTTAACTGCTATTCCCACAAAAACTCACAAAGGTAGACATGCACTAAGAAATCATAAAATGCTAATTTACAGCTACAGTAGTGGCAAGGCCAATGACACTGAAAATCTTTTTGGTGTCCTCACATAAAACTCTTAACATCTACTTAGATATTAAACTCTTAACAACAAAATTGGTTGTGATTAGCTCCAATAAGGAAAGAAGAGAGTAACACCCAGCTGGTTCACACAAAGCATTCTCACTGTGGTGGAAAATGGGTGCTGAGTTAGAAATACTGTTCCCTGCATTGTGTGCCACAGACACAGTGGGAACGAAGCATCAAGTTTAGTGAGTAAAAATATTAGCTCCTAATATTCAACCATTTCTAAGAATATAACCTCTCAAATAAAGACTATAGAAATAACATGTTGAAGATGTTTAATAAGTTAAAAGAAACAATGGTATGATTACATAAAAGCATGGAGTGAGACATGGGAAAACTACAACCAGAAGAGGCAAAGCTAACAGTTTTGGTAGGTGAAATAAAAACTCAATGGCAGGTCTTAGCAGCAGAGTAACAGTAGCTGAGGATAAAAGAAGTGATCTCCAGTGACCTAAAAAACAACAGGATATGGGGCAAAGTTTCAAAATAAACTAATAACTTACAAGAAAATTATGGGATGAGTTTAAAACTATGGGATAAGAAACATCTAAGTCCCTGAGGAACAGGAAGTCAATTTGGATAAAGACTCATTAGCTGAGAACATCCTAGATTTTAGGAATGCATGCACCCAGATTCAAGAGTTCCATAGACTACAAGCCAGGAGACACCCAAATAAATATACTCCAACACACTTGCTTAATGATCAAAATGCAAACATCAAGAAAGAGATAAAACAGTGAAAGCATTAATATCAATAAAGTAAATTATATACAAAGGAACTTCTTTAAAACTTATGGCAGATTTGTCAGATGAGACCTTGGGGGTCAGAAGAAAATGACAGGAAAAATAAAACAAATTAAAACAAAACAAAAACCCATGAGAAGACTTAATTAAGAGGTAACTTCAGGGGCCGGAGCAATAGCTCAGTGGTAGTGGCCAACCTGGGACAGACCCGGGTTCTATCTTAGCATACCATATGGTGCTCCGAGCCTGCCAGGAATGATTTCTGAGCAGAGCCAGGAGTGACTCCTGAGCCCTGCCAGGTGTGCACCCCCATCCCACACACACACAAAAGAAGTAACTTCAGAGGCACCAAGCTCATTTTGGTCCAAGAGAGAGCATCAATTTTATATTTACTTAAATTTTTGTAAGTAATTAATATGTCTATTTAATGAAAGAGGAAAATGTAGAGGGTTTATAAAAGAAATAAATGAACTTAGCTTGTAATCAAAATATTAGGAACAAATATGACAAAAACTACCCGTTCTTCTTGCAAATCAAGAAGTGTTTTAAGAATTGGTCATTTTTTTATGAAAAGAATTAATTTTTTTCTCACACAGCTATTCTTCTGCATCACAGAAGCAGATATTCCTTTTTAGGACAAGAACAACCAAATATCTTTAAAGTCCCCATCTGAGGTTTATTCATTTCCGTTCTTGGAATCTTTCCCAAAGAAGACATTAGTTCATAAGGAAATGATACCATCTCCTGATGGAGTCACTCATAATGATACACATGAGGAAACAACCTTAGCCATCAGTTTTGGGAGACGGTGAAGTGAATCATAGAGCACCTACTTTATTGTTAAAGAGATACACTTTACCATCTTGTTGTTAAAGAGAGACACTTACAAACATATCTGAATATAAGAGAAACTTCTCAAACGCTCATATTGAGTTAAAAATGGGGCAAAATATACAATAACAATAGGGTATAGGCCTCAATTATATAAAACAAGAATATACATGAATGAGGAAAGTCTAGAAGGAACAAAGCATATAAAATGTTAACCGCAGTTCTCTTTATGACATTTTAAATAATTTGACTTTTTTCCCACACTTTCCTACATTTTCAAGACTTTCTAAGATGATATTGCCACTACCAATATATTTTATTTTACATAAAAAGAAATAAGATGAAAATTGTAGACTAACTTCACTGCTAACAAAAAATCCACCCACTCCATCAGGAAATGAAGGTACAGAACACTCCAGTCTTTTTTTGTCCATATTTGGGTAGAAAATAATATTGGAATCCTTAGATGGCACTTGGAAATAAGGTGGCCCAAATTTTCACTTGTTTGAGAGAGCACTCTTTTTCTTTCTCCAGTAATTAGTGCTTAACTCCTGAGCTCAATGGCTTTTCTCCAGATTTGTAGAAGATTATGATCCTGGGGTGCAGGAATGAGATGAAATAGAAAATAAATATCTTTATTTTTTTGAGATGGCAAATACCTTATATATTTCCAGGGTACAGAAAAAAATAAGTAATCTCAGAGATTTAAGACAACTCTATGGGGAAGTTGCAAATTTCCAATCATAAACTACTGGATAGTTTGATGAACTACCAGAGAACAAAAGAAAATAGACAATAATGTAACAAGAGTAGGTCTTCACTCCAAGAAGATGGGGAATACCACAGAATATCAACACAAACATAGGAAATGAGCTTAGACCTGATTCAGTGATAAGCAGGAAATCAATCATTGGAGGTTATTAAGGAGGAAAGTTATTTTATTTAAACCTCTGTGAAAAGGCTAGATTCAGCATAAATAGTACTTTGTAATTGGGAAGAGAATGTCCAGAAACAGCTCTTGACTTAGGAACAGGTATAGAGCAGAAGATAATAGAAACATGGCTCTGATCAAAGTAGGGCAGTTAATTAGATTTCTAATTATTGTAAAAGCTCTGAAAAAAATCTAGTTTACTAAGGATAATTGCTTTGGAAGAGATTTGAGATAAAAATGAAAGAATACTCTTCATCCCCAAATAGGAGGAACAAGGTGAACATTTGTTTTTTATGGAGAAGTGTTTAAGGAATTTAATAACTGATATGTGGAAATACAGTTTCTTGAAAACCTACACACACATCCAATATGTCTGTTGTTACTAAGGAGTTCTGCAATATATGGTCAGTAACTTCTTAAATGGAATTAGCTCAGTATGTAATGGGTCTCTAAGTTTTTCTTTATCAGAGGTCAGTTGCTGAGATAACTGACCTTGCTCTATCTTGCCAAGTTTCCCATGAATTGCTAAAAAAATTATTCCTATTATACAGAGTTTCAGAGCTATTTGAATAATTCATAACCCACAAATGGGTCATTTTTACCACTAACTGCTGGGGACTAGCAATAGCAATGCAGGAACATTATGGTGGAATGAGTTCTAAATCCTATTATCACATTGACTTGTGCTATCTATCTGCATGGAAATGGATATTGAAGGAGAACAACTTACTAGCATAGCTTTAAGCACTACAGTGTGATTTCAGAAAATACTTTCACTTCTCTTGTCTCAAGAGAAAGGTACATTTTTAGTTTTCTGTAGGTGTTGAGAATACCAAGGCTTAGAAAATCCGAGGTGTGTCCAACACATATTGTTAATCATAAAAGACTAGAATTTGGACTTCTACCTTCCCACTCAATCTTCTATTACTTCTGTCAAACTCTGTCCAGGTTTAATTTATGGTCCTTATCCTCAGGTGGCTCAGCTGGTAAAAGAAAATGAGAAAGAAAATGAAGTGAAAACTAACATGTGTCAGTCTTTGTAGTCTAGATGAGAGTTTAGAGAAGAGTCAGGAAGGCTTCTTAGAGGGCATATCTAGTTCTAGTAATTCTCCTTTTTGTATGCAAATGTAAGCAGCAAGAGCTGACTAATACCTATTTCATGTGACAGCTCTATGAGGTTGGAAATCAAAATTTCTTCCTTCATTAGGATTCTGCTATCTTGGATTACACTTATACAATCCACACAACTTACACTTTGTCCACATCCCAGCTGCAGAATATGCAAGAAAAGAGCACAATCTTTTCTCTATTATGTTATCCAATAGTTGAACAAAATAACTTATGAATAAATACTTACTTGACCTGTTGGAGATGACACCATATTGTCTTTATTATAGATGCACACTTCTATCAAAATCTCTACTGCAGTGGAAAAGGAGAGAATAAGTACTAAAGAAAAATTAGCTTCTCAGTGAAGTTAACTCACCTTGGATATAAGGAATGGGTAAGCTCAGGGGTTATGAAACAAGGCCATGAGGCATGTAGGGAAAGTGGAAAGAAGAGGGTACCCAAGCAAGCAGAATTAGACGAACAGAATCTGTATGTGCATTCCAGGCACAATAAGGAAACAAATCTTTTAAGAGAAGAGGTGTATGAAGCCAAATACGTCAACAAAATCCAAATATGAGATGAATTTTGTAAGCCAAGTTGAGTGATTAGATTTGAACTACTATAGATGCTTGGAGAAATGGTATTTAAAGACGACTTGTTAAGTCGCCTCCTTAGCGCAGTAGGCAGTGCGTCAGTCTCATAAAGACAACTTGTTGGTCAATGCACAGGACACATTAAATGGATAAAAGCTGCATGCCAGGAGAACTCAGCAAGAAATTCTTTCCATAATCCATCTACATGTTAATAAATACTGCCCAGAAGCCCTGGATCTAAAGTAGGAGTCACGTAAGTGGAATTTCATGGAAGAATAACAGCTGTCCTGTGAGGAGTCACAGATGCCAGAGAAGCATCTCTCTTGGATGGTTGCCTTCTTCACATATGTTCTGGGTGTTCCCCAGGTCCTTATTAATCCTTCCTAAGCTGGAGCAAATAATGTTCAAAGTGCATTCAACAACATGTTCTGTGTTTGTTAAACATAAGCTTCATGTGAGCACAGAATAAGCTACCTCAAACATAATTATCTATCCAATGACTGAAAGAATAAATAAATGAGGGCACAGAACCATATTGACACCAACAGATAACCAGAAGTAGGTCATTTTTCACACACTGAAAGGTGCAGGAGATGAAATATTTCCTGCAAATTGTCATAGCAACTATGGCAATTTGTGACATTGTAGAGTGAAGTAAGACATTGAAATATTTATTAGTTAAACTACTGCTTCATATCAAATCCACCAAAGACTATGCAGATACTAGCTAAACATAGCTGTAAATATATTCAACCTTGTGTCATTTAAATGCCCAGATTTCTGAAATCACTAGATGTGGGTAATTCCAGTCCAACTATTATTTCTGCCACTTTCTTATGCACTCCAACTCTGCTCCATGAATGAATCAAAAGGAAGTTGCCTTGACAACAGCTCCCTCTAATTAATCACCCTGAACAACCTCATTGAGATAAAAGACAACCCTCCCACCCTTGTCCTCATTGAGATAAAAGCCTAGAGAGCATCTCCATTTAGGATCTAAGACAAGACTCAGCAGCTGAGGGTCACAGAAGACCATTGACATTCAAGATGAAGGCCTGGAAAATGCATTCTCCTATTGCCTTCCATTTAAGCTCAAGCAGCCCATCTCACTGGCAGTTGAGACTAGACAATGCCACAAATGGAAACCACATTAAGACTCTTGCAGTGGATTCAGAAACCATTCTTTCTCAGGATATAAGCCATTCTATGATTAACTGACAGACTCATCAAATACTCCCTGTCCCACTTACCCCGAGCAACCTCTCATTTAGGGAAGTCATAAAGCTATTGTTTCATAAATCTTGGATGTTTTTTTTGAGCCTAAGATAGAAAGTGAGGACTCTAGTGAGCCACATTGTAGACCCCAGACTTGAATCCAAGACTTAAAATAACAAATAACAAAATAAAATGCTCAAACTTTGAGCTGTTAGGTAGTAAAGTGTTAAGTCACTTGTCTTGATCCTTCAAGTTCTGATTCAATCACCAGAACTGCACATGTTCCCCAAGCACTGCCAGGAGTGACCCTTAAAAATGGATAGAGGAGTAAACCCTGAGTACTGCTGAGTGTGGACCGAGCCACACTTCCATAAAATGCCAAAACAGATAGGAAAGATTGTATATTTATTCAAATAACGTGAAGACAGAACACAAATGAATAAAGATATTTTCTGAACCAAATTAATGTGCTTTCCATTCAAATATTCCAAAGGCCTAAAATAGCCGTTCACAGTACAAATTTTTCTAGAATTGATGTCTGTTTTAGGATACACTGAATTTGGAAATAAAAGTTTAAAGGTACTGTCAAAATTTTGTGAAGATATTTTATTTTTTGTGATGTAACTAATAAATCTCAAGGTTTTGATTGGACTTTCAGTGTTTTCCATGCTGCTGCTGTGTCCTGCTAATGTATTCTTTAGCTCATTCAATTATGTCTGAATGAGCTCTTTCTTTTCTTTGGTTAATTTGTATGAAAACTAGAAAGTTTAGGAAAATTAACTTATAATCTTAAATGAATCAAAAAGTTTATTTTCGGGAGACTGATTCCTGCCCTGTACTTTGCAAATAGGAGACATTTTTAAGGCCTCTGCTCTGTTCTGTGAGGAGGCCATAACCGCCCCATCCTGGCTCCTGAACCCACATCAGATAAGATATTCTGAGGGCAAACCAGCAGAAGGAGGCTGGTTGAAGGGCATTGAAGGGCAGAGCCAGAGAAGTTCAAGGTTGTGCATATCTTCTAGCCAATTAAGCCCAGCACACTTACAAAACACCACATTCTATGCATGACAATGGGGAAATAATTCAGGCAAGCACCATGCATAAAGAATAAAGATGGCAGCTCTCATGACCCAAAAAGTGCCAAGCACCTATTTAGCCTCTCAGATATGGAGTTTAGAGAAAAAAAATATGAAGATATTCACATAACTCAATAAAAATATAGATCGAGTAAAACAAACCACAACTAAGAATCAAGAGGATATGAAAATAGAAATAAGAAAACTCCAAACTGAAATAACAGGATGGAAAAACATGGTAGGCGAAAGGAAAACACCACTGGAATCTAAATGAACTTCTCAGAGATGAATTGCACTATCCAAACACCCAATTGTAACAACAACCACCCTATTCAATACAATTCATAACAGCCCTATATGTCAATAATTTCCTTAGATGTCAAGTCAATCTAGGTCAAATAAAACCCACAGTTATTTTCTCTTTAGAAAAGGAACTTCGATACATAAAATGCAGCGGACAATACTACATAGGTAGGCCTCATTACCACATTTCTTAGTACTTGAGATGCGACACCTATGTGTATCTTAAACTGCTCCAACCATTATCTAACCCAGAAACCTTTATGTAGCAAGGGCCAAACCCATCACTAATGAATTGCCTAGAAACTGGGGACAAAATCCAACTCCAACGCACCGGACCAATTTCTTTTATTTGACCTACTTAATTTTTTAAAATTATTTTTACTATATTTACTTATATTTCTTCTCTCCTCTCTTATCTTTTGCTCTTCCTTCCTTTCTTTCCTAAGCTATACCTAAGCTACTTATTTATCTTATTTCAACCAGTTCTTAAGAGCTCAGACCCATCCTATTAGGGGTCTAACAACACCTTAAGAATAGAACACTGGGTCCAGTGAGGTGGCACTAGAGGTAAGGTGTTTGCCTTGCAAGCGCTAGCCAAGGAATCCCCCAGTGTCCCATATGCCCCCCCCAAGCCAGGGAGATTTCTGAGCACTTAGCCAGGAGTAACCCCTGATCATCAAACGGGTGTGGCCAGAAAAAAAAAGAATAGAACACTAATATATGTCTTTATGTGGGCATGAGTACATAGACAAAGGACTCCTCAATGAGAGCCAAACCTAAATTGTAAACAACCCATGCTTATAGTGTATACAGCCCCTCCTATTTACTATCCTTCCTCCCCCTTCAGAAATCCTACTATCCCTTCACCTCCCAATCCTGTTCTGATATCCCTCCTTATTAATGCTCTTTACCCTCAGTTCTTAATGCATTAGGTATCGAGATCAATTTTCTGCTCCAATAAGCCATCACCCAGCTCCCACACGAAAGAACACCCTCTCAACCCCACATCTTATCCCGGCAAGAAACTACAACTAACACTCCTGCAGACTCATGCTCTGTGGCTCTTCTTCTCACTCTCCCCCATGTGGACTGTTGCTTGATACTGGATTCAGCTCCAGAAGGACCCCCAGTGCAAGAACTCTAACCAAAGCCTTCTGCTGCAAATAACTTCTTAAACTCAACAAGACCAGGGTGTGTGATGAAAATGTACCCTGAATTCCACCCCCCACAAGAATATCTCAAAAGACAATGGGGAAGCCTATATTTTCTTTATATGCTTAATACCTCTATAATACAACCTCTTAACCTGTTTATCCCCAAATGTAGTCTTCTGCATCAATTTTTCCCTTAATTACTTTTCTTAAATTCATTTTTATTTATTTCTTCCTTTATATATATATATATGTTTGTGGGTATATATATATATGTATGTATGTATGTTTTTGTTTGCTACTCTTCCTTAACTTCATCTGTTTGAGTTCTTCTTGGGACAAAAACCTACAAGAAAAAGTCTTGTCTGGGATAAAAGCTCAGGTCAAAACCAGTGTGCAGAGATGATGAAGCCTGATACTATCATCCCCAAATGCACCAGCAATATAATATAGCAACATCTCTTTTTGCAAAGGCATACTAAAAAGGGGGACATTTTACACATAGAAACAAGCTCTTATCTGTTGAGTTAAATAATTAAGGATGGTGCTGGATGGCGATGGATGGAGGTGGATTTCTCTGTCTGCCATCCCAGGCCACGTGGCTCAGCAACCCCCATGCAGCCGGCGGGTTCCAGGCCCAGGTAATCAGTGTAATCAAGACTCACTCACAGGCAGGCTTCAGGAAGAATCATCTTTATTTAGGCCCTAGCCACCACATGTGTGTGGCCTACTCATAACCTTTCAAGCATACAGCCATTCTAGGCTTGCCCTGCGTCTTATCCTCTTTCAGCCATCTCCCTCAGAGAGCCCAGCAGGGCCAAGAGGCAAAAGCCCTTAATCCCCTGGCTTCTGGGTTTATCTACCTATTCCAAGACCCCTCCCAGGAATGGGCCGGGTCTTGCAATTAAAGTCACACCTATTATCCGGTTCCCAAGACCCCTCCCAGAAATGGGTGGGTCTCAGATAAGTACCCTACATTTCCTCCTTTTTTGAAATATAAAAAGAGCCTTTTGTAATTTTGATTTCATTTTTAGCCAAAGGTGGGTTAATATTTTTATGCAGCAACGTAATAAAGTGAAAATTAATATACCAGCCCTTTTTAAAAACATATTTTTGCAAAATATACTTTACACCTGTAACCTAAAATTCTATTAATGCTTTTTTACCAAGCATTATTTCGGAACTTTTATGTTCCTATACTTTTAAACTATATTGGGGGAACTTTATTGTTCCTATACCTTTTCTATACACAAGTACTTCAGCATACATGCATAACATACATTTTAAAAACAGGCTAAGTACATTAAAATACACAGTAAAACATTTTGCAATTGAAAATATTAACTATGAAAGACAACAAAACACATTTAAATTATAAAGAAAATGACTAAGGCAAAGATGCAGGTGGTTAGAAATTAGATGTTTAAATGGGCCAAGCTGTATTACCTCCCTTTTATTTTTATTTTTTTAACCACTAACTAACTAATACTTATCCCATCACCAACTATGAGTAAACTATAAGACTACCCGCTTAGTACCTATACCTAAAATTATAGTTCAAATGATTAATTTGTTTCATGCTGATTTCACCACGTGGCTTCTGTAAACTTGCTGGTTTGTCCCACGCTGATCTCACCACGTGGCTTTCTTTCAGTTTCAGGCCCCGCAGACGGTTCTGTTGACCATGAGGTTGCAGGTTTGCTTCTGCTGTTTCACCTTTCCAGGCTTGCAGCGGAGCAAAAGCTGAGCTGAGCTGAGCTGAGGCGTTCCTGCTTTTGGGCCGATAGGAGCTTTTCACCGCTTTTCCCCTCCGGGCAGCACTTAGCAAGCCAGTTTTTGGCCACAGCTCTTTTGCAGAGGGCCTTTTGGATGTTCAAAGTTCAAAGTTATTTAAACTAAAAGTTCAGTTCGAAATTTCCAAAGTTGAAATCCAAATTCAAGCCGCAGGTCATTTTCAGAAAATCAGTCCACTTTAAATACAGTCTTTTTTCTCCTCCGTTTCCAATTTAGACTTTTAATCAGTTTTTGAAGAGGCCGAGGTTTTTGTTTCTTGTTACAAAGTTTCAGTTTTGGGCCTGGGCCTGGGCTGGAGGTGATGCAAGCTTCCACCTCCCTTGTTTTAGTTGCCCTTCTTTGCCTAGAAGAGGTCACGGCCATGTTTGAATATTGTTGCACGTGGCCCAGGGTTTTGGGCTCAGTGCACCCGAAAAGAGCCAAAATGAAACTGAAAAGCAGAAATCTCACCATGTTAGCTGTTTTCTTGGGTCCAGGATTCAGGTCAAAGTTCGGAGCGCCAGATGTTGAGTTAAATAATTAAGGATGGGGCTGGATGGCGATGGATGGGGGTGGATTTCTTTCTGCCACCCCAGGCCACGTGGCTCAGCAACCCCATGAACCGGCGAGTTTCAGGCCCAGGTGAAACTCGAAATCACTCACTCACAGGCAGGCTTCAGGAAGAATCATCTTTATTTATGCCCTAGCCACCACATGTGTGTAGCCTACTCATAACCTTTCAAGCATACAGCCATTCTAGGCTTGCCCTGCATCTTATCCTCTTTCAGCCATCTCCCTCAGAGAGCCCAGCAGGGCCAAAAGGCAAAAGCCCTTAATCCCCTGGCTTCTGGGTTTATCTACCTATTCCAAGACCCCTCCCAGGAATGGGCCGGGTCTTGCAATTAAAGTCACACCTATTATCCGGTTCCCAAGACCCCTCCCAGAAATGGGTGGGTCTCAGATAAGTACCCATTTCTGGGAGGGGTCTTGGATAAGTACCCTACACTTATCTACAAGAGATAAGAACTCATATATTTTACAATACAGGGGTCCCTTCACATTGGACATATGTCATGTGGACCCAACTTAGACACCATGTGATTATACAGCAGTTGTCCAACCCTGAACCCTAGATCTCAGACATAGAACTGACATAATTCTCCGCAACAGCACCAGGAACCAAACTTCCTCTGAGATATTCTTAATACTGCTCTGACACCAACATGCACCAGTTTTAATGTCATCCTGACAATGAGAAAATGGCAACAATTTTATGTAAGAGCAGATTGCTGTATCTTGTCAACTAATGATAAGATAAAATCAGAAGACACATCATCCTTTGATCTGTGCAAAAAGCCAATATTGCTAACTACAGAAGACTGACTGTGACAACAGTGACTGGGCAGAACTTATCCTGGGAGCAGTAAGAAAGACCCTACCCTAGCTTTGGCCCACAATCTGTACAACAACTAAGATTTCTAATTCCAGAGGTCTGACTGAGACAACTGCAAATGAGCAGAACTTCTGGAAACATAATAAAGGACTCTATCCTAGGCTTTTTCCTAGGATCAGTGCAAAAACCAAGACCAACTACAGAAGACTGATTAAAACAACAGTGAACGAACAGAATTTCTAGAATGTAAAGAAAGACTTCATCCTATGACCTGTGCAAGTACCAAGATCTCTAGTTACAGAGGCCTGATTTTATCATCCACGACTGAGTGGAAAGTTTCCAGACACCATAAAAAGACCTAGGGGAAAGCAAAAGAGCATGTATGGAGCCTCTAGTTATTCCCATGACAGTATGTTTCAAGGGCAGAGAAATCCTCTATCTCTTAGACCAAGACCTTTCTAATCTCCCCAATATTGACTGTGCCTATGCAAAAAAAAAAAAAAAGAGCACACAAAATAATTATTTTGTTTGTTTTTTGTTTTGTCTTTTGTTTTTGTTTTGGGGCCACACCCAGTGGTGCTCCAGAATTACTCCTGGCTCTGTGCTTAGAAATCACTTGAGAGACCACATAGGCTGCCAGGGATCGAATCCAGGTCTGTTCTGGGTTGGCTGCATGTAAGGCAAATACCCTACTGCTGTGCTATCACAAAATACTTTTTAGTTTTGTTTTTATTTCAGGATTGTGGTTATAGTTAGATCGTTGTCTTTATTGCTGTGGTGTATTTTTTTTTGTTTGTTTAATTTAAAAAAATTTTTTGTTCTTATTGTTGTTGCTGTTTTTCCTGTTTTGTTTTGTTTTTTTTGTTCTTGTTTTCTTGCTTGTCTGGCTTTCTTGTTTTTTTGTTATTTTTTCTCTCTTCTTTAAATTGATATTTATAACCTCTAGATGGACTCCTCTCAGTTTTTTGTTTGTTTGATTTTTGACCCCCCCTTTTTTTCTTTTTCTTTCCTTCAAACAGACCACATAACTTGAATTATCTTGTTCTGTCTCATAAATTGAGGAGGAAATAATGGATGGTACCAAGACCAAATAGGCATATGAACAATGAGTAAAAATAAAAGAAAATGATCAGACTTAAACATTAAATTCAAAGCTAACGACAACAGAATCGATACCCAATCTACAACATGCTAGACACAGAGGGGACCACTTATTCTAGCAGCTCAGGAGGCAAAGGAGGGGGATATGGGATGCCTGCTGGAAATAGGGATGGAGGGAGGACAACACTGGTGGTAGGAATGCCCCTGATCCAATGTCACTATGTACCTAAAATATTACTGTGAAAAATTTGTAATTCACTTTGGTCAAAATAAAAATTATTTTAAAAAAAGAATATACTAGCTCTAAATGGAGAAATGGAAGAAAGTAGCCTAGTGTATATATACATCTATATGTATATATGTATAATGCATATATATGTGTGGCAATCCATCCCCAGAAAATGGATACACATCTTTTTCAATGCATATAGGTCATTCTTCAGGATAGACCACATGCTGGCCTATAAAAAATACCTCCATAAAATCAAGAGAATAGAAATTGTACAGACTTGGGGCCAGAGAGGTGGCGCTAGAGGTAAGGTGTCTGCCTTGCAAGTGCTAGTCAAGGAAGAACTGTGGTTTGATCCCTGGGGGGCAATTTCTGACCACTTAGCCAAGAGTAACTCCTGAGCATCAAATGGGTGTGCCCCCCAAAAAATAAAAGAAATTGTACAGACTACCTTCTCAGATCACAAGGCACTGAAATTAGAAGTTAACTACAAAGAGACACAGAAGAAAAACTTTTAACACCTGGAAATTAAACAGCTCACCATGGAACAATCAGTAGGTCAGAAATTAAATCAAAGGGGAAATCAAAGGATTCCTGGAAACAACTGCAAATGAAGACACAAATTGTCAGAATATGTGGGACACAGCAAAAGCAGAAAATATATAGCTTTGCAAACACGTATAGGAAGGAAGAAGGGGCTTACATAAATACCTTAATGACACAATATATAAAATTAGAAAATGATCAGCAAAATGAACCAAAAATAGGTAGAAGGAAATAACTAAGCTTAGAGCAAAAATCATTGAAGTGGAAATCCAAAAAACAAACGGAAATATCAATGAAAGCAATAGTTGGTTCTTTGAAAAAATAAAAAGATCAATAAACCACTAGCAAATTCACCAAAAAAAGGAGAGATAAACTAAATAAACCAAATTAGAAGAGAAAAGGTGAAGATCACTACAGACACTACAGTGATCCAAAGGGTAATCAGAGACTACTTTGAGAAACTCTATGCCACAAAACATGAGAACCTGTAGAAATGGATAAATTCTTGAACTCCTGTAATCTTCCAAGTTTGAATCAGGATAATCTAGCATATCAAAACAGTTTCATTTCTATTGAGGAAATTAAAATGGTAATCAAAAATCTTCCCAAAAACAAAAGCCCAGTCCCAGATATATTCACTAACAAATTATTTCACACCTTTCATGAGGAACTATTACTAATTCTTTTCAGGCTCTTTCTGGAAATTGAAGAAACAGAACAATCCCAAATAGTTTATGAAGCTAATATCACTCTGATACAAAAACCAGACAGAGATGCTCCCAAGAAAACAAAATTACAGACCAATATCCCTGATGAACACAGATGCAAAGACCCTCAACAAAATCCTGACAAATAGAATTCAATGCCTCATCAAGAAGATCATACACCATGACCAAGTATGTTTCATTCCGGGATTGCAAGTATGGATTAACATATGCAAGTCAATCAACATAACACACCATATCAACAAAATAAAAAACAAACATCATATGATCATATCAACAGATGCAGAAAAAATACTTGATAAGGTCCAATACCCATTCATGATAAAAAATCTCAACAAAATGGTAAATGGAAGGAACTTTTCTCAATATAGTTAAGGCCATTTAACACAGCCCATGGCAAATATTATACTCAATGGAGATAAACCAAAAGTCGTTCCTTTAAAATTGGTACAAGGCAACAACTCAACATTCCTATTTATCATAGTTCTGAAAGTACTTGCCATAGCAACTAGGAAAAAATATATATCAAGGGCATCCAGATTGGAAAGGAAAAAGTCAAGCTCTCACTGTTTACAGATGAAATGATAATATATTTAGAAAACCCTAAAAGATATACAAAAACTTCTAAAAAATGGATTCATATAGCAAAGTGGCCATATTTCCAACCACGAGTGAGCTGGTCTGAAGCATGGTCATGCAGGAAGTAATAAATCAAGCCACTCAGGAGAGAATCATGGAGTTGGGTGGCTTCTCACCTCTTGGTATCCCTGGGCCCATCAAATCAAACTTTATTTACTCATTCAACTTCACCTGAGAGTTGGAGGTTTGAGTGAAAGACAAAAGTAGCTATCCAGATGGACTATTATAAGTGAAAGGACTTGGTGAAAAGAAAGAAGAAGTTGGGGAATGCCTTTGTTTTGGGTAAAACCAAGTTGTAAACAAACAGATACACAAAAGAAACCCAACAACAAACAAACCATGATGATTTCTGCTTTGGGTAAAACCAGGTGTAAATCAACACTCTACAGTGATCAGGGGATATTCCTGATACTGTGCTCAGGAATGACCAAGTAGTCCTCTACAAAAACCAGGTGCAGTGCTAGAGATTAGACTAGGACTGGCCACATTGCCATAAACCAGGTAAGCATCTCACCCCTATGCTATCTCTCTGACAAATAAAATTTATGGAAAAATTTTATATCAGAAGAAAAATAAAGATTATTTGTAAATTGGGTTTATAAAAGTTCATGTCCCTGCAGACTTTCTTTAAACTATAGCATCTTGTAAAAATGAAGAGGCTTGAATTGTTTCTGGTATCGTAACTCTGGTCCTTTAAAGATCATGCTGTATGGTTGGAGAGATAGTTCAATGAATTGAGTGCAAGTTTTTCATCAAGAGGTCAACATTTGATCCCTGCCAACATATGGTCCCTCAGTCATAGCCAAGAACAATGCCTAACACAGACCAGACTTAGCCCCAAAGTACCTCTGAGTGTGGTGTAAAAATCAGGAAGCCTCAGAAAACTATATTATAATGGAAACACAACTATTTTGATTCCTCAAAGAATAGAACTGCTGCTGCCTAAATGATAATAAAAAACGAACAATTATCTATCTCAGAATTGTTTCCCAATATGTATAATTTTATCTTAGGGGAGAAGTCTTTTTAAAAAACATGGGGGGGATAATTTTTTTATTTACTTTGAAAGTGTTATATCTAATTTCTTGTTTTGTCTATACTGGAATAAATTACAAATATTTCTATTGGCATTAAATCATCCTTTGAACTCAAAAGATATTGTCAAAGAAGATGCAAAATATACCTCTCTCCCAAGATTTAGAGTCAAAGAATAAAAAGACTTAGATAATCCTCACAAATTGGCAATGGGCCTCCAATGAAAATGCAGTTCTACCCACACATTTGTTGCACCAGATTTTAGAATCCCAAATCTGTTGGTTACCAAGACAAATCCTGACGACATGAAGCAAGAGAAGCCAAATGGCAATAAATTGTCCAAAGGAGAACAATAGGATAGATTTGAAAAGGAAGAAAACATGAAAATTGCTCTTTTTCTCCTTTTACCAAATATTTTAAACAAATATCTAAGAACATGGCCTATGATGAGGCAATTCCAAAAAGAAGCTTCTGCCAGTTATTCCAGGATCCCATTTGCAGATTCCAAATGAGGCTAAAATATGAGTACAGTTTCAAAATCTACCAAAGCATAAAAATTTTATATTGATATTTAATTTTAGGTTCCTGTTTGCTACTTAAGGGAATTGCTATTAGCAATTTATTTAAAAATATGGGTTATTTCAACCTTGACAGGGGTCTGTATGAATGTATTTTTCAAGCTAGTAACTTGGCAGGCTTTTGTTCACAATCATACAATTTCTTAACAGTAGATTAGACAGGGATTAGTAAAACACAAGTTCTTTAGGAAAAAAGAATGGAAACAGCAGTAGGAATTATATAAATCCTATTATTCTTTGTTTTCAGAGACCTCATATTTTTATTTTTTAACAGCAGTTTGCAACAAATCTTTCATAAATTAGGGACTGTTATATTCAGTTGTACTTTCTGAAATGAGTCATATCACTTAAGAAATATTTACCATAACTGTCATTGTAATTATGGCTTATTTTCAGCCATTTTTTTAGCCTTCTACTACTTGTATAACTATAACTCTTAAATATAAAATGTCACACTCAACTTTCTGAGCAGAAAAAATTTCATCTCTTTTAGCTAGATACTTTTGAATTTCCAAACTAAATTCTTAGATCCTTCCTTTATGATAGTCTTTTAGCAATTGCATTTACCTATTTTTCACATTTACTAAACCAACAATATCCAATGGAAGAAACTATGGACTCTCAAAATACCCAACAAAGAGGAGACTGAGACATGACTAAATCAGCAAAACTCGAAAAATGGAACTGTTAACCATTCAAAATGAACAGAACTTTAGCTTCTACTAAAGGTTCCTAGCAAGGAACAGATTTCTAGTAAGGAATCTGAGATAAATTTAATAGTTAAGATTTATACAATATTTCACACTAAATCAAATACAGTTTCACCAGATCTTAATTTCTAAGTTTGACCCAGGTAAACTATGTCCAATATCACCAACAATTCTCAACATTGAATATATCAAAAATTACCAGTAAGTAGAGACTTTGGATTGCAACAAGAAAGAATTAAAACAGTATACCCCTGGAAATAAAGTCTGCAAACCAGCATGAGGTAAAAGGTTCCAAAATTGATTTTGTAGATTCAAGACTAGGAATCTCAGATTCCAGACAGAAGCCTCTAACAACTTCAAGCTAGCCAACTAAGTTCAAGACAGGAAAACTAATTATGTTATTGGAAACTCAAAGAAAAGAGGTGGGGATAGATAGAAAATTTGTATCAGTGGAGGAATAGAAAAATGCAAACTTATCTATATAGAACTTTGTTAATTATTTATAAGACTCAGAAACACTTAAGATACAGATGGTAAAAATGGTGGACATTGAATAGTTTCTAATGTCATACTACTGCTTCTTTAAGGACTTTTTTATACTTTATTTAAAGTAAATAAATCACATAGGTGACAGAGTTGACTATAATCCCTTTGTTTCCACATAAATAAGAGCAATGTTAATTTAAAAAGAATGTTTAAAAAGAATACAAAAATTAAAAGGAAGAGGGGCCGGGCAGTGGCGCTAGAGGTAAGGTGCCTGCCTTGCCTGCGCTAGCCTTGGACGGACCGAGGTTCGATCCCCCGGTGTCCCATATGGTCCCCCAAGCCAGGAGCGACTTCTGAGCGCATAGCCAGGAGTAACCCCTGAGCATCACCGGGTGTGGCCCAAAAACCAAAAAAAAAAAAAAAAAATTAAAAGGAAGAGAAGAAAGTTAAAAAAAAAGATACAGTAGAATGCATATTTGTGAAAATTATCGTATCTCCAATGAAGTCATTAATACAATAGCAGAAGATTTAGAATATTCTTTGGTTAGCTGTCCATTCTGTTAATTGGGATGTTCTTTTAGGGATGACAGCATCAAACAAATGAAGTTCTTCAGAAATTCAGAGCACTATTTTTTTTTGTTTTTTTTTTTTCTGGGGGGGGGGTTATTTGTTTCTTTTGTGGGGCACACCCATTTAATGCTCAGGGGTTACTCCTGGCTATGTGCTCAGAAATCACCCCTGGCTTGGGGGACCATATGGGATGCCAGGGGATTGAATCACGGTCTGTCCTAGGCTAGCGTTTGCAAGGCAGACACCTTACCTCTAGTGCCACCTCTCCAGCCCCATACATTTAGAGCACTATTACTGATACTGCAGACTTTAGAAGCATGGTTACAGATACCAGGCTTCCCAGAAGAATGAAGATATGAAAGGAGGGTGTTCACACTCGCTCCAAAAAGCCCTGGTGATACCAGCAAACCTGAAGTTTGGTCAGATTTGTGTCCCCGACAGGAATCATATAGCGGTGATGAGAAAAGGCCATGGAGAAAGAGGTGATTTTGAGTGATGGAGGGAGCAGGTGTGGCTTTGGCAGGGTAGGAGCTTGGCCCCCTCTCCTCCCAAGTGGCCAGTTTTCTACTGCATGGTCCGTGTATCTATTATTTTTCATGGCTTAGTTTAAATCTCATTCGAGAAAAAAAAAATGAGAATGCCAAACATGGCTAGATGCATGTCAATCTCTTTGAGTGTTTTAGATTCTTTTGAGGTCCTATAAAGGCTAGACAGATAACTCAATGGGTTAGTTATAGGGTTTGCATTTATATAAAAAGATATTTATCACAATTCTAGAAAAGAGCAACAAAGAGAATTTATCAAGGCTCATGAGTACAGCATCTGTTTTTCTCCTTATCCCTGACTGCACCAGATACTTACTTCAGACTCCAATGCAATCCATAAACTGTTTTTATTAAATGGCATTTAATAAATTCGGAGATGCATTTTTCTTTTCATATGATGATTCATGAAATAGGCAGTACCCCATCTAACAAGTAGAAAGGTGTTGTTATCCTAATACAGTAGGTAGGAGGTAGCAGCACACGTCATTTCATTCTATATGTTTCTTTCATCTTAGTCAAAAGGCCTAGAAGTGATTCATTTCACTTTCTACATTTAAGTCTCTTAACAGTATCATCAGGTTGTCCTTGACAATATCATCAGGTTGTCTCAAATGTGATATGTTTATTAAATATCTTAATTTTCAATTTAGGTCTGACTTAGAAAAGAAAGATGAAATATGTGTGGGTAGATATGAGGGTAAAGTAGGATGGAAAAATCCAGTTTACAAAATATTTTTCTGGGTGTGGCCCAATCTCACCCCTCAAAAATTTTCAGCTTTTTTCCCCCCCGAGGCACACCCAGTGATGCTCAGGGGTTACTCCTTGCTATGCTCTCAAAAATCGCTCCTGGCTTAGGGGACCATATAGGATGCCGGGGAATAGAACCTCATCCATCCTGGGTCATTTGAAAGGCAAACGCCCTACCACTGTGCCATTGCACTGGCCTCAATTTTTAGCTTATTTTTACAAGTGCTTTTTAGATCAAACTTACACTTAGAAGTTCTAGGAAATGTTAGATGGTATATAAAACAATACTTCAACATTAAGAAAATCTGGTTTGCTATAGCAACAACTTTGATTGTGAAAAACTTTAATTGGGACCACAGAGAAAGATTTTGGGGTTAGACAACTTTGTATGCCTGGAGCCTGTAATTGTTCTTATGCCATGATACTTCATAGGGAAGGTCTCCCTGTTTTTAGGCCAAAGGTTTTTCCTTTCTGTTTTCCCCATATTTTGCTGTGCCTATGCAAGCAACAACTTCCACACACATAGCTTTTTTATTTTTTAATCTCTTATCTTTAAAAAAAAGAGCTTACTATACCTTCTTCTGCTATTGTATTAATGACTTTATTGGAGATACAATAATTTTCACAAATATACTTGCTACTGAACATTTTCTTTTTTCTTTTTTTCTCTCCCATTTTATTTTTAGTTATCTTTCTATTTTTTTCAATAACTTTGTTTACCCTTATCTTGAAACAAATTATTATGATCAGTTATGTCAATTATGTGATGCATTTTCTTTAAATAAAAAATTTTCAAATAAAACATATGGAAAAATGGTTTGTGAACCTTGAAAATTGATTGGGTTTCATAGAACCTTTCAGGAAAAGGCTAAAAGTATTTTATTGTGCACCTTCTAAATCAAAACTGAGAAAGGATATTTCATTTTAAGTGAATTCACTGTTATTTGATGTATGTTAAAATATTCAGATATTTGCAGCAAATGGAGAATCTGTAGTTGACTTAGTGAGAAGTTGAAGTACATAAAGACACTTTAAAATACACACACAAAGAAACACATCCAAATTCACTATAATTACTAACTTCAGAAAAATCAAAAAGCATTCAGCAATGTATTCATAGCTCACTACATATTTTCATTATACAGAGTATATATTTATATAACAAAAATGGTGCTTGCAGTATCAATTAAATAAAACAAATTTATTGTAAGATCATGGGGCATGGAAGGATGAAGGTGTGGAGATGAGGATGTGTGTCTTGAGAGATAGTCACTTTACAGAGTAAAAGTAGTAGTGAATTAAATAATAATATAAGCACATTTTAAAAAGATGTAGTTTTTAAGATATGAAGATTTATTAAAAGACTTGAAAATATTTGTTTTTAGAATAAAAAATTGAAGAGTAGAAGCTAATATTTTTCCTAGAAAATTTTACAAGACTAAATCATGTTTTGAATTATGAACATTTATAACTTTAACAGAATAAAAATTAACTTCTGGAGTTATGATTCAATTGGCATACTTGAGGCTTTGATTTTTATTCCTGACATTATATATCCTTATAGCATTATTGGGTGTGATATCCACAACAATTTAAAAATCATTCTTACATGATAGTGTTATACATAATTTAGGAATTTCTAACTATTCTTATTAAAATATTAACATCTTTACAATGGATTAATGGCTTCATTATTCAAAAAATAACAGTATCCTCTAAAGAGCCCAAATCATAGATCACCTTCTCAATACTGCAACTCTCCTGCCCCTAAGAAAACAGACAGCAGGTCACAAGTCAAAGCTGACTCTCACTGTTGTGGAGTTTAGTGGTATGAAGAAAATTCAGAAAGCAAAAGTCACTAGAAGTGCCTCCAGGTGAGGTTGGAGCAGTGGTGCAGCAGTAAGGGGTCTGCCTTGTATGCACTAAGCTAGGATGGACTGCAGTTCGATCCCCTGGTGTCCCATATGGTCCCCCAAGCCAGGTGCGATTTCTGAGCGCATAGCCAGGAGTAACCCCTGAGCATCACCGGGTGTGACCCAAAAACAAAAGAAAAAGAAAAAAGAAGTGCCTCTAGGTAGTGCAGAGCTGGGGAAAATGATAGGCAGACTAGGTAGGAACTCTACTGAACTTGGTCAAAGAAACTTTCCTAGGTCAAAGAGGTCACTTTGAAGACCCAAACCAGCTACTTAATCCTATTTTTCTACCTTCCAATCCTTTAGATATGCACTGTGACAAGATATTACCAGGTGATATTTATTCTTAAAGAAAACTCCCATTCCTCGGTGTCTACTTATCAAATCAAAGATCAAGTACTGGTACAAGATCAAAGGAAATTACAGTAGAACCAAAAGAAATGTTCAAAAAGGTGACTCATGAAAGATTGACATTCAAAGATATGGCACACACAAATCTGCCCCTTTGTCAGTGATCCAATATAGTTTATTTCTACAAGGATTAAGTCATGTCTAGCATACCTGCCAAGTTATAATTTAGGGAGAGGTTAACTGATCAAATCCACCCTATTGGTGACACCAGATTGCATTGAGGTAACTAGACTACATACACTATAGTACACTACTGCTTAAAGGTTACAGAAACCACTTCCTATGTAAAAGACATTGAACTTTAAAAATGAAAATTTGTTCCAGAAAAAATAACCCTGGTAACTACCCATTTATTCATTCATTATTTTACCTGGTGGTCATCTAAATTCTCTAGAAATAAGCAGTGAGGTTAAGCCGAATAGTTCAGAAGGAAAATGACAAGTACTAGATAATCTCACTTATATACAGTATATAAAGAAATAAAGCAAGGAAGCAGACACCATCCAGTGAAAACAAACTCTTAGAATTGTATCACAAAGTCGAGATTAAAATGGGGCTTTGGGAGTGGGCTAAATGAGTTCAATAGACCCTTGAGTAGAAGGATACTGGTGCTTGGATAGTTGCATAGTGTGATAACATTGTATCCCTAAAATATAAAAAAAAATTATACTTTGTAAACTAATAATATTTCAATAAAAATACAATGACAAAAATTAAATAATGGGCTAGACCAGTTATTTGGAAGGTAAGGCTTTGCACATGTCCTACACCAATATGTTTTTTTGCATCCCACATGGTCCCCTGATCATCACCAGAAATGATCACTCAGTAGAGAGCCAGGAAAATCCCCTGAGCATCAAGAAATGTAGACCCAAGACACCAGATACTAATTAATTTAACTTTTGAAATATGCAGATAGTGCCTAAAATATAACTAATCCAGGGCAAATATAAATAGAAAGAGCAGAAGAGAAAAACACTGAGAAAATGAGATCTCTATAACTTTGAGGTGAACTCTGGCAGGTCATGGTAATTGAGATAGTCATTAGTATTTTCTCCAATTGGTAATAGAAGGCTTACTCAACTGAAATATACAGAAAACTGCTTTCTCTTATTTCCCTCCACCAAATTAGTATTTTAAATGTCAGAACATTTTCCCCCTATCAATGTGTCTACTTGCCTGTCTGTTTTTAACCAGAGACCTAAACTATGGATGAAAATATCTTCTTGATTCACTCCAGAGGATATTTTGGTACTGAAAGAAAATAGTTTTCTAAAATATAAAGAAATGCTTTGGATCTAAGTAGTTCAGAAATTGGCTTCTTTTCTTTTTTAAAATACACATTGGGTTCTTGGTTTCTAATTTCAATTTGATGGGGGTGTGGGATTTAAATGTATTTTGAAAGCCAAGCACTTGGTTCAGTTTATTCTGGTTTTGGCACCCAAGTGGTTGAAGTCCTGGCTCTGGACTTGTGTTCACTGACGCTGACAAGGCAACTTACGTACCTTGGTTCTGAAAGTTCTTGGCAACATAAAAAAGGGAACAGGTGTTGTGCTTTTAATCTGGCTGCAATGAGCCAAAGAGAAGCCTAATCATGGTGCACAAAAGGCTGGAATTGGAAGGGATCTCAGGAACTTGGTATTTTATGCTTAAAGAGAAGTCTGGAGACAGGAAAATTGCCTTTCAACTCTTCCAAAGTGGCACCATTTATGTACAGAACAGAAACCACAAGTCTTTCTGGTCAGAGCAGAAGATCCTTGTGCTCCTGTAGGATACGAATCACAAAGGGGCAACAGGGGGCTACAATGAGGCTTTTTCTTGGACAAAAGGAGACATCAAAAAAGACAGAATTCAAGCTGACGTCCTAGGAGATACTAAGCAAAAGAAATTTTACATTATTTTTTCTGAAGAATGGTAGGAATATTAAAGGAATTGGGGTGAAATTCCTTTGGATTTCTATCCTATGGTTACTATCTTAGATTCCTTGAGATTGCGAAACCTGCATTCTGAGACCTATTACAGGATGTAAGCTAAATGATGAAGTGCCAGAGTGCGATCATAATACTAGTTAGTAGTTGGTTCTTGATATTCATTTCCTAATACATCACAAAGCTGTTTTGAAAGCTCTTCATATGGACTTTAGGGCCATGGAAGAGATTCAGGCAGAAACACATTAAGTGTGTTCCTTTTCCTGACATTGACATTTAAGAAAGAAAGCAAAGCACTGTGGGGCCAGAGATAGTACAGTTGTAGGGCTTTTGCATTGCAAGCGGTCAACCTAGGATAGACCTGGGTTCGAATCCCAGCATCCCACATGGTTTTCCAAGCCAGAAGTGATTTCTGACCGAAGAGCCAGGAGTAACCCCTGAGCACATCTGGGTGTGGCCCCAAAATAAACAAACAAACAACACCCCCCCAAAAAAAAAGAAAGCAAAGCACTGAAAGCATATGCCTGGCCCTGCAGCCTCCCTTTGTGTTGTAAAGCTTATATTCTGATTCAGAATGAGAGAAAATCTCCCCAAGCCCTACGCAGTGATTCAGGAAAGCAATGAGTGGGTAGAGATGCCAGAAGGTATTTTAAGAGACTGTAGGTACCCATATAGAAATGAGCCTATAAATTCTCCTCCCACCACTGCAATGCAGGCAGGCCTGGAGCTATCATGTCTCAGCAGGAATATCTCCCACCACCTCTAAATACACATATCTCCCAAGTTTCATGTGACTTTTCATGACAGCTCTACTTCAACAAGACCTTTTTCTGTGAAAGGTGATGTGTTTTATCCAGAGTCCAATAATGTGCATATATTCTGTGGATGGTCCTGACTCAAGCCCAGGATTTTAAACACTCGTTGAAATTTGATCACAGTCATTCCTTCATTTTTATTTGCAAATTCCAAGCCACATCTGCAGGTCATCCTTACCCTAAGTCAAATTCAAATCCAACATCCTGCCTTCCAATCTTTGTCACCCACCAGAGTCAATGTGAAAAGCATGATCTGACAAATTCCATGTAATATACACATCTATTTATGAAAGTGTCATGTGGTCACAATCATTAAGAGAGAATGTCAGATGAATCTTGGCCACAAGGACCCCACTTCAGCTCTAGGCAGGGAGAAAGATGAGAAAGAAGAGGTTAAGTCACACTTGGACACCATGTCTGTTGTTCTTCCCTCCAAAGTGTTTTGGGCAGTGTTTCGAATTCCCCTTCCCACATGTTACTGCACACAGACACCTTTTTCTTCCCAACCCAGCAGCTGTGATTAATGATGACAGCTTCGCCATATGGCACCACTCACTCAGCTCCATCAAGTAGCATTAAGCTCATATTAATAGTATTTAGCCCACGCTTGTCTCACAGTCAAGTTCAACATCACCAAGTACATCCATCCATCCATCAGCTCCAGCCTCTAAAGACACTCCTTTAAGTGTTAGCAGAAAGATGGAGGATAAATGTAGATGTGTTACTGCTTAAAGCTTGGCGCTTAGGACTCTAAAGAATAGCTCAGTCAAATCACTAAGGACTAAAATGGTACAGAAGAAAGGTCTGTTTTAAATGTTAACCTAATCTCATCAACCAGACTGTTGGTGCCTAATTAATTACTGATTGCATCAGATGATGGCAGCTGAGTCAATGATGTAATTTGATTTAGATATAATCTCCTTATGGCTCTGGGAGGTAGCAGAGCCAGAGTGAATGAGCATACACAACAGACAAGATGAGAAGCAGGTCTAGCCCAAGAGAGTAATTAAAACCTATAAGACAACTTGAAGATGACCATCAATGCCATCCAATCCTTCCCCATTCTGCCATTACAGCTGGCCCTGAAAGAAAAGGGAATCTTATTCCTATTTTCCTTATCTGTACCTTGATTAAATCTAAGAGACAAATCCAAAGAGACTTACTTGTTCTATACATGATATTAGCCAAAGAGCTAAGAAGGAGTGAGACTTTTGTTCTAAAGTCTATTTCTCAGAAGAAGAAAATATAGTTATGTTAGGCCAAAAATCACTGGGGCCTCCTGACTCTCACCTTCCTGTAGAAGTTTTATGTTATGTTTTATGTTACATTAATTAATAGGATTGATTAGAAGCCATAAAGATCTCAGATGCTAAGGAGATGAATAAACATTTAAAGTTTGGGCAATATTTTTTCAGTATTTATGGAATGTAATTTATAAATATCCCCCAAATTGTCATTACCTATAGTATACAAATATACAATCATAAGACAGTATATATGACGGAACTAGGTCTAGAATGGAAAGCTTTATTTTTAGGCTGCATAAGGTTTTAAATAGTATGCCAATTTGTGCTCAATCAGACCAAGATCAGTCTCCAGTGGAGACTATAGCCAGGTCTGGTTGAACTGCTTTGCATCAGTTCTAAAGTAGAGATGACATTATCACTTGGAAAGTGTGGTCCAATTCAATAGAATGACGTTAGTGAAGCCTTGGACACATGTTCAAGTAATGTTAGTTCTCTCCTTACCTCCTCTTTCTTCCCCTGAACCATAAACTTGTTAAGTTAATATCCACACATTTGCCACTTTAAAAAGTAAAGGACACAAAGAAGAGCAGAAACCTATTAAGTGTTATTCACTTTGGTATAACTAAAGCTATAAAAAGAGACTGATAATTTAGAAGAATCAGGGGGACACACTAAATTACTCATATCTAAACCCAGAGTAGCCCACTTACAAATTTCTCAATCATAGAACAATAGGATATTTACATCTCTTTAACCCCATTTTCAAAAGCCGAGGGAGGGGACATATGATGAACTATAAACATCTGCCTTTACACTCTACACTACCTAAGTGATTTCATACAGATGTAAGAGTGCCGCTCCAATTGTTGAAACAAGACACTGCCTTTTGGGTGTTAAAACACACAGGCTTTTCCCAAAGACATTTTTTTAAATTTGTCCAATGTTTCCATCAGGCAGAGCCAACCACCAAGCTATGTCTATGCCTGTATTAGCAGTGGCAAGAGAAAGGGTTGCCTGTAGTCCACCCAGATCTTCTTTCAAAGAATACCCCCAAATAGCATAAACTGCCAATCATATGGGTGCTCCACTTACAACTCAACTCCCTGCACTAGTCAAATCCATCATGAAACTGTAAGACAAAGATATAGTTCTTGCTGTAGTGACACTGTGTATATTAATCCTAGCTAACCCAAGTCATTGTTCCCTGAGAACAAAGGAACTTAGAATTTCACGCTGAAATTGTGTGTCAAAATAACTTTGTTGTTAGGCAAAAATACATTCAGCTTCCAGCAAAAAAAAATTTATGAATGCTTAGAGAGGTGTGTTGCAATCATGTCCCATTTCTTGTTTGCCATCTCTAATAACTGCTTTGAGAGCAATAGGAAGTTTTCAAGACAACACCTTTCTTATGGTCAGGGCATCCAAAGCAAGGTTGGTATTGCAGAATCTATCCTATAAACTACCCAATCACACAAGAGGCAATTTTTTTCTCTCGTTTTATTTTTATTATTATTATTTCCTCCTTAAAATCTTTAACTAGAAGTTAAAAGCTGACACTTCCTCTAAGGAGACAGTCCATAGTGGCAGGGAAGTTGCCCTATATACACCATTTATCTAGAAAGCATAAGATCTTAAAATGTTCCTTAATAAGCCACAATTCTGCAGGGACCAGTTCTATAATATTGTGAGATTAATATGCATATTAGAATGTGTGAATAATCCTTGCATATTGTAATAATAATCCATAAGGCACTAGGCAGAAAGAAACACGTGTATTGTAATAACAATCCATAAGGCGCTAGGGAGAAAGAAACACGTGTTTTAGTTCTGAATCAATGGGGGAAATTAGGACTAAAGATTCAGCTCACAAATGGAGAAAATATTTAATTCATTGAAAAGTAGGCAAAATGTCAAGGCTGTAAATGGTCCATTATAATCTTAGAAAAAGCATCTGCACTATTAGAATTCTGAATAGATGGTCTCATCATAAATCTGCAATGAGAAGGGTTACTCATCCAAATCAAGGGTAATAATTATGTGGGTCATCCATATCTATTATACTCTCAGACTACAATCTCTATGCTTATCAGTAAATAGTAAAGGTCAGTAAAAATGACCAATTTTACACCACAGAAACATGTAAAGATATGTTCACAAATAAAACTACTTAAAAACAAAACCTGCTTTTTGAATGGATAAATTCAGATGATATAAAGCAAATTTATAAAAGAAACAAAAGTTATTTGACCAAACCAAGATTTAGATCATAGTCATTAGGAAAAGGACAAACAAGGGGCTGGAGTGAAACATCCCATATAGTCCCCCAAGCCAGGAGCATTTCTGAGTGTATAGCCAGGAGTAACACCTGAGCATCATCAGGTGTGGCCCAAAAACAAAAACAAAGAAAAGGACAAACAAAACTTATGCCAGAAAACTATCTACAAAAGACTGTTAGGTTTATTATAGGTATTAAACTGGTCAGCATCAACTTGCCAACAACAGGTATATATGGGCTGTCTAAAGTTAAGATTAAACTTTAGAATTTTAGTTGCAGTGGGTGATGATGTAGGGATTAAGACAATAAGAGTTTGTAACTTGTGGGCTCAGTCCAGTTTCATTTGTTTGTATTCACTTTATGAGTCTTTTTGTCATAAATTAGCCCAAGTTATCTGAGAATGTATATTGGGCTCTCAATTCTAACTCACTGGAAAACCATCTAACCTTATTAATTATTATTACCAAGCTATTTTGATTAGTATAGCACTAAATAATAGGTAACATGGTAAGGTAGCATGATACCACCCATTTTCTTATTTCCTAGAACAGCTTTGACTATTCAAGGTTTTATAATTCCAATTTAATTTGTTATCATATATCCTGCACAAAAGTCAGCTTAAAGTGGATCAAAGAACTCAAGGTTAGACCAGAAATTATTAAATATATTGAGGATAGCACACATAGAATTATTTAGGATTTGGATCTCAAAGGGGTGTTGAATGATCCGATTGGCAAAGAAAACAAAAACAAGAATGAAAAATGGGACTGTATCAAATCAAAAAGTTTTTGCATGACAAAAAAAAATGCCAGCTAAAATTAAAGGTGCTGTACTAAGTGGGAGAAAATATTTTCACACAATATAGAAGATAAGAGTATATATTTAAGATATATAAAATACTTTTGTATTTTTATAAATTTGATTTTTATGTCTTTTATTTTTATAAATAACAGTAAATCAAATAATCCCATTAAAATAGACAGAAGACATGAACACATACTGCTCGTGGAAATAGACATTTATCTGAGCTTAGAAGAAAGATGTATCTATAGTAGAAACATAAAAAAGAGAGGTAAATCCATATCAAGACAATAATGAGATATCATCTCATACAACAAGAATGTTACATATTTAAAAAAAATAGAAATAGGGGCCAGTGAGGTGGCGCTAGAGGTAAGGTGTCTGCCTTGCAAGCGCTAGCCAAGGAAGGACCAGGTTTGATCCCCTGGCATCCCATATGGTCCCCCCAAGCCAGGGGCAATTTCTGAGTGCTTAGCCAGGAGTAACCCCTGAGCATCAAATGAGTGTGGCCCCAAAAACAAAAACAAAAAAAAATAGAAATACCCTGTACAGACGAGATATGGAAAAAAGAAACTTGTGTCCACTGCTGGTGAGTCTGCTTCAATTCCTTTGTAAAAGAGTATAGACAATTCTTACAAACATAAGAATAGAGATACCATACGACTTAGCAATTCCAATTCTTGCTATCTATCCCCAAGACACAAAAACAGTCACTCAAAAAGATATATGCACACTTTTGTTCATTGAAGTTTTTAGTACAATAACCAGAAAGTGGAAGCAACCCAGGTGTTTAACAACAGATATGTGGCAAAACAAAATATATATATATATATATACACACACACACACACAATAAATTCAATGCAGGCAAAAAGTAGAATAAAATCATGCAACTTGGATGGAACTGAAAAGAATTATATTTAAGTGAAATGAGAAAAAGAATGACAAATACCATATGCTTCACTAATCTGTGGTATGTAAAAATAACATGACAAAGGAAAGAAAGATATATAAGATGCATGTATTGGGCTGGAGTGGTGGCACAAGCAGTAAGGTGTCTGCCTTCTGTATGCTAGCCTAGGACGGACCATGGCTCGATTCGCTGGCATCCCATATGATACCCAAAGCCAGGAGTGATTTCTGAGTGCATAACTAGGAGTAACCCCTGAGCATCACCAGGTGTAGGCCGAAAAAACAAACAACAAAATATTAATTAATTTTAAAAAAGATGCATGTAGCTAGATATATGTAGCTTATAGAAATATTAGTGACAAGGAAAGATATAAATGGAGGGTTGAGGTAAGAAGGAACAATCTGTATGTAATATAGGGGCAAGGGTCAGTAGATGTAAAGATGAAGTAGTTATATATTTAAACCACTTGTGCCAACACTGCTGTTAGCATGGGGCCCAATGGGAGGGATGCTGAGTCTATTGGTGGAGAGATGTGGACACTATGATGAACTGTAATTGGAACATTGGGTGCCTAAAACAACTTTTTAAATCATGATGACTAAAGAGTAAAATGTAAGGGATCATTTCCTGAAACTCCCCTTATAATAGTTTATGAGAATACACCTAAGTATATATAATTTTAGAGGTCTCACAGCTCTTTCTCAGGAGGACTAGGGGTCCCATCTGTAATTTTCCATCAAGTGCTGGAAGTCCTATGTGAGTGCATGAGAATTCTATCTTGCTTGGACTTTGCTCTTATAATAAGTAACTGGGCCACACCTAAGGTGCTTAAGGGCCTCCAGGGATATACCTGGAGATACTCAAGGTGAACCTATGATATGTATGTGCCTTAATCACTGTAATATTTTCAGCTCAAGAACATACTTTAATTGTTTGCAATGAAATATGCCAGAGTAGGCCCAAAATAAAAATTTAAATTTAGTTCAACACATTTAATCTTTGGTTAGTTGAGAAAAGTCACATAGGCATAACCCTCCAATATATCTCTCCCAGCTCAATTCAACTCCCACAGTCATGAAAGACAGATCACTGTAGACTCAGAACTTGAACCCAAGACTTGAGATACAGAGGAGTAGAAGTTTCCTAACCCAAAATTCCAAAATAAAATAAAATTATACATAATGTAAAGGAGTAAGTTGCATAGGATAAGCAAGGCTGAGGATGACTTCCAACAAGATTACATAGCTTTTTTGTCCCAGCAGTCATTTGACCAAATCATGTTACTTAAAACAGAAAAGGAAGTCTAGTTTTATTCAATGAAGTAGCTGGCTTGGGTGCTTTTTAAAACCTTTTGTGATATAAAAAGAAATATAGCACCATTACAATCCTTCATACATTCACACTTTTATATTTAGCCTTGTAAGGAAGGCAAGAAAAGAAGTTTCAGCAGATCTCTTGCAACCATGATAAAAGGCCAAAGAACCAAAGAAATAACCTTGACATTACCTAATTGCTACATCAGAACCTCTTTATGTCTCATGAAAAAGAAGAATCCACCTCAATGTGTTTAAGCCTCTATTGATGGTATACTCTGATGCATTCCTAGATGATATAACTTCTAAGAAGCTGGTCATATGCTGTAATTCTACTAATAAATCTTTATATTGTTTTTCTGGTGCTAATTAAAGTCTAGTCTCCATTGCCTTTATTTGAGGTCCTATTAATCTAGCTATTCTTTTCACCCTCCTACTCCCAACATAAAATCTGGCTCTCATCACAGTATCACAATGGCTGCCTCACATTTGTTCCAATTTCCAAACTAAATCAAATCTCCATCTTTACTCCAGCTTCCACGCACACCCCTAAATCCCTTAATTTATGACCAATAAATTCCTTCCTTCCAGGCCTTCCCAACTCTAAGAAATTTTTGAGGACCAAGGTGAAAGATATGTTGAATTTTCCTGGAATTCTACACTTAGCAGCTGGCCACTAGTCAAAGAAAAACAAAACACCCTACAGGGGGTAGTTAAGCTAGATCTACTCCAGTGGCCTCATTGGATTGGATGGCTGAGTTTCAAAGTAGAAAGGAGACCCACTCAGGGTTACACATTGAATTTATTAATAGATCCCAAACTAGAACATCAAGCTGCTGGCTCCTCCATGGGCATATTTCCCACTACACCTCATTGTCTAAAGAAGAGTGCCAATTAGAGCTGCACAAAGTAACAAAGCTGGGATAACTATATGGATGATTATGTCTTTTCAGAAGGCATGAAAAGGAGAGCTGAGAGGAGGCTGATGTGAAGGAGCTTCCTCAGTATATAATTAACTGCTGGCTTCTTTGTAGTGTTTCAGTAATGAACTAGGCAACCTTGCCTGCAGGGGAGACAAAAGTGGTGCCAGTCCTATTGGACAACTGTGTCTCTCTGTGTCCTTGGCAGCCTGAGTCACCAGGAGGGCTCACACTCACCTGCATTTAAGATGATGCTACCTAACTATTGAGCACTTGCTGCAGGCAGCTGCCCATTCTGGGAGAGCAGATGTGCTGGCAGCCCTGGGGGTTCCCACATTCCCAGATCGTGGAGCTGAGAAAGGGCACACAGAGCCTGGGGAGGCCTCAGAGCCCTGCTCTTTCTGACTGACTGAACAGTGTGCTCTCAGCTGCTTTGAGGGAAATGAATAAAACTCATAGGACTGGAAATCTACCATCCCCACTCCCGCCCCCCACTAACTGAACTGGACACTTCTGGGGAATTGGAAGTTGCAGATTCTCACTTCTAAAATTTTGCATCTTCAAGTCAGATGATGATGGAGTCCAGTCTCCGGATGATGAGGATTACCCCCAGAGAAGGTAGCTGACCCACCTGGAGTCACACAACCAGGTGGCAGCAGTGTTGCAGATGCTCTCTGCTCTGCTCCTTCCAGAATACACATATGCCTACCGTGCCCACAGATCTGGGTTCTTGGGTTCAGTGTTGAATATTTTTCACAGCCTATAAAGTGTCATGTTATTCCCTGGAAAAATTTATTAATTTTGAACAAATGAGGCCCAAGGCATTTTAGCCCTCCCTTATTAATCAATAACTGGGCACAGGGGTTAAGGTTCCATTTTCTGGCATATCCAAAACCAATTCACAGTTGATGACTAAGGGATTTGGCAATGAAGGTGACCTTTCTTGCTTGAATATGTAACGGGAACAGATCAATCAATGGACAGGGAGGGGTACCTCCAAAAGATCCAATTCATGTCAATATCCAAGATGAGTTTTAAAAACATATATACCTTTTAAAGAACCCTACAAAATGTAAAAACTAAAATAGAAGAGGAAACTAAAAACTGGAAGCATTACTTCTACTGTATAAATGTCTATCTCATGACAAACCAGTTAATAAAGAATGACAACTAGGGCTAAGATGACACGCCAAACATTATTAAGTCATAGAAAATATAAAAGGCTCCCTTGTTTTGGGTGGAGTGTTTGGGCAATACCAGGTTATGATTAGGAAATACTCCATGCTCTGTGCTCATGGATCACCCTAGGTCATGTTCATGGAGATAATATGCCATTACTGAAATGGAACTTGGGTCAGCCACATGCAAAACAAGAGCCTTAGTCTCTGCATTATCTCTCCACCCCCAAAAGACTCATTGTAAGACTCATGTTTAAGTAGGATCTCAAATCACCAAACCCAATCTGAGGTAAGTAATGTTTTGATGTCTGTTTTGGACTCCTGAGATCATACTCACATCAGACTAGCTTCTTGGGCCTGAACTCTTTCTATTTTTCAAGGCTAGAGGCTTGGAGCTTACTGCCCTTGGGTCATTGCCTTGCCAGAGTTCAAGGTATCTCTACATTTCTATTTAGTAACTGGAGTTCACTGGGATCATGTTGTGTATGTAAACATTTCCATGGGATTATTATGTTACTGATCCTACCCTGATCTGTGATTGTGCCCTACTCTAGGATGTGACCTGACATTCTGCTCCCACCTTCGGGTGGTACCTGAGCCTTTTCCCACCCTAGGGTGGTACTTGATTCTCATGTATAAAAGCAAGAGTCTGTGGAAGGCAGGGGCTTTTTCTCTGGGGCTGATTCTGGGGCTTTTGTCTTCAGCCTTATCGACAGAATAAAGCTGATATCTTCTGAAGCCTGACTGCCTGTTAGCTTTATTCTCACCGCATTCACCTCAGAACCGCCGGCGGAACAGGGTGACAGACGGTGGTCCGAGCTGGAGGAGGAAGACCTCATCCTCCATCCCTCCATCAATCAACCCCATCAAGGGTTGTTCTGCAACAATGGAGTTTGCACAGGGTCCTTATAACCTCAGTCCATACACTAAGCTGGCATCCTACCATGTCCCTGTCCCCATTTTCCCCCAAGATGACTCCTTTGCTTTTTCTTGTTTTCATTGCCCTGACCTAGGACAACTTCTTCCTCTCATTCCCCTCCTTTATCTTCCTTGGCTACAAGGAGTCCACTCCTGTGGTGCACTTGGCATAGGACTGCAAGGCCCATATTCTCACTTTGCTATACTGCAGAGGCAGAAACTATGAGGCGGTTCATGTTTGTGTCTTGGCAACTGCCCCATCTTGTGAGCTTCCCACTAACTATTCTCAGTATTGAACTTTCCAGTGTCAAAGGTGTACCCCTTTGGGGACACCAGCCTCAGCATCTGAGAATTTGAGCTTAGAGTAGAAAGGTCCCTATAAAGGCTAGAAGACCACTCTTCTGACTGAAAGGTTATCTGGCACTTGGTGTTGTAAGTCAGCCCCTGAATAAGTTGATTAATGGAGAGATGGAGGATGAGGTCTTTCCCCTCCAGCTTGGTGTATGTGTCTGCCACCCTGTCCAGCCGACGGTTCTGAGGTGAAATGGTGGGTAAGCAGCTCACAGACAGTTAGACTTGTGGAAATATTAGCTTTATTCAGTGGACAAGACTGAAGTCCAAAGACTCAGCATAAGTTCCAGCCCAAAGCCTCTCGCCTTCCTCAGACCCTTGTTTTTATCCCCCAGAATCAGGTACCACCCAATGGTGGGATCAGATACCACCCAATGGTAGAAGCAGAATCAGGTACCACCCTAGGGTGGGGGCAGAACGCCAGGTCACACCCTAGGGTAGGGCACAATCACCCATCAGGGTAGGGTCAGTAACATAATAATCCCCTAAAATATTTACATACACAACACTTGGGAGAGTCTATGCTGACCTTCCAAGAGAGTGTAACATAAAATAGCAAATAAAAGAGATCAGTATATGGGTTACAGCACTTGCTTTTCATGTGGCTAACTCCACTTCAAATCCCAGCACCACATATGCTCCTTGAGCTCTTCCAGGAATGAATCCTAGGCACAATCAGGTCAGGCCCCAAAACAAAGAAGATAAAAATATTAAAAACCAGAGGGAGACAAACAGAAACTTTACTAGAGTTTTTGCAACTTTAATAGCATATTTTCCCCAGCTCCTTGATTTTGGATTTTTATTTTGTCAAATTAAATATCTGGCTAGGCTTGCCTCACATTAAGCACAAACCCCAAGGTCTAGCATGTCTATAAAAATAATTTAAAAGGGCAGAAGCCTGGCAAAGATGAGAATTCTGGCCTGTAAGTGAAAGTAAGTACTGACTCTTGTTTCTTCTGACCCATGCTGTATGTACTATTACAGCAGATTCTATCCTGGCTTCTATCTCTTCTCTACAGGATGCCACCAGAAAGTCCAATCCCAAAGACCAGAGTTTTTAGAAAGCCACCTGCTTGCTTCAACTTCTTTATGAATAGGTACCTCTCAGACACTTGTCCCAGTCAGAGGTCTGCAATGAGTGACAAGTCAGACAGAATCAGTTAGGCATCTCCCCAGGGCCAGATATTCCTCTTACCAAGTCTCCAGTACTGTATTTTGGGCATTCAATGTGCTAAGGGCTACCTAGGTCTGCCATACCAGTGGTCAGTTCTGTTTCATGAAGCAGCTTGTTTCGTCTGGTTCTCTGTGTTTCTGATGGATGACCATAAGTAATGTCCAACACCAACTTTGAAATCTGAAAGAAATTCTGAAGAAAGAGAAATCTGAAGAGAATCTGAAGAGAAGATTTAAAGCGCTGGCTAGGATTACCTAAAGAAGCAATGAGTTTTTCATATCAATAGAAAAAAAAAGAAAGTAAATTTTAGTCAGGAGGGGTTTCATATAGAAAGAAAATTTCTAGAGCTGGTGGTTTGGTGGAGGAGAGTATGTGAGGCCATGTAAAAATGGTTCTTAGTTCCTCTAAAAGGATTTGGATCTGACTTCACTCACTACTCTATGCCCTTAAATAGTTTACCATCACTGTCTCACTATAAAAAAAATCACACACATACAAACACACAAACACACACACACCTCATAAGATGCATGCACACACACACACACACACCTAGCTCATAGTTCTGCTTATGAAATACTGCAGCATTTAATACTAAATTTTATTTTATATTTTAGTCTTAGCATCCTGGTGCAGGCCAAAGATTATGAACTTTTAAATCTGGAAGTTTGTTGTCCAAATTCCAGAGCTGTCACCCTTGACCTGCTTCCTCTTTCTCCTGAGGAAGGGATGGAGGGAGGGAGGAAAGAGAGGGCTGAGTTACAGAAACATAGGATGATGACTTCCAAAACAGAGAGTTGTTTTGATAATTAACTGAAAAAAGTCTTTATGAAGTATGTGGATATAGTCAGCACTCAAAACAATTTTTCATTTTCTTTCTTCCATCTAACACACACACACACACACACACACACACACACACACACACAAATGTGAGCTTTCATCAGTAACCGAAAGTAAAAGGTTAATTCTAATTTTTAAAAATAAGTGTTTTGCTTATGTGTTTTATTTGATTTGAAACACCTGATTTAAAATACTGTCAATGACAGAATTTCCTGCACGCAACATTCCAACACCACACCCTCCTAATTCTTTTCTTATTGCTAGATGTGTGAAAGCCAAACATATTCATGAAAACTAAAGATTGTATTCACTTACTCATAGACACCAGTGACTTTAAGGAAACAAACTCTTGAACATGAAAGTTAAAGATTGAATCACTCTAATTCAGTGGTCCTCAAACTATGGCCTGCGGGCCACATATTGTATTTGTATATGTTTTGTTTCTTCATTGCAAAATAAGATATATGCAGTGTGCATAAGAATTCGTTCATAAGTTTTGTTTTTACAATAGTCAGACCCTCCAATGGTCTGAGGGACAGTGAACTGGCCCCCTGTTTCAAAAGTTTGAGGACCCCTGCAAATAATAACTTTGATTTTTGTGAACACTGCCTATGATTAGAATTTCAGGTTGAACAGGTCTGTCCCAGGGATATCCCAAAGTGAAGCTTCAGCAGTCACCCTCTCCAATGCTGGGCCAGCCAAGTGGTGCTGCCTTAAGATTCTGAATGCAAGTAACACCCTCTCTTTTTAGCTACCAGAGTCCTCACTTAAGGAGTCTACTTCTCTCAGGAGACAAAGAATAAACTCACAATAATACCGTTAATACAGCCAATTTAAGCTTTAACTTGCATTTTTAAATAAATTCACTGAGAGCGTGAAATCACCTGGGAATTCATTACAAATGCCACGGAGAGGTACACACTTAACAGCTGCTTCACCAAAGAAAGAATATTGCTGGTACACCTGATTCATTTCCATCTTTTTTTTTCTTTTTTTAAATTCCTTTCCTTAAATTAACTTTTTAATTTAACTATAAAGCCAATCTGTCATTTCTCTTTTAACTACATTTGCCATAAGGCCACGTATTTTATGGCTGCTGTGACATAAGAGCTACTGTTTCATGTTGTGATTAATAAAGTAATTAGCAGTGAGTGTAATACAATCAGTAAAAAAGGCTGGACTTCAGATATTTCTGTTGCATTAGTAGTTTTTCTAAAGCAGTGTGGTGCACATGAAAAGCTACATACCGAGGCCAGCAGCACACATTTTCTAATGCACATGGTGGGGAGCAGTTGTTAAATGACGTCAGTCTGGATTAGTCATCATACAGAAAATGTCTCTAAAAATGTAAAAGCCATGGAAGAATATAAGCAAGAGGAAATTGTCATTGTAGATTTATGTCATAGAACTATCCTTGTAAGTCATTACCAACATGCGAAATGCTAGAGAACATATAAATAGTTTGGAAAATAAAACCATATTATAAATATGTGGTAAACAGACAAGAATGACAGCTCTTGAAATTAACATTCCATGCAGTTGTCTAGAAATTCTATTTCTGACTCTGTGTAGAGTATTCTTGGGGCTCTGTCAGAGGTGGAATTGGACCCTGGGCTCTATTTCATTCTTCCTTGCAAAACATGCTGCCTTTAAGCATATTTGAGAAGATTCAAAACTGGAGGTCTCAGTGAGAGTGGGCTGGAAAGAAGACCAGACTAGTCCAAGGAGTCTTAGGTTTGATGTCTCATTTCTCTTGGAAATATCATGAAACAGCTCTGTCATAAGGCAGTTTTGTGACAAGCAAGCCCTTCTGTAGTTTCAAAAATAAAAATAAAACATTTCTTTGGGGCCCGGAGCGATGGCACTTGAGGTAAGGTGTCTGCCTGGCAAGTGCTAGCCTATGACGAACCGTGGTTTGATCCCATGGCATCTTACATGGTCCCCCCAAGCCAGGAGCGATTTCTAAGTGCATAGCCAGGAGTAACCCCTGAGCATCAAATGAATGTGCCCCCCAAAACAAAACAAAACAAAACAAAACAAAAACATTTCTTTGAATCATGGGCATTACTGTAAAACAGACCTATTTGTAGGGATGCCCTTGAAAATCTCTTTTAAAAATCAAATTATTTGAACAGATTATACATTTGTTTCACTACTTTATAATGATTGACTTCCATCACTCATTTATTTATTTATTTTTTTCATTCATTTACTATTACTTAGGTTGTATCAGATTTGAGCTTGATCCAGGGGTGGTAAAGATTCTCCTTAGGGAGCTCATAATTTGACATTGATATTAAGTTTGGGCTTTGGACTCAGATGAACCTGCACCTAGATTGCATTACATTTTAACTAAATGATTTATAATCAGTTATTTTCCCAAGTCAGGTCTAAAATGGGGGTTAAAATTGCACCTATCTCCTATAGCTGTTGTGAAGATTAAATAAGAAGTCCAACTATGAAGGAATTTGTAAATCACAATGGTTTCAATAAAATAAAATAAAAACATATCGTTGGGCCAGAGAGATAGCATGGAGGTAGGGCATTCGCCTTGCATGCAGAAGGACAGTGGTTCAAATCCCAGCATCTCATATGGTCCCCCGCGCCTGTCAGGAGCAATTTCTGAGCATAGAGCTGGGAGTAACTCCTGAGCACTGCTGGGTGTGACCCAAAACAAACAAACAAAAAAAAAAACAGAGGTTGTTAACTAGTGGAAGACTAGCTCAAGCTTGCTGTGACTGCTCAATGAGTAGAAATGTCACTTCTTTGGAAAAAATACTCTGGTTTAGGAGTATACAGAAGTAGTTTTTTGATAACTCTACTGGAATGTGAATTAATTTATTTCAAACCATCTGAGTTCCCTTCCTTGACATCAAGAAATGTGTCTGAGAACAGTTTTCTCATATCAGCGAAAATCAGCAATTGACAGAGGTTGAGTACAACACTTCTTAATGATCAGGTTGAGGGCTCCATAATCAAATAAACCAACTTAAGGCAACCCCACTGAATGCTCTTTCTTCCTCTCTTTCTTTCTCCACTTTTTCTCTTTCCCACTTTTTCCCCTTCCTTTTTTCTCTCTCCATCCCAGTCTCTTCCCCTTTTCTCTTCATCTCTTACCTGGTTCACCCTTAGCCCTATTTATTTCCCATCCAAGAAGGATAGTTTGGGAGAATACCTGTCACCCCCCAGGATCTAAATCAAAATAAACCAAGAGTCAGTTGCTCAAAGGGAAAGTGAGTGTAAATGATTTGCTTGAATTCTGCAGAGCTCAGATGTTCTCCACTCTTCATTTCCTCTTAGAGTTTTCATTTCCAGTCAAAGATGGGGGAAACTGCCACATCACATACATGTGTGGAGAGCAAAGTAGGGGTGAGTGCCCTGCCTCTTTTCTCTGAAACAGTCAACTAGAATAAGAGCTTTGCCTATGTCAGCACTATCTCAATAACTCCTAAACTTTTCTTCCTGATTCTCAGGACAAACTGTCAGAATGTGTCACATTGCCTCTGTCATCCAAAAGGAGTAATACCAAGGTTAGATTCTAGAGCTAGTTTTGGAGGAGGTGAATTTTTCTGCATTCTTTTATCCTGAAGATGCCAAAAATAAATCTCAGTTTACTAATAGCTACCTGGAGACTTCTCCCATTCCCTCATTTCTATAACAGCATCCATTCAGGGAGACACCTGGTCTGAATGAGAGTTAGTAGCAATGTCAGGAAAGATTAAACTCAGAAAGAGGGACACAGAGATAGTAAAGGGGCTTCAGCTCCTGTACAGTCCACCTGGGTTCAGTCTCCTGCACCACATATGGGCTTCCTACCACCACCAGAAATGATCTCTGAACACAGAAACAGTAATAAGTCTTTAGGAGCTGGAGTGGTGGCACAAGTGCTAAGGCGTCTGTCTGCCTTGACCGTGCTAGCCTAGGAAGGACTGTGGTTCGATTCCACCAACCCCCTCCCGGTGTCCCATATGGTTCCCCCAAACCAGGCGCAATTTCTGAGTGCAGAGCCAGGAGTTAAATCCTGAGCCTTACTGGGTGTGGCCCAAAAGAAGCTCTGAAGTCGCATCTGAAATTTTTCTATCCTCATTTGGGTCTCACTTGTTATTTGAAAAATTGGGCCTTTTAGTTGAAGTGGAATAAGTCTTGAGCTCTGCTGGGTGTGACCTAAACATCAAAATAAAAAATGACTCAGAATGAAGAATCTGAAGGATTTTTAGAAACTGTGGTCTGGGCACCCTGGACTCTAAAGGGCTAACTAGCCCTCTGCCTTGGACTTATACAGACTCTGAAGAAGAGGAATACACCTCCTATGGATCCATCTAGCCCATAGAACCATAGGTTACAAACTTCCCAGAGATTCTCAGTTTACTGTGTCTGTATGTCTGATGTGTTTCTACTTCACTCATAAACTACCTGGTAAAAAGTCAGACTCTGGCATATAGTAGATTAGGTACCCCAGCACCACATATTGTTTTCTGAGCACCACCAGAAGCAATTCCTAAGCACAGAGCTGGAGTAAGTCCTTAACACTGCCAGATGTGGCTCCTATGTTACTCCCCCACCACCAAAAGAAGCATTTTTAAGGTAACAACTACAGGGGCAAAAAAAACCCCACTCACATTGAGGAGCCAATTAAGGGGAACCACAGGCAGAAAGTTAGGTGGTCTCACAAAATGAAGATTAGGTTGTCACAGCTACCCATACACCATGTGGCCTACTACCACTTACATAATTTTCATTAGAGGGCATCTTTCTATATTGTACACAAAGCCCACAATTTTTCTTCAAAGTCTAATTACAGATTCTTCCATATAAACAAATTTTGGTGAAATTTCTACCTCATGATATAATTGAATACTGAGGAGATATTCAAGGAGCAGAAGAGCTTGAGGAGCTGAGCTTTGCTGCTCTGACCCTTGTAGATTCTATGACCTGCCAACTTCAGTGTTGTTCAAAATCCTGGCTTTTTTTCTTGGAAGATAATCTGTCATATATTTTGTCTTCTTTCTGAGGCAGTTCTCTCAAACCAAATAAAGGTTTAAAACATTCATATTCCCTATACTCCTAAGTGCTTGGCTCCTAATTTTACCCTTGTGAGATGACATATGATATGCAGTGCTGAATTCTATAAGATTTCCAACCCAGTCTGCCTCTACTTTACAAATAAAGTGTAGGTTTTAGGTGAAGAAGTCATCTCCAATTTCTTGTCTTTGGGATCACCATTCACAAGATCTTTGAGACACTCCCTCTTTCTCTGTAGAGGAGCAGCTATTAGGGTTACCCCTGAGAATATGCTAGTCATGAGGTTCTGGTTTAGTAGGTTCAGGGTGCAGTTTCAGTGAACATTCTCCAAATCATGGGAACATAGACTTCATAACTCAGTTTCTTCATCTGAAAGTCAAGAGATAAACCTGAGCTTCAGATTCATTTTGGGCAAGAATAAATCTGGCTGCTGGCATAGATTGTAAAGGACAATGCAAAAACTTTGCCTCACATCCTAAGGTGAAGACTGAGGACAGTGGCTCTGCTGTCTGACAACTCAGAGGTTTAAGTACTTTGTCATGTTCTTCACTGTCTCTTTCATGGAATGAAGGAAAAGACATATGGAGCTGACACACATTGTCTATAAAGGAATGACAGATCTCAGAGCAAGAAGATATGGGACAGACAAGCAGAATATCCCTGAGCCTGGCATTGAAGTGAACCCTAAAGCCAGCTTTCACACACATATCAACTTTATTTGTTTCAGCTCTGGGGTTTCTCACCTAAGCAGTATAATAAACTCGTGCTGTTCCTGGAAAGGAGGTGTATTTTTTTCTTTTTCAAGCATTTTATACAAGGAAATTCAGTCATCCACAATAGAGTAGCCTCATAAACTTACACATGAACTAAGTTCTAAGCTTTTCTGTTCTTGCTCTACCTCCTCCATGATTTCCTCTTTTCTATACTGCCTGACTTATGGGGAATAGTAGAAATAAGCTTTAAAAAACAATCTTCTTGGGACCGGAGTGGTAGTGCAAGGCATAAGGTTTCTGCATTGCATGTGCTAGCCTAGGATGGACCACGGTTCGATCCCCTGGAATCCCATTTGGTTCCCCAAGCCAGGGGTGATTTTTGAGTGCATAGACAGGAGTAACCTTTGAGTATCACCGAGTTTGGCTGGAAAAAATAAAACAACAACAACAATAATTTACTACAACTGCCTGACAGTTCTCATGGTGGCCAGTAGGACTTTTGACCAGTTAAAGATGTTATTACCTAAAAGAAATGGAATAATAAATAATAGGGCCATCTTAAAGAGTTGGCCATGGACTCTCCAAATTGTACCAGTCTAAATATAAGAGATGCTTGGTAAGGGGAACAGAAGTATTAGATTTTCAGCAGACACTGATACTGCAGAGGTCTCCACAAATAGTGACCTTAATTACCATATTTGAGTATAATAATTAAAATAATTAAAAGTTGAGAAGAGGATTTATAAAACATTATTTAATACATTAAATAGTTTCTGCCACCGGCTTCACATCCTGTTAGTGCAACATCACAATGGCATGTGTCAGTTCCTTTCAACAATGTTTGCTGGCATCTCTGAGGTCTCAGACTCAAGAGATACAAAAATAATAATTCATCACTGTTCTTGAGAACATATAAGTAAGGGGGGGCAGAAATCAAGTAGAAAAGTTTAGTATTATATCACTTCCCCAATTGAGGAGAGAAAACTCAAAATCCAAGTCAGCTTTTGAATACTGGGAATACTTAGTTGCTAAATTTTGTGTTAAGGACAGAGTTATTCTATGAAAGTTGTTAAAGAGGAGGAAGATTTAAGTGTAGGCTGAAAGTTGAAGAAAGACTTTACTGGATAGAATGGGACTGACAAGGTGAATAGTAATGAGGTAATGAGGTGGGGGAAGAAGATGCTGTTAAGTTTTATAAATTGGGGGTAGGAGCGATAGCATAACAGTTGGGCTTATAGGCAGCCAACCTGGGACGAACCTGGGTTCAATCCCCAGCACCCCATATGGTTCCCTGAGCCTGCCAGGAGCGATTTCTGAGCACAGAGCCAGGAGTAACTCCTGAACACCACCAGGTGTGGCCCAAAAACCAATTAAAATAGTTTTTTTAAGTAGAGGTACCAATGAGATTCTTCATCCAGTGGACATAAATAAAAGCATTTCAGGAGATTGGGGAGATAACTCAGAGTTAAAGAGCATGACTTACTTGAAGACATGGGGCCCCAAGTTCAATCCCCTGGCACTGCATGCTCCACCAGCACTGTTGATGTGGCTCTAGTGTCCATCAGCACAACAATACCATATAAGCACACCAGGCTTCAAACCAAGCATCAGTGTAAGTGTTTTCTGGGTGCCTGACACTGCTAGATAACTCCTACCCCCAAAAAGAAAGAAAAGACAGACATCTTAAATTTAACTTTTTTTCCTAGAACGTTGGAAGCTCTTTACATGTGCAGGACCTACTTTGAATCAGACTCCATCTTCAGACTCTTTCTGCCATGTTCAGAACCCTGGGTGAATTGTTGAGAACAGTCTAAATCACCAAGTTTTATACACATCACCAGTTTTCTCTGAATTAATGACTACAGAAAAAAACCCAACTCCTTGTTCTCTCATTATCATCATCAATTATAAAAGAAACACAAGACCACCTATTGATTTTCACAACAGACTGCACATCCCAACCTTTTAATCTGAAGATACTTATCAATCTATCTAACAGTTTCAAAACAAGTGATTTAAATTCAAATCCCTTCTTTGACAAACCTTTAAAATACTTTTATTCTCTGATCCTGGTGCTATTCATCTTGAGACTATTACCCATGAATGTGGCTCATGATTCCTACTCCCAAATAAATGCTTTGTTGATAATATTATAGTCTGATTTCTCTGTCAACAAATGTCATTATAACCAATTTATAAATTTTATTAGCATTCTTCACTGCATAATTTCTGTATTTTTAAAATAACTTTATGAGAAAGGGAGGAAATAAAAGAGACAGAGACATGAAGAGAGTAGTTTTGAGATGTTAGGCTGTTTGATCACAATCCCAGGGTAAATATTGCAGGAAAAACCAGAAGAAAACTAACTCAGATAGTCTAGATTATATCTAATGATTCTTACCACAGGTTGCACTACCCAAGTACAAGGGTCAGGAAGCCTTTTGAGTTCCTTCCACCTAAGCTGCTATGAGCTCTTGGGCAGGTGGTTACTAGGAAGTTAATCTAACCCACTTTGCCTAGGCAGGAGGAGAGTGTTTTCTGCCCTTCTGTCCACAAAGATAAATAGTTCATGGACCACTTTCTTTTTATTCCACATGTAAAAGCAGAATGATAGGTTTGTGGGCACAAATCCAATTTTATAAGGATTTCAATGGATGTAAATTGTTTCCTGGCTAAGGGCTAATGACAGCTAATAGGCCAGTGCTGGGTACTAGGCAGATGACCCAGCAGCAGTTTCCTATTTCTGTTGGCCATAATCACAACTTCCCTCTGCTATTTTCATCCTCCTCCCATATTATTGGCAACACAGTCACATTTTCACACTTCTACTTCTCCTAAAGCATATTAATATGCCTATTTTTCATAGGTACACAAAAGCATAAGCTTTTCCCCATGGGACAAGTCAAAAATAAACTTGCATATGGAGAAGCTTAATATCCCACCTAATGGTGCTAATATCTATGTACCATTCAATTTACTTTGTTCAAAAGAAAGAAAATAGTTTCTTTATATGTATGAGCTGGCAAGTTTCTGAGTAACGGTGAATAACACATACTCAGTATTCACTCAAAGCTTTGACATAAGCTAGCTCCAGCTGCAGCTCTTCCAGAATCATAAGTATTCATCAATTGGTTGCTTGTAGATCTGAGCCCTACACAACTGTTAGAAAGATAGTCAAGGCCAAGGTCAGCTGCTGCACATAGAAGCAGTCCAAAGTGGAGGCTGGAGGCTGGAGAGATAGTATATTGGTTATGGTTCTTGCCTTGCATATGGTAAACTCTGGTTGCATCACTACACTCCATTTGAAAACCCAAATACTGTAAAGAATGATTCCCTTAGCACAGAGTCAAAATTAAATCCAGAGCTCTTCTAGGTAAAGCCAAAACTACACACCAAAAAAAGACATTACAAACAGCAAAGACACCAAGCTAAGTGCTTGGAAAACAATGGAAGAATTGAGAATGGCATCTGAGAATATTGGGAAGAAAACAAGAATACTTGTCTAATCAGGCAGGTCTCAGATTCTATAAAAGAATCTTATAGCAGGTACCATAGCAGACTTGATCTGGGTATTAGTCTGAAATTCTCCACATCATGATGTTTTCTCCTTTCCACAAATTTTTACTCTCCTGAACTTCAGCCCCATAGTTCATAAAAAAATAAACTCTAAATTATCTCTCAAGAATCTACCAAAGATGATCTCACTTGAAATTCCTGCCTCAACTTCCCCAGGATAGGTCAGTGATGAGTTAAACTTCTATCATCATTTACACTGAAGGGTTTGGGTTTGGGTTTTGTTTCTTTGCATTTCTATATCCCCCATAAGCAATGGTCATCTCAATAAACAGGCAAGACACTCATTTATCTGGAGGGCTCTATTGATTGGTCTCATTCTTAATAAATATCTTTGGGATAGGGAGATATGAGTGAAAATGCTGTGGGGGTGGATATATTTCAGAAAGAAGATCAAAAGTGATGGGGTGGGTAGAGAGAAGGAGGATTTAGCTTTTAACTCAAGATACTTCCTTGCATACGCTTAGATGATACAGACACGATTGTGCTAAAAGAGCAAATAGCAATGTTGTTTAAAATATGATGAACAATTGATAAGACTCATCTTACATTTTTGACTGACAAAGAAATAAAAAGACTTGACAGACGTAAATAAATGATATTTTTAAATAGATTAATATTATTGTAGATATTAAGCTACTCTGCACCTATAGCTGCTACCTACTCTAAGAAACTCTGGAGGGAAAACCGCAGACTAACATTTCTGAAAGATCTTGCCAGATTCCTAAATTGTTTGCTCACGACTCTCACCATTAGCTCAGGTCTTCCCAGAGAGCTTAGAAGTCACAAGTAAGTTTTACTTGTTCAAACACAGTATATCATATCATCCAGAATAGAAATTTAATCTATTGTTTTATTTTAATTTATTTTTCTTAAATAATTTCTTTATTTAAGCACAATAGTTACAAACATATTTGTAGTTTGGTGTCAGTCATAAAATATACATCCCCCTTCATCAGTGCAACCTTCCCACCACTAATGTCCCCTATTTCCCTCCTCACCTACCCCCTGCCTGTATTTGAGACAGGAATTCTATTTCTCTCACTCACTATCATTGTCATGAGAGCTGTTAGTGTAATTATTTCTCTTACTGAACTCACCACTCTTTGTGGTAAGCTTCATATCATAGGCTGGTCCTTCCAGCCCTCATCTCTATTATCTCTGGGTATTATTACCATAGTGTCTTTATTTTTCTCAAATTCCAAAGTTGAATGAGTTTATTCTATATCTATTTCTGACTTATTTATCTTAGAATAATAGTTTCCATGTCCATCCATGTATAGGAAAATTTCATGACTTCATTTTCTTGATGGCTGCATAGTATTTCATTGTGTATAAATACCACAGTTTCTTTATCCACTCATCTGCTGTTGGGCTTCTGGGTTGTTTCCAGATTCTGACTATGGTAAATAGTGCTATAGTGAACATAGGCATGCAGAGGGCATTTTTGTATTTTTTTTATGTTTTCCTGGAGTACATCCCTATGAATCTTATTGCTGGATCATATGGGTGCTTAATTTCCAGTGTTTTAAGGAATATCTATAGTGTTTTTCATAAAGGCTAAGGCTAGACTAGACTGCATTTCCACCAGCAGTGAATGAGGGTTCTATGGACAGCACTGCCATGCATAAGTCTACTCGCAATACAGAGGTGCCTCTACTAGATGTCCAAGGACAGTCCAGGCTTTATATATCTTGGTTGAATAAAGAGAAAACTAGGGAATAGCTTGAGAAAAAATAAGAGTCCCTGTTATTGGAATTTAAAGACTTCTTGAATTCTTGAAAGATTTCTAGAGAGCTATGGGAATTTATTGAAAAATAAGATTAGGAAGGCTAATTTTGTGACAATTTGGTTGAGCCTTGAGGAGCCCAGATATTAGATCAGATATATGGACATTTCTTTGAACATGATTTGGATGAATGTTTTAATCATGAAATTGGAATTATACCAAATTACCTAATGTGGGTGGCATGCTGATGGCATGCTATGACAAATCATTGAGCCTCCCTCAGATAAAAACAAAACCACTAGAAGAATGCTTTCAGACATCATCTTCAACATGTACTCCTCCTGATTTAACAGTTGTTGACTCTAGGCCTTAAAGTTGGCCTGTTGGGGTCTCCAGTTTGCCAGTCCACAGTGATTCTAGATGACCATATTTTACCTGAGTCAGTTCCTTAGAATGCATGTCTTTCTTTATGTCTGTACATCCTATTGGTGATGCTTCTTTGGAAAAGCCTGAAAAATACAGGATGACAAGAAGATTCCTTAGACATCAGTTAACTGTGACACTGAGTATATCCGTAAATAATGATAGATAGTACATAAAAATAGAATTCTAATCCACAACCTACAATAATAAATTCATGAAATAAGCTATTTTCTCCAGAACTCAGAAGCCTTGACCCTGCTTCTATCCCTACATGAGACTATTAGATGGAGTAAGAAAGATTCTGGAAGAGGCTTTCTGAACCCAAATGAAATAGAGGGGCAGCTCAGGGCAGGACTCAAAGCTTAGACCAAAGATAGATACCCACCTGGGAAGTGATGTGTCCTGGCATGTTAGAGTCCTAGTAAAAGATGATAGATCCTCATAAGAAAGCAACCCAAGCCAATGTTCCAGAGCCTTATCTGGATAAAGATCTGGATTTAGATAAAATCTGTATTCTCCCAATGATAGGTTACCATCTTGGTCATAATTAGAACTTAATATAAAAGGAAAATGAGTACCACATTTCTCATGATAGAAAAGAGAACTTACAAATATAGAAAGAAAGAAAAAATTAATCAGTGGTATTGTGTTAAATCATAAAGAAGAATATAAATTTATGGAGTCTTTAAAAATATGTGCATACATGCACATAGATTTCAAAATAAGTAAAATGTAAGAGTCTTTGCATTTATAAGTATAGACATTTATATAGGAAGTATATGCATATATCTACATATATTTATTCTGTACCTCTTTTTGGAGTTGGTCTGGAAAGCAATGACTCACCAAAAGCATTTAGCCTCCACAGCAACAAGATTTGATATCTAAAAGCCAATCTTCACTAAAATATTTCTGGAGAAAAATACTTGATTCCAAGGCTGGGGACACTAAACAATATAAGAACAACTTGACATGCAATAAAGGAAGGAAGGGCTCAAAAATCATAGGGAAACATCACAATTTATGAGCTAGTTGGAAGGAACTACTGAAAATATTAAGCAATTCAAGCATCAACTGAAGATGCTAATGGATCATATTCTATGGAATAAAATAAGAACTTTTGAGTCCATATTGATATAACTTATAAAATAGAAATCAAGAATAACTATTTTAAAGAAGAGGATATTTAAAATGCCAAAGTATTTAAAAATACAATTGAGGGACCAGAGAAACTGTACAGATAAGATGCTTGCCTTGCATGTGGCCAACACTAGTTTGAATCATCAACACTAAATGTGGTCCCTGGAACACCACTAGGATCATTCTTTTGCATAGAGCCAAGAATAACCCCTGAGCACCATAAGATATAGTTCCTAAACAAACAAAAAAGGTAATAATGACAATAGGGAAGCTGTGCATCTAAATTTGAGAAACCCAACAAATACAGCCCTGACTTGACAACCAAATCAATGTTATTCTTTTTAATGGAAAATATTGAAATGATGCCCCCATCTAACAGCAGACAAGAACAAGATTTATATGTCTTTTGAGCTATTTCTACCAAAAATACAGAACTCATACCTCATTAAGAGAGAACATTAGACAGTCCAATTGATGGAAAGTTTATTAAATAAATGTTATACTATTCAAGGTATCACAGAATAGAAACAACTTTCACAACTGATAGAACAAAGAAGAACCAAAAATTAATGTAAAAATTATGGTCCCAATACTTTTGATAGAAAGCAAATACTTGGGAAGATTAGCAAAATTTTAATAAAATATTGGTATTAAAATTAGTAATAATATGTTACTATTGTTGATCTGATGTTAGTGATTGTATTGTAGATCAGTAGAGAACATTTCAGGAAGTATAAAGCATTCATGGGTGGTAGGACATCATGTTGGAAGTTTAACTTTGTTTATCAAAGAAAGATCTTAATGCTATATATTTGTCATACTTAAAAATATATTATTGTGATTTATGGAGCAGGAAATGAGATGTTCTTAGACACTTGTCAAGCTATTTAGGTATGAAAAGCCATTGCATATAAAACTTTACTTCAAATTAATTGGCAGCCAGATAGAGAAAATATAGCCAATGTTAGCATACTTATGTTAACCCAGTATTTATGTTGTTAGCCTGTAAAAAAAACTCAACTATATGTACCTCAAATCATTTCTAATAACAAGTGGAGAAGGGTGTAAGTGACTAACAATAGTGCAAACAATAAAGTTTCCAGGAACTCTATGAGAAGAGAAAAATGAATAAAAACCCTTTCAATAATGGTCTCAAATTGCTTTAAGACATAGGAGGGAGGGGAAATAACATAAGAAAACATTTTAAAATCTGCTTTGCTATCTTTGAAAACAAAATACCATTCAATACAGGAAAAACTTGTCCTTGCATTATAAAGTGATTTTCTACATTCTAGCTTGCTTTTAACTATCTTCTACTCCCATCTTATGACCCAAGACACAGCCAGGGCTACACAGGTTCCAACATACAAAAAACCAACTTATTCCCTCTGCCTTTTTAAGTGAGCACACAATACAGTAAAGTTGCTGGATCAACTAGCTCTTCTTCTTCAAATGTTTCAAATCTTATTTCCTCCAGGAGTCATGAAAGATATATGCAACAAAGGCCTGTCTAGAAAACCTGTAATGGAGACAAAACAATAATCACTAGTAAGTATTATCAGCACTGTAGTTGCAGCCCTAAAACTTTCTAGCTAATAGCTAAAAGAAAATAAATTCAGTTTGAAAAAGAGAAAAGTAGCTTCAGACCTGGCCCAGTGCTATCATGGAAGCTGTGGTGTTCTGTTGAAGATAAATAATTTCACAGAACATCAGCATTAGACAAGGGTCATTGTGCAATGAGGATGGATCAAGACAAAACAAAACCCACTCGTTAATCATGTCAAAATATAATCAATGCATGAACATGGACCAAGCCAAAAATACCAAACAGCCCCCTATCTTGGCTAAAAGAACTAACCTTGGCAGCTGTCCCAATTACAACTTTAGCTTCCATTAGCACACATAGATACAGGTTAGGAAGAGAGCCAATCAGTATAACCCCACTTTCTGAAATTATCCACTCCAATAAAACCTCACTATCCTCAGATCCCTGCCCCGTCACCTAATAGAAGTCCAGAAAAGGTCCTTTATAAGCCCATATTGATAAGTTTCACTTGTTCACTGGTATTTTCTTAGCGTACTTTGGTTACTGGATACTGACATATTCCTGTGCTGGAGAAAAATTGTTCTGGGACATCAAAATAATGGGTAAATACTAGTGAGAACAGGGTCAATTTTCTTTTTTGTTTAATTTACCCAATCCAAGAGTTTTATGATTTCTGAAACAATTCACATGTTACCTTAAATTTTCTAATGGCACACAATTTCCTGAATCTGACAGTTTATTATGGATAAATTGGGTTCTTCTGTGAATGAAATGAGTATCCAATCGCATATTTGGAATAAGAGTTATTATAAATATGTTGACATAAACACCATGTTAGAGTGGCTGGTTCTACACAGATGATAAATTATCTTGTTTAGAAGAGGAAATGAATTAGGTTCATTTGGAAACAGAGGTACCTGTTACTAAGAGTCAGAAAATAGCAGATATTACCAGTTTATGGATCTATAAACTAGGTAAGTGCTTCTTAACCCCCTTCCAACCTTGTTTCCTTCCTGTGGCACCTTTGTCCTACTGGTTGCCACACTGGTCTCATGCAAGAGTATTCCATCCAATTTATGAGATTTCATCACTGGATTTCTTGGAATATTCGAGTGACCCACATGGGGTGATATGGGTCCCAGCCAAGAAATATTGTACTCAATTGTTTGGCATCAACACCAAGACATCTAAGAAAAGTCACTACCCATTGGTTGGTGTATACCACCTGGTCCAGGAGAATGGATTCACCATAATTGTTCCTCATGTCAGCTATTCTCAGTAATAATTTTTTACATAGGGAAACCCTCCTGCTGTATGGCAAGTTTGGTGGGCAACAGAGATATGAGGTGGTAGCAGCACTGCCTTACTTATCAATGACATTCCTAGCAAATGGCACTTGGACCTCTCAGACTCTCACCGAGGTCCTTTCCCAGTGAGTTGTTGGTGCCCCTGCTCCTGTTCTCAGCCACTGATTGTGTGACTCTCATTTGCTTCCTAAAGGCTCTTATGACAGGCCTAACCCTTCCTCAAATGGCTTTTTTCCTTTCATTTTCCTACAGCTTCTGCCAGATTACATAGAGGAACTAGGTCAGCCAGGCCCCAAAGAAGCCATCTGTTGCTGAAGAATCCTCCTTTAAAGGAAAAGAAACACTAAAATTTTTTTATTTTTTTATTCATAAATTACCTAGGACAAGAGAGCCTGAGATTTTGGGAGGTAAAAAAAACTGAACTTGGACATTCTTGGGTTCAAATTTGTCATTTTTTTCTTAAAAGGCCACTGTGGATGAAGTGCCTGGTTCAAGTTCCTTCTGGTAGGCAGGAAGTTTGATTTTGCCTTTTCCCCTTAAGTCTATTGGTTTTATAATTTAGTGGGGAGGCAAAATGGATTTTTTTCTTGCCTTGGTCAAATTTTAAAAAGGACTGTGAAATGCTACATGGTTTGCTTTTTAAAGCTCACACAAAAGGCAGCACAGGATGAATTATATCTTTGTCAGTGCAGGTTATGAAATTACTCTAGAGAGTCATTTCTATAGAGACTGGCAGTGCAAAGACTGTAACTCAGTGGAATGCAATTCCATTCGGAGCACACAGAATGTAATTGAGGAAAGGAAGTAACATAAATTACCTTAGCATTCTTCTTGGATAATGTCTCTGTTTCCCACACAATCTCATTTTGTGCACAACACAAACAAAACCAAATTCAATCTCCCAAATTGTATGTCCCCACTTGTTTGCTTCCCTTTAAAACCCATTCTGCCCATGTCACCCACAGTCTCAGTACATTTCATACTGGCCGTATGCTTGATTTCTACCCCCACTTGTCTTCCTCCCTTTTGACTTCCAATGCTTCTTGGTTTTAAATAGATACTTCATTTAGAGCCAAGACAAAAAATAATCCAAGAATTCAACTTTACCAAGAGCTTAATTTTATGTACTGAGCAAAATAAGAGATTTCTTTGTCCCTCTTTGCAACAACAATCAAAATAGTTAATTAAAAAAATTCTAAGCTTTCTATAATTAAAAAAAGTATACTTAAGGGACATAGTTACTGAATAGAACACAAAATGAAAATATCTCATTTAATCATTGTTTCCTCCTTGTTAGAGAGGTTTTGTCACATGCAGATATAACAACAGTCTATAGCTGACTACTGAAAAAGGTTACTCCCAATCCACTTACAGTATCAAAACTGATGACAATGGTGATATCATTTTGGTAAGTATCAAAAGTCCTAGTGATTAGAGACTCTAGTTAGCAATTCACTGCTAGCAAACGTGAGAAGCAAGCTTGGAAATCAAGAGAATCCATCTTCTTTGAAACAGAGTTTCAGAAAACAGAAATGAGGAGGCCAATCTAAACTTGCAGAACAAGAGAAATGGAAAGTCTTGAATAGACTGTCATTATCTCTTAGACCAAGGGAATTTTCTTTCTAATTCCCCCAGTGTTTACTGTACCTATGCAAAAAAATATAAATAAACTTGCTTTACAACTTTTTTCTTTTTTTCTTTTTTAAATTTTACTTATAGCTTCTAGACAGGGGCTCTCACCCATCTTTTTTACAGAACCATAGAACACATTTGAATCCTGCCATCCCATATGGTCCCCCAAGCCTGCCAGGAGCGATTTCTGAGCGTAGAGCCAGGAGTAACCCCTGATCACTGCCAGGTGTTCTGTCTCATATTTCTTTGTCTTCCTACAAATTGCGAAAAAAAAAAAAAAAGTGTGGAAGGGACCCAGGGGCCAAGCAGTCTCAGGAGCATTGAATGGAAATAAAATAGGTCAGACCAAAATACCCAAACCAAAGTAACAACAATAGAATCAAGTGACCCAAACTACAAAAAGCCATACATAAAAAAAACCTGTTACACTAGCAGTCCAGAAGGCAAAGGGTGGAGATATGGGATGCAAACTGGGAACTATGGAGGAAGATCAACACTGGTGGTGTGAATGGCCCTAATTCACTGTCACTATGTACCTTAAATACAACTGTGGAAGACTTGTAATTCACATTTGTCTCAATAAAAATTATTAAAAAAGAGTTAGATGGCCATAGGATAAGTTTCATATCCAAGAAAGACGTTGTAGTAAATATATACTGATACATGTGAAAACACCTATATATAGATATACATATATGTGCATATTTTAGCATATTGTTTGTTGTATATATATGTCAAACCTATATATGGGTAACCTATATATGTCAAAATATATGTTAAACTTATAGTATCTTATCAAATATATTATATATAGCATATAGAATATAATAATGATGATAGATAATAAAATCACACTCTTTAGGAAACATGGTTGAAGGCATTATACAATACATGATAAACCAGAGAAAAGTAAATATTTTATACCAATTTTATGTGGAATCAAAATTTCAAAGTCATTGAAACAAAGAGCAGAACTGTGGTATTCAGGGGATGTGGGAGGAGGTGTGAAGCTAAGGAAATATGAAAGGGTACATCTTGCACTAGAAGAGGAATAAACTTTAAGGATCTAATGCACTATGTAGTGTTTACATAGCCTGTAATGCCATATTATGCACTGCAAAAAACATGTTTAAATATTCTCACTATAATTATAAGACAGTGATAGAGGTGTTCTAATAGTAGTAATTATATTGAAATTTGTGGCTGTATCAAATAGACAGGTTGTACATTTTTAATTTATACAATATTATATATCAATTCTATCTCAACACAACAAAGTGGAGATACTAGACATCAAAGCAGAAATTAATAGGCTAGAGACAGGGTCCCATATTTAGCCCAGATTAAGCCTAAGAGTTGTGTCTTCCTTCTCATTTGTCCCCCTAAAAAGACTTGATCAGTCAATATGGCCCAATTAAAATGCTATTCAAGTGTTCATGAGCTCACATGTCTATGACCACACATGCATATAAGGCCTGACTACAACACAAACGTTTGTAAATACATCTACATCTCCTGCCCCTCCTATGGGAAGCTTTTTATACTTGATCTTAAAAAGGCAAAGAAGCAATCTGGGAATCTTCTTTTTTTTTTTTTAAATTATCTCCCAAAGTGATAGTACTGTGGGCAAGGTGCTTGTCTTGCACACAACCAAACCAAGTTCAATTCATCAGCATCATATATAGTCTGCTAATTCCCACCAGGAATAATCCCTGAGCACATAGCTATGAACAAAGAGTAAGCCCTAAGCATCACCAAGTGTGTGACAAAAATGAAAGAGGGGGAAAGAAGAAGAAAAGAAGAAAGAAGCAAAAAGGAAGAAGAAAATGGTGATGAAGAAGAAGAAAGGAAGAGAAGAAAAAAGAGAAAGAAGAAGAGGAAAAAGAAGAGGAGTTGGTATATAACCCCCCACTGCTCAATTTGCCTGGCTTAAAAAAAGAACAGGAGAAAGAGGAAGAAGAAGAAGATGAAGAAGAGAAAGGAAGAAGAGGAGGAATGACAAGAAGAAGAGGAAGAAGAGGAGGAGGAAGGAGAGAAGAAGAGGAGAGGTAGGAGGAGAAAATAGGAAGAGGAGGAAGAGGAGGAAGAGGAGGAGGAAGAGAAAAAGAAGAAGGAGGAGGAGAAGAAGAGAAAAAGAAGATGGAGAAGGAGGAGGAGAAGAGAAAAAGAAGATGGAGAAGGAGGAGGAGAGAAAAAGGAAGATGAAGGGAAGGAGAAGAAGAGAGAAGAAGAAAACAAGAAGGAAACAGAAAGAAGAAGAAGAAGAAGAAGAAGAAGAAGAAGAAGAAGAAGAAGAAGAAGAAGAAGAAGAAGAAGAAGAAGAAGAAGAAGAAGAATTAGGTGTTTCTAATTTCTCTTCGAAGAATTTGATAGCTTCCATCTGGAAAATTAGATTTGGTATGTTTGGAATTTCTGCCCAATAAAAAAAATTTTCACAAAAAAATTACCAAGAAATCATCTTTATCTGTCTTTGATTTTATGTTCCATAAAGTAAAGTTTAAGGGGCCCAATGGCTTGGTTTCTAGAAGTGTGTCAGAACAATTTCAGGTGGTTTATTAAGTCAATATCTGTAAAATGTCTATAATCAAAGGATACAAAAGGTCAATCCAGTGGAGCAGCCACAACATGATGTTAAGCACCCTGCCTAGGCACTAAAATTTTCTTCTAAAGGCTATAAGAGTACAAGTAAACCCATCCTTTATTTTTGTTGGCTAAAGCTACATGAATTCTCTTTCTTATTTATCCTTCCAATTCAGCTGAATTAAATGTAAATGCATCCATCCCTTAGAAAGGTTGCTTTCACCTAAGAGCCTACGGTTAATTCTGGAAATGATCCTGTAGCAAGTAAGTCTGCTAAATATGGTGTCTTTAGACGGATAGCATTTAGAAGATAGAGGTAAAATGAAACTCAATCATGAACAACTTAGCAACTGTATCTCACGGTGGGTGATTCAATTTAAAATGTATTTTAAAAAATGTATCTCTTTAGAAAGCCAATCTGTTGGATAATTTTAACAGAGATGATGGTAGTAAATCATTTATAATTGTCAACTGAGGGACTCATGTCCCACGTAAAATTCTTAGTGCTGAAGGTACAATGATAAAACTCATTCTTTCCCTTAAGAAGCCAAGATAATAGTTGGAGAAGAAACCTATAGCTAAACAATTATCATACCCCATACAGATATTCAAAGATAGACTTGAGAAGGGTATGACAAATTATGAAGTAGGCCACAAAAGCTTCACATTGAAAAACTGATAGCAATGAAAGCTGGTCAATGCTAAGGAGAAACTCACAGAGCTGATGTAGACAAAATTCTTCACTCTTCAGGCCCATTAAATCAAGCTATACTTTTGAATTTATATGTGTCTTGATAACTTGAATTTTAATTAATAAATTAATTTTTTTCAGATAGGGCCTTTCAGTTTTTATTCTTTGGGATTAACTAGTTTAAACAAACTTACTGAGCTTTAAGTTTTCACACAGCAGATTCTGGCTTCCCCATGGCATGAAAATGAACCAAACTAGATATTCTCAGAAACACAGACTTTCACAATGATGTACCATATGCCCTGGTGGGTTCTAGCATCTTAAAATAACAAATTTTCAACATTCCACTACATGGCTTTTTAGATACCACTCAGTTACTGAGACCAGGAGTGAAGTCATGATGGAAAGTGAGTATTGAAGTGAGTCTGTGAGTATTGAACACAGTGGTTATAATATTAACTCAGTACTGACATGATTTCCAAGAATTAGATTCAGATGTGTGTACATGCATACATCCATGTGTGTGTTGTGTGTGTACAAACATGTGCATGTACAATCAATATGAGTAACTTTCATTCAGGGTCTATTTTTTTATATACTTGATTTTCCCAGTACCTAATCACTTTGAAAAATTTATCTAAACCAATAAGATGTGAAGATGGTAATGCAGTCGGTCCTCATATTCATGGAACACTTCTCTTCCCAATAGCTCCTAAGGTGATTATTCAGCTGCTTCAACATGAATGTTTCTCAAAACAACCTGTTCCCAGAGTCAATTTTATCTTCCCATGTAGTAGGTAGATAGTAAGCATCTTCCATTCCCTGATAAGAAAAGTAAATACTCATGTGCGATTATTTCAGCCTCGAGTCCCTAAACCCTAAACTAATCAGTGCCTGAAAAAGTCTTGATCTATAGGAATATATATATACATACATACATATATACATATATATATATATGCAGGTCTCCTGAGCTGTTTTTTACTCAACCTTTCTCTAAAAACTGGACAAAAATTCTGTGAACTTCTAAATCCTTTAACCTTACCAACTTCCTAGGATGAGGATGCGTTGTTTTTGAGATGGTGTACAAGTAGGTAACGTTTTATTGGGGACTGGAACAGAGACCAGGATAGAGTTGAAAAAAAATGACCAGAAACCAAGCTGGGAAGTTGAGGGGAGGCTGCGTTGTAGGATTAGAAGTAAGAGAATAATTGATAGGAAGGAACCAGCCAAAAATAGTGAACATTGTAAAATTGTGTCGTGCTTCTGACTGTCACATCCTGTGCCTCCAACAGTAGATTAGACTGTAATTTTACTTTAATGTGACACAAATACCGTGATGAGTCAGTCCTATATTTTAGCATTTCTCTTCTTTTTGTAAAAATTTGAATGGTGCTGCTGCCAGGGTTACAGTCTGACCTAAGGCCAGATGCTTGGTCTCTAAGACCCTCTGCTAACTTCCCACATGCAGAGCAAATGCAAGGACTCACACCTCTAATTCAGTGCTGGCAAGATTCAAAGTCTTCCCCACATTCTCAAGCCCAGGATTCATCAGCTCAAATCTGAGGTCCAGTTCTGCCAGTTTCCACTTGTGTCATGTTGGCCAAAGGATCCTAATTATCTTCACCTTCCTTTTTGTTCCATGATTACCTGGCTTCAAATAGGGGATCTGAGCAAATTCAAAGATATCCTTTTAAAACTGCTTAATACAATGCCCAGCATAAAACAGTACAAACATAAATGTTTTAGTACTGTTATTTTACATTAAACACTCATGTAACATCTGTATAATCCATGCCTACCTGCTGGGAGGTAACAATTCTGGCAGAGGTGGTGACTGGCAATGAGTGTCTGTGATTTGAATGCTGCTATTTTTGGAGAATTCAGACACCTTTTTACCCTAGACAAACAGCTTTTTCCCAAATCAAAAATATTAAAAGTAACATTTAAAGAGAAACATAGAAGCTTAAGTATATTCTATAGAAAAATAATTTTATAATAATAACTGTGTAATGGACAAGACACAGCAATCAATCAACAGCCAAATACAGTAATTTGCCATTGTATCATACCAATATAACTTGCCATTCATTATCCCTGACTTGAATAAAAAATTTCAGAGTTCTGAAAGCATAGTACGCACTATATATTACCATGTTAATAAATTGCCATGCTGTGTATAAGTCAACCCTTATTCCATCAGTTATCACATTAACTAGGATCTAAGTGCTCTTTTGACAGCATATTAACCAAAATTAAAACTGCAGATTAGCAAGACCTCAGCAAAAGATCTGCAAACTCATAATGTCTTTCTTTTTTTTTAAATAAATAAATAAATAAGATAAAAGAGAGATGTTTCCACATACCAAAGAAGATCAAATGCTGAAACAAAATCTTTGACTATTAAACTTGGATGAAGTTCAAAATGAGTTAAAGAATGAATATACACTTATTGTCTTAGATAACCAAGTCTCTCCCTTAAAGAATGTAGGAAAGTTATAGCCTAAGAGGGATCCCAAACATCATCAAAAAATGTTTTACAAGTTATTCATAATACATGTGTTTTTTTCCGCAGGTAAAGTTGTTCATGATTTGGTTCCAGTCTTACAATGTACAACAATCTTCACCAGTACACATTTCCTGCCACCAATGTCCCCATTTTCCCTTTCACACAATGCCTTCTCCTCTTCCTGTCTCTAAGGCATAAATTTTTCTTCTTTCACTTTCCTTCTCTTTCTTTATTTCCCCTTTATAGACACTTTGATTTGTAATACAGTATATATTTTCTGCCACCAATGTCCCCAGTTTCCCTCCCACCTAGCCTTTCCTGACTGCCACTGGGACATTTTACTTCTCTCTCACTCCCTCTCTCTCCCTCTCTTGCTCTCTCTCAATTTTTTGACACTGTGGTTTGCACTATGCTAATTAAGGGGAACCATGAGTATCACTTTATCTTCTTTAAGCATGCAATTTTTGTCCAGAATTATTAGTTTCAACTATCACTGTCAATGTGGATATTCACTACTGTAATTGTATTCACCACTCTTTGTGACAAGCTTCTTACCAGGGACTGGTCTTCCTGATCCTTATCTCTGATATCATTACCATACTATTTTTTATTTTTCTTATACCCCAGAAATGAATAAGATTATTTTATGTCTCACCCTCTCCCTCTAACTCATTTCACTAAACATAATAATTCCCATATTTATCTGTACCATAGTTTCTTTAGCCATTCATCTGTTCCTGGAAACCTGAGTTGTTTCCAGATATTGATTATTGTAAATAGTACTTCAATGAACATAGAAATGCAGAGAGTTTTTTTGTTGCATGGTGTTTTTGTATTCTTAGAGTATATCCCTAGGAGTGGTATTGTTGGAACATAAGGAAGTACAATTTCTACTTTTTTGAGGTATATTCATACTATTTTCCAAAAAGGGTGGACTAGTCAGCAGTGAATGGGTCTCTTTCTACCCTCATCTGTGCTAGAACTGGCTATTGTGATGCCATCCTCTGTGGTGTGAGATATCTCGCTTTTATTTGCATCTCCCTGATGACTAGTGATGTGGAGCATTTTTTATATGTCTTTTGACTATCTTTATTTCTTTGAAGAAATGTCTTTATTTCCTCTCCCCAGTATTAGATGGGGTTAGAATTTTTTCTTCTTGCTAAATTCTCAGTCCTTTGTATATCTTAGATATTAACTCTTTATCTAATGGATATTAGGTGAATAGTTTCTTTCATTTCATGAGTTGTCTTAGTACCCTAGACATTGTCTCTTTAGAAGTGTAGAAGCCTCTCAGTTTAATGTAGCTCCATTTGTTTATCTTTTTTTCCACTTGCTTGGCCAGTGGTATTTCCTCTTTAAAGATGTCTTTAGTTTCAATGTCATGGTATATTCTGCTTCATGTTTTTCTGACTATTTTTTGGTTCCTTTTGTTGTTTCTTTTCCAATTTTTTTTGTTTTGTTTTGTTTTTCAGGCCACACCCATTTGATGGTCAGGGGTTACTCCTGGCTAAGTGCTCAGAAACTGCCCCTGGATTGGGGGGACCATATGGGACACCAGGGGATCGAACTGCGGTCCTTCCTTGCCTAGCGCTTGCAAGGCAGACACCTTACGGCTAGTGCCACCTTGCCGGCCCCTCTTTTCCAATTTTTTAAGCTATGTCATTAAGTTATTTATGTAGGCCCTTTCTTATTTTCTGATGAATTCTTGCAAAGCTATAAATTTTCCTCTTAATACCACTTTTGCTGTGCCCCACAAATTCTGATAATTAGTTTCTTCATTCTCATTTATTTACAGGAATCTGTTTTTCAAATAATTTTTATTGTGACCAAAAGTTAATAACAAAATTTTCACAGTAATATTTAAGGTACATAGTGACAATGAATCTGGGCCATTCCCACTACCGGGGTTGTTCCTCCGCCACCCCTTTTCCCAGCATGTGTCCCATATCTCCCTCCTTTGCCCCCAGGTGTGCTAGTGTAACTGTTCCCCTCTGTGTATCGTTTATTGTAGATAGGACATCGATTCTGTTGTTGTTGACTTTGAGTTTGGTGTTTAAGTCTGATCATTTTTTTTTCATTATTTCCACCGAACGTTCATTCAGCTGTTTAGTCCTGGTATCATTCATTTTTACTTTCTCCTAAATTCGTGAGGCAGAACAAGATGATTCAAGTTGTGTGGTTCTGCTGGAATAACAAAAAAAAAAAAAAAAAAAACCATAACTACCAAAAAAAAAAAAAAAGGACCCAGCAACAAAAAAATATCACCAAATAATAACCAAAAGAGTGAAAAAGAAAGAAAAGAAAGGGAAAATCAAATAAAAGAAAAAAGAAAAAGAGAAAAAGAAAAAAAAAAGAAAAAAGACAAAGGAAGAAGTGCTAGTGTGGCAAGGTTTTGTGCCCCCCTTTTTTTGCATAGGCACTGTAAGTATTCGGAAAATAAGAAAGAAAATTTCCTTGGCCTAAGAGAATCAGGGTTTCTCCTCCCTTAAAGAATACTGCCATGGAAACTGCTACTGACTCTGTACATGCTCATTACCACACCCCAAGGTCTTCTTATGGTACTAGGAAACTTTCCACTCAGTTTTGAATAATAAAATCAGGCCTCTGTAGCTACAGATCTTAAGAATCTTTTGATTTCATCTCTGACACACTGGTTGTTCAGTAGTGAGCTGTTTAATTTTCAGGTCTTATAGGTTTTATTCTCTATATCTGCTTTTAATTCACTTCTATTTTCATTACATCATAGTCAAAGAAAAATAGTTGGTACAATTTATATCCTCTTGATTTTATGGAGGTATGTTTTATGGCTCAGCATGTGGTCTAACTTGGAGAATGTCCCATATACATTGGAGAAGAATGTGCATCCAGATTTCTGTGGATCGAGTAATATATATATATATATATATATATATATATATATATATATACGCATGTATATATATGTCTCATATATGAGTCATATATAACATATATAATACATTAACTTTTCTGATCTATTTCGCCACTCTGTGTCTTCTAATTGGTACTTTTAGTCCACTGACATTAAGAAAGATTATTATTGTAGAATTTTCTGTCATTTTTCTGTAGACTAAGACTAAGCCACTATCTTCCATTTCTTTCTTTAAAATCAGTATAACATTGTTAAGTTTTAGCCCAATGGATATATCAAGGGCAATTTAATAGAGGGCAATATTAAATTCCTCTCTATAATTGTGTTATTATTCATATTTTTCTTAAGTCTATTAGCAGTTATTTTAGGTATTTTGCTGACCCCTCTTTCGGTACATATATTTAGGAGTGCAGTTTCTTCCTATTGAATAAATTCCTTGATTATTAAGAAATGTCCCTCGAAAAGAGGAAGCCTCTGAACTCTGCTGAAACTCAAATGCCAGCACCCCTATCTGCCTGTCTTCTGTGCTGTGCTCCATTTTTCAGCCTGATTTCATCCTGTGTGTGGCTCATCTGTGGATGTCTCCCCTTCCCTGGAGCCTTCCCTGGAGGTGAGTTTACAAGCCCAGAAAGGGGAAGCCACTGAACTTCACTGGAACTCAGATGCCAGCACCCCTATTTGCCTGTCTTCTGTGCTGTGCTCCATTTTCGGCCTGATTTCTTCCTGTGTGTGGCTCATTTGCAGACGACTCACTTTCCCTGGAGTCTTTCCTGGAGCTGAGCTCACACACCCAGAAAGGGAAGCCGCTGAACTCTGCTGGAACTCAGATGCCAACACCCATAAATATCTGTCTTCTGTGCTGTGCTCCATTCTCAGCCTGATTTCATCCTGTGGTGGCTCATCCACAGATGGCTCGCCTTCCCTGGAGCCTTCCCTGGAGGTAAGTTTACAAGCCAAGGAAGGGGAAGCTGCTGAACTCTGCTGGAATTCAGATGCCAGCACCCCTATTTGCCTGTCTTCTGTGCTGTGCTCCATATTTGGCATGATTTCATCCTGTGTGTGGCTCATCTGCAGATGGTTCACCTTCCTGGGAGCCTTCCCTGAGTTGAGCTTACACGCCCAGAAAGGGAAGCCACTGAACTCTGCTGGAACTCAGATGCCAGCACCCCTATCTGCCTGTCTTCCATGCTGTGCTCCATTTTCAGCCTGATTTCATCCTGTGTGTGGCTCATCTGGGAATGGCTTGCCTTCCCTGGAGCCTTCCCTGAAGCTGAGCTTACACACCCAGAAAGATAAGCTGCTGAACTCTGCTGTAACTCAGATGCCAGCACCCCTATCTGCCTGTCTTCTGTGCTGTGCTCCATTTTTGGCCTGATTTCATTCTGTGTGTGGCTCATCTGCAGATGGCTTGCCTTCCCTGGAGCCTTCCCTGGAAGTGAGTTTACAAGCCTAGAAAGGGGAAGCCACTGAACTCTGCTGAAACTCAGATGCCAGCACCCCTATTTGCCTGTCTTCTGTGGTGTTCTATTTTCGGCCTGATTTCATCCTGTGTGTGGCTCATCAGCAGGCGACTCGCCTTCCCTGGAGCCTTCGCTGAACCTGAGCTTACACACCCAGAAAGATAAACTGCTGAACTCTGCAGTAACTCAGATGCCAGCACCCCTCTCTGCCTGTCTTCTGTGCTGTGCTCCATTTTTTGCCTGATTTCATCCTGTGTGTGGCTCATCTGTGGACAGCTAGCCTTCCCGGGAGCTGAGCTTACATGCCCAGAAAGGGAAGCCACTGAACTCTGCTGGAACTCAGATGCCAGCACCCCATTTGCCTGTCTTCTGTGCTGTGCTCCATTTTCGGCCTCAACACGGTATTGTCAATACTTGACAGGTCATGCAGACTGAAACTCAACAAGAATATACTAGACCTGAAAAGAGAAATGGAAGAAAGAGGCCTAGTAGCACTCCACCCCCAAAGGCCTGGATACACATTCTTCTCTAATGTACATGGGATATTCTCCAGGATAGACTACATGCTGGCACATAAAACAAACCTCCATAATATCAAGAGGATAGAAATTTTGCAGACTAACTTCGCTGACCACACGGCCCTGAAATTTTATGTGAACAACAAAGGGACACAGAAGAAAAACTTTAATACCTGGAAGTTAAACAACCTAATACTGAATAACCAGTGGGTCTGAGAGGAAACCAAAGAGGAAATCAAAACCTTTCTATAAACAAATGACAATGGAAAAACAAACTATCAGAACCTATGGGACACAGCAAAAGTGGTACTGAAAGAAAAATTTATAGCTTTGCAAGCACACATGAGGAAAGAAGAAGGGGCATACCTGAATAGCTTAATGATTTAGAAAGTCATTAGCTTAATTGATTTAGAAAGTACTCAACAAAAGGACCCAAAAATAGGGAAACAGAAGGAAATAACAAAGCTGAGAGCAGAAATCAATGAAGTGGAAACCCAAAAAACAATCAAAAGACCAACGAAAGCAGGAGTTGGTTCTTTGAAAAAAAAAAAAAAGATTGATAGAACACTGGCAAAACTAACAAAGAAAGAGAAAGAGAAACTTGATAAATACTATTAGGAATGAAAAAGGAGAGATCACTACTGATATGGTAGAGATACAAAGGGTAATCAGAAACTAATTTGAGAAACTCTATGCCACTAAAAATGAAAACCTGGAAGAAATGGATAAATTTTTGGACTCTTATAATCTTCCACAGTTGAAGGAAAAGGATGTAGCAAATCTAAACACACCCATTACTATTGAGAAAATTAAGACAGTAATCAAATGTCTGCCCAAAAACAAAACTCCAGGCCTAGATGGATTTACTAATGAATTCTTTCAAATCTTTCAAGAGGAACTTCTACCAATCCTGGCAAGACTCTTTTATGAAATTGAAAAAACAGGAACACTTCCAAATAGCTTTTTTAAAGCCAATATCACATGATACCGAAAACAGACAGAGGTGCTACCAAAAAAGAAAATTACAGAACAATATCACAGATGAATACAGATGCAAAGATACTCAACAAAATCCTGGCAAATAGGATTCAATGCCTCATTAAGAAGATTATCCACTATGATCAAGTAGGTTTCATCCCAGGAATGCAAGGCTGGTTTAACATCCGTAAATCTATCAACATCAAAAATAACATCAACAAGAAAAATAAAAATCACATGATCATATCAATAGATGCAGAGAAAGCATTTGATAAGGTCCAACACCCATTCTTGATAAAAGATCTCAACAATATGGGAATAGAAAGAACCTTTCTCAATATAGTTAAGGCCGTCTACCACAAACCAGAGGCAAATATTGTCCTCAATGGAGAAAAAATGAAAGCCTTTCCTCTAAACTCTGGCACAAGACAAGGCTGTCCTCTATCACCACTCCTATTCAACATAGCACTAGAAGTATTCGCTGTAGCGATTAGGCAAGAAAAAGTATCGAAAGGAAGAATTCAAGCTCTCTCTGTTTGCAGATGACATGATACTCTACCTAGAAAACCCTAAAGTCTCTACGAAAAAGCTTCTAGAAACAATATACTCATAGAGCAAGGTGGCAGGCTACAATATTAACACACAGAAATCAATGGCCTTCTTATACACCAATAGTAATAAGGAAGAAATGGACATTAAGAAAACAACCCCATTCACAATAGTGCCACACAAACTCAAATATCTTGGAATCAACTTAACTAAAAATGTGAAGGACCTATACATAGAAAACTATAAAACTCTGCTCCAAGAAATAAGAGAGGACACGCAAAAATGGAAGAACATACCCTGCTCATGGATTGGGAGGATTCACATCATCAAAATGGCAATATTCCCCCAAGCATTGTACAGATTTAATGTGATCCCTCTAAAGATACCTATGACATTCTTCAAAGAAGTGGATCAGGCACTTTTGAAATTTATTTGGAACAATAAACACCCTAGAATAGCTAAAGCAATCATTGGGAAAAAGAATATGGGAGGAATAACTTTCCCCAGCTTTAAACTGTACTACAAAGCAATAGTTATCAAAACAGCATGGTATTGGAATAAAGACAAGCTCTCACATCAGTGGAATAGGCTTGAATATTCAGAAAATGTTCTCCAGACATCCAATCACCTAATTTTTGATAAAGGAGCAGGAAATCCTAAATGGAGCAGGGAAAGCCTCTTCAACAAGTGGTGTTGGCACAATTGGATAGCCACTTGCAAAAAATTGAACTTAGAGCCCCAGTTAACATCATGTATGAAGGTTAAATCCAAATGGATGAAAGACCATGATATCAAACCCGAAACCATAAGATACATAGAGCAACACGTAGGTAAAACACTCCAGGACTAAAGGCATCTTCAAAGAGGAAACTGCACTCTCCAAGCAAGTGAAAGCAGAGATTAACAAATGGTAATATATTAAACTGAGAAGCTTCTGCACCTCAAAAGAAATAGCAACCAGGATACAAGAGCCCCCACTGAGTGGGAGAAACTATTCACCCAATACTCATCAGACAAGGGGCTAATCTCTAAAATGTACAAGGCACTGACAGCAATTTACAAGGAAAAAACATCTAATCCCATCAAAAAATGGGGATAAGAATTAGACAGACACTTTGACAAAGAAGAAATACAAATGGCCAAAAGACACATGAAAAAATGCTTGCCATCACTAATTATCAGGGAGATGCAAATCAAAACAACAATGATGTACCACCTCACACCCCAGAGATTGGCACACATCACAAAGAATGAGAACAAGCAGTGTTGGCGGGGATGTGGAGAGAAAGAAACTCATCCGCTGCTGATGGGAATGTGTCTACTTTAACCTTTATGGAAAGCGATATGGAGATTCCTCCAAAAACTGGAAATCGAGCTCCCATACGATCCAGCTATACCACTCCTAGGAATATACCCTAGGAACACAAAAATAAAATACAAAAACCCCTTCCTTACACCTATATTCATTGCAGCACTATTTACCATAGCAAGACTCTGGAAACAACCAAGATGCCCTTCAACAGACGAATGGCTAAAGAAACTGTGGTACATATACACAATGGAATATTATGCAGCTGTCAGGAGAGATGAAGTCATGACATTTTCCTATACATGGATGTACATGGAATCTATTACGCTGAGTGAAATAAGTCAGAGAGAGAGAGAGAGAGAGAGAGAGAGAGAGAGAGAGAGAGAGAGAGAGAATAGTCTCACTCATCTATGGGTTTTAAGAAAAATGAAAAACGTAAATATGTACCTAAAATATTATTGTCAAAAATATGTAAGCCACTATGATCAAAATGAAAATTATGTTAGGGGCTGGGCGGTGGCGCTAAAGGTAAGGTGCCTGCCTTGCCTGCGCTAACCTTGGACGGACCGCGGTTCGATCCCCCGGTGTCCCATATGGTCCCCCAAGCCAGGAGCAACTTCTGAGCACATAGCCAGAAGTAACCCCTGAGCGTTACTGGGTGTGGCCCAAAAACCAAAAAAAAAAAAAGAAAATTATGTTAAAAAAAGAAAAAAAAAAGAAAAATGAAAAACATTCTTGGGATAATAACATTCAGACACGAAAGTGAAAGGAGCTGGAAGTTCCAGCTCACTTCATGAAGCTCTTCACAAACAGGGATGAGTTTAGTTAGAGAAATAAGTACGTTTTGAACTATCCTAATAATGAGAATGTATGAGGTAAATAGAAAGCCTGTCTAGGGTACAGGCTGGGGTTGTTTGGGGAGGATGGATATTTGGGACATTGGTGATGGGAATGCTGCACTTGTGATGGGTGGTGTTCTATACATGACTGAAACCCAAACACAATCAAGTATGTAATAAAGTTGTGTAAATTAAAAAAAGAAATGTCCTTCTCTGTTTCATAATTTTTAAGCCTAAATTCTCTGTTTTTTTTGGTATTAGTATGACCACCCTAGCCTTATATTTTGTTTTGTTTTTACTTTTTGGACCACATCCAGTGGTGCTCAGGGTTTACTTCTAGCTCTGCATTCAGAAATAGCTCCTAGCTTGCGTCCATCCTAGGTTATAGGCATGCAAGTCAAATGTCCCACTGCTTAAGCTACTGCTCCGTTACCCACCCCAGTTTTTTTAATGGAGTTGTTTGCTTGAAGAATTGTATTCCAACCTTTGACTTTGAGTCTGCATTTGCTCTGAATATTTAATTTTTTAAATTTATTTAAACACCTTAATTACATACATGATTGTGTTTGGGTTTCAGTCATGTAAAGAACACCACCCATCACCAGTGCAACATTCCCATCACCAATGTCCCAAGTCTCCCTCCTCCCCAACCGACCCCCGCCTGTACTCTAGACAGGCTCTCCATTTTCCTCATACATTCTCGTTATTAGGACAGTTCAAAATGTAGTTATTTCCCTAACTAAACTCATCACTCTTTGTGGTGAACTTCCTGAGCTGAGCTGGAACTTCCAGCTCTTTTCTCTTTTCTGTCTAAAAATTATTATTACAAGGGTGTCTTTCATTTTTCTTAAAACCCATAGATGAGTGAGACCATTCTGCGTTTTTCTCTCTCTCTCTCTGACTTATTTCACTCAGCATAATAGATTCCGTGTACATCCATGTATAGGAAAATTTCATGACTTCATCTCTCCTGACAGCTGCATAATATTCCATTGTGTATATGTACCACAGTTTCTTTAGCCATTCGTCTGTTGAAGGGCATCTTGGTTGTTTCCAGAGTCTTGCTATGGTAAATAGTGCTGCAATGAATATAGGTGTAAGGAAGGGGTTTTTGTATTTTATTTTTGTGTTCCTAGGGTATATTCCTAGGAGTGGTATAGCTGGATCATATGGGAGCTCGATTTCCAGTTTTTGGAGGAATCTCCATATCGCTTTCCATAAAGGTTGAACTAGATGGCATTCCCACCAGCAGTAGATAAGAGTTCCTTTCTCTCCACATCCCCGCCAACACTGTTTATTCTCATTCTTTGTGATGTGTTGGGTGTGACGTGGTATATCATCATTGTTTTGATTTGCATCTCCCTGATGATTAGTGATGTGGAACATTTTTTCATGTGTCTTTTGGCCATGTGTATTTCTTCTTTGTCAAAGTGTCTGTTCATTTCTTCTCCCCATTTTTTGATGGGGTTAGATGTTTTTTTCTTGTAAAGTTCTGTCGGTGCCTTGTATATTTTGGAGATTAGCCCTTTATCTGATGGGTATTGGGTGAATAGTTTCTCCCACTCAGTGGGTGGCTCTTGTATCCTGGGCACTATTTCCTTTGAGGTGCAGAAGCTTCTCAGCTTAATATATTCCCATCTGTTAATCTCTGCTTTCACTTGCTTGGAGAGTGCAGTTTCCTCCTTGAAGATGCCTGTAATGTCCTGGAATGTTTTGCCTATGTACTGTTCTATATATCTTATGGTTTTGGGGCTGATATCGAGGTCTTTAATCCATTTGGATTTTATCTTCGTACATGATGTTAGCTGGGGGTCTAAGTTCAATTTTTTGCAAGTGGCTATCCAATTGTGCCAACACCACTTGTTGAAGAGGCTTTCCCTGCTCCATTTAGAATTTCCTGCTCCTTTATCAAAAATTAGGTGACTGTATGTCTGGGGAGCATTTTCTGAGTATTCAAGCCTATTCCACTGATCTGAGGACCTGTCCTTATTCCAATACCATGCTGTTTTGATGACTATTGCTTTGTAGTACAGTTTAACGTTGGGGAAAGTAATTCCTCCCATATTCTTTTTCCCAATGATTGCTTTAGCTATTCGAGGGTGTTTATTGTTCCAAGTGAATTTCAAAAGTGTCTGATCCACTTCTTTGAAGAATGTCATAGGTATCTTTAGAGGGATGGCATTAAATCTGTATAATGCCTTGGGGAGTATTGCCATTTTGATGATCTTAATCCTACCAATCCATGAGCAGGGTATGTGTTTCCATTTCCGTGTGTCCTCTCTTATTTCTTGGAGCAGAGTTTTATAGTTTTCCTTGTATAGGTCCTTCACATATTTAGTCAAGTTGATTCCAAGATATTTGAATTTGTGTGGCACTATTGTGAATGGGGTTGTTTTCCTAATGTCATTTTCATCCTTATTACTATTGGTGTATAGAAAGGCCATTAATTTTTGTGTGTTAATTTTGTAGCCTGCCACCTTGCTATATGAGTCTATTGTTTCTAGAAGCTTTTTGGTAGAGTCTTTAGGGTTTTCTAAATAGAGTATCATGTCATCCGAAAACAGTGAGAGCTTGACTTCTTCCTTTCCTATCTGGATTCCCTTGATAACCTTTTCTTTCCTAATCGCTATAGCAAGTACTTCCAGTGCTATATTGAATAGGAATGGTGAGAGAGGACAGCCTTGTCTTGTGCCAGAATTTAGAGGGAAGGCTTTTAGTTTTTCTCCATTGAGGATAATATTTGCCACTGGCTTGTGGTAGATGGCCTTCACTATATTGAGAAAGGTTCCCTCCATTCCCATCTTGTTGAGAGTTTTGATCAAGAATGGGTGTTGGACCTTATCAAATGCTTTCTCTGCATCTATTGATATGATCATGTGGTTTTTATTTTTCTTGTTATTGATGTTGTGTATTATGTTGTTAGATTTACGGATGTTGTACCAGCCTTGCATTCCTGGGATGAAACCTACTTGATCGTAGTGCATGATCTTCTTAACGAGGCATTGAATCCTATTTGCCAGGATTTTGTTGAGGATCTTTGCATCTGCATTCATCAGCGATATTGGTCTGTAATTTTCTTTTTTTGTAGCATCTCTGTCTGGTTTAGGTATCAAGGTGATGTTGGCTTCATAAAAGCTATTTGAAGTGTTTCTATTTGTTCAATTTCATGAAAGAGTCTTGCCAAGATTGGCAGTAGTTCCTCTTGGAAAGTTTGATAGAATTCATTAGTGAATCCATCTGGACCTGGGCTTTTGTTTTTCGGCAGACATTTGATTACTGTTTTAATTTCATCAATGGTGATGGGGGTGTTTAGATATGCTACATCCTCTTCCTTCAACCGTGGAAGATTATAAGAGTCCAAGTATTTATCCATTTCTTCCAGGTTCTCATTTTTAGTGGCGTAGAGTTTTTCAAAGTAGTTTCTGATTACCCTTTGAATCTCTGTCATATTAGTAGTGATCTCTCCTCTTTTATTCCTGATACGAGTTATCAAGTTTCTCTCTCTCTCCTTCTTTGTTAGGTTTTCCAGTGGTCTAGCAATCTTGTTTATTTTTTCAAAGAACCAACTTCTGCTTTCGTTGATCTTTCAAATTGTTTTTTGGGTTTCCACTTTGTTGATTTCTGCTCTCAGCTTTGTTATTTCCTTCTGTCTTCCTATTCTTGGGTCTTTTGTTGAGCATTTTCTACTTCTATTAGCTGTGTCATTAAGCTACTCAGGTAAGCTCCTTCTTCCTTCCTGATGTGTGCTTGCAAAGCTATAAATTTTCCTCTCAGTACTGCTTTTACTGTGTCCCATAAGTTCTGATAGTTTGTGTCTTTACTGTCATTTGTTTCCAGGAACCTTTTTATTTCCTCCTTGATTTCATCTCGGACCCACTGGTTATTGAGCATGAGGCTGTTTAACTTCCAGGTGTTAAAGTGTTTCTTCTGAGTCCCTTTGGAGTTCACAAATAATTTCAGAGCCTTGTGGTCAGCGAAGGTAGTCTGCAAAATTTCTATCCTCTTGATCTTATGGAGGTATGTTTTATGTGCCAGCATGTAGTCTATCCTGGAGAATGTCCCATGTATATTGGAGAAGAATGTGTGTCCAGGTTTCTGGGGATGGAGTGTCCTATATATATCCACTAGGCCTCTTTCTTCCATTTCTCTCCTCAGGTCTAGTATATTCTTGTTGTGTTTCAGTCTGGTTGACCTATCCAGTGTTGACAAAGCCGTGTTAAGTTCCCCCACAATTATTGTGTTGTTGTTGATATTATTTTTCAGATTTTCAACAGTTTTATTAAATATTTTGCTGGCCCCTCATTCGTTGCATATATGTTTAGGATAGTGAATTCTTCCTGCTCTACGTACCCCTTGATTAATATAAAATGTCCATCTTTGTCCCTTACAACCTTCCTGAGTATAAAGTTTGCATTATCTGATATTAGTATGGCCACTCCAGCTTTTTTATGGGTGTTGTTTGCTTGGATAATTTTTCTCCAGCCTTTTATTTTGAGTCTATGTTTGTTCTGACTATTCACGTGCGTTTCTTGTAGGCAGCAGATGGTTGGATTGAGTTTTTTGATCCATTTAGCCACTCTGTGTCTCTTAACTGGTGCATTTAGTCCATTGACATTGAGAGAAAGAATTGTCCTGGGATTTAATGCCATCTTTGTTTCGAAATTTGGTGTGTCTTTTGGGTAGTCTTGTCTTAGATTAGGTCTTTCAGTTTTTCTCTTAAGACTGGTTTTGTGTCTGTGAAGTTTCTGAGCTGTTTTTTGTCTGTGAAACCATGTATTCTTCCATCAAACTGGAAATTGAGTTTTGCTGGGTATAGTATTCTGGGTGAAGCATTCATTTCATTCAGTCTTGTCACAATATCCCACCACTGCTTTCTGGCATTGAGTGTTTCTGGTGACAGGTCTGCTGTAAATCTCAGGGAAGCTTGCTTGAACGTGATTTCCCCTTTTGATCTTGCTGTTTTCAGAATTCTGTCTCTATCTGTGGGATTTGTCATTGTGACTAGGATGTGTCTTGGGGTGGTTTTTCTGGGGTCTCTTTTGGTTGGTACTCTTCGGGCATGCAGGATTTGATCACATATATTCTTTAGCTCTGGAAGTTTCTCTTTAATGATGTTCTTGACCGTTGATTCTTCCTGGGAATTTTCTTCCTGTGTCTCTGGGACTCCAATGATTCTTAAGTTGTTTCTGTTGATCTTATCATAAACTTCTATTTTCATCTGTTCCCATTCTTTGACTAATTTTTCCATTGTCTGCTCATTTGCTTTAAATTTTTTTTCCAATCTCTCCTGCTGTATGGAATTGTTATGTATCTCATCTTCCACAGCACCAAGTCTATTCTCAGCTTCTGATACCCTGTCCCAGAGCTTATCCATTTTGTCATTCACTTCGTTTACTGACTTTTTCAGTCCTGTTAGTTGACATGTTATTTCAGTTTGGAGTTTTGTGATTTCTGTCTTCATATTTTCTTGGTTCTTATTAGTGTTCTGTTCAACTCGATCCATGGTTTCTTGGAGATCTTTGAGCATCTTCCATATTGCTAGTCTAAAGTCCTTATCTGAGAGGTTGATTAGTTGGTTGGTCATTATCTGGTCCTCAGAATTGTCATCTTCATTCTCTATGTCTGATGCTGGCCTGCGTTGTTTCCCCATTGTCACACTTGTATTGTGGGTTTTCTACGTGTTGTGGTGGTATTCATTGTCTATATGATGCAGGCAGCACACTCCTCTGGCTTCTCCCTTTCTGGATGGGCTGACTTGCCACTAAGGGAGGGGAGTCCTCCGTGGATGAAGCCTCACACTGGGTCAAATCTTAGGCCTGAGCATGCAACAGAGAAGACAGTCTGGAGAGAAATGTTTGCTTCTGTGATATAGCACCGTTCTTAGTGTAATTTTTCCTTCTTGTTGCAATGGTGTTCTTTCCTTAGAAATAGTTCATGGTTGTGTAGCGAAGCGTAGCGGCCGTGCTCCACTGGAGCCTCTTTTTGCCCCACTCGCAAGAGTTTCACGCAAGAGCACAGTAGACAGACATATACAGATCACACTCACAGTTTTTCACAGTTGGGCTCCACTGGGCCAGTGTACTTTCGTGGATTTTCCCTGCCTGGTGTCACACACAGGGAGCCCTGCTCTGAATATTTAGATGTGTTTCTTGCAGGCAGAAAAATATTGGATTAAATTTTCTAATCCATTTTGCCACTCTGTGTCTCTTAAATGGTACTTTTATTCCATTGGCATGAAGGAAGATTATTATCATAGGATTTTCTGACATTTTTCTATAGGAGTTTTGTGTGCTTGTGTGGATCTACTTTGCCTTAAAGTAGAAAATTCAATTATCGTTTTAAGGTTGAGTTTGAATCTGTGAAGTGTCTGAGCTGTTTATCTGTGAGGTTGTATATCCTTCCTTTAAACCTGAATGAAAGTCTTGCTGGATGAAGTGTTCTTGTGAAACATTCATTTAGTTGAGTTTTGTCACTATAGTCTACTCTACCTTTGGGCTTGGAGGGTTGCTTATTATAAATATGCAATAAATCTTAAATTTACTTCTTCATATGTAATTTCCCTTTTTGGTCTACTTCTTTCAGTGTTCTATCTCTATCTATGGTTTTCATCATTGTGACTAGGATGTGTCCTGGGTGCTTTTATTTAGATTTCTTTTAGCTAGTACTCTTCATGCATTCAAGATGTGGGTGAAAGCATTCTTTAGCTCTGAAAATTTCTCAGCAATGATGTCTTTGACTGTTACTTCTTCATAGGGGTTTTCTTCCTGGCCCTCTGGGACCCCAATGATTCTTATGTTGTTTCTGTTAAATTTATCCCAAATGTCTATTGTTGTTTTGCTTGTTTTGAGAATATTTTTCATCTTCTGTTTGTTTAATTTAGGGCTCTTTTCCAGTTTATTCTGCTGAATAGAGGTGTTATGCAGATAATTTTCTAGCTCACTGATTCTGCCCTTGGCAACTATTACTCTGAAGGTAAGGTTTTCCAGTGAGGTTTTCATTTCACCTGCCATGTTTTTTAGCCCTAATATTTGTTTGAAGTTTTCTCATTTCTATTCTCATATCCTCTTGAGTCTTATTTGCTCTTCATTTCATAGTTTCTTTGAGTTCTTTAAACAACCTTATCATTTTATCTCTATAGTCTTGATCAGAGAAGTTATGTAAGTTTCTAACATTGGTTGGGTCTTCAGAACTTGTATATTCTGTCCCAAGGTGTGTTTGGGTAGTGTGTTGTTTCTTCTTTGTGACCTATGTAATGTGATGCTGTTATTTATGTATTGTGGTAGTGCTACTTGACTAGAAGAAATGCCTGGCTTTGGAGTGTAGTGGAGCAGCTGTGCACTTAGCTGGGTTCACACACTTCTGTTCAACTCCAAGTTGAGCTTTTGTAATCCAAACTCTGCCCATAGTCCACAGCCAATCTTACCACTGTTGGTCAATAATCCATTGTTCTTGTTGTTGTTGTTTTCTTCTTTTTCCTGGCTATGATCTTGGCTCACACACCTCAGTTCAATTCAAAATGGCCCACCATAAAACTTTAAATTCATATGGTCACAAGTACAACCAACATCACCTTTTGCAAACCACTATTCATTCTGCTATATAAAATATAGCAAGTGAAACAATTTCGCTTCTCAAGTATTTCTGAGACAACCTCCACTACCACCACAATAATCAAATCAGTTAGCCTGTGACTCATAGGTAATTCAACCCTATACAGTGACCTCCTCTATGACTTTCAGCATCCAATCTAATCCTTTCAGCTACTCTGTCCTTCACTCACTTCACCTAGTTACAGATCCAGGTCTTCTTCTGAATGCCTGTGTTGTAAATGCTTTACTAAAATTTTGGAATAAAAGTTATCAGACCAAAAGAGATAGAACACAAATGTTGAAACTAAATGCAATCAAAGGTGTCAGAATTCCTGCTCAAATTCCAGTCTGCCTTCTACCCTCAAAATGAAGAGAATGACTTTTCTTCTCCTCCATGTTTCCCCTCCCTAGAAGCCACACACAAAGGCACAAACCCTCTTCAATCATACTCCAAAACAGGCAGTTCACAAATTATGTGTCTGTCAAAGACATCGACTTTTAGAAGGCCTTTCAGTTCTCTCTCCCAATATGGGATACCGCTTTGGCACAGATTGAACTCAAGGATCCATTCACAGGCTTTTAGCAATCAGAAATGTCTTTCAAAAGTAAATTGACACATTTACCAAATGTCTAGCAGCATTTAAACCCCTGTTTCATTCTCGTTTTGAACTCATCAAGACCAGAAGTTTAGAGCCTCATGTCACTCAGGACATGGCTAATATGGACGTTACTTTGTCATATAAATTACTTTTAAAAGAAATTTCAGAGGATGACATTCCAAGTTCTCTTGTAATTCAGTCCTACCCAGAGCCTGTAGCCAAATTAGATGCCAGGCCTATCCACAGAGAGACCCTGTTCTTTGTTTCTGACCTTCTACTCCTTGCATCACAGAGCTGTTTTTGAAGACTCTGCCCTGCAGTGCTGCAGCAAAAAGCTGATGACTCACCCTCAACGCCTGTTTTTTCTTCATTTTTTTGTGTGTGTCAGCTCTAGTTAGTCAATACAATGCCACTATAATGATCAGGAGACAGTAAAGAAAAGATTTGGTTTTATATGTTCTCATTTATTTATTTCAAAAATGTTAGGCTTTGCTGGACTTCACAAATCATTGGAATGCATTCATATTTTCTACAAGTTCAGGTACTCTCTAAGTGTTTCCATTATTTGGTCTCCCAGCATTGTATTTTTGACTTTTGCCACCTGTGAGGTACCATGTGAAGAAAAGCTCTTTCTGGAGGTACTTGACATCACTCAGGCCTTATATCCACCTGGATCCTATTGCTCTACAGGTGGAAGATGGACTCTCCTTCTAGAGCCCAGAGCCTGGGAGCTAAAATTTAGAGTCCCAAATTGGGTCAAAAGAGATGAAAAGAGTCTTCTACAGTCACTGAAAAAATAATAAGGTTATGTATGGGAGAGTGGAACTCTCAGAAAGTACAGACACATTTGAATGAACATGTCTAAATCACTTAAGAGAATTAGCATTGACATCTTGAACCAGCAAATTAAAGTGCCTGGTTGTCTCTGCCATATCTAGAAAATCCTAACTTATTGCTTCCTGCATGGCAGGAGCTCTGAGATAAGGCATCTGTGGCTCACAGGACACCCACACCAGGAAAGGTCTTGTGGAATGCCCTAAGCTAGCCATCAGAGCTTCTGGGAGACCAGGAAATTTTCCTCTAGTCTCCAGCACTAAATAAGTACCATGAAACATTTATTTCCTTTCTCCCCTACCCCCAAAAGGTCTATTTTTTTTTTACCAATAGGCCATTGTCTCATGCCCAGTTTCCATATCATTAGCTCTTTTAGCAACCATAGAATTTGGTGAATTTGTTTTGTAAAAATTAAAAAGCTAAGCAGTCTCTAAACTCCAGAGCCACACTGTTTTTCCCATGGCCCAAGGTGGAATCCAGCCTTATTAGGGGGTGCCAAGCTGAAGTAATCCACAGCATGCTTAACAAAGAGCAAGATCCACATCCTATGTAAGAAACTCTCCGCTGATCTGCAGCCCAGCTCTCTGGCTTATCCATATCCATTGGTGAATGCCCCCACACACATAAACTCACACACACAGACACACACATCCACTCCAGATCCAGAGTGCCAGCTACTTAATGCATTTTGTTTTATGGCAAGTGAATAGCCCCATTCCAATTTCTTCCTCATATAGCAGGTAGGAAGTGAGTTTTCATTGAAAGCACATCCTCCACTCTCCACGGATGCCTACATTTAGCCAAGAGCCCTGGGCGTGAGACTGCAAGATGAATAAAAGTTTGATTAGTTGGCTGATAGGCAGGGGGTGCTCAACTCATAATTGGCAAAACCAAGTCCTAGATCAGTGTTTGCCCCAAAAAACAAGTTGCCTTTGTTCTAAAATAGCCCTTCAGTGTCTAGTTTAAAAGACCAGTCCTTGTGACCCCTAATAACTCTTAGCAGGTTGCTTTATGCTTCTGATAGGAGCTGCAGCTCTTTGGCACATTTTAAATTACTACCAAGTGCTGTGTAGGCTGGGCCTTCTTCAAGGGGAAAAAATCAATCTGAGAGGAAAAACTATTCCTTAGCAACAAACGGAAAGGAAAGAGGCAATTGCTTTAATATAATCGGAGATGAAATCGTGCCTATCAAAGACAGAGCAAAAATAGCTTTTATCTGTTAAAGGTACCCAAGTTATACTTCATGGCAGTTAAAGAAACTCAGGCCTGGGGATGCTTGGCAACTATAGCAAGTAGCAACAGTGTGCAAAAGGGTGGCCTTCCATAGTTGGGGTGTTTGAGCCTCAAACACCCAGGATTCAGAAGAGGAGGAAGTAACAGTTACCCAAGCCACTTAGTTCATAAAGGCTTTTCCCCCCAACAACCTTGCCACATCTCCCCTTTTTTTATTTTATTTTTTATTATTTATTTTATTTTTCAGTTTAATTTTTTTAGTTTTATTATATCTTTATTTAAACAGTGATTTTTTGTTGGTTTGTTTTTGGGCCACACCCGGCAGTGCTCAGGGGTTACTCCAGGCTGTCTGCTCAGAAATAGCTCCTGGCAGGCATGGGGGACCATATGGGACACCGGGATTCGAACCAACCACCTCTGGTCCTGGATCGGCTGCTTGCAAGGCAATGCCGCTGTGCTATCTCTCCGGGCCCCATAAACAGTGATTTTTTTTAAACAACTATGACATGTAGGGCCCGGAGAGATAGCACAGTGGCGTTTGCCTTGCAAGCAGCCGATCCGGGACCAAAGGTGGTTGGTTTGAATCCTGGTGTCCCATATGGTCCCCCGTGCCTGCCAGGAGCTATTTCTGAGCAGACAGCCAGGAGTAACCCCTGAGCACCACCGGGTGTGACCCAAAAACAAAAAACAAAAAACAAAACAACAACAACAACAAAAAAAACCATGACATGTAGTCATGTAGTCAGTCACAAAAAGAACACCTCCCTTCTCCAATGCAACATCCCCACCATCAATGCCCCCCATCTCCCTCCATCCACAACCTCTGCCTGTATTCAAGACAGGTATTCTACTTCTCTCACTCAGTAACATTGTCATGGTAGTTCTCAGTGAATCATTTCTCTAACTGCACTCACACCTCTTTTAGGTGAGCTTCATATCGTAAGCCAGTTCTTCTGGCCCTCATCTCTGGGCATTATTACAATAATGTCTTTTATTTTTCTTAAAACCCATAGAAAAGTGAGACTATTCTGTGTGTGTCTCTCTCTCCCTCTGACTTATTTCACTTCTTTTACAGTCTCAATAAAGTAGGAAGGAAAGTAAGTTTAGGGAGCTGTGTAACTATGGTGATGGACCCATTGCCTCTACCAGGACTTTGTTTGTTGTACCTATAGATATGGCTGAAACTCAACAGAGTGCACTTAGCTACTAGAGTTTCATGTAAGAAAAAAGGTACAAATAGGTTACAGAATGTATAGTGAATTTCCAGGTAGAAAAATAAAAGAAAAGAAGAGAAACAATGTTAAAGCAATGGTACAGAGCTGGAGCAATAGTATACAAGGGAAGGCACTGAAGCTCAGTGGTGATACTATTGTTCAAATTTCTGGTACCACATGTGGTCCCCTGAGCACCACTGGGTATGGCACCAAGAAGAAAAATATACAGAAAGTAAGGTAAAGAAACAAAACTCCTGACAATGAGGAGTTGTATGTAGTTATTAAATGCATGATGCATAAGTGCAACACACACACAACTCTAGTTTGTGTAACAATTGAGATTGATAGTGACCTATTTATATTCCCCTTGTCATTCTTCTCTGCTTGGTTTAATATGGGTTCAAACCAAACTTTCTGCTCTCCTGAAAAATCTATTCACATCTCAACAACAGTATAATTTGGAACTTAATGTATGTTTTGTAAAGAAACATGCACCTTACCAAACTCCTTAAATCTCAATTTAATATTTAACGTCTCACCTTTCAGTCCAGGAATCTCAGTCCTCTTTTAATCTTATTCCTATAATATAATCCCTCAGTTTGGAAATTTTCTTTTCTTTTCTTTTATGCTTTTGTTTTTTGGGGGGCCACACCCGGTGATTCTCAGGGTTTATTCCTGGCTATGAGCTCAAAAAGTGCTCCTAGCTTGGAGGGACCATATGGGACACCGAGGTCTAAAGGAAAGCAGAATACTGGTGAATGATATAAGTTCCTAGAGTTTACTTAGGGATGCTAAGTAAACGATCATGCTTAACACAGTAGAGATTCAGAGAAAACTCAGGGAGAATCAGTGAGTAGGTCAAATGTATGCAGGTTCTGTGAGCCAGAGCAGAGATCATATAGGCAGTTCAAATCACAGGGCAAAAATTGACTTCAGTGGGCCAGAGAGAGATTAGCCAAAATGAGGTCATATTTAGTAACTAAAATTCACGTCTCCAACCCCGCCTCCCAGTACCACTGATTAAAAAACCAATCTGCTTTCTCATAATCTATCTCCTCTGGTCAGAACCTCAAAACAAAGAAACAAACCAGATATAACACGCAATACAGGAGATATAGAGCTAGATCTGCAAATAGTTCGGATCACCCACCTGAAAGGTAGAGAGCCAATGGAAACTCCACCAGCTTCCAGAACAGTAATTTCTGCTGAGTGGGGCTCTTTCAGCTGGATCTAGTTCTTTCTGCTATATACCCCATTTTAGGTGCAGGAAAAGAATCTAATACAAAGAAAAAGATCTTGGTAGATGGCCATTGTACTATCTGATTTAAATGATTTTATTCATACCTCTACCCTCAAGATAGTTTTGTGTAATAATGATAAGTATCAAAATTTACATAGAATTTTAAACATGCCAGATATATAACTGCTTTGTATTTATTGACTCATGACTACTGTTATTGATCTCTTTCTACAACACTTAAACTTGACTTTGAACTTGTCTTTGCTGTCACCTCTTCAGAAAAAAGATCCTACTACAAAATCTGGCACATGAGCAAGCACAGAATACAGCTACCCTGACTGTCATTAACTTCTTCTTGTCTAGTTTAGTCTATATAATCTATATCTGAAAGCCCAGAATGCTGACAAGAGGATCTATTCCTATAGGTGATTTTTATTCTCAAGTCAATTCAGACACTAGTTTTGTGACCATGTTGACATAGTCAAGCATGTCTATTCAAATGTCAGATATATAACATTCATTTACTCAGTGAATCAACAAATTATGTGAATGGGCTAGACATGAACTAAATACTAGGGATACAAAATAAATGAATGAAAACCTTACTTTCTCTTAAGAGCAGGTCCTCCCCCACTTGTCTCCCCAGCGTGAAGAGGAAGAGGGCTGTAAGAGTCTCTCACCTATACAGAGGGTTTGAATGGAATGCAAGTTTCCATCTAAGCCTTTGAAAGGGTAAAATTTAAAAGGATAAAATTAAAATGTGGCTCCACTTAGAAGCAGCATATGGAAAACTATCTATGACTCAGCCACCTGACCTTCCTGAGCCTCCAGGAAGAATAGGGTGATGGTGGGGACCAGGCGAGGGCATCTGTACTCCTCTCAGGTAAATAATTCATTTCCTTGAAACACGTCATCTATGGAGAAAAGAGTTTTTTGAATAGGATCATTCTTGATATTTCTATTTAGTGACAATGTTTCTTCAGGGCTACTAGTCATTCTCTGGGCAGCATTTTAGGTCATGTGCTTGGACTTGCCCTTAAATGATTAGACTTTGAAGAGACAGAAAATTAGGTCAGAGTTACCATGGTATGACATTTGCAGGTTTTTGTGAGGTCAATCTGCTGGACACTTTCTCCTCTCAAGCTGGGTACCCCAAAAGCACACTGTATAGCCAGCCATACTAGGAAGAATGTGACATATACAGTTTGAAACTCTCCTTAACTGAAAATAAAGGTTTGTGGTTAAGAATCAGAATTTTATAAAACACGGATATAAAACTTTACATTTTAAAAATTAGAGAAGGGCTGGGAGTAATCTAAAATACTAGAATACATTCCTGTTTAAACAAGAACCTAAATTGGATTTAAGCACCGCAGGTTTCACAAACACTGCCTGGCTTAGGCCTGATGGCCTGTCCCAACAGTGAAATTGTGACCCAACAGTGAAATTGAGGGCACACACGCCAGGGCTGAGTATCACTGGTAGTGGCCCCTTACATCTCAAACTCTGCTGGGGAGCCCCTAAAAAAATAGAGAAAACAAAAAATGTAAGACAAGACATAAAGAAATGCTCTATGTAAGTGGTGCTATGACTTTCTCATCTGCAAGCCAAGAGTAAAGGAAACACAGCTTTGTAGAAAACAGTTTGAACCCTGAGATAGACTGAATTTTTCCCTGAGCATATCCCTGTCCATCTTTTAATGTTAGACCTCTGGTCTCTAGACCTGTGAGAAAATACATTTTTTATTGTCTTATACCACTGGATTGGGAAATTGTTTCCTCAGTACTAGAAAGCTACTACAAGGGCCATGAACCCCAAATCCAATTTGCTTAATGATAAATTTTACCATCCCAAACAAATTTTAGGTTTATATCACCTTAGAGAGGAGACCTACAAATAATAGCATTAGTCTTTGTCCCATATTCCCCCAGCCAACCAATCTAAAAACCAACCAATCTAAGAAAAATAAAAGACTTAGCCTTTTAAAGATATCTCCTCTCAAACTGAAGAAGAGCATCATTCAGGGGGATAATAAAGAAACAGAGGATCTGGGGAAATGTTTGCCTTTATCAAACTGGTCCTCTCTGTCAACACTGAGAGCTGAGATGATATCTCAGTGCAAATAGAAAGAGGACTCCCTTCCAGGCAGTTACTTACAAGAGCATCATTGAATAACAATCTCAAGAGTATGCTTTCTCTGTCATTCAAAAATCTCCTACATAGCTAAAAAGATAAAGCAGACTTTCACTTCCTCAAAATCAAATGGGCATTTCCTGTGTTTTCATTTTCTTCATGTCCCTTTTCAGTGCTCCCAGACCTCCAGATCCATAGTAGTTCTTAATCAGGAAGCTCACCAGTCATCCTGATGATCAGTCCTAGCTCTGACATGTGACCATGTTCAGTCTCTGAGAAAGCCCCAAATACTCCTTTCCTCCTCTCATTTCAAAAACCTTTTCAAACTGGGCTTGTCTTTGAAGCCAGCTGGAATCATTCTGTGGTCCACTCCTCAGCACCTGTTTCCATGTGTAGAGAGGTCATGTGGAAGGGTGGGGAAAATGTTGGAAGGAGAGTTACTTCTCACTGAAACCGTCAGAATGATTGGTTGCAAGCAACAACAGAAGACCCAAAGTCAAAGTGCTTTCTTCACAAAGCAATGATTTCTTATTACTTGGAGTCAAGAAATGAGTGGCTCCAGGCCAGCATAAATCAGCAGCACAAGAAGGTATTGTGGATCCAGGTTCTTACCATCTGTTCTGCTCAGTCCCAAGATGATTGACCAAATAAATGCAAGACACGTGAGAGTGGAAATCAGTCCCATAATGGACTTCATGTTTGTCTAGATAGAGAGTACACAAAGTAAACAGTTTCCACTGACTATAGGATGCAAGTCCTTCCCATTTGTTAAATTGAGCCAATTTAGGAAACAAGTCTCTCTGGCCCTAACAACCACTTGAGTGATGCCCTTATGGGACTGGCTCTCACTTACATGTTCCTTCTTTTGAGCTGGCAGGAGTAGAACTAAACAATATGGAGATTCTGATAGGCAAGGGGAAACATATTGGGAAATTGTGTTGGCACTCAGGACTCTCCAGGGTATGAGTCCTGGTTCTGCTTCTTCCACTTGTGACCATGAACAATTTATCTGAGCCATCTGTCTCTCATCTTTATGTAAAAGAAGGAGAAATATCAGCCCCACAGAAGGATCATAAGAGATCAAAGAAATGAAAGTGCAGAGGGCACTGTGAGATTTATACAAAAAATATGCATATGGGGTGAAACTTCCACCATGTTTATCTCAGTAATGTCCTGCACCACAAAGGGGGCTGACTCAGCTCAATCCAGGTTCCAACATACTTAGAAAAAGAGGTCCCAAGGTAAAAGTGCCAGATTTCAACAAAAATACATGATACCATTTAGTGACATTTTCATTTCCGATAAACAATAGTATTAAATATGCCACCACTACTACATAGATCATGTATCAAAAAACAGCCTATTTTTCATCCGGGAGGTCTATTGGGAGACATCTGGTCCAAAGGGCTGGACTTGGATTACTGATCTACTTGTTTCTTCCTTGGTCAGGGAAGCAATCTCTTCTGATCCCACAAACTTCTAAGGTACCCCTAAAGTCACCCTTCCCATTTCCAGGGTTAGCTTTGTTCCCAGTGTCATTCAGTTCCTAACACAGGAGTCCTGTCAACTTGACCCTTCTCCATTCAGTCTACCTCCCAGGTTGCAGAATATCCCTGCCCAGTACATCCCAAGACTCTCCTTCTTTACCTTCTCAGCCCAGCATACCTTCCATGCTGCACTTGTCTAGCCCCCAAGTATCAATTCATGTCTTCTGAAGCCTACCTTTCACACAAAAGTGATTTATTTTAAGCATTAATCATTATATTTTTGTTCAAAAGCCCCCCCTAACTGCCATGGTTCTAAAAATAAAACCTAAGGTGAGTGTCTGAACTGGACTAACCTTCCCCAAATCAGCATCAAGCTCCATGGCCTCTTCTCTGATCTCTTCTCCTCACTGATCTCTTCTCATACTCAATATGCTACATTCAGTATCATCTCTGTCTGGACCTAGATTCACTGTCCCTTTGCCTAGTGTGTTTCATTTCATTGCTAGGTGACATGGTTTCTCATATTCTCCAGTGACGTTTATAAGTAGCCCTCACAACTCATTCCCTTCTTCCTCCTTACCCTTGGTTTTCTTGGTACCAATATTAATTTATGATATCAGCTTATTTATTTTGGTTTTGTTTTGGAGATCATATTCAAAACCAGTGGATCTTCAGGTTTATTCCTGACTCAGTGCTCAGGAATCACTCCTGTTTCAACTCAGAGGAACAGATGCAGTGTCAGGGATTGAATTGCTGCAAGGCAAGTTCCTAGTTTACTTTTGTTCCCCAGTAAAAATATAATTTCTAAACCTAACTAAAGCGTTTAAATCCATAGAGCAATGTTTTACAGGGTAATTTCTCAAGAAAAATTTATTGAAGAACAGAGAATTTAGCTCAGCAATAGATAGAACATAAGCCTCATATATGCGAGGTCCTAAGCTGGATCCCAGAGAGAAAAGGAGTAAGAGGAGGAGGAGATGGAGGAGGAAGTTAATATGCAAGATATAACATGTGTACCTAAACTGCTGCTAGGTAGCCAACTGGTTATATGTTACTATTGAGCTCTTGAAATGAATTTGATGCTTGTTCAAACTGAACTACACATGTAAAATACACACCTAATACAGAATACTCCTTTGAAAAAAAAGAATGTTAAAATATCTCATAATTCAATGCACTGATTGCATATTCAAATAATATTTGAACTATAATGGATATATAAAGCATTATTCAAATTTACTGCACTATTTATTTTTTTCTTTTTCTTTTTTTTTGATTTTTGGGCCACACCCGGTAATGCTCAGGGGTTACTCCTGGCTATGTCTCAGAAGTTGCTCCTGGCTTGGGGGACCATATGGGACACCGGGGGATCGAACCACGGTCAGTCCAAGGCTAGTGCAGGCAAGGCAGGCACCTTACCTTTAGCGCCACCGCCTGGCCCCTATTTTTTTCTTTATTTGATGTGACTGTTAGAAAATAATTTTAGTATGTTCTTGCTTTTCTGGGTAATATACCTGATATTTCTACCAGGCAGTGCAGTCTATACCCTATACTATAGAGTACATAGAATGCTTTAGACATGTCCAGTCACACACCTAAACACCTAACATGCTCCTTTCTCTACCTTCTTACCCAGGCCCAGGACATCTTAGGCTGTTCAAAGAAACTCTAGCATCTCTTTAATTAAAGAAACAAATCTAGCTTTGTGCAGTGGCAGTATCATAGCCAATGAGGTTTATCCAAGGTGCGATTATTGCTAATTGAAAACTTTTCCCAATACCCTCCCCCAAAAGAAATAAATCTTATATTTTAAACTATAGGAAGGCATCTGTATTAAGCAAAATTATCCAAAGAAATAGAACCAATAAAGTTTATATCAGATGTGTGGGGCTGGAGTGGTGGTGCAAGTGGTAGGGTATTTTCTTTGCATGCACTAACCTAGGACCGACAGTGGTTCGATTCCCCAGCATCCTATAGAGTCCCCCAAGCCAGAAGCTATTTCTGAGGGCATAGCCAGGAGTAACCCTTGAGTGTCACTGGGTGGCCCAAAAAACAAACAAACAAAAAGAATTTTTATCAGGTGTGTGTGTGTCCATAGAGAGAGAAGAATGGGACAGAGAGCAGAGAGACAGTTGGTGTACATATATTTTCTATTTCAACTGTCAACAGATTAGATGATGCCTACCCACTTTGGAACCAGTAATTTTTTAAACTTCATCAACTGACCTTAATGTTAATGCTTTCCAGAAATACCCCTCAATTTACAGCCAGGAATCATTTTTTACCAGATATCTGGACATATTTTAGTCCACTCAAGTTGACACATAAAATAAACCACCCTAGCATTATGCATAATATGGAAAAGAGAAGAAAATATAATGCTGCTTCCTTAGGAACCATGGTTGGTGCTGTTGTTGGTTTTCTTTTTTGCCACTATTCTTTATCTCTAGTTAAGTTATCTGATATATTAAAAGCTACCCAGATAAAAACACTCTGCTTCCCTCTTCATTTGTAACTTGCCTGCCTTTACTGTCTTCAGTATTAAATGACTGATCAACCGGCAGTCTTGCTCTCCATCTCAGTAGCTTTAGGGCAAAGCCAAAGAGAATTGACTTAAAATGTCAAATGAATCATGGTGCCAAAATGATTTATATCTACCTTACAATAGAGTTAATTCAGTTCACCTCCTCTGACTTGCCTTTGCACTTCCTGGAGTCTGAGATTACATTTATTAACCTGTGATAGAAATGAGATCTAGAGAGTGGCTCCATAACCTGCTGGGTGGGAGGACCTTTGAGGCTCTAAATGAATCTCTAATTTTTTTATATTAAATCCTAGTCAGAGAATTTCCAGAGAAAGGATTTTTCAGTCTTGACTTTAAATTCTGGAAGAAAAAGGACTGAGAAGGAAAGAAATCAAGGAGAGAAGGAAGTAAAAGATAAAAGGAAGTACCTTATTTTCCGGCGTATAAGATGACTTTTGAAACAAACAAGAAAAAGTCAACCGAAAATAGAGGTCGCCATATACGCTGAGTATATCCCGAAAAATGTTTCAATATGCCGCTAAATGAAAATTGTCTGGATATTGCCACAAAACGAATTTTCCAACTCGATCCTGCACCAATCACTGCAAGGCTGCTCAGACCGCCTCTCTAACTCAGCCAATCCAAGCAGGCTTTTTATGCATGCAAATTAGACAATATTCTGTACCCGAATCTACACTGTAAAAAGCCTGCTCAGATTGACCAGAATCAGAGAGGAAGTCTACTACAGTATAACCTTTGAACCTTTGCTTGCTGTGATTGGCTCACTGTGGTACATACAGTTGCAGCACACGAACATTCCGTCTGATACAGCGAATATAGTCCTAAACCTATGTTTTAACTGCAAAATTAGGGGGTCGTTTTATACGCCCAGTCATATTATACATCAGCAAAGACGGTATTTGGGGAACCGGAGTCAGAGGCCTTCCTATACTGATGATGTGGGGCAGTAGTATGTATCCAAAGCACAGATTCAACAACACTGAAAACATGATATCTAAAATATAACTATAGAACATTGAACTGTGCTTGCCAAAGTCATATGCCATAGAAGGTAGGGGAGGATGACAGGCAACATAGAACATTGATCATTGGAATGTGACATTGCTGGTGGGATCAGTGTCAAAATATTAAATGCCTTAAAACTCAATGACTGAAAATCACAGTTCTTTAAATAAAAATAAATTTTAAATTAATATTTTGTGATAACTCCAGAATAATTTGGGGATGAGGATAGGGAAGATATGAAGCTGACCTGAAGAATATATGAAAATTCAAAATTTTTTCACAATTTTATTGAGTCATTACAATTTATAATGCTACTAATAAAAGCTTCAGGCATACAATATTCTAACACCACACCCACCACCATCTCTCTACCAATGTCCCAAGCCCCTCCCATTTATATCTGTTAGCATGCTCAATTCTATATTCCAGTCCTCTGGTTGTTTCTTTATCATTTGTGATTCCCATATTACATTTCTTTATATCCCACATATCTGAGTGAAATAATGTTGTATATAGATTCATCTGTATGTAGGTATATCATATATTTTTGATTACTTTAATGAACATTATATTATTTAGTTCCATCCATTTGCTGGCAAGTTTCATGATTTTATCTTTTTTTTCTTTTTTTTTCTTTTGTTATATAAAATATTTACTTAAGCACCATGATTACAAGCATGATTGTAGTTGGGTTTCAGTCTAATAGCTGAGTAGAACTCCCTTGCGTATATATACCATAGTTTAATTATCTACCCATCTGTTCTTAGACAATTGAGTTATTTCCAGATCTTAGCTATTTTGACAGTGCTGTAATTAAAATATGAACATGGTTGTCTTTTCAAAGTTGTTTTGGGGTCCTGGAGTAGACGATAATAAGTGTAATTTCTGGGCTAACTGGAAGCTCAGTTCTTTTTTTTTTTTAATTTTATTTATTTTATTATTTTTTTTTAGTAGAAATGAATTTTTTTTTATTTAAACACCTTGATTACATACATGATTGTGTTTGGGTTTCAGTCATAAAAGGAACACCACCCATCACCAGTGCAACATTCCCATCACCCAAGTCCCAAATCTCCCTCCTCCCCACCCAACCCCCGCCTGTACCCTAAACAGGCTCTACATTTCCCTCATACATTCTCAATATTAGGACAGTTCAAAATGTAGTTATTTCTCTAACTAAACTCATCACTCTTTGTGGTGAGCTTCCTGAGGTGAGCTGGAACTTCCAGCTCTTTTCTCTTTTGTGTCTGAAATTTATTATTGCAAGAATGTCTTTCATTTTTCTTAAAACCCATAGATGAGTGAGACCATTCTGTGTTTTTCTCACTCTCTCTGACTTATTTCACTCAGCATAATAGATTCTGTGTACATCCATGTATAGGAAAATTTCATGACTTCATCCCTCCTGACAGCTGCATAATATTCCATTGTGTATATGTACCACAGTTTCTTTAGCCATTCGTCTGTTGAAGGGCATCTTGGTTGTTTCCAGAGTCTTGCTATGGTAAATAGTGCTGCAATGAATATAGGTGTAAGGAAGGGATTTATGTATTGTATTTTTGTGTTCTTAGGGTATATTCCTAGGAGTGGTATAGCTGGATCGTATGGGAGCTCGATTTCCAGTTTTTGGAGGAATCTCCATATTGCTTTCCATAAAGGTTGAACTAGACGGCATTCCCACCAGCAGTGGATAAGGGTTCCTTTCTCTCCACATCCCCGCCAGCACTGTTTGTTCTCATTCTTTGTGATGTGTGCCATTCTCTGTGGTGTGAGGTGGTATCTCATTGTTGTTTTGATTTGCGTCTCTCTGATGATTAGTGATGTGGAGCATTTCTTCATGTGTCTTTTGGCCATTTGTATTTCTTCTTTGTCAAAGTGTCTGTTCATTTCTTCTCCCCATTTTTTGAATGGGATTAGATGGTTTTTTCTTGTAAATTTCTGTCAGTGCCTTGTATATTTTGGAGATTAGCCCTTTGTCTGATGGGTATTGGGTGAATAGATTCTCCCACTCAGTGGGTGGCTCTTGAATCCTGGGCACTATTTCCTTTGAGGTGCAGAAGCTTCTCAACTTAATATATACCCATCTGTTAATCTCTGTTTTCACTTGCTTGGAGAGTGCAGTTTCCTCCTTGAAGATGCCTGAAGTCTCAATGTCCTGGAGAGTTTTGCCTATGTGTTGTTCTATATATCTTATGGTTTGGGGTCGGATATCGAGGTCTTTAATCCATTTGGATTTTACCTTCGTACATGATGTTAGCTGGGGGTCTAAGTTCAATTTTTTGCAAGTGGCTAGCCAGTTGTGCCAACACCACTTGTTGAAGAGGCTTTCCTTGCTCAATTTAGGATTTCCTGCTCCTTTATCAAAAATTAGGTGATTGTATGTCTGGGGAACATTTTCTGAGTATTCAAGCCTATTCCACTGATCTGAGGGTCTGTCCTTATTCCAATACCATGCTGTTTTGATAACTATTGCTTTGTAGTAAAGTTTAAAGTTGGGGAAAGTAATTCCTCCCATATTCTTTTTCCCAATGATTGCTTTAGCTATTCTAGGGTGTTTATTGTTCCAAACAAATTTCAAAAGTGCCTGATCTACCTCTTTGAAGAATGTCATAGGTATCTTTAGAGGGATAGCTTTGAATCTGTATAACGCCTTGGGGAGTATTGCCATTTTGATGATGTTAATCCTGCCAATCCATGAGCAGGGTATGTGTTTCCATTTCCACGTGTCCTCTATTATTTCTAGGAGCAGAGTTTTATAGTTTTCTTTGTATAGGTCTTTCACAATTTTAGTCAAGTTGATTCCAAGATATTTGAGTTTGTGTGGCACTATTGTGAATGGGGTTGTTTTCTTAATGTCTATTTCTTCCTTATTACTATTGGTGTATAGAAAGGCCATTGATTTTTGTGTGTTAATTTTGTAGCCTGCCACTTTGCTATATGAGTCTATTGTTTCTAGAAGCTTTTTGGTAGAGTCTTTAGGGTTTTCTATGTAGAGCATCATGTCATCTGCAAACAGTGAGAGCTTGACTTCTTCCTTTCCTATCTGGATTCCCTTGATATCTTTTTCTTGCCTCATCCCTATAGCAAGTACTTCCAGTGCTATGTTGAATAGGAGTGGTGAGAGAGGACAGCCTTGTCTTGTGCCAGAATTTAGAGGGAAGGCTTTTAGTTTTTCTCCATTGAGGATAATATTTGCCACTGGCTTGTGGTAGATGGCCTTAACTATATTGAGAAAGGTTCCTTCCATTCCCATCTTGCTGAGAGTTTTGATCAAGAATGGGTGTTGGACCTTGTCAAATGCTTTCTCTGCATCTATTGATATAATCATGTGGTTTTTATTTTTCTTGTTGTTGATGTTGTGTATTATGTTGATAGATTTACGGATATTAAATCATCCTTGCATTCCTGGGATGAAACCTACTTGATCGTAGTGGATGATCTTCTTAATGAGGTATTGAATCCTATTTGCCAGGATTTTGTTGAGGATATTTGCATCTGCAGTCATCAGCGATATTGGTCTGTAATTTTCTTTTTTCGTAGCATCTCTGTCTGGTTTAGGTACCAAGGTGATGTTGGCTTCATAAAAGCTATTTGGGAGTGTTTCCACTTGTTCAATTTCATGAAAGAGTCTTGCCAGGATTGGTAGTAGTTCCTCTTGGAAAGTTTGATAGAATTCATTAGTGAATCCATCTGGGCCTGGGCTTTTGTTTTTGGGCAGACTTTTGATTACCATTTTTATTTCATCAATGGTGATGGGGGTGTTTATATATGCTACATCCTCTTCTTTCAACCGTGGAAGATTATAAGAGTCCAAGAATTTATTCATTTCTTCCAGGTTCTCATTTTTAGTGGCGTACAGTTTTTCAAAGTAGTTTCTGATTACCCTTTGAATCTCTGTCATATCAGTAGTGATCTCTCCTTTTTCATTCCTAATACGAGTTATCAAGTTTCTCTCTCTCTCTTTCTTTGTTAGGTTTGCCAGTGGTCTATCAATCTTGTTTATTTTTTTGAAGAACCAGCTTTTGCTTTCGTTGATCTTTCAGATTGTTTTTTGGGTTTCCACTTCGTTGATTTCTGCTCTGAGCTTTGTTATTTCCTTCTGTCTTCCTATTTTTGGGTCCTTTTGTTGAGTACTTTCTAGATCTATTAGCTGTGTCATTAGGCTACTCAGGTAAGCTCCTTCTTCCTTCCTGATGTGTGCTTGCAAAGCTATAAATTTTCCTCTCAGTACTGCTTTTGCTGTGTCCCATAAGTTCTGATAGTTTGTGTCTTTATTGTCATTTGTTTCCAGGAACCTTTTGATTTCCTTCTTGATTTCATCTCGGACCCACTGGTTATTGAGTATGAGGCTGTTTAACTTCCAGGTGTTAAAGTGTTTCTTCTGAGTCCCTTTGGAATTCACAAATAATTTCAGAGCCTTGTGGTCAGCAAAGGTAGTCTGCAAAATTTCTATCCTCTTGATATTATGGAGGTATGTTTTATGTGCCAGCATGTAGTCTATCCTGGAGAATGTCCCATGTACATTGGAGAAGAATGTGTATCCAGGTTTCTGGGGATGGAGTGTCCTATATATATCCACTAGGCCTCTTTCTTCCATTTCTCTCCTCAGGTCTAGTATATTCTTGTTGGGTTTCAGTCTGGTTGACCTATCCAGTGTTGACAAAGCAGTGTTGAGGTCCCCCACAATTACTGTGTTGTTATTGATATTGTTTTTCAGATTTGTCAACAGTTGTTTTAAATATTTTGCTGGCCCCTCATTTGGTGCATATATGTTTAGGAGAGTTATTTCTTCCTGCTCTACATACCCCTTGATTAATATAAAATATCCATCTTTGTCCCTTACAACTTTCCTGAGTATAAAGTTTGCATTATCTGATATTAGTATGGCCACTCCAGCTTTTTTATGGGTGTTGTTTGCTTGGATAACTTTTCTCCAGCCTTTTATTTTGAGGCTATGTTTGTTCTGACTATTCAGGTGCATTTCTTGTAGGCAGCAGAAGGTTGGATTGAGTTTTTTGATCCATTTAGCCACTCTGTGTCTCTTAGTCCATTGACGTTGAGAGAAAGAATTGTCCTGGGATTTAATGCCATCTTTATATCGAAATTTGGTGTGTCTTTTGGTCAGTCTTGTCTTAGATTAGGTCTTTCAGTTTTTCTCTTAAGACTGGTTTTGTGTCTGTAAAGTTTCTGAGCTGTTTTTTGTCTGTGAAACCATGTATTCTTTCGTCAAACCGGAAAGTGAGTTTTGCTGGGTACAGTATTCTAGGTGAAGCATTCATTTCATTCAGTCTTGTCACAATATCCCACCACTGCTTTCTGGCATTTAGTGTTTCTGGTGACAGGTCTGCTGTAAATCTCAAGGATGCTTGCTTGAATGTAATTTCCCCTTTTGATCTTGCTGTTTTCAGAATTCTGTCTCTATCTGTGGGATTCATCATTGTGACTAGGATGTGTCTTGGGGTGGTTTTTCTCGGGTCTCTTTTGGTTGGTACTCTTCGAGCATGCAGGATTTGATCACATGTTTTCTTTAGCTCTGGGAGTTTCTCTTTAATGATGTTCTTGACCGTTGATTCTTCCTGGAAATTTTCTTCCTGGGTCTCTGGGACTCCAATGATTCTTAAGTTGTTTCTGTTGATCTTATCATAGACCTCTATTTTCATCTTTTCCCATTCTTTGACTAATTTTTCCATTGTCTGTTCATTTGTTTTAAGTTTTTTTTCCAATCTCTCCTGTTGTATGGAATTGTTATGTATCTCATCTTCCACAGCACCAAGTCTATTCTCAGCTTCTGATACCCTGTCCCAGAGCTTATCCATTTTGTCATTCACTTCGTTTACTGATTTTTTCAGGCCTGTTATTTGACATGTTATTTCAGTTTGGAGTTTTGTGATTTCTGTCTTCATATTTTCTTGATTTTTATTAGTGTTCTGTTCTATTCTATTCATGGTTTCTTTGAGTTCTTTGAGTATATTCCATATTGCTACTCTAAAGTCCTTATCTGAGAGATTGATTAGTTGGTTGGTCGTTAACTGGTCATCAGAATTGTCATCTTCATTCTCTATGTCTGATGCTGGCCTGCATTGTTTCCCCATTGTCACACTTGTATTGTGGGTTTTTCTACGTGTTGTGGTGGTATTCATTGGTTATATGATGCAGGCAACACACTTCTCTGGCTCCGCCCTTTCTGGATGGGCCGACTTGCCTCCAAGGTAGGGGAGTCCTCCGTGGATGAAGCCTCACACAGGATCAAATCTTAGGCCCAAGCACGCAGCAGAGAAGACAGTCTGGAGAGAAATTCTTGCTTCTGTGATCCAGTACAGTTCTTAGTGTGGTTTTTTTCTTCTTGTGATGGTGTTCTTTTTTTAGAAAGAGCGCACGGCTGCATAGCAAAGTGGAGCTAAGTGCCTTCTGGAGCCTCTTTTCAGCCCACTCTCAGGAGGTTTACGCAACAGGATAGCAGAGAGACACACACAGGCAGCACTCACAGTTTTTCACAGTCGGGCCCCACTGGTCTGTGAGGAGCCGGGAGAGTAGAACTCCCCCAGTGTTGCTATGCATTGCCTGCTTGCCTTCATGCCTGCCTGATTGTGAAGAATGGGAACCGAAACCAGAAAGTCTGCAAAGGACAGGCCAACAGGATATACGCAGCTCTAAAAAAAAATATGTCAGGGACAAACAGTTCTTGCCAGTTCTCACTGTGATCAAGAAATCATGGCCATGAAAAAGGAAATAGTGTCATACAGGTTTATGAGTACCAGTAACAAAACCTTTTACATCAGTAGCATAAAGAACAACATGTTACTTAAGAATTTAACTGTTGGTCTCTGGTAATCTGTAACTGTCATCTGAAAATGTGTATGTGACATCCGTGATTTGTGGTTTTTTCACTCAGCCCCACTAACTTCACCCGGCTCTACTGAGGGCTGTGAGCAAAAGACTAATCTGGCGAAATATGATTGGTGATAGCCATGCCTTTCCCTACCCCCGCTTCCCCATCGCTGAAAAGTATATAATCACATCCTGCCTGAAATAAAGCTGCTCTTGATTTCTCTTTTGATCTCATGAGTCATTACTAACTTTTGCCTCCACAGGTACTCAGAAGAGCACGAACCCTATCACGTTGTGTGGCTCTCCACAGGTTTCCTCACTGCTGGCCAGTGTAGGATAGGGCCCCCGATATTGGGGTCCCCTCTGGGAAGCCACATCTGGCGCCAAACGTGGTTTTCCTGCTCTTCTCCCTCGTCGCCGGTCGTTCCCGGGAATTCTCCGCGTCTCCCTTTTCTTTCCGTGAAGGGTGAGTTTCCCTTGCGCAGACGCGTTAAGAATTTCATGCATGCATCCCTCAGGGTGACTCTTCGTCTCCCTCCCAGGCGACCCCCGCCTTCTGGCCTCTCGTCCGTTGGGACCCCATATATCTTTCCTCTCCCTCCTCTTTCTTTTCGCTATGGGCTCTACACTCAGTACCGAGGAAAAATTCGTTCAATCCCTTCAGGATGAACTTATATCCAGGAAGGTTCATGTTTCTAAGGCAGACCTTTATCAATTTTTCAACATCCTTCATAAAGCTTCCCCTTGGTTTGTGTTTACCGCCCCTAAGATCGCCCGTTCCACTTGGTTGAAAATTGGGCAGGATTTGACGGATTTTTGTAACACACAAAATGATTCTGCTTTTAAGGACTGCATTCTTCAATATTGGAAACTCCTCGATGGCCTTATTACTGCAGCTCCTATCTCTTCCTCCTGCGCCGCTATCATCAAAGAGGGACAGGCTATCCTTACTAATGCTTCACGTTCTCATACTCCCTCCTCTCCCATGTCCCCCTCGCCTGAGACCTTTCGGCCCCCGCCATACGCCCCTGTTCCTGCAGATTCCTCTGCCTCGTCCTCTTTCGTTGCCATTACTCAGGCTCCTTCTCCCGACCACCTCTCTCCTGAAGACGCAGCCACGCTTGACGCAGCGGCTGCTGCTTACACTGCCCGCTCCCCGTCTGACCCCCCTGCTCCCTCCCACAGCTTTTCTCCTCCCTCCACTGCCTCACAGCTCCAGCACACCATTGATAAACTCTGCTCTTCTCTCAATCAAGTTCTCTCTAAGCTACAGTCCCCTAGTCCTCCTCAGGTTTACCCTGCCCTCCTTAAGCCTAAGGAGCAGCCTCCTTCTCAGCACCCTATGATCACACGTTCCCGTGCTCGGCCCCGTTCCCGTAGAACTACCCCTGCGCGCCCTGCTGCGCAGGCGGATGGCGAGGCTGCTGACGACCCTGATGGAAACGTTATTGAGGCCGATGACGAAGCTGACGCAGATGAAAATCAATCTGCGGGCGAGGAGGAGGCTGCCGTCTCCGGCGATGCCTCTCCTCCTGATGCCGACGCTCCCACCCAACGAGCTACCGGCCGTATTTTTCAAGAGGACATTGAAATTAAGGAACTCGATCAGGGCTCCCTTAAGGAAGTCCGCAAGGCCGTCCTTGAGTACGGTCCCCAGGCTCCCTATACCCTTTCTTGCCTTGAATCTCTCTCCTATGGCGGCGCTCTTTTTCCTATAGAATGGCGCATAACTGTCCGCCGCTGCCTTAAGCCCCAGGATATTGTCCTCTGGGAGGCTGAATTTCAAAATAATTGCAAGGACCTTGCGGGACCCAGTAAAAAGGAGTATCTCCAACTTTCTGGCTCTGCGCCCTATGACACTATGCAGGCTCAGCGCCGCCTTCCCTATCACATTCTCAGTTTAACCTCTCAAGCTGCTCTTAAGGCATGGAAAGCTGTCGGCTCTTCCTCGGGCCCTGCTCTTCCTCTTGCAAAAATCTTGCAGGCAGATGATGAGCCTTATCACGCCTTCATCTCCCGTCTCCTTGAGGCTATTGATCGTACCACCGGAATCACTGATACCTCTAATCCTTTCATCAAGCAGCTTGCCTTTGAAAATGCTAATCCTGCCTGCCGCCAAATTCTTAAAGGTCCCAAGCTCTCCCGCTCCCTAGAGGACATGATCTCTCTTTGTAAAAATGCTCATTCTTTTGCTACCCAAGTGGCTGGTGCCCTTGTCGCTTTTCAAAACCAGTCTAAAGGTAAAATCTGTTATTCTTGTGGCCAGCCTGGTCACTTCGCGGGTCAGTGTCCCCAGCGCAGGCTGCCTGACATACAGGCAGGCTCCACTTCTGAACGCCCTTCCCTTTGCCCCCGCTGTCGGCGCGGGCGCCACTGGAGATCCTCCTGTCGCGCTACCACTGACATTGAGGGAAATTTTCTGGGTGAAAACCCACTCCTGAAACAGCGCCCAGGCCAGTCAAAAAACTCCGGCAGGGGTCGCCCCCAGACCCCGCACCAACAGCCTCGTCACATTCCTTTTGTCCCAGCCACTGGGGGAACGACTGGGACTCCCTCTCGCCAAATCCAAGTTCACTATCAGCGCCTCCCCTCCCAAACCCAGAACTGCGACCCTCAACCTCCTCCCTCTTCCGGGCCACCCCCGGTTCAGCAGGACTTGACTTGTGTTCCGCCACCCCCCTCTTATTAACTCCTCAGGGTGGTGTCTACTCTATTCCTACCGGTGTTTATGGACCACCTCCTCCTGGTTATTTTTTCATGATCATTGGTCGCGCTTCCTCTACCATTGATGGTCTTATCATCTCTCCCTCTATCGTTGATGGTGATTACTCTGGTGAGATTTTTCTTAATGCTACCGCTCCTTTTAAATCAGTTCAGGTCGTCCCCGGCACTCGCATTGCCCAAGCTCTTCCCTTGCCCCTAGCGGTGGAGCTGCCTGCCCTGCCCCAACCGCGGGGCGCCACTCATCCCGGTTCTTCTGATGTTTATTGGATAAAAACCATCTGTCGCGAACGCCCCTCTTCTATCCTTTCCCTCACCATCCAGGGCCGCCTCTTCCATGGCCTTTTGGATACCGGGGCTGATACCACCTGCTTTTCTCCTTTGGATTGGCCTCCTGATTGGCCTCTTTGTCCCTCTCCTGACCCTATCTCTGGGGTCGCCGGTACCGCTAAAAAGGTTCAGCTCAGCGCCCACCGGTTAATCTGGCAGGATGAGGATGGTGATACTGGCTTTGTCCGCCCTTATGTCATTCCTGATCTGCCCATCAACCTATGGGGTCGAGATCTTATGGATCAAATGGGCCTCGTGCTGCTTAAATGCAGAAACAAGCATGTCCTTGACCAAATGCTTGCTCAAGGCTATGTTCCTTCTAAGGGTCTTGGCAAATATCTTCAGGGTGTCACCAAGCCAATTTCAGTTTCTCCCCGCTCTGGCCGTCAAGGTTTAGGGTTCCCCTCTGCCCCTAAACGGCCTTCTATCTATGCCCTTTTCAATCAACCTCCTGCCTCCTCCTCCCTTCCTTCAATTTCACCTGACCCTCGACCTTCCCTCCGCATCTCTTGGAAATCTGATGACCCTATTTGGGTCTCTCAATGGCCCCTTACATCCGAAAAACTTGCTGCCGCCATCTCCCTTGTTCAAGAACAACTTGCTGCCGGTCACATTGAACCTACCACTTCCCCCTGGAATACCCCCATCTTTGTTATCAAAAAGAAGTCTGGGTCTTGGAGGCTCCTTCACGACCTCAGACGCATCAACGCTTCCATGCATCCCATGGGGGCTACTCAGCCTGGATTACCTGTTCCCACAGCCTTTCCTGCTAATTCACATAAAATCATTCTCGATCTTAAGGATTGCTTTTTCTCTATCCCCCTTGATCCTCACGACTGTCCTAGATTCGCCTTTTCTCTCCCTCCGATTAATGCTACTGGTCCCGCTGCCCGTTACCATTGGCGGGTGCTTCCTCAAGGAATGGCTAACAGTCCAACACTCTGCCAGGTTTATGTTGCCTCCTATATTAATCCTTTTCGTTCCTTATATCCCTCTATCACCTTCTATCATTACATGGATGACATCCTCCTTCTAGGCCCCGATGAAGCTGCACTTCTTAAAGCGGCTCAACATCTTGTTGCCTCCCTTCAGGCCCATGGCTTCTCCATCTCCAAAAATAAAATTCAACTTCATCCTCCCCATCTTTTCTTAGGTTTTGAGCTCCTCCCTTCCTCTGTCCGTACTCAAAAGCTTCAGCTTCGTACCTCACATCTAAAAACCTACCATGACTTTCAACAGTTGTTAGGAGATATTACCTGGCTCCGTCCCTATCTTAAGCTTTCCACCGGGGACCTCAAACCACTCACTGATCTCCTCCAAGGAGACTCTGACCCTACTTCCCCTCGTAGCCTCACCCCAGCAGCAAAACAGGCTCTCACACTTGTTGAAAGGGCCATCCAGACACAGTCTCTCTCCTACTACAACCCTGATCAACCCCTTCAACTCATTATCCTTGCCACTACCTTTGCACCTACCGGCGTTTTCTATCAAACTGCACCACTCTTCTGGATTCATCTTCCCTCTACCCCCTCTAAGGTCCTAGCCACCTATCCTGATCTGGCCATTTCTCTCCTACAACATGGCCTCACACTTTCTGTTAAACTCTTTGGTCTTCATCCACACTCCATTACTTTACCTTACTCACCGCAAAATCTCTCCTATTTACAGCAAAACTCTGTGGATTGGGCCCTTTTTCTCTCTAATTATACCGGAAACATTCTCTCTCACTACCCTTCTGACAAGCTCATTCAGTTCCTCAATCGCCACCCTGTTGTCTTCCCATCTCTCTCTAAGCACTCCCCCATCCCAGATGCAACCCTTGTCTTCACAGACGGCAGTTCCTCAGGTACCGCAGCCATCTCTGTCAATGGCTCTCTCTCCACCTTTCCCTCTACTTTTTCCTCAGCTCAACATGTTGAACTTTATGCTGTTTTACAAGCCTTTACTCTAGTTTCTTCCCCTTTTAATCTTTACACAGATAGTGCCTACATCGCTCACTCTGTTCCCCTTTTAGAAACTGTTCCTTTTATCAAACCTACTACTACCGCTTTTCAACTTTTCGCCCAAATTCAGCAACTTATTCTTGCCCGATCTTCCCCCTTTTTCATTGGGCATATTCGAGCCCATTCCTCCCTGCCAGGCCCCCTGGCACTAGGTAACGCTTGCGTCGACGCAAGCACTAGACCCTCCACCGTCACTATTATGGCCTCCTTTGTCCTCTCTCCTTATGAAAGAGCCCAGCAGGCTCACTCTCTTCACCATCTTAATGCTCAAACTCTGCGCCTAAAATTTTCCATCACCCGAGAGCAGGCCAGAACTATTGTTAAACAGTGCTCGCAATGTGTTTCACTCCTCCCTGAACCTCACACGGGAGTTAACCCCCGCGGACTCACTCCCGGTGCCCTATGGCAAACCGATGTCACTCACTTCCCTTCATTTGGATCCCTTAAATTTATACATGTCACCATAGACACTTTTAGTGGATTTCTGCTTGCCTCCCTCCATACTGGTGAGGCTGCCAAAGACGTTATTTCCCATTTCTCTCACTGTTTTTCTGTTATTGGTACCCCCAAAACCATCAAATCAGACAATGGCCCTGCATATGTTTCTTCAGCACTTAAATCCTTTCTAGCCAAGTTTGGCATTCTTCATAAATTCGGCATCCCCTTCAATCCCCAGGGCCAGGGTATTATTGAAAGAGCTCATTCCACCCTCAAAAACATGTTATATAAACTCTCATCCAAGGATCTTCTTTTTCAAGGCCATAAAGTTACCCCTCGGTTACTTCTTAACCATGCCCTTTTTGTCCTCAACTTCCTCACCCTCGACGCTGACGGAAAATCAGCAGCTGACAGGCTCTGGCATCCGGCCACAGCCTCCTCTTTTGCAACAGTTCTTTGGAAAGATGTGCGTACCGGTGCCTGGCTCGGACCACATCCTGTACTTATCTGGGGAAAAGGACATGCCTGTGTGCATAACCCCGAAACTGAGGAAACCAGATGGCTTCCTGAACGCCTCATCAAGCCGTTTACCCCGCCCAGGGACTCGGCCCCTGAGGCCCCTTTATCTGCTCTCTCCACAGATTCTGCTCCATCCTGCTCCTCGGATTCTACAGTCCCTGCTGCATCCTGCTCTTCTACATCTCCGGACATCACGCAACATGCCTCTGCTTTGGATCCCCTTGCCCCTCCTTTTAGCCCTCCTTCCACTTCTCCCTGATTCCTTTTGTGCCGCCCCGCCTTCGCCCTATACACTCTTTAACTATACTTGGCTCATTTTTAATGAAGCCGGTGACGTCGCCAATGCCTCCAGCATCCTCTCCACCTCTCCCTCCTGGGAACCCCTTTTCGTTGACCTCTGTGCCCTCGCTCTTGGAGCTAACTCGGTCTGGGGCACCCCCTCACATTTCTTACCCCAAGATTACCCCATCGATTCTGCCAACCAAGCCCAATTTGGCTGTGGCAATCGCGCCGCCCGTGAAAATCTCCGATCAGAACCCCTCTACGTCTGCCCCGGCGACCATCGCCCTCGTGATCTCTCCTTCACTTGCGGCGACTCTTCTCATTTCTTCTGCAAAGCATGGAACTGCGAAACATCCGGCGACGTTTCCTGGTACCCCTCATCCACTTGGGACTACATCACCGTTTTAAAAGCACCCTCCCCCAACCTCTGTCCTTATGGTTATTGGTGTAACCCCCTTGTCATTTCCTTTACCACTGCTGGCCGCAGTGAGCATCGCTGGCATTCCCCCCATCGCTGGGGCCTTCGCCTCTATACTTCCGGTACTGATCCCGGCCTCCTTTTCTCCATCCAACTCCGTAAGGAACTTCCCCACTCTTCCGGCCCTGTCCCTCTTGGCCCTAATATTGCCCAAGCACCCATTCTGCCCCCCCCTTCTTTTCAAAGTAGTTCCTCCTTTGCTTTAGTTTCCCCCACCACCCCTACCCCTCCTTCCCTTCAGCTTACTCTTCCCCCCAGCATTCCCTCTGATTCTGCCCGCCTACTTACTCTTATGAATGCCTCTGCCATGGCCATTCCTGACCCTGCCTTTACCCATTGTTGGATTTGTTTTTCCCCCCCAACCTCCCTTTTATGAGGGTGTCGCCGTCACTGACCAACTCTGGTCCACCACTGATGAACATATGCTGCCTTGGGGGCTCGATAACGCCCATGCCATCACAGTTGCCCAAGTGGTTGGTTCCGGACTCTGTATCCACCCCAATGGTACCCGTCTGCCACCCCAACTTCGTGACACTTGCAACTCCTCTCACCTTGTCTACCCCCCACTTAAAACCACTGACCCCCCCCCGTTACCTTGTTGCCCCCAACGGCACCTATTTTGCTTGTGCCTCTGGCCTCACTCCCCATATTATCGAGGGTCCTTTCCATGCCTCCACTGATTATTGTGTTCTTATTCTCCTTCTCCCCCGCCTCTCCGTGCATCGCACTGAGGACCTCCTTCTCAGCCGTCTCCCTGGTCCTGGCTTCAGCCGCCACCGCCGTGAGCCCATCTCTGCCCTCACGGTTGGCATCCTCCTCGCTGTTGGCGCCACTGGTGCGGGTACTGGCATCGCCTCCCTCGTTGAAACACGCGGCCAATTTGCCCACCTCGAAAACTTACAACGTGCCGTTGATGCTGACATTGCTGAACTCAAAAAAGGTCTCTCGCACCTCACTAACACTGTTAACTCTCTTGCAGAAATGGTCCTTCAAAACCGCCGTGGGCTTAACCTTGCCTTTCTAAAAGAAGGGGGGATGTGCGCCGCCTTAAAAGAGGAATGCTGTATATTTAAGGATGAAACTGGTCTGGTTAGAGATAGCATTAAAAGAGTTGAGGAAAGTCTTGAGGAGAGACGTAGGGAGCTTGATCAGAGTGAGAGCTGGTATAAGAACTGGTTTTCTACAACCCCATGGTTGACTACTTTACTCCCAGCTTTTCTGGGACCCTTTCTCGGCCTTATGCTGCTATTATCCTTTGGTCCGTGGGCCTTCCGCCGCATCACCAGCTTCGTGAAATCGCAGATTGATGAGGCTACAAAGAAGCATCCCACCGTTTTGTATCAACAACTTGCAACTGAAGAGGCTCCCTCCCCACCTCCTGCCTTGCTACAGTTTGAAGTCTTTGAGAAACTAAGCAAGAAGCGTCCTTCGCTAGGCTCTCGCTGTGCTAAAGCTTGGAGAAGCCTCAAGGAATGCTGTCCCTACAGGCGCTGAGCATCACGAGGGCAGCTCATCTTTCTTGCTTAGCAAAAAAAAAAGGGGGAGATGTGAGGAGCCGGGAGAGTAGAACTCCCCCAGTGTTGCTATGCATTGCCTGCTTGCCTTCATGCCTGCCTGATTGTGAAGAATGGGAACCGAAACCAGAAAGTCTGCAAAGGACAGGCCAACAGGATATACGCAGCTCTAAAAAAAAATATGTCAGGGACAAACAGTTCTTGCCAGTTCTCACTGTGATCAAGAAATCATGGCCATGAAAAAGGAAATAGTGTCATACAGGTTTATGAGTACCAGTAACAAAACCTTTTACATCAGTAGCATAAAGAACAACATGTTACTTAAGAATTTAACTGTTGGTCTCTGGTAATCTGTAACTGTCATCTGAAAATGTGTATGTGACATCCGTGATTTGTGGTTTTTTCACTCAGCCCCACTAACTTCACCCGGCTCTACTGAGGGCTGTGAGCAAAAGACTAATCTGGCGAAATATGATTGGTGATAGCCATGCCTTTCCCTACCCCCGCTTCCCCATCGCTGAAAAGTATATAATCACATCCTGCCTGAAATAAAGCTGCTCTTGATTTCTCTTTTGATCTCATGAGTCATTACTAACTTTTGCCTCCACAGGTACTCAGAAGAGCACGAACCCTATCACGTTGTGTGGCTCTCCACAGGTTTCCTCACTGCTGGCCAGTGTAGGATAGGGCCCCCGATATTGGGGTCCCCTCTGGGAAGCCACACTGGTCAGGTGTAGTTTTCACTCGCTCGCTGGGCAGCTTCAGAATGCTGTATTTTTGGGGTTCACTTCCCAGGACTCTGAGGAGAGTCACTGGCTTGCTGGGTAGCTTCCAAATGTAGTTTCTTTGGAGTTCGCTTCCCAGGGCTCTGAGGAGAGCTTCCAGAGTTCAGGAAAGACGGAGAAGGGTAGGACAGGGCTCCCTTCCGGTGCTCAGTTTCCTCAGAAGAAGCACAGCCGGGTGGAGACTCTGCAGGTAGAGCAATCAGCACTCTGCCTGGAGACCCCCACATCCAGTCATTTCTTTCTCACTCACTGGCTCGCTGGGTAGCTCCCAAATGTAGTTTATTTGGGGTTCGCTTCCCACGGCTCTGAGGAGAGCTTCCAGAGTTCAGGAAAGACAGAGAAGAGTAGGACAGGGCTCCCTTCAGGTGCTCAGTTTCTGGTTCGCTGGGTAGCTTCCAAATGTAGTTTCTTTGGGATTCGCTTCCCAGGGCTCTGAGGAGAGCTTCCAGAGTTCAGGAAAGACAGAGAAGGGTAGGACAGGGCTCCCTTCCGGTGCTCAGTTCCTCAGAAGAAGCACAGCCCGGTGGAGATTCTGCAGGTAGAGCAGTCAGCACTCTGCCTGGAAACCCCCACCTGCAGCCATTTCTCACTCACTCACTGGCTCGCTGGGTAGCTTCCGAATGTAGTTTCTTTGGGGTTCGCTTCCCAGGGCTCTGAGGAGAGCTTCCAGAGTTCAGGAAAGACAGAGAAGGGTAGGACAGGGCTCCCTTCCGGTGCTCAGTTCCTCAGAAGAAGCACAGCCCGGTGGAGATTCTGCAGGTAGAGCAGTCAGCACTCTGCCTGGAAACCCCCACCTGCAGCCATTTCTCACTCACTCACTGGCTCGCTGGGTAGCTTCCGAATGTAGTTTCTTTGGGGTTCGCTTCCCAGGGCTCTGAGGAGAGCTTCCAGAGTTCAGGAAAGACAGAGAAGGGTAGGACAGGGCTCCCTTCCGGTGCTCATTTCCTCAGAAGAAGCACAGCCCGGTGGAGATTCTGCAGGTAGAGCAGTCAGCACTCTGCCTGGAAACCCCCACCTGCAGCCATTTCTCACTCCTATTTTATTTTTTTTTTTTTATTATTTTCTCTGTGATTTCTTTTTTCTTTTTGATTTTTGATTTTTATTGTGGTCAAAGTAAATTACAATTGTTTCACAGTAATATTTGAGGCACACAGTGACAATGAATAAGGGGCATTCCCACCACCAGTGTTGTCCTCCCTCTACTCCTGTTCCCAGCATACATCCCATATCTCCATCCTTTACCCCCATAATGCTAGTAACTGTTCCCTCCTTGTACAGCTTGTTTTAGATTGGGAATAGATTCTGTTGTCATTAACTTTGGATTTGGTATTCATGTCTGATCAGTTTTTATTTCCACCAAATGCACATTCGACTGTCTCATCTTGGTACCATTGGGGGAGAAAGAAAGAAAAAAAAAAGAGAGAGAAGAGGAGGAGTCAGTCTGTCTAGGTGTTATAAATATCCATTTAGAAGAAGAAAGGGAAAAAAAAGAAAATGGTAGCAAAACAAAACAAAACAAAAACAAAAAACAATAAGGGAGTAACAACAAAATTACAAAAAGAATAAACAAAGAATAAACCAAAAACCATCAGCTACGGAAAAAAGAAAAAACAACAACAAAAACTAAAACAAAAACAAAAAAAGAACAAAACCAGACCAGAAACTTCTTTTAAAAAAGTTGTTGTTTCTTTTTCTTCTTTCCCTCCTCCTCCTCCTCCTCCTCCTCCTCCTTCTTCTTCTTCTTCTTCTTCCTTCTTCTTCTTCTTCCTCTTCTTCTTCTTCTTCTTCCTTCTTCTTCTTCCTCTTCTTCTTCCTCTTCTTCTTTTCTTCTTCTTCCTCTTCTTCCTGTTCCTCTTCTTCTTTCTTCTTCCTTCTTCTTCCTCTTCTTCTTTTCTTCTTCCTCTTCTTCCTCTTCCTCTTCTTCTTCTTCTTCTTCTCCGCCTCCTCCTCCTTCTCCTCCTCCTCCTTCTCCTCCTCCTCCTTCTCCTCCTCCTCCTTCTCCTTCTCCTTCTCCTTCTCCTTCTTCTACTTTCCTCCTCCTCCTCTTCTTCCATTCCTCCTCCTCTTCCTCCTTTCCTCCTTCTATTTTTTTTGCATAGGCATATTGGGGAAATTACAACGGGAATTTCCTTGGCCTAAGGGTTTCACTGCCCTTGAAGCATACTGCCATAAGAACAACTTCAAGCTACATACTAACTCATTTACACACTCCAAGGTATTTTTATGGTGCCAGAAACTTTCCACTTAGTTGTGGGTGATGACATCCTGCAACTGTAGCTGGAGATCTTGTTATTTGTGTAGGTCATAGGGTAAAGGCTAGGGGATAGTTTTTCTTTATGGTTCTAGGAGTTCTATTCCATCACTATGGTTATAATCAGTCTTCTGTAATTAGTGGTCTTAGTTTTTGTTCAGATCCTAGGGCAGAGTCTAGGATATAGTCTTTCAGCATAGTTTCAGAGATTCTGCTCAGTCGCAGTTGTCAAAGTCAGTCTTCTGGAATTAGAGATCTTGGTTTTTGTACAAATCCTAGGCAGAGGCCTAGGTTAGGAAGTTTCTCATTGGAACCTTTAATAGGTTCTGTCCAAACCATGTTTGTCAAAGTCAGTTTTCTGTAGATAGAGATTTTTGTTTTTGCTTAGGGCAAAGGATGACCTGTCTCCTGGTTGCATCCTACCGTTAGGTGATGAGATGGGGCAGCCCTCTCTTAGCTCAAGTTGTTGCCGTTTTCTCATGTCAGGATGTCATGTTAAAACTGGTGCAAGTTGGTGCCGAGACAGCATTAGGAATTTCCCCGGGGAGGAGTTTGCTGGGACCTGTGTTGGTTCCATGTCTGGGATCTGAGGTTCTGGGTTTGACGGTCGATGTCCAATCACATGAAGTCTATGTTGGGTCCACATGACACATGCGTATAGTGGAAGACGACCCTGCATTCTAAAAAGTATGGGTTCTTATCCCTAATAGATAAGAGCTTGTTTTTGTGCATAATATTTCCCTTTATTTAGAGTGACTCTGCAAAAGGTATGGTGAAATATTATATTGCTGGTGGATTTGGAAGTAAGAATGATAGTCTGCACAATCTCTGTGCCCTGGTTTTGACCCGAGCTTTTATCCCAGGCAAGACTTTGAAGCTCAGTTTTTAAATGGTTGTCCTCATATGAAAAACAATCTTCATATAGTTTTCTATAAAGACAAATTAAATCTACCACCAGTATATGAGTGTTATTTTCCCCCACATTTGCACTAGCACTGGTTTCTTCTACTCTCTTATAGGTGTACTAATTTCACTACTGTGAAGTAATATCTCATGTTTTACTTTACATTTTTCTGATAATAAGTAGCAAAGAGCATTTTTTCACAGACCTTTTGGCTATCTGTAAGTCTTCTTTGAGAAAAAAGTCTGTTCATATTTTTCTCCTTTTTTGCTTTTGTTGTCATTAAGTTTTTGTTGTTTTTTAGTTGGTTTGTTGATTGATTACATTTTTGTTTTGTATGTATGTGTATGTGCCACACGTGTGAATGCTCAGGAATAACTTCTGGCTCTGTACTCAGGGATCACTCCTACTGATGACTCAGGGGACCATACAAGATGCCGGGTATTGAACCTAAGTCTGCCACATGCAAGGGCTTTATAGCCTATATTCTGACTCTGGCCCCTGTTGTTGTTAAGTTTTATAAGTGCTATACATAGCTTGGATACTAACCCTTTGTCAGATAAATAGTGATAAAACATTTTCTCTCAGCCTTTTTATTCAAGTCACCATTTCTTTTGCCATGGAGAGGCTTCCTAACTTTTTGCAGACTCGTTTGTTTACATTTGCTACATTTCCTTCCCCAAAGGCATTGAATCATTGAAAATGCCCTAGATCTGATGTCATAAAAGGTTTTTCCTGTTTTCCTAAATATATTTATGGATTTCGGTCTTATATAGAGGCCTCAGCAGCTTGAAAGTTTACACTCAACCAGAAAGTTCAATTCAAACAAAAGTTGGTCCTGGACATGTGCATCATATATAGCCATTCATATATTTTGTTCTTTTTACTTTCCCTGCTTTAAACCCTCTTAATTCTGACTTGCTATTTACTTGCCTCTAGAGTTGTCTATTATTACAGCCTGTAAGGAATGATAAGTCCTTTCTGGTTTATAGTCCTTCAAACAAGGCTACAACTTCCCATATCTTTTCCAGAAGAAGCACCTTTTTTATGTTCATCTCAGAGGCTAAGACAAATCTTGCTATCATTTAACAATGTTGATATCAAATACTGACAGAGCTCAATAAAATGGATTTCTATAGAAGACATCAAATAAATCTGAGAGATAACTGTTTTTAAAGGACCAGAGTCCTTTCCTCAAAGCTAGTTTTACCTATGGCTAAGTTTATAGCCACACTTTTATAAAGTTTGACTCTGAATCTCAAAAGTCCCTCAATTCTTTAAATGATTCAAGTACTTTGTTCTCTTACTTATAACTTGTGTTAATTTTGGTTTTTAGTTCAGCTTATTATAAATTTGGTAATGTGGTCATAACTGTTAACATTTATGGTTTTGATAAACTAGGTTACTGTACCTTCACCATCATCAAAGTGCTCAATACCCTCCTCCAATCTCAGTTACTTCTAAGCCACACTATCATTCAGATTCATCTTTATCTCTCCTTCTTAGTCATTTAATTTTGTCATCCAAGTCTAACGTTTGTCATTGTTCAATACTTTCTATTTTTTTTCTGTTTCCCTGTATACCACAAATAATCATCTGGTATTTGTTCTTTTCTCTCTAACTTTTCACTTACTATGATAACCTCAGTGTCATCCATGCTGCAGCAAATTGCAAGATCCCATCTCTTCCCATACTCATTGCAGAATACTCATTAAGTACTCATTGCAGAGTACTCCACTGTGTATATATGTCAAAAATTTATCCATTCATTTGTCATTAAACATTTATGTTGCTTCTATATTCTAACTATCATAATAAACACTGTAATGTACTGCCTCCATAATTTAAGGAAAATTAAAGTCAAAAGGTCTGCTGGACTCCTCCAGTGTGAATGGCTAAGAAAAGATCTCAAAGAGAGGTCACTTTCTTGAAAAGTGAGGGTGGTATTTTTCAAGTTTAGTAATAGTTGCAAACAGTAGTTGCAAACATTTATTTGGCCTAATAATCTCCCTGCTGCTGTGATAAGTATGCACATTGTTGAGCATTTACCTCTAGATGACAAAATTAACACATACACATATGGCCTTGATTACATATCACTTTACCTGGGAAAATCAGCATCAAGAGAAACATAAAAATAATTTTGTAATTCTCAAAGTAAAGTTAGCTTTTTAAAAGCTCTGCTCACTCAAATGAAAGGAGCCCTTTGTAGGAACAACTGGCAAACTTGCTAATCTTTCAATTTATATCAGAATTGACATCCAAGGTCCAGCCTAGAAGTAAAAAATTTGAGATATTAAAGTTTGACCTTAGATATCAAAGAAGCCTTTGGCTCAACTCCCCTCTGTCTTTTAATTGAAGCTTATCCTCCAGAAGATTTATAACCCACACTAAAGGCCTGTGAATTATCTTTTGTGAAGAAACTTTTTGCTAACAAGAAAGTACAATTTTTTAACCTTACATGAAAGCAGATGTAGGCAGTATCTCACATGTAAAATTCATGTTTAAATATACCCCTGTATTTAATAAACACACACACAATTATGATTCACCAAGATTGAGTGTGTTTCCATCATTTGCCCAACCCTGCAACCACTTTCCTAGGGACCCAGAGAACTCCCTGAAATATCCAGTTGAAGAGGTCATGGCAGTATTGAACATAGATGGGCAAATATTTTCAAATTAATCATTTTGTGATATAAAACATTTTTTGTTACTTTTTTATTTAAAGCCAAACAAACACATGAGATTAATACAATGTGTCATTTTGAAAGTTGCAATGCTCTATATTCATCTTCTGCAGTATGTGTAAATGTATGTGGAAAACCTTATTGCCAAAAGGATGCAGAGACCTTAAGGAGCGCCCGAGGTTGATCATTTGGTTCAGAAGTCAACAATGCAGCCAAGTTTTGTGTTGCAGCTTTCTGCTCTTCTTAGTCATGAGTTTCAAAGGGAAAACTATATAAAGATTACCCAAACACTGCTGGGCCTACGCAGCACCATTACCAGGTACAAGCCCAATTTATCAAGCATTGCCTGCAGTAACCCTGACCCTTTGAGCATTTGTGTGAAAAAAAAATGCATATAAAAAGAAAGGGATAGAGGAAAGTATATCATGCTAGCACTAATAAAAATAAAGCTATATTTGCTATTTTAATAGACGGCAAAACAAACATCAGAGCAGGGAATTACCCAGAGAAAGATGGGTGCTGACAGTGAGAATGACACATTAAAAAAATTATCACATTGTTGTTGATAAGGTTCTTTTTGTCCTACATCCAAGCCAACAATGTGATGGGAATATCAACTGGTTCAACATTTTTGGGAAACAGTATGAATACTAGTCAAAAAGCTAATAATTCAGCTTTTATATGAACTAGCAATTCTACCTCTTGATATCAACTCCAAAGGGCCAAAATTATCATTTAAAAGGACTTTTGCAGTCTTATGTTCATTGAAACACTTCACAATAGCCAATATCTGTAAACCACCCAAGTGTTCTAAAACAGAAGACTAGATAAAGAAATTGTGGTATACATACTCAATGGAATACTACTTAGCTATTAGGAAAAATATGGAATCATGAAAATCATTGATTTTTGCTACTATATGAATAGAATTGGAGGGTATCAATGCTGAGTGAAGTCAGACAGAAAGAAGGGAATAAATACAGAATTATCCCTCATTCTGTATGTATATAATTAAAATGTATGTAGAATTAAAAGAAACAATATAGGAATAACAAATGGCCAAAGACAACTGAACTTGAGAACTGGTTTCTACAACTGAATCTACTAAGGATGGAAAGAGGAAAGAAGAATATAGAGCAGACACTGGCATAATAATGAAGGGAAGCAACATTCTGTAGAGAGTGTGGTGTTAGAACATTGTATGCATGAAACTTCAAATTTAAATATTTTAATAAAATGGTTGTTGCATAATGACAAGAGGTCAATTCTCTAAAAGAAACAAGGAAGATACATAAATAAGACATAAATAACCAATATCAATACTGAAAAAAGAAAAAAATTTTTTGGTTTTGGGCTACAACCGGTGACACTCAGGGGTTAATTACTCCCGGCTATACACTCAGAAATTGTTCCTGGATTGGGGGACTATTTGGGACACCAGGGGATAGAACTGCGATCCTCCTAAGTTAACCACGTGCAAGGCAAATGCCTTACCGTGGCACCACCGCTCTGGCCCCTGAAAAAGGAATATTTTAACAACTTTATGCTGACATGATTACATAGCTGAAACACTAATTCCTTAAAAGATTCACATAATAATAAATACAAACTATGAATAAGACTGTGTATATAAATGTACAAACTCATAAGCTGATCATTGGTGAATTATACCAAATAATTACATGATAAATTATAACAGTTTCTATGACTGATTCCAGATAATAAAATCAGAGGAAATAAAATTAATCAGTTTATTTAATCATCATGGTTTAAAGGTTGTTCATAATAATATAGTTGGATTTTTTTTTCACTATTGCAAAGTTGCTCATGTTGAGTTTCAATAATACAATGTGCAACACCCTTCACCAGAGCACCTTTCCCATCACCAAAATCTCCAGTTTTCCCCCCCCTTGTTTCTGGAAGAGACGTGATGCCAGGAGAGCTCTAATACCCACAAGATATTGAATGAACAAAAATCTATAGGCAGTATTATTTATGAACACGGATACAAAAATTCTTAACAAGGGTTAGGAGAGATAGAACAGTGGGTAGGGCATTTGCCTTGTATGTGGCCAAACCAGATTTGAGCCCTGGCATCCCATATGGTCCTCCAAGCTTGCCAAGAGTGATCTGAGTGCAGAGCCAGGCGTAAACTCTGAGTGCTGCCAGATGTTCCCAAAAACAAAAAAAAAATCCTTAACAAGACATTATCAAATTAAATATAATAATGTACAAAATATTTATGCATTATGACCTAATATAATTTATCAATTTATGGAAAATTAGTTCACAATGTTCATCATCTGAAATGTATGATAGATATCATTTAGACATAAGAATAAAAAAATGCTGCCTACTTGGCAATTACATGGATGAACACTAAGTGAAATAAGTCAAAGAAAGCAGTTAGCAATGTGTCTCAGTGTAGGATATTCACCTTTCATATATGAGGTTACCAGTTCAAAAAAAATAGTATAAGATCTCACTTATGTAGTTAATCTTAAAAAACACAATTCAGAAAAACATAGAAAAATATTTGTGGTTGCCAATGTGGAGAAGGTATAGGTAATTGAAAACAGTTATCAAAAATATAACTTTTCATTTTAAACATAAATATGCTCTATAATGTGATATACAACATCAGACAATTTAACTACGTAGTACTGCATATTCAAAAATCTACAAACTATAAATTTTTTAAGTTTTAGCGAACACTAGAACTTTTAACTAAGACCGCAGCCAAACACTTTTCAAACTGTTGCTGCCTGAAGCCACGGCTGTGGGTTTGGGGCCAAGCCAGCCCAAAAGAGTCTGCAGAAGCCTCGTGATCAGAGGTGAGCTGGCACTGCCCAAGAAAGGTGGAACCAGAGGAGCCCAGCAACTCTGCTTAGCTCAGTGGCCACACACATCACCTAGTCTATGAACCCTAACACAAAATGCAGAAAACATCACACTGCCGACATGACAATAGGGAAACAACACAGGCCAAACCATGCATAGAGAATGAATATGGCAGCTCTGATGACCCAAAAAGTGACAACCACCTATTTAACCTCTCATATAAGGAGTTTAGAGAAGAAATATGGAAGATTCTCACAGAACTCAAAGAAAGCATACATTGAACTAAACAAACCACAAATATGAATCAAGAGGATATGAAAATAGAAATAAGAAAACTCCAAACTTAAATAACAGGACTGAAAAACGTGGTAGGTGAAAAGTAAACCTCAGTGGAAACCTCTCCAACAGAATAACAACAGTTGAGGACTAAATCAGTGAGCTGGAAGATGAGGTACATAATAACTCCATACAACAAAAATGAATGGAAACTAGCCTTAAAACAAGTGATCAGACGATGAAAAAAATGCACCAAGAATGTGAACAGATGAAAATAGAAGTCTTTGATAAACTCAACAGAAACAACATAAGAATCATTGGACTTCCAGAGACTCAAGAAGAAAATACCCAGGAAGAATCAATAATCAAGGTCATCATTGCAGAGAACTCCCAGAGCTAAAGAGTGCATTGCAACCAAATACTACATGCCCCAAAAGTTCCAGCTAAAAGAGATCTGAAAAAAAAAAAAAAGCATCCCAAGATATATCCTAGAGTCACAGTGACAAATCCAACAGATAGGAATAGCATACTGAAAGTAACAAGATCAAAAATGGAAATTACATTCAAAGGAGCATTTTTAAGATTTACAGCAGACCTGTCACAAGAAACCCTCAAGGTCAGAAGGCAGTGATTGGATATAGTGAGAAAACTCAATGAAATAAATGCTTTTTCTAGAATATTGTACCCAGCCAGACTCACTTTCAGGTTTGAAGGAAGTATACACAACTTCATGGATAAGCAACATCCAAAATTTTTAACTATGTGCATGACATATTTTAGCAAAATTTATTTTGAATTCATTTGACAATATGTACTTTTAAAAAGAGTTAATTGACCATTATATTTCAATTAAGTTTTAAAAACAACATAATTTATCACATCACTAGATGAAAGACAAAGTCACATAGTCATATCACCATGCACAGGAAAAAATTTTGACAAAAATCCAAGACACAATATTATTGAAAATAAACAAAAAATAGCCCAACCTCTGCCTTGTCTGCAGTCTCATATCCAGACCTCTGGTTGCTCACTTATCTCCAAGGCCAGATTAACACCTCACAACGATAACTCCAGTCACTGCTACTTGTATCCTGAACCACATGCCAGCAAAAATAACCATAACACAACTCTCTTATTGTACTTCATAGTGCACATATCTATACCTCTTGTCATTCACTGACTGTGGACTGGCAGGGAAGAAAAAGAGCAACGCTCCAGTGAATCCCTCAGAGAATTCCCACAGGGACCAACCATAAAGATTCAACCTCAGAGCACAGGAGACACAATGAGGAAGTCGTGTAGAAGCTCACCAAGCTCCCTTGTGTCAGTACATTGAGAGAACTAGGTAAAAGCAAATAAAAATTTAGAAGACATGATAATTATATACATTAACTTCTTCATATATATATATATAAAACAGTACCCCCAAACTCCAGGATACAGATTCCAGTGCACATTGAATATCGACTGAAATACATCATATCCTTGACCATAAATATAAATTTTATTTCAGTGTATAGAATATGAAATCTTAATATGCAGAATATATACTTTAACCAGAAACTGATATTTAAATTTTAAAATAATGACCAAAAACATAGCTAAGAAATCTCCAAGATACTTTTAAATTAGGCAGGACACTCAAACATAATTAGACTAAAAATAAATTACAAATGACATTTTAAAATATTTATGATAGTGTAAAAACATAATTTGCAGGATTAAACTGAGGTAATGTTCAGATAACAATATTATAGTCTTAATAAATATATATTATAAAATAAAATGTTTAAAAACAAAATATCTAAGTTTCTATATTAAGTTAAAAAGAGGGGCATTAAGAAAAAAAAGAAGTTAAAAAGTAATTCAATTCGGGGCCGGAGTGTTGATGCAAGGGGTACGAAGTCTGCCTTGCCTTCGCTAGCTTAGGACAAACCAAGGTTCAATTCCCTGGAGTCCCATATGGTCAGAAATCAGGATCGATTTCTGAGCACATAGCCAGGAGAAACTCCTAAGAGTCACCAAATGTGGCCCAAAAACCAAAAAAAAAAAAAAAAAATTCAACTCAAAGTAAGTAGAAAAATGGAAAAGCAAATAGGGAGCCAAAATCAATTTTAAAATATTTTATAGCAATAGCTGAGAAATAGAAAACCTAGCAAAAAAGTAAAAACTAAGGATATCTGAATAATAGTTAATAATTGTAATGTACAATTTATATTTCATATATTTATATTTATGTATTGGCTTAGTTACTACAAATATTTACAGTAATATATGTTACTATCAAGAGAGGAAAATGGCACACCGTTTATGGATATTTTCTGTTGTATCTTTCTAATTTTTCTAAAAATCAAAAACTATCCAGCCCAGCTCAATTTGAAAAGCTAGCATTCCAAACCCTGAAAGGAGAATTACAAAAGAGAGAGAGAGAGAGAGAGAGAGAGAGAGAGAGAAACTACCAGTAATCATAGACCAATACAATTCATGAAATAGTAGAAACTGACAATATATAATTATTTCCAAAATGAAAAACTTGTTCAATAATCGACAATCAATCTAATTTATTCCTTACATTAACAGAATAAAGAAGGTAATCTTAGAATCATCTCACTTGATTCAGAAAAAGCATTTGACAAAAATCCAACCACATTCATTCCTAATATAAAAGCTTCTCAGCGAACTATGAATAGAAGGAATATTTCTTATTCTAAAATTTCATCTATGAAAGATCCATAGCCAACATCATAATTAACGGTGAAATACTGACTGCTCCTTCCAAGTTTGGGAATAGTCCAAAATAAATTTTTTTCTTCCCTACCCCCTACCTTTTGTTGCTGCTGTTATTTGTTGTAAGATTCATACACCTGGCTGTAGGACTTTTGCCCAGCTGGTTCAGGTGCTCACTGGGGGAATCACACACTTCAGTTGTGGTGCCTGCACAATGCTTGCTTAGGTCATGCTCATATAGTTGTGCTCATGCACATTCTAGCCATAGTGCTCACCAGAGTTCACTGTAGTTCACTGCAATACTCACACATATGTTCACCAAGGACATACCCCCAACATTGGTGCTTGCACATTAGTTTTTTAATTGTAGTACTAACTGGTGATCACACATATCATACATATCTGTCATATGTCATATGTGTGATATGTGTGTGATCACACACCCCAATGTGTCTGGGAGCCCCCATATAGCAGAGCTACCAGTAATATGCTAAGCACATGCCAACAGCACCAGGAATGAAATTCAAGGCCACAAGAAAGCTATCTCCACCCACTTGGCATCCTGAGGCTCTGTCAAAATAGCTACTTTAAAAATCCAGAGCCATTAGGTACATAGAAGAATATGTAGATAAAACACAACATGACATTGAGACTTCAAGGAGGAAACAGCACTGTCCAAACAAGTAGAAGTGGATATATAAAGATGGGACAATATTAAGCTGAAAAGCTTCTGCACTTCAAAGGAAACAATGACTAGAAGACAAAGAATTCACAGAATGAAAGAAACTATTCACCCTATACCCATCAGATAAAGGGCTAAAATCTAAGATATACAAGGTACTGACAGAACTTAAAAAGAAAAAAGCATCTAACCCCATCAAAAATTGGGGAAAAGAAATGAACAGACACTTTGTCAAAGAAGAAATACAAATGGCCAAAAGACACATGAAAAAATGCTCCACATCACTAATCATCAGGGAGATGCAAATCAAAACAACTATGAGGTACCATCTCACTCCACAGAGACTGGCACACATCACAAAGAACAAGAAAAATCAGTGCTGGTGGGGATGTGGAGAGAAAAGAACTCTCTTTCACTGCTGGAGGGAATGCCCCCTAGTCCAGTCTTTATAAAAAACAATCTGGAGATTCCTCAAAAAACTGAAAATTTAGCTCCCATATGATCCAGCTATACCACTCCTAGGGATATACCCTAGGGACACAAAAACACAATACAAAAATACCTCTGCACACCTATATTTATTGCAGTGCTATTTACAATAGACAGGATATGGAAACAACCCAGATGCCCAACAACAGATGAGTGGCTATAGAAACTGTGGTGAATATACACAATGAAATACTAGGTAGCCTTCAAGAAAAGTGAAGTCATGAAATTTTCCTATACATGGATGGACATGGAAACTATTATGCTGAGTGATATAAGTCAGAAGGAGAGAAAAAGACACAGAATAGTCTCACTCATTTTTGGAATTTAAGAAAAATAAAAGATATTATTGTAATAATACCCAGAAAGAATAGAGATAAGGGTTGGAAGGACCAGCCCATGATATGAAGCTTATCACACAGAGTGGTGAGTCCAATTAGAGAAATAACTACAAGTGATAACTATTATAACAATGGTAATGAGTGAGAAATAGAAAGCCTGTCTTGAATTCAGGCAGGGGGTGGGAGGAGAGAAAAGGGGGGCATTGGTGGTGGAAATATTGTACATTTTTTATAACTGAAACTCAACTACAAACATGTTTATAATCATGGTGCTTAAATAAGAATATTAACTTAAAAAACTACAGAGGAGGAGGGGTAGGAGGAAGAGGAGGAGGCAGAAGAGGAGGAGGAAGAAGAGGAAGAGGAGGACGAGGAGGAGGACAAGGAGGAGAAAGAGGAGGAGGAGGAGAAGAAGAAGAAGAAGAAGAAGAAGAAGAAGAAGAAGAAGAAGAAGAAGAAGAAGAAGAAGAAGAAGAAGAAGAAGAAGAGGAGGAGGAAGTGTTTTGAGAGTAAGGGATTATATATGACTAGTTGAATTAAATTTTGCTTATTTCCACATGACTTAGGGAAACTCAAATAATCCTCTAGGTTCTGTTATCTCATCTCTAAGGGAAATGTACACTTGCTCTGACTAAAACTATTAAAGTACTAAATTTTTGCTGAGTAGCCAAAAAAAATCCAAGTGATTTAAATTTTCTAAATATAGTGTATGTTCCAAAGTGTTTCCATTTAATTTTGTATCCAATGAGTAAACTAGGTACAAAGTATTGCCAGTTTGGAAAATCTTTTTAAAGGTAAAAGCAACATATAAATGTGCCCCCAAAATTAATAAGTAATTTAAAATTACAGAATAGAACATAAAATTTATGAAACATTTGTAGAAGGTAAAAATCAGTCTTAAGACATTCTTGCAATAATAATTTTCAGACACAAAAGAGAAAAGAGCTGGAAGTTACAGCTCACCTCAGGAAGCTCACCACAAAGAGTGATGAGTTTAGTTAGAGAAATAACTACATTTTGAACTGTCCTAATAATGAGAATGTATGAGGGAAACGGAAAGCCTGTCTAGAGTACAGGCGGGGGTCAGGTGGGGAGGAGGGAGATTTAGGACATTGGTGATGGGAATGTTGCACTGGTGATGGGTGGTGTTCTTTACATGACTGAAACCCAAACACAATCATGTATGTAATCAAGGTGTTTAAATAAAATATATAAAAAATCAGTCTTAAGGGATTTTTAAATAAATTAAAAAGCAAGATAGATAATCATTAAAAGTAACTGAATTTTTTATATAAATATTTATTTAAGCATCATTATTACAAGCATTTTTGTAGTTGGGTTTCAGTTATAAACAGAACACTCCCCATCACCAGTGCAACGTTCCCACCACCAATTACCCCCCCCCCACTTCTCCCCACACCTGTATTTGCGACAGGCATTCTTCTTCTCTCATTCTTTAACATTGTCATGTTAGTTGTTAGTGTAGTTATTTCCCTAACAGAGTTCACCCCTCGTTGTGGTGAACTTCAAATTGTGAGCTGGTCCTTCTAGTTCTTTCAGCCCTTAACTATTTTCTCTGGGCCTTATTACAGTAATGTCTTTAATTTTCCTTAAAACCCATAGATGAGTGAGACTATTCTGTGTCTATCTCTCTCCTAAAATTTTAATATATGCTAGTGGCACATAGTGGGTTTCATGATTCCAGATTTTATAGGGAATAAAATGACACATGAAGAAGTTTAAATTGAAGATAAACATGTAGCTAGTGATAACTCACATTATTCAAATATTTAAGTTTCTAAATCAAAAAAGAAAGTGAAAAAGAAAGAGGAAGAAAGGAAAGAAGGAAGAAGGAGGAGAGGGAAGAAAGGAGAAAGAAAAGAATGAAAGAAGGAAGAAAGGGAAGGCAACAGAAGAAAAAGAAGGAAGAAGAGAAATGAAGGAAGGAAAAGAGTAAGGGAGGGAAGGTGGAGAAAAGAAAAGAAGGAAAAGAGAAGGGAGGGAAGAAAGTACGAATAGAGAGAGAATAAAAGGAAAGAAGAAAGGAAGAAAGTTAGAAAGGAAGAAAGAGGATGGAGGGAAGCAGGAAGGGAAGGGTAGGAAGGAAGAGAGGGAGGGAAGGAATGGAGGGAAGGGAGGAAGGAACGAAGGGAGGGAAGGAAGGGAGAAAGGAAGGGAAGGAAGGAAGGGAGGAAGGAAGGAAGGAAAGTAGGGAAAAAGAAAGGGAGAAAGGAAGGGAGGAAAGGGCAGAGGGTGGGAGGGAGGGAGAGAGGAATGGTAGGAAAGAATTTAAATCTCATTCTGGTCACTGTGAGACGTTCTTGGTCTGGTTTTAGACCTTTGAGGAGAGTAAAGTTATCATAAAAATATTCCACAGTATTTGGGGCCAGAGCAGTAGCACAGTGTTAGAGCATTTGCCTTGTACGCAGCTCATACAGGATGGACCTGGGTTCGATCCCTGGCATCCCATATGGTCCCCCGAGTCAGGAGCAATTTCTGATCGCATAGCCAGGAGTAACCCTTGAGTGTCACCGGGTGTGACCCAAATAAATAACAACAAAAAAGATTCTACTGTAGTAGAATGTGATCGAGATCATATTTCACAATCTTACATTTGAAAGCAAGAGATGATCAGAGAGTTACTGACTTTCTCAAAGCTACAATGCAAGTAAGTAGCAATAACATTTGGGAGGTTAGTGTAATGATGCAGAATACACAGATTTCCTTCTGCTGTAGGAATTCCTTGTCACTACTGTTGATTAGAGTGTAAAAACTGGACAAGAGAGCAGAAAAATAGAACAGATGGTAAGATGCTTGTCTTACATTCAACTGGCCCCTGTTCAAATCCCTGGCACCACATATGGTTGCCTGAGAACTGCCAGGAATAATCCCTGAAAACATAACCAGGAGAACCAGGTGCTCAGGGCAAGCATTCTCCCCCTAAAAGAAGAATTGGGCAAGAGTCATTTCTTGGTTTTGACTGGTTGGTAAGTGAGAAATAAAGAATATTCATGAAAACCTGTCTTTAGTGATAGTATAGAAAGCATAGAGAGAACAGATGATTTTTCTCTATTGACATCCCACCTTCCTTTCTTTTTTACATCCCCACCCCAATTTCACACATCTATGTGCACTCAGGGACATGCACACACATGCGTCTGTGTGTGGATGCACACACACATACTGAGCTCCCTGCTACCTATCAGTACTGACAATTAATCAATCCAAAAATAGACAACTCTATTTCTTTGCCATTTTCAGTGGCTAATTGTCAGGCCTTCCCTAGACTTGACTGTAAGCAGATGCAGAGAACAATCATTCTGAGTTAAAACAGATGAGATGCTAATAAGCAGCTAGTGATATAGAACGTGATAAAGAAGGGCTTTGGGGCTCCCAGAAACTGGCTTGGAACCATAATTTTCATCCTAAGAGTAGACCTTAAATCCATAAAGTAGGTGAGGGCAGGCCAACTTGGGAAAACAAGTAGCTGCATTTTTTTGTTGTTGTTCATTTTACTTTTCTTCATGGGAACAGCAAACCTGACATTATTTGGGGAAAATCAGTGTCACATCCAGCTCTGCTGGAAGGGCCATTTTAAACCAGGGATTGAACTCAGGGTCATAGGTTTTATCACATAAGCCATACCCCAACCCTGATTCTTAGCCTTAAAAGCAACAGAGAGAAGACATGTGAATTGTAGAATTTCTGAGACAATTCTAAACTGAGGAAAGAACCTTAATTCTGGGTAATACTATCACAGTGACTTTGGGGGCAGCTTGTTCACTAGTCATCAATGAAAAAGCCATATCCCACAGAATCACTCTGTCCCAGACAAACCAAGATGTTTACTCAGGCTACTGTAGAAAGGAACTTTGTTGCTGAAAAGTGGAGGTTCAGGTGGTGACAGACCCCACTCTAACACTTATGCACTGTATGGACCCAGAACCCAGTACTATCTATGCATGTGGTGGAAGAAAAGAGTCCATCCATATCCTTCTCACAGAGCCTTCTGCAAAGGGGGTGAACTTTGAAAGAATAGTGCCATACGTTTCTTAGGGCCTTTGTTTCCTCCAGGTTCTCTCAGAAGCCTGTAGGGCTTCTTTCCTTCTGTGCCTTCCTCCACAAGCTTTTGTTATTGTTGTTGTTGTTGTTGTTATTTCTTCTGGGAGATGAAAAAGAAGATACAGGGAAGAAAGTCTATCTTCCTGATGTGGATCTAAAGATGGTGACCTGTAGGTATGGGAGCTCAGCGACAGGAAGGCCACAGGCCACCAACTAGAAGATGCCAATGTGAGCTGTTTAGACTGATTAAACCTGAAACACTATTGTGAATCTAAAACTGGCTGGTACACAAGGAGGTCATCGAAGCTAAGCAACCTATGATGACAGGACAAATACCATGAACATGGGCCCAACAATCAAATAAGAAGACAAATTCACACAAAAAAATTACATGGAGACATAGACAAAACTCTCAAGGTCCACAGCTCTGCTCTACACAATATGGGGCATGTGATCTTTATAGGGGTGCAAACCCCAAGGGTAAGAATAAAATAATCAATCCTTTCTTTTCTTTTTCAAACTCACTTTCCCTTTTTCTACCTCCCCTTGGCCTCCTCACTTGCTTCATATTTCTTTCTCTCTTCCTCTACTTCTCCCTCTTTTTCACCCACTCTTCCTTTCTTGTTCCCTCTCTTATTCTCCTTCCCTTTCTGCCTATCCGGGTTTCTTTTCTCCTCTCCTCAATCCTTTTTTCAGGGCAAAGCTTGCATGGCAAGCTTTCTGCCATTGATCTATGACCCTGCCCTAAAAGTAAGTCCTCAAAGTAGACTAACATTAAGTTTCTACCACTCTGTCACAGTGGAGGTGTAAAATAGATACTGTGCTATGGAAAAAGACAGGTGTATTTCCTACATATTTGATAAACTGAGCTTCAACCCTACCTAGTTTCCATGAGTAGGACATGAACAGGATTCATTCTAAGATTTTTCAAAGACTTATTAATTATTGGGTGGCTCATTGTCAGTCTAACAGGACTCTTCTGCTTCACATGCTTTCTCATTCCCCACCCTGTGAATATGATGGCTAATATCACACTGCAGCTCCTACACCTAAGTCCTTCAGCCTTATACCATTCTCTTTAGAGAAGACACATTGCATGGGTGCTGGCATTCTGGACATTCTGACCTAAAACTTGGCCAAGAGCTCCTTTTACTGCAGGAAAGACAATTTTTACCCTAGAGAGGAGCCAACTCAATATCATGTGTAATCTGTACCTTAAAATCTAAACAACTCTGGGCTCCCACACTGCTGACTCTAAACTCTGAATTTAGTGACAAAGTGAGTGGATTACTTTCTTCAAATTTCCCCTCAAAGCCAATAAATAACCATCTGGGTGTAGCTTCCACTTCAATTTCCTCAGTGAGGTCTCAGAACAAATTATATAGCTCATGTTATAAAAAAACATAACTGGGACCTTTTGGTGTCAAACAAGTTAGAGGAATTCCAAGATAAGTAAAATTAAGTGTGTTCTTCACCACCAAAATACCCAGAACCTTGAAGTTTTATGTGGCTTTTCTGAGTTGGGATGGTGAGGGCACTATGAGATACAGTCCAAGTGTATTGGATTAACAGGTTTCCATCTTGTTCAGGATATGTTTGTTATTCATTGGACAGAAACACATTTGGATGGAAGCATCCTCTGGATTGCTCTCTTACCCTACCTGTTCTCCAACCCGGGGTGTGGTCTGATGCCTCCTAATAAAGACCCTGGATCTCAAGGGAAAATGCTTGCTTGCAGTTTCGGTTTTCCACCACTAAACTTGCTGCTTGCTGGTCTTAGTGCTAGGAGCAGAAGGCTTAAAAGGTGAAGTTCCTGAGCCTGTTTTATCTCTTTAGCTGTGTGTGGATTATTTCCTGTGTGGGTGTTTCCTTCCAGACCCACATTTCTCATTCCCCTGGGGTTGGGGTATGAGACTTTTGCTACAAAACTGATTACTCAAATATGCTATGAGGGACGGAGAGAATGTGTTATGCCCCCCTTCTCCAACAGTGATCACATTCAATCCATCCCTCTTGATCTGTTAGAGTGGCAAAAGGTTTCTAGTCCTTGGATTCTCCTTGGAGTTCTGAAGAACTCTTCTCTCAAATGTCATTCTATTATTCACAATGCTCTTTTTTTTTCTTTTTGGTTTTTGGTTCTGGGGCCAAACCCAGTGGCTATATGCTCAGAAATCATTCCTGACTTGGGGGACCATATGGGATGCCAGGAATTTGAACCTCGGTCCAGCCTAAGTCAGTGGCTTGCAAGGCAAACGCCCTACCACTGTACCACCGCTCAGGCCCCCATAATGCTCTGCTGAGGGTCAATAATTTCCTGAAAATGGCTATTGCTCTCTGCTTCCAGTTGATGAATATAGCTGGCACTCCCTGAACACCAGCTGTGTTCTGCAATCTACAGCCATAGTTAACACTGACTCCATGCAGTAGCTTCCTAAGAACTGCTGCAGCAGTGGAACTAAAGGGGGATGGATAAAAGTAATAGAAATATGTTCCTCATTTTTCTGGAAGCTAAAAAACACCTAAGACTGTCCCATTCCCTCCTAGTAGCTTTTAGTGGTTGTTAGTGATCCCCAGAATCCTTTGACTTATGGAGGCTTAACTTCAATGTCACTCTCTTTGTTCTAAGGTATATCATTCATTGCATCTCTTTTTATGTGGTTTTGATTCTATGTTTGCCTGTTCTCTTTATGTGGTTTTGATTCTGTGTTTGCCTATATCTGTGACTCTTCTTATAATGAAACCAGTCATACTGGTTAGGGGTTCTCCTAAACTAATGAACTCTCATTTTAACTAATTGCATCTGCAATGCCCCTATATTCTAAAATTTTGTAAAAGACACACTTTTAACTTTTTTTCATTGTTATCTTATTTTTTTGACCTGGCAGTTCTCAAGTCTTACATGGCTCTCTCTTCATAGATCACTACATATGAGACTATATGTAGTGCTGAGAATTGAACTGGGGTTGATCATGTGCAAGGCAAAGGTCTTATCTTCTGTACTATCTCTCAAGATAGGCATGGATTTTAGGAGGGGGACCCAATTCAAATTAGTTAATCAAATTAGTTAAAGATGTTTTAATCTATTCTCAGGGCCAATTATAATGATCCCAACTCAAAGAATGAGACCCAAGATTCAATATTCTTAAAGACTTCAAAGTCATTTCAACGAACAGCAAAATTTTAAAATCACTGTTCTCAGAACTTTTTTATATTTGATCCCTTGTCCTCATAATAAACTTGTAAAGTACTATTAGTATCCCCATTTTGTAGAAGAGCTTGTCAAACAGAAATTAAATGAAACTCGATTAAGATTATATAGCTACTGAACTGATATCTGTATGAAGCACTTAGCCCCGAACCTCAGCATATAAACCTTGCAGATTCACACATGAACTTTTGATAAGTAGCTGAGCAAAAGTGAAGGCATTTAAACCCATCACCCACCATGCCACCACAAAGACTGAAGGATCCCAGAGGTCAGCATAAAGGTTTATCGGGGAAGTATCCTCATTCTGACTTTAATCCTGTACTCACTTTTCTTTGTTTGTTTGTTTGTTTCGTTTTTTTGTTTTGGGGCCACACCTGGTGATGAACAGGTTACTCCTGGCTATGTGCTCAGAAATCACCCCTGGCATGGGGAACCACATGGAAAGCTGAGAGATAGAACCACCGCTTGTGCTAAGTTAGCATGTGCAAGGCAAATGCCCTATAGCCTGCACCACCACTTCTGCCCCAATCCTGGCCTCACTTTTGAGGCATTGTTCTTGTATATGGTTCTACCCAGGCAAAAGATAAACAAGTTTCTCTAAATCACCACTTACAGCCAACTGTATAATTACAGCTTTTAATAATTGATCCAGTGCTTTTTAAAAATCGCTTGTTTCCATGGGGGGCCAGAGTGATAGTACAGTGAATAGGGTGTTTGCTTTGCATGTAGTCAACCAGAATTCAATCCTCTGCATCCTATATGATCCCCTAAGCACTGCCAGGAGAAATTCCTGTGCATAGAGTCAGGAATAACCCCTGAGCACTTCCAGGTGTGTCCCAAAAACCAGAAAAAAAACTCATTTTCATAATTACAAAAGTAATCACAAATTCCAGATATACCATGGCCCGCAAAATGGAAGGCCCTGTGAACAAAAAATGCTTTCTTAATAGCCTTCCTAGAAACTGTCGAGCTTATGCTGGTCAATTTTCCCAGAGACCTTACCTGTCTAAAATCCAGGCCAGACCTCTTCCAATCCTGCAAGTCCTGCTCTTTTAAACTGGTAGTGTTTCATAAGCAGTTGAATAAGATTTTTTAATCTAGAACATAATAAAAATATATGTGTTAAAAAATAAAATTAAAATGAAGTGTTCTCGGAACTGGCAAGGTGGCGCTAGAGGTAAGGTGTCTGCCTTGCAAGCACTAGCCAAGGTAGGACCAAGTTTAGATCCCCCGGCATCTCATATGGTCCTCCCAAGCCAGGAGCAATTTCTGAGCGCTTAGCCAGGAGTAACCCCTGAGCATCAAATGGGTGTGGCCAAAACAAAACAAAATAAAACAAAAAAACAAAAAGAAAGAAAGAAGAAAGAAGAAAGAAAGAAAGAAAGAAAGAAAGAAAGAAAGAAAGAAAGAAAGAAAGAAAGAAAGAAAGAAAGAAAGAAAGAAAGAAAGAAAGAAAGAAAGAAAGAAAGAAAGAAAGAAAGAAAGAAAGAAAGAAAGAAAGAAAGAAAGAAAGAAAGAAAGAAAGAAAGAAAGAAAGAAAGAAAGAAAGAAAGAAAGAAGAAAGAAAATGAAGTGTTCTTGTATAAATATTCATAAAAATATAACGTGCTCGGCCATTCTGGGAAAAAAAAATGGCAGTTCCTTTAAAATGAAACATGCAGCTACCATATGACCCTTAATTACATTCCTGGGCAGTCATCTCAAGGAAATGTACTCAGGCTCACACCAAAACATGGTCACAAATGTTTATTTCTGTCTTTACACGTATTAAAGACTGGAAATGTCCTTCAATGGGTACCAAAGTGGTGCAACCACACCATGGAATATTTACTCAGAAATACAAAACCAAAAACTATGGATGTTTGCAACAACTTAGATGAATTTTCAGAGAATCAGAATGAGTGAAAAAACAAAAACGAAAAAGCAAATAACAAAAGATTAAATACCATATAATTGCACTTATACAATATGCTTAAAATGTCAATCTTATAAAAAATGTAGAGTGGTTGCCAGGGTTCAGGGTGACATAAGGAGAGAAAGGAGATAGGGGCTGTAGTTTACACTGGGCATCAGGAAGGATACTTGAAATGCTAGAAATGTTCTATATAAATGTGAATATACCACTTTGATTTGTACTGTAATTTTTGCAAAATTATTCCCTAGGCACATGAAAAAATGTAAAAATAGTCTCTCCACATGATATCTTACAACAACATGTGAATATATAATTATCTCAAGATAGAATGTCCAACTTGGTTTTAAGTTTTAAAAATGTATGTAGCAAAAAAAAGTTTCCTATTCAAGATGGGAACAAGGTAAGCCACAAGATTTTCTTGAATACCTTTAGTCCTAGAGTTATTATGTTCAAGAAACACAGTCTTAATTTAGTAACTAAAATTCCCATGCTCATGAAATAATCAGGTAGTTTAAACCAATTAACAAGTGAGTACTCCCTCATCCCTCTGGAAGGGCCAGTTAAGTGTGTTACTACCTCCTTGACAAATATAGTCAGCACACCCCCTACCCCTGTTATTTACATCTTCCCCTGGAAATTAGGAGAGAAATGGAGGCAGGAGATAATGGAAGTTTTCTGCTTGGTGAAATGGTTTTGAGATGGTTCATCTTTTTTCTCAAGGTTGCTTTCTCATTCATAAGGTTCAACAGCATATATACAATAGTTCCATCAAATAATGAAGATAGAGATGACCAAATACTTCCCCCCAAAAAGACACATGAATGACCAGTAATCATATAAAAATGTTCTTTGTCACTTATTATCAAGGGGCTGAAGTAATAACATAACATTTCACATCAGCGAGAATAAAGTATTACAAAACTACAGAAGATAACCAGTGTTAGTGGAGTTGTGGTGAGAAGGGAACCCTCATTTGCCATTGGTTGCAATATTCTCTAGTTCAGCCCCTTTGGAAACATCAAGGAGATTCCAAAAAGGAAAGTAATGAGTTTCCATATTTTACTTCTTGGAATCAAGACACAAAAACATTTCTTCTGAAAGATATATGCATACCTATGTTCAAGACACTTAGTACAATAGTCAGAATATAAAAACAGAATAATGATCAATGGCAGATAAATAGTTTAAAAGTTTATGATATATATACACAATGGAAATCTATACAAGTATCAGTTAAGATGAAATTATGCAGAATACTACAACATGGATAAAACTGGAGTATCTGAGATAAAAGCACTTAACTAGAGGGTTAAGTGAAATAGGTTAGAGGGACAAGGACAAAACCAACCAGATGATCTCACTTATCTGCTCCGTTACAGAGATAAATGAGGGAATACAGAGATAAATGAGGAAATATAAAATGAAGGCAAATCCTTGGCCTTGGTTTACAAAGTTCAGATTATCAATGGGAAGAAGAGAATGAGAGGTAAACTAGAAGCAAAATAGAGACAGTGGTGGTGGGTCTTGGGCAATTTTCTAGTAGTATGAAAAGGTATCAATGCATATGATTTATATGTTAACATATAAGATTTATATGTTTATATTTATATTATAATATAAATATATATAAATATTTATATTTATATTTAACATATAAGATGTATATATTAACACTATTATGTTAACACTATTATAACCATGCTAACTAAACTTTAATTAACAAATTATTTTACAAGGTGGGGCTGGAGAGGTGGCGCTAGAGATAAGGGCTCTGTCTTGCAAGTGCTAGCCTAGGATGGACTGCGGTTCAATTCCCCAGCATCCCATATGGTCCCCCCCCCAAGCCAGGAGTGATTTCTGAGTGCATAACCAGGAGTAACCCCTGAGCATCAAATGGGTGTGCCCCCCCTAAAAAATTATTTTACAAAAAAAAAAGGATGTTTTCATTTGCTATGTAGAAAATACTCTCTGCTGGTCAGACAGTGAGTCCTGTTTTTGTTTGTTTTTTTGTTTGGGGGCCACACTAGGTGACACTCAGGGGTTTCTCCTAGCTATGAGCTAAGAAATCCCTCCTGGCTTGGGGGACCATATGGGACGCCAGGGGATCAAACTGCAGTCCGTCCTAGGTTAGGATGTAGCAAGGCATACACTCTACTGCTATGCTACCGCTCTGGCCCCAGTGACTCCCACTTATGGATAATGAGTTCCTCTGTTAACACCCCTTTTCAGCTCCTCTTTTACCAGTGTGGCCTAATAGTCTCTTTAGAATAGTTAGGTCCTATTTAGATGAGATTTAGATGCTCCAGGAACATCTCTGCTGGAAACAAATATCCAGGCTCCCCCACCAGAGTAGAAAGCTCAATTTTAAGTCCCTTTATGTCTTAGGAGCTACACACAAATCCAGACAGTTTTGTGGTCCACATTTCTTTGTAGTTCTGGAGTCATAATTCATCATCAGCTTGAAGTGAGAGGTAGACACTCTCTCTAGTGAGAACTTAGCACAGTTTGATTGTTTCTTTGTTTGGGAGTGGGTTATTTGTTTGTTTGTGTTTTGTTTTGTTTTGGGCCACATCCATCTCAGTGCTTACTCTTCTCTCTCTCTCTCTCTCTCTCTCTCTCTCTCTCTCTCTCTCTCTCTCTCTCTCTCTCTCTCTCTCTCTAAACACCGTGATTACAAACATGACTGTAGTTGAGTTTTGGTCACAAAAATAACATCCCCTTCACAGTGCAACATTCCCACCACCAATTCACCTACTATCCTTTCACCCACAACCACTGCCTGCATTCTACACAGGCATTCTACTTCTCTCACTCATTAACATTGTCATGGTAGTAGTTAGTGTTCTAACTTCACTCACCCCTCCTTGAGGTGAGCTTCATATCTTGAGCCAGTCCTTCTGGCCCTGATCGATGAGCATTATTACAACAATGTCTTTTATTTTTTTAAACCCATAGAGAAGTGCCCTATTCTGTGTCCCTCTCTCCCCCTCTGACTTATTTCACTCGGCATAATAGTTTCCATGTCCATCCATGTATAGGAAAATTTCATGACTTCATGTCTCCTGATGGCTGCATAATATTTCATTTTTATGTGTACCAGTTTCTTTACCCATTCATCTGTTAAGGGCATCTTGGTTGTTTCCAGAATATGGCTATTCAAATAGTGCCACAATGAATATAGGTGTGAGGAAGAGATTTTTTTGTATTTAATTTTTGTGTTCCTAAGGTATATATAACCCTAGGAGTGATATAGCTGGATCATATGGGAGCTCAATTTCCAGTTTTTTGAGGAATCTCCTTATTGTTTTCCATAAGGGCTGGACTAGGTGGCATTCCCACCAGCAGTGAATGAAAGTCATTTCTCCCCACAGCCTTGCCGTTAGTGCTTACTCTTGACTCTGTGCTCAAGGAGGATGCCTGGCAGGACTCTGGTTAATATGTAAAGCCAGAATTAAACTTACTGTTCTCATCCTGAGCTTTTTTGATCCTCTGAGGATCAATCACACTGTGGTGACTTGATATGAACTTCCAAGGTGAACTCTAGCTACCTAAATACCTGCCTTGAAATACTTCAGGGAAATTTAGACAGGGTAAAACACTAGTAGGTTTCATTTAAAGTTATTGGGTAAAAATATTTTAAATAAAACCAAGCAAAAATATTAGAATAACCTTGGTATACTTGAAGGTTGGTAGTGTCAAGTAAGAGTTGAGGCTTTATAGTGTAAGTGATATTTCTATGACTCTTTTTATCCATGAGTATGTAATTTTGAGGTAAATTTCTTTACTTCTAAAATTGAGTATACTAATACTCAATACAGTGTTAAAGAAAGTTTGGACACCCTTACATGTGGTCGACCCAAGTTTGACCCCTAGCATCCCATGTGGTTCCTAGAGCCTACCAGGAGCAATTTCTGTGTCTAGAGTTGAGTAACCCATGAGCACTGTCAGATGTGACCCCAAAACAATAAATAAATAAATAAATAAATAAATAAATAAATAAATAAATAGGAGTGTGAAAAATATTACAATATTAAGGCACTTGCCTTGATTGCAGCCAACCACAGTTTTATCCTCAGCTCTCTGATCTCCTGAGCACTCCCAATAGTGATCCTTGAGCATAGAGTCAGCAGAAAGCTGTGAATAAGCTCTACCAGGAATGGCCTAAAACAAAACACAGATAAATGTCTTGGCTCACATTTTAGTAGTCAGAAGATGTCCAAAGTGAGGCTTTTGGGGACCACTTCTCTCTGTAGGTTTTCTCAGAGGCTCCTTCCTTGCCTCATCCAGCTTCTGGTAACACACTGTGGCTTGGCCCAGCACTCCAGTCTGTCTCAAAATTTTTCCTGCCTCTCACTCTTTGATAGGGGCACTTGAGATTGTGTGTAGTGTCCACACACATAATCTAAAAGAATCTCCCCCAACAAAAAGCTAACTTAATCAGGAATGATGGTACAGACCAATAGAAAAGCATTATTAGCCTTGCATATGTAAGGCCCTAGTTTCAAGCCTAGCACTGCAAAATAAATAAACTTGCATTAAGATTCTAGATCGTAGTTGACACCTTTTTCTTTCATTTAAGATAGTATTTACAGGTCCTAGGAATTAAGATGGAACATTTTTTTGAGGGGATGCCATTCTACCCTACAATGTATCCCCTTCATTTATGCCTGAATCATAGACTCCAGTTCATTCCATGGCTTCTGGCAGGGAGAATATCATCAATATCATTTTCACCATATCCTTTCACTGTTCAAAAATTAGGTCAAGTTGTTTCTTGTGTTTAATTAATGTTGGCTTTACCTGGAAGAATCCAAAAAGAGTCTGTTTCTTCATCAAACTAATTAATAAACTCAAGCTTTTGGGATCAACTTCATAGTTACCAGATCACTGGAAGAAATTAAAGGTGATTTTTCTTCCAGTGATCTGGTGACTTTGAAGTTGATTCCAAAAGCTTGAGTTTATTAATTATTTTGATGAAGGAGCAGAACAAACCTCAGCTGCTACTAAAACTAGGCACTTACCTTACGGAAATGTGTAAATAAGCTTATAAAAGGTAAAAAACATGTCTAATTCCAAAATAAATTTTAGGAAGTGTTTTCTGATTAAATATATGTAGTCAATCAATATTCATTTCATTTATAAATGAAAATGATTCAATTTCATTTACTCAAAGAACTACTAGATTAAGTTGGGATCATACAATGTGGCCTTCAAAAAACTATAACTTTCACTCCACTATTTATTGCAGCACCCAGTACAATAGCCAAGATTTGTAACCAACCTCAATGCCCAACAACAGATGAGTGGATCATGAAGATGTGGTACTTATACACACAAAATATAATTTTGATGTTCAGTCTGCAAGTTAAATTCTATATTTTCTCTATTAAGGGAACTGGGAGAGGGACTGGACCATATCCATTTGCACTCAGGCTTTTTTCTTGACTCTGTGCTCAGGAGTCACTTCTGGCAGAGGCTGGGGAACCATATACTTATATGTGGTATTGGCGATGAATTGGGATCAGCCACAGGAAAGCCAATGTCTTAATTCCTATATTATCTCTCCAACCTCAAATTCCAGTTTTTCTATCTTACTTCATTGATATAATTCCCCATGCTATTAAATCAACCTCTTTTAATTATAATTCCAATATACACATACATACACACTATATATATAGTATACACATATATATATGTATACACACATATAGAGAGATAGATATAGATTTACACACACACTGTTCTATACAGGTTCCTTGTCCCCTCTCTGTACTTTGGCAGTGTTAAGTTACCCTAACAGAGAAGGAAGCATGCCCAAGCTCCTTATCAAGATTTCAGCTCTGGGGCCAAGAAAGAGTACTGCAGTCAGGGTGCATACTTAGCACATGCTAGACTCTAGTTCTAACCTTAGCACCACAGATGCAGCCCTGAATCCCTGAAGCCCCCCACAATCTGCCAGGATGGGTATGGTAGTCCCTGAGCACTGCACCTAAGCCAGAGTAACCCCTAGCATTTTCATTCAGGGCCCTAACAGCACTGCATCTTATGGTCCTCACATTTACCCACCAGCTGTTGGTTGAGAATCACTGGCAGGTCCCCTTTCATGGACTCCTGAGCCCCATATGATAAATCTTTCCTCTGCATAAAAGAGCAATCTCACAGCTGGCTTGCACCAATTTCATTCTTAGCCCTCCACAGTGTGACAAGGCAAAGCACAAGAAGGACCCTCAGGTTTTCTTTTTCTTTTGTCATCTCTTAGTCCTCCTGGAACTATGGTGAGTTGAAAGACTGTGGCCAGAAAGGGAGCTGAGTCTGGTGACCTCAGTCACTGACCTGGCTCAGGGACCCTGACCGTCCCTCCCTTCCTGCTCAAACCATTGCCTCCCCATACCAGATGCCATTTAGGAGGAGAAGAAGCAGGAGGATGGAGGCAATTTGAGATTCAAATCACTTTTTCCCTAGAAAGGCTGAGCATTCCTTGAAGGCTCTGCTGAATACTCAAATCAGACATTCACTCAAACTAAATTAGACATCTCAGTGTTTTCCTCCCTACTGTGGAGTGGAATGAGATGGGGGGCTGGGGGAAGACTGAAATTAAACCAAAACAGCTATAAACAAAAGACAGGCAGACTATGCTCTTCATAGTCAAACTCTAGTGAGAGTTAAATCCTTCAAAGCCATGACACCAGCCTGTCTCTCTCTTGGGAGATCAAACATTTCTGAATTCATTTCCAAAGGTGCCAAATATCCAGATGACCAGATGGATAATATTCTTTCCCTGAACCACAGACAAGGAAAGGAGTGACCAAGTAAGGGAGCACTGCTTTTTCACACAGCTGTATGTAAATTAAATTTTAAAACTCAAATTGTTTTCATTTCCAGTCACTAGATAGCCAGGTGGCTTGCTGCATTAATCAGAATTGACAGGGTTAATGATTTTGCCCTTTGACCTCCTCCTCTTCAAAATTCAGCTTCCTGCTGATAACATGGTAGGGGTGGGGCCTGGAGCCTGGAGTGGATTAGGAAACCTCCGCCGATGAATCAGCCCGGAGATGAGTTGTTCACAACATCCTCCCCTGGGCTGGTTCTGGCACAAGCATGTACCATGTTGGCAGCCAACAGCAGGTGCACTGCAGGATACAGCCTTCGGGCACAGGATATATGTGGAGAACAATGAACCCTCCTCACCTGCACGGAGCCCTCCTTTTCTGAGCACCCGCACAGTCTTGTAATCCCGGCTTTACCTAAGAGACCAGTCAGTGCTCCCCCAGACTCAAGCATAATTCAATAAACCCTGGGCTAATAGCACTTCCAGTGTGGGGTTAGCACTGTGAAGGGGCAGGGGTCAAAAGCAAATCTGGGCACCATTGCCCCGATGGTTTCATGGGTCTGGTAGGTAAATGGGTTAAGCTAATCAGTTCTTCGCAAAAGATGAGCCTTAGACCCCTCATCTGAGAGCACCTGATATGTCAGAATCCTGGGCTAAGCTGCCACCCAGATGCTCTTCTAAACAGAATACAGGGAGTTAATTGCATATTACTTCTCTCCTCTGCAGGCAGAGTTGTGTTTGGCAAGAAGGCTGAAGGTGAGATCACAGAAAGCATGTGTGAAAATTAGGTGAGAAGGCAGCTCCTTTCTCCCATCAATTGCTATTAGCATCCTTTTCCAAATGTCAAAGCTTTTCACAACTTTGCTCCAACTTCCTGTCCTGAACTTTTAGAAGGACTCTGGATGTAGGAAAAGGTAAAACAAAGTGAAGGGAGGCCTGTAGATATGACAACCTCTCTCTGGGGGAAGCTGCCCTGTTGCATTTCTATTGTCTCTGACTGGGGCAAAGCTGAACCTTAAGAACACATATGTGCTGAAAAGGTCCCCACACCCTAGCCCATCTACTGGCCAGTAGAGACTTCAGTAGACTGAAGTAGACTTCTTCTATCTCCTATTCTCCTTATCTTCAATACCAAACTAAAAACACACCTCAATTGACCTTTTCCACCATTTTCTGTATACAAGATCCTGTTTGGTCTTTGTATGCTCCTCAATTGTGCATACGCATCATTCTCCTTCATGCATGTGTATGAGTTTCCTGAAAAGTTACTAAAGTCTGTGTAAGCTGTGACATTATACTATTTTGTAATAAGACTCATGTTAATATCACCCAACTTCAATTCAATGAGCCATGCGATAAGAAGTGCAGGAGCGGCTGGAGAATGAGAATGTATCCATCACTAACCCTTGGAATCCTAGTTTTCATTTTCGTTGTATTGTTTTGTTTGGATGTCACAGAAAGCAGTGCTCAGGAGCTACACTGAATCTGTGCTCAAGGATCCTTCCTGGAGGCCAGGATTCAAACTCAGGTCAGTCCCATGCAAGGCAAGCACCCTACACACTGTACAATTGCTTCCATCTCAAACCTTAGAAAGCATTTGTGAAAATTAGGTGAGAAGGCAGCTCCTTTCTCCCATCAATTGCAATTAGCATCCTTTTCCAAATGTCAAAGCTTTTCACAACTTTGCTCCAACTTCCTGTCCTGAACTTTTAGAAGTTCCCGGGTAAGTTGCTGGGAATCAAACTGAGAGCCTTACATATGCAAGGTATGTGCACTATCTCGTGTGCTATCTCCTCATCATATAAGTAACATTTTATAAGATACTTTGCTGCATGTACTATTTGATGAGCTTTACAGATGGTAACACATTTGATTTCACAACAAGACTCTGAGGTGATGCTTGTAAGTCTTCTGAAATCAGAACCCACAAAAGCACCATACTCTATTGCCTCCCTCTCAAGAACTCTTTCCCTCTCTTTTGAAATTTTTGGCATGATGATTTACAAGACTGCTAGGAATTCCACAGTTGTTTTTAAAGTTGCTGTGAATACAGAGTTAAGTGTATATTCATATCCCTTGAAACACTGCCTGCAATGAAGGACTCAGTTCACACAGCTATCTGATTGTGGTTGTTGCTAATCTTTAAGTCACTTTTTTTGTGAGAAGAATAGTTAACTGGCACCATAATCAGTATTTGGTAGATGCTAAGTAATAATTTTCTTTCATGAGCAGAAATGTTGAGGAACAAAGAACATAACCCTTGAAGAGAAAATTAAAAGAAAATGAAGTGAGTCAAATTACAAGCCTAAGGAAATGCTATGGCACACAAAGAAGAGGTGGTTTTACCTGGAAGAAAACGGAACTTCAAGGAAGTACTTTAGATTGAGGACAAAACTGAGGAGAATCAGAGAGAGTGTGGGGGGAGGAAAACCACACACTCTCTCAAATGAAGTGGCTTATGGTTTAAACTAAAAATATATAGATGACAGAAGGATTTATTCACAAGCATAGAAGCCTGAGAAAGGAAGTGAAACCCCCTCGAAGTCTTTAAGCCTGTGCATTTATACCACTCTAACAAAGGACAATAACTATTGAGAAGTGACAACATGGAGGGGAAATGGAATTTGAACTTCTGGGTGAAATCATTTGAAACTTACAGGGTAATTAAGGAAAGATATAGGTTATTTCAAGACTAGTCTGCATAACAGACCTCAGTAATTATATTTTGTTATTTTGGGGTCAAACCCAGTGGTGCTTGGGGATTAGTCCTGTCTATTCTCAGGGATTACCCTTAGTGGAGTTCAGGGAACCATATGGAGTGCCAGGGATCAAACCCAGGTTAGCCACATGCAAAGCACATTCAAGGCAAGTGCCCTATCTGCTGTACTACCTCTCTAAACTCATGAAAATTAGTAAATCTTAAAAATTAAATTTAAGATTATATTTAGTATTATGAAGGTTTACTTATCTACAGAGTGAAGAGTACAATCATCTCTGAAAACTAAAGATATGGGAAGGAATCACACTACTTTTATGCCCATAGAAAAGTAGAGAATTCTTTCCTTTCCTAATTGCCTTTAGCTCAAATTAATCCTTATGCTAAAGTGGCATACTTAGGGTTGGCATAACCTGATTCTCTTTGAGAGTGAGATTTTTTTCAGACAAAAGAAGAGCTTAAGTAAAATTTTAACTGGAGCTCAAGTTGTCTGTAACATATGTAATATGTCTTATGGAAAATGAAAACTGTGAGAGAATTACAATTTTCAACACAGGCATGGAAACTAAAAAGAGAAATCATTGCTAGAGAAGATAGTAAAATACAGACCTAGATTGTCATCTGATTGCCAATTGCCAATTGCAGTGGGGTTTGATGTTCATGACTAACCCTCAGCTTTCCCCTGGGGCCCTCGTTATCAAGATGGGGCCTGGATTGTTACTAGAATAACCTAGGGAATACAAAAGAAAATATTCTGGACCTAGTGGATTATAAACTCAGAGAGGGATGCCCACATAGCTTAATTCACAAGTGATTTTTACAAATGATCCATATTTAAGTTTAAGAACCATTCTTACAGACAAGAGACCCCTGTGAAGGGCAGCAAACAACTGTAGGTTATAGTAAGGACTGCAATTTAGAAATAAGACTTGGGGAGGATGCCCTATGTTAGAAGGGAAGGCTTAAAGCAGAAATCCAAGGCAGGTGAAAGGCTCTGAGCTGAGATCCAAATAGCCTCTGCACAAAATAGGAGGGTCACATAGTAGGAGGAAATGATGAGCCGAAGTCATGAGGAACTGAAGAATCTCAAATCTTTCTTGAAGCACGAAGAGAATGAATAAGCATAGTGAAACATCAAACAGTGCTGTAGAATCAATGGACATTTTTTCAAAAGCACTTAAGAAATCTTGGTAGAGCTATTGCTTTCTGGGAATTGTATATGGTCAGGTAATAGAGTACTGTCTTAGAGATACAAGTTTCCTGTGTGTGTCTGCATAAAGAACTCCACTTCCTTTATTGAACCTAAAGAACATCCATCAGAAATCCCACCAGCTGAAATCCCACCATCAGACTCAACAGCCAAGAAAAACTCAAGAAAAAATTTATAAACGAGGAGGAAAATTTAAAAAATACAGATAAATTCCCATTTTACTTAATAATGCTTATTAAGTCAGATCTTCAAAATAGGAGGAGAGAGATCAGAAGAAGAAAAAAATAATAAAGAGAAATAAATATTCTCTTCCAAAGGGAAGGCAGGTGAAGGCTGAGAAGAACTTCAAACAAAACAGTCCTTTTCTATTTCCTCCTTCATTCTTCCTGCATTCTCCTTACCACTTTTTCTAGCCACCCAAATATGTGCATGTATTTTGTTAGAATATGAATGAGAAGCCCTTTGGGAGAATTTTATGCTGCCATGGCAACAGTAACCATGGCAACAGTTAATTAATTGGATGCTGATGAAGTGGAGGAAGAAAAAAAGCCAACCAGAACGGATACAACTCCAGAGGAAGTCACGGTGTGTAGTCCTTATATGAATTTCATTGAGCAAAGGCATGCAGCAGGTCAGAAATGCAAATATCTCCCCCGCAGCCACCACCTACTCCTCAGAGGAGGCTGCTTTCAGATCTAGATTCAACAAATGTGAATGAGAGGTTTGGATCTCGATGACTTAAAAAAAAGGAAGGAAGGAAGGAAGGAAGGAAGGAAGGAAGGAAGGAAGGAAGGAAGGAAGGAAGGAAGGAAGGAAGGAAGGAAGGAAGGAAGGAAGGAAGGAAGGAAGGAAGGAAGGAAGGAAGGAAGGAAGGAAGGAAGGAAGGAAGGAAGGAAGGAAGGAAGGAAGGGAGGGAGGAAGAGAAAAAATCACATATGGTTGCCCCAGCATGAGCAGATTCTCCAGGGAACCAAATTCATTCTAGCGTGTGGACTCGATTGCTTCAGTGGAGAGTGACCCAAATCAACAGCTGTACAACATCATAACTGTTGCCTTTGTGCCCTTTGCACTGCAAATGGTACCAGCCGAGGAAGAAATTCACTCTGCCACTATTAAAGTGTGTTCTGATGGGAACGAAGGGAAGTTGGGCTTGTCACCACCATCTTGAGAAGGAACTGGGAATTTTCCACACATACGGGTGGCTCCCAGTTCTCCAAGCACACAGTCCAGGTGAGAGAGAAGAATCCAGCAGGAAAGGATGGGGAAGCCGTCCAGTATGCTTTCTATTAAGAGAGAAAAGTAGTTCCAGCCCAGAGGAATTGCTTGCATCTTTACCCTACCTCTCACCACCCCTCCTCAGGATCTGTTTTTAATTACCAAACTATTTCACACCTTGGGGAATTGGAGATTTGATTTCTTCTATGGTTTCTTAAAGTTTCCATTATCACTGGCACATTGAGATTAAGTCAGTGGAAGTAATTAGGAAATGTTGGTGAACTAAGAAGTTCACCCCACCACCATAACCCTCCAGCTTTAGCCAAGAAATCTGACAGTATTGTTTATGTATTTTGTTTGGGGGATTCGAGACCATACCCACAAGTATGCTTTGGTGACTATGTGGTACCAGGGATCAAACAGGGATTAGTGACAATGGAAGGCAAATGCCTTAATCACCTTCCTATCTCTGACCCCAGACTGCACTGGTCAAACCTGCAGGCAAGCTCAGACTTTCCATTTTCAGACCCAGCTTCTTTTTGGATGATTATTTCCAACTTCTGTAAATAGAAGCACTTGGAAATGGGACTCTGAAAGCAACTCCTAAAGCTGCAAATTCAGCATAAACTGGTGAGGCAAGCATGGAACATTAATTCATGGAACAATGTCATTGCTTGTTTTGACAATATCTTAATTGGCTCATGCCCATCTCTTCATGTCAAAGCTAAAAAAGCACAGCTCATTATTTCATTTATTCATATCCTGCAAAACACCACTCAGACATGTACCTTACTTCTGCCTTCAAAATTTTTACAAAGACCCAGATGACCTATTTAACAAATACCTTCTATTCATAAAAATTTGTTCCAAAAAAAGCCACCTAGCCTACCTAAATCTGGAGAGGCTTATAAGGAAATTTGAAGCCACAAAGCACATTCAAATCCTCTCTGCTCAGCACTGCCATCACACTTTGTACTAAAGCTAATATTTCCCCTGGGAGTCAGAACAAAGCCACATATGGCCAGAAAAAGATGGGGCATCTTTGTATACTCAGGCAGTTATCCTAAGGTAGTTGATTTTCCTTTTATTCTTCCAAGCTGAAGACTGCTGTTGCTGATAAAACTCAAAACAGAGTGGAGGAAGGGGGAAATAATAGGTATGCATGAATCCATCATTGATCTGTTTTTATGATTGAAAGTAAAAAGAAAAAAAAAAAAGACCAATCATGCCATCTGTTCAGCTATTCTGCCTTACAGACAAATACCCAAAGCACCTAGGAAATGGAACCTGAAAACCAGGTTCCAGGGTGATAAGACACATAATAAGAGTAATTTGTTGCTTAAATGATTAACTGAAAAAGTCAATTCAGTCTGTGATAAAGGAAACCATAAATTGTCCCCCTTGACCTATGGCATATTTAAAATGACTATGACGATTACCTCATTCTTGTCTCAGAAATCATTAAAGGTTCACCATACAATTTGCAGAATGTCAGGGTTTCTAAGAAGCAATAAAATCTTCAGTAGATTTAGCCAATGTGTTGAACTGGAATTCCTGCTCTACTGACTTGTGAACCATTTCACAAAATACACAGAACAACAATGCCCTTCATGTTTGCAAAATAAGAACTTCATAAACCTTATTCAAAAGAGAGAATCTAACAGAATCCTTCTGTGCCTGTATTTGTGATTGATTGAAATGAAATCACTTTTGCATATTGGAAAAAGACATAGTAGTCCCATTTATTTCTAATGGTCATTGTATGGTGTAAGTGTTCATAGCAATTTACAGCATTCTCAGGTCAGTACATTTATGATCTAGGTCAAAGAGAAGTGCTTTCTTTCACTTCCTCCCAGCCACGTGCAAATATTCATAAATATACTAACAAGAGAAAAAAGTGGCATATGGGCTTGGGTCGTTGTGTGTTGTGTGTGTGTGTGTTTCATTTTAGGGCTTCTTTTAAAATATTGTAGTGAAAACTGCCAAAAAATATCAGTACACACAAAACTAAACTCACTGAAGCAGTCTATTTATTCTGAATTCATGCATTCAATATTTTTAGTGCTTTAGACCTTTTTTTTTTTTTTGATGGGTCAAAAATTCCAGATTCAACTCCTGACTCTATCACCCTTTCCTAACTCAGACACCTTTTCCTAATTCATGGAGAAGCATCAGTTTCCATAGACCTAAAAAGGTACAATATTTGATGACTTATATTGTGTTTAGAAATTCACATGTGATTATACATATGTGCATAGACTTATACATGACTCATATATAAAAAGTTCTAATATATCCATAATATTTGCATATGATGTATACATACCCACTCACATGTGTGTATACATATACACATGGACTTACACTATTTATATGTTGGTACTAAGTGCTGCAATAAGACAGAGGTAGAACACTGTCCCTGCTGCACACTTTAAACTGAATGTTAGTGTGATTTTGAAATCACTTCAGAGAATTCTTGAAGTCAAGCATTTTAAGCTCAGTCTTATCTTTCTGAAATTTTTCATTTCACATGATCTAGCCCTATATTCTACATCCTTCCATTTTCCTATTCCTCTTAAAAATGTTCCTTTTACCCAACTGTAAATATACTCCCTCATCTGACTCTCATGTTTCCCAGCTCTATCACAATTGACCTATCTCGTCATCCACCAAACAAAATACATAAACATCTTGTCAATCTCACCTGAAAACTACCCATTCAACTGAGACAGCTAGAATATTTTTCTTGATCCTTCTCTGTGTTCTATTCCTGTCGTTATTCTGCAGGTCTCAATGTCTAAGAGAATAACTCCAGCTAACAATCTGGCTGCAAAGACCTCAACTCTTGAATTCAATAGTAATAATCTCTATCCACTCTCACTTATCATAACCATATCAATGGTCAAAGTAAAAATGCCATTTATGTCCCAAAGTACTATTCCTTCTAACCAGCATACACTTGCAAATCCAGTCTTCCTTTTAATTATTAAATTTTGTCAATACTCTTGTTTGATCTCTTCCCCCCACATATCCTCCTATCCAACCCATTTTAAATAAAGCATCTCTTTAGTTCCATTTGCCAAAATGCTCAACTCACTTGAATTCTTCCTTGTACTAGTTCTGCTGCTGAGTCATCCTGAGGAAAGCATGTAGGAGTGTGAGATGATGCTACTGTGAACCAATGTTCTCCCACAGATACAATGGGTGATCCGAGATTACTTTGAGAATCTTGATGCCATAAAATAAAAGAACCTAGAAGAAATGGGTAAACTCTTGGATTTTTATTATATCTCCAGGTTAAACTAAGATGATGTGAAGTACCTGAACAGACCTATCACTATCAAGAAAATTGAAATAGTAACCAAAAGGTTTCCCAGAAACAAAAGTCTGGGCCCAGGTGGATTCACCAGAGAATTCCTTAAGACCTTTAAAGAGGACTTACTGCGAATCCTTTTCAGTCTATTCAAGAATGTTGAAGAAACACTCCCAAACATTTATATCAAGCTAACATCACCCTGATAATAAAAAAAAACATACACAGAAAGAGATAATATTCAGACCAATATCCTTGTTGGACAAAGAAGACAATGCAAAAATTTTCCATCTTATAAAGCCTACCACAAAGAGTGGTGAGTTCAGTTAGAGTATACACTAAAAACTAAAATGACAATGGTAGTGAGTGAGAGAAATAGAATGCTTGTCTTGAATACAGGCAGGGGACGGGGAGGAGAAAAATGGGGTGGGCATTGGTGAAGGGGGTGTTCTTTTTCTAACTAAAACCCAAACTACAAACATGTTTGTAGTCATGGTGCTTAAATGTACTATTTTTTAATCTCCCATATTTTTATAGTAAGCAGATTAACCCATATCTATCTCACTTTGAAAATTAACCTGCATAACACTTCACCAAGAAAACAGAAATTATTGTAGGCTGGAGATATAATACATTGGGTAGAGAGGGCACTTGCCTAGCATGTAGCTAAGCTGGGCTCAATTTCCAGTATCCCATATGGTCCCTGAGCACCACCAGGAGTAATTTCTGAGTATAGAACCAGGAGTAAGCTCTCAGATGGCCAGGTGTGCCCCTCACTCAATTTATCTCAAATAAATAAATCACAAATTATTGTAGTAAACTCCCTCAACTAAATAAAACTAATAGAATGGAGCTTAACTATACCTATGTTAATTCTTCTGCTTATTCCTTAGTCTTGGGATGGGGCTAAGCTAAAAACTCTCCTGTTATAAAATGTTAGTTTATACATTAATTCTAGTCTTGTCTATATTTTAAGCTATATCTCTTGGCTATATACCTCCTCCGTTAGCCCTTTTCCAACCTAGAATTTCTGCTTTATCACCTCCTCCATCTAAACATCTAAAACCTTAAATAATAATCATCTTAGCTATTCTAAACAATGCTGTTATGTAACATAGGTGTGCCTATATCCTTTAAATTAATGTTGGAATTAATGTTTTGTCTTTTTTTGGAAAGCAAAATGAACAATTCTTTTGGCATTTCTTTGGGTGCCTAGGAATAGAATTGCCGGGCTATATGAGAGTGACCCAAAGCAGGTGAATGAATAAATAAAGTGTGATATTTATACAAAATTAAATATTACTCAGTTATGAAAAGATATGTGACTTTGTTGTCTGCTGCAACCTGGATAGAATTAGATGATATCATGCTGAATGAAGTAAGCCAGAAAGAAAAAATAAAAATAAGTGATCTCTTTCATAAATAGAAAATTAATAAACAAAGAAATGGATTAGACAATAGATTGAAAACCCTAACACATGATTAATAGAATTGAGAACTTGGGGCTGGCGAGGTGGCGCTAGAGGTAAGATGTCTGACTTGCAGAGCTAGCCAAGGAAGGACCTCGGTTCGATCCTCCAGCGTCCCATATGGTGCCCCCAAGCCAGGGGCAATTTCTGAGTGCTTAGCCAGGAGTAACCCCTGAGCATCAAATGGGTGTGGCCCAAAAAACAAAACAAAACAAAACAAAAAAAAGAATTGAGAATTGAGAAAGCTAAGGTGGAGTGGAGTCTTGAAATAATGGGGATAGGATCTTGAGCACTGATGAAAAGATCGATACAGCAGCATCACAAGTATGAAAAAATGGTTTTGATACTATTGTAAACTATGCTATCTCAATAAAAAATGAATAAAGAAAATAGAACAAAGAACAATATCTACTTTATTTTATTTTTTTTCTCCCAGCCACTTTTCATTCAATAACTTAGCATTAAACTTCTAGAACAGAATATCTTTTCAGTAAGTAGCACTATAGTGCTGGTATGAATATAGAGAGAAAGAGACTCTCATTCACTGCTGTTGGGAATGTAGACTGGTCCTAAATTTTTAGAAAACAATATGGATATTACTCAAAACACTAGAAATTGAGCTTCCATATGATCCCAGCAATTACACTCCTAAGAACATACCCTAGGAGCCCCAAAACACAATGCAAAAAAAAAAAAAAAAAACAAACAAAGACAAAAGAAACCTTCATTCCTATGTTCTTTGTAACACTATTTACAATAGCTAGAATCTGGAAACAACTCAAGTGTTGAGAACACATGACTGGATAAAGAAATCATGGTCATCGACACAATAGATTTCCCCTGTTAGGGAAAATGAAATCATAAAATTTTCTTATACATGAATGGATATAGAGAGTATTATGATGAAATGTATCAAAGGAAGAGGAAAATAATTTCACTCATTTGTAGGATATAACGGGAAAAGTTTTTTATGGTAATAATAACAAAGACAATAAAGATAAGAGCCAAGAAGACCAGTCCTTAGTACCAAGCTTCCCAAAACATAGCAGGAGAGTGCAGTTAGGGCAGAGAAGGAACCACTATGACAATGATAGTTGGAAATGATCACTCTGGACATGAATTAGGTGCTGAAAATAAAAGAGATTATATGATAGGTATAATATCCTTTCTAAAATAGCACAGTATTAAGAAGAGGGAGTGGAGAGAGAGATAGAGAGAGACAGAGAGAGAGAAGGAAAAGAAAAATGAGTGAGGCAGGCACAGAGGAGTGCAGGGGGAAGGGCAGGAAGAAATTGGGGACACTGGTGGTTGGTAATGTGCATTAATAAAGGTTGTTGTACATTGTATAATTAAAACTCAATCATGAACAACTTTGTAACTGAAAAACTCTATTATAAACAACCTTGTAACTATAGTGCTTAAATAAAACCTTTAATTAAAAATATTTCAGAAAATGAATTTTCCAAAGTGGTTCCCAAATTACCAATTTATACACCCAAAATACTACACGAGAAGATACTAATTTTACATACCTCATCAATTTGGTATTTTTCTTGTTTCATTTTAGTCATTTTTATCATACCCATACATAATAATTTCATTGTGGCTTTCATTGGCATTTCCTTTCTGACTCATGATGTTGAGCAAATTTCTTCACATTTCTCCAACATTTTATTCAAATACTTTTTGTAATTTTACCACCTTATGTCTTTTTATTAGCTTACAAATTTATTTATATATTCAGCATATGAATTTTAGTGGAATGCTTATATAGCAATTATCTTTAGATTTCCTCTACCTTTATCTCTTTTCATGATGCATTTTGGTAAATAGAGAATCTTAAGATAGCCCGAATTTTTCCTTTCACTGTTTTCTTTCTTTTTTTTGTGTCATTTTGTTTATTTTGTTCTTTCAGTACCAGGGATCAAACTTAGGGTTTCATACATACAAGACATGTGTTCTATTATGTGTTACATCCCCAGTCCTTGAATCCTGGCTTTTATTCATTTTGGGGGGGGTTGTTTTGATACCCCACAAACCTGAGATCCCATACAAGTTTGCAAGTTCTCTACAGCTGGGTCACATCCTGACATTAATCCCATTATCTTTCAAAAATAAATCCTGCCTATTTCAAGGTCATGAAGTGGCCATCTATATTCTTAAAACTGTATTATCTTTCACAATTAAATCACAATCCATCTGGAATAATGTACTTTAAGGTAAGATATTATTCAATTTTGAACCTGGCACCTCATATAGAATACAGCTAATGCTTAATAAGTATGTCAGAGTTAGTTAATCATGTTTAGGAAATACAGAAGAGAAAAGCAAACTTTAGGCTAGGTCTATGTAGTATCACAAAACTTCCTTGAATGTCATACTCTGGGTCTCCTCTTCTCATCCTTGCCCTCTTGCCATACTGCCAATTTCTATCAATTTATCATCCAATCCTTAATCTTTGACCAGAAGCTGAAGCCTCCAAATTTTTATTTTGACCACTATGATTAAATAAGTGTCATCTTGGAGCAAGGAGGGCCACTTCACACTCTAATTACATTCTAAGACTAAAATGCTTCCAGAAATCTAAAATCCTCTACACACACACACACACACACACACACACACACACACACACACACACACCCTGCACTGAGTTGGAAAAAATGCTTTTCAAATAGTTTTTAAAATCAAAACAAAGTCAATAGCATGCGACAAATAGAAATCTAACTGCTTTTCATTTCCCAGTGTCCCCTTTTAAGAAAAGTCAGAAAAAGATACACGACTATATTCATGCTCTTGGAGTAGAAGAGAAATTTATCAGATACTGTAGGTTGACTCTACTTTAATATTAACACGCCCATATTATTTCCCTGTAGATCTTAAGAATAAAACCATATGTCTCTGTGAGACTGGGATATATTGAAATTCAATACTAAAGGTGAATAGAAAAGAATGTGATGTGAGCAAACTTTAGACTTGAACTCAAAGGGAATGGAAAACCTCATTCAGTCCTAATGAAAAAAAAGATACAATGGCCATATTAATAGCAGTAAACACTTCTGTCATGGTAAGAGTTTGCCTAGAAAACAAGTCATTATTGATCTACTACAGTGGCCCAAGAAATAAAAAAAAGTGATTAAAGTGCTCGTTTGAAAAGAATCTAAACTAAGCACTGATACCAGTTACCAATAATAGGCAAGAAAGAAGATCACAAGATTTTTCACTGACCAGGTAAGAGCTCCAGTCACTGAAAGAACAGAAACAGACATTGTGAGAAAGGAAATATACTCCATTTTCTACTATTTCTTCTGTCAGGGACTAGTGAGATGGACACTTAACTCAAGTCAAGCTAGTTAACTTAATGGTTCAGAGCATCACTTAAGAACCAAGGGAAGATTTGGGGGCCGGAGAGATAGCATGGAGGTAAGGTGTTTGCCTTGCATGCAGAAAGACGATGGTTCAAATCCTGGCATCCCGTATAGTTCCCCATGCCTGCCAGGGGCGATTTCTAAGTGTAGAGCCAGGAGTAACTCCTGAGCGCTGCTGGGTGTGACCCAAAAACAAAACAAAACAAAGCAAAAAAAGAGAGAGAGAAAAAAATAAAAAATAAATGAATAAATATTAGCAACAATTTTAAAAAAGAACCAAGGGAGGATTCAGAGAAATAATAAAGCATGTAGGGTGCTTAGTTTGAACATGATTTGTTTGAGTTCAATCCTTGGCATCTATTATGGTCCCTCAGTTTCCACCAGGAGTAACCGCTCTGTCCAGATCCAGGAGTAACCGCTGAGCATTGCTGGATGTGGCCACAAAACCAAAATAGTAAACAAACAAACAAACAACCAAATAAATAAAAAGGGGAAAGACCTAGTTCAGGATGGTATAACATCCTGCCAAGAGTACCGAACCCAGGATATCTTATAAGCAGCTCCTTCTACTGGTATGAGTGGCTCCCTCAACTAGTAACTCAAGTGCTTGACATTTTAACATGTTAACAAATTTTAACTAGAAAGGAAACAGGACTAGCTGAGAATGTCTGGCATTTAATGGGTCTTTCTGAGCAGGCTGGTCTATCAAAGGTCTATTCAGTTTAGTTGTAGACAATCAAATGGCCTCAAACTTAAGATGTATGGCAAGTTCAAATCCATATGAGCTGACAGAATCTTTGTTGATTTGCTTGTACCTGTAAGACTCTACTGTCTCACGTGTAAAATGAATGGAACGGAATTAAATGCTAAAACTATTCAGTTCTGAAGCCCCATGGTAAATCCTCTAGGGCAGGGGTCTCAAACTTGCGGCCTGCAGGCCATTTGAGGCCCTCTGTACAACATTTTTTGGCTCTCAGCCGGCCTTCAAATATTGCAGTATTCGAGATTATTTGCTTACCAAATAATCGCAATAAAAATTGCATTAGTAAGAAAAAAATCACATCAAACATTCACATACCCCAAGGAGTTCTATTTGGGGTATGAAAATGTTTAATGCTATGTTTTGCGATTTTTTTCTTACTAATGCAATTTTTATTGTGAATATTTGGTAAGCGAATAATCAAAAATATTTTGAGCCTAGTGCAGATATCATTTCCGCTGTTCCCGCCCGCTGTCCCTTGCATTATCGGAGGCCAAAGGGAGAGAAGGGAGAGAAGTTTATTACAGAATTAGTTTTTGTCATACCTTCATCATGACTTCATCAAAGCCTGCAGTGAAGAGAAAGACTGATGACAAGCACAGACAATTTCAGGAAAAGTGGGAGACACAGTATTTCTTTGTTGAGCACAGGGGCATCCCCACATGTCTTATTTGCTCAGAGAAAGTTGCTGTACACAAGGAATACAACTTGAAATGCCACTGTTCAACTAAACATGCTGAAAAATGTGCAAAATATCAAGGAAATGAGAAAGCCAAGCAGGTTGCCAGTCTTAAAGCATGTCTAATGAGGCAACAAGATTTCTTCAAGAAAGCAACCAAAGAGAATGTTGCATCAGTTGAACCTAGTTACATGGTTAGTGAGATGATTGCTAAGGCAGGGAAACTATTCACAGAAGGAGAGTTTGTTTAAAAAAAATGCACGTTACAGGCTGCAAGTATTATCTGTCCAGAAAAGAAAGGCCAGTTTAGCAAAATCAGCCTTTCTACCAACACTGTAGCAGAGAGCATTTCTTTTTTTTTCTTTTCTTTTTTTGTTTAAACAAATTTATTACATACATGATTGTGTTTGGGTTTCAGTCATGTAAAGAACACCACCCATCACCAGTGCAGCATTCCCATCACCAATGTCCCAAATTTCCCTCCTCCCAACCCAATCCCCACCTGTACTTTAGACAGGCTTTCTAGTTCCCTCGTACATTCTCATTATTAGGATAGTTCGAAACTTAGTTATTTCTCTAACTAAACTCATCCCTGTTTGTGGTGAGCTTTATGAGGTGATCTGTAACTTCCAGCTCTTATCTCTTTTGTGTCTGAAAGTTATTATTGCAAGAATGTCTGTCATTTTTCTTAAAATCCATAGATGAGTGAGACCATTCTGCGTCTTTCTAGAGCACATTTCTGACATGTCAAGTGACATTTATCACCAATTGTGTGAGAAAGCCAAATGTTTTGATGTGTACTCAGCTGCTCTTGACGAAGGCACAGATATATCAGACACTGCGCAGTTCACAATTTATGTCTGTGGTGTTGATTGCAATTTTAAATTGACAGAAAAGCTGCTCACAATAATTCCAATGCATGGCCAGACCACCGCTAATGAGATATTTTGGCATCTGAGTGATGCCATTGCGAATGCTGGTTTGCCATTTAAGAGGTTTGTTGGAATAATAACTGATGGAGCGCCATCGATGACAGGGAGGAAAAATGGACTGATGGCACTTGTTCAAAAAAAAACTTGAAGAGGAAGGTGTAGAGAAGGCTATTGCTCTTCACTGTATTATCCATCAGCAGGCCCTTTGCAATAAATGCCTGTCGTGTGACAATGTGATGTCTGTTGTGAAATGCATCAACCAAGTCAAATACAGGGGCTTAAAGCACAGGAGATTCCGTGCTTTTTTGGAGGAAATGGAGTCAGAATATGGAGATGTGCTCTATTTCACTGAGGTAAGTTGGCTTAGCAGGGGAAATGTCCTGAAAAGATGTTTTGAGTTGAGAGAAGAAATAAAAGCCTTCATGGAGAAGGATGGGAATGCTGTTTCTGAGTTGACTGATTACAAATGGATCATGGACTTAGCTTTTCTTGTTGACATCACACATAAGCTGAATATACTAAACAAGATGTTAGAAGGCCCGGGGCAGCTTATCAGTGCTGCCTATGACAACGTGAGAGCATTCTCCTCAAAACTTGTGTTATGGAAATCCCAGCTCTCTCAGACAAACATTTGCCATTTCCCAGCATGCAAGGAACTTGTGGATGCAGGCATACCATTCAGTGGTGAGAAATATGTTGATGCTATTTTTAAGCTAGAGAAGGAATTTGATCACAGATTTGCAGACTTTAAAAAGCATAGAGCCACTTTCCAAATTTTTGTGGACCCCTTTTCCTTTGATGTGCAAGATGCCCCTCCTGTGCTTCAAATGGAGCTCATTGACCTGCAATGCAACTCTGATCTGAAAGCCAAGTTCAGGGAGATTAGTGGAAAAGCAGACATGCATTGGCAATTTTTGAGAGAATTGCCCCCCAGCTTCCCTGAGCTTTCCCGAATGTTCAAGTGCACCATATGCCTTTTTGGGAGCACATATTTGTGTGAAAAGTTATTCTCCACATTGAACTTCAATAAGTCAAAGTACAGACTAGACTTAATGATGAGCATCTTCAAGCCATACTAAGCCATACTAAGGGTCTCAACTGCTTCCTCTCTAAAGCCAAATGTGCTCCAGATTTGTGAGAAGAAGCGCTGTCAAGTGTCTGGCAGCAAGGAATAGGCAAAAGATGCCATGTTCAGAAGAACTGTTCATGATCTTTGCTCAATGTTCTATTTATGTTCAGAAGAAATAATTAAAACTGTTAATAATGAAGTACTTTTTTTGTGAAATCCCTTATATGGCCCTGCCTTACCCCGACTTTGCCTCCTGCAGTCCCCAGGTAAATTGAGTTTGAGACCCCTGCTCTTGGGGCATTTACCTCCCAATGGGCCATAGGTTAATCAGCTCACACCATCCACTGGTTCTCTGTCTGAGGGCTGATTTTCCTAATCAGTTTTGAGCCTGTTTTCGGCCTGACTCTGTCTCTTACTTCCAATCTAATAGAACTGATAAGGATTTGTTTTGATTTTCATTTAATGTCATTATTCATTCTAACAATCATTGCCTTACCATTCATTTCCTTGCCGATATCATAATTAGCTATTAAAGAGCTACATTGGCCTGGTTTTCAAATTTGCATCCTCTTTTACTGAGATAGATTGAATCTAAACTCATTAAAATACCTCAGAATTTCAAATATAATTTTGAAAATGCAACAGATTTTCAAGTCTCCCTTATGACTATACCATGCCAAGGAGGTTGCCAAGTTGTGCTGACTGCCAAGAAAGACAAACAGATCATTGTGACAGTGGTTTTGAAATGAGAAGTGCATGCTCGGTGTTTTTGTATGACAAGACCACCCTCCTCTTTTCTCTGTTCATAACTATGGTGTTTACACACACACACACACACACACACACACACACACTGACTCACACACACACTGACTCACACACATACACTTACACTTAAATTCTCTCCAGGCCCCAAGGCTACTTTAATATTTCTTTCACAAAATAGCAACCTGGCCCAGTCTTCTTACTCAGCAAATAGGAATTATTGTTATTTTCTCTTGTTTCATCTATGCCCATCTTCTAGATAAAGATATTTTCGTCCCCCCTTTCATATCACTACTACTTTCACTGACTTGGGCAAAATATCTGAAAACAAAGAATTCACCTCTTAACTGCCTTTCCTAGTATCCTTTGATACTTTGCATCAGTGGAAGCTGTTCTAACTCCTACATCTATCTCCCACTTAAAGTTTTATCCCAACCATGTATGACATCATCCATAGATAATCTATTAAGCATTTCCAACCATCTTTCTTTCTGCTATCATATAATCATTTCATCTATAACTACTCCCAACTCTTTGTTATGGCCCTATCAGTGAGATAGGTTTATCAATTTACCAATTTACCAATCAGTGACATTGGTTTATCCGTGAGATAAATCAAGGGATTTTTATAATAAAATATTAAACTGAATCCATGACTGTGCTGGTATCCCTTAGGTTTCCTCCAAGAACTGTATGTAGACTCTTACATCATCATCACCTTTAGTATAAAAATGTCCCAAGTCTATAATAAATAAATATAATAATATAGTATAATAAATAAATAAATAGCTGTTGGAAAATACATTGTACTCTTCAAGGGACTATGAGCCCATGTGATGTTCAAAAAAATTGAATGAGCCAAAAATGAAAAGAAGCACATTCTCTGTAGTCTATACATTATAGATAACACCTAAGAGTCCAGGGGTACTGAGAAAGTGTATGTTGCTCATGAAATATCTTTTTTTTTTTCTCCCCTCCTCCCCACCCGACCCCCGCCTGTACTCTAAACAGGTTCTCAATTTCCCTCATACATTCTCATTATTAGGACAGTTCAAAATGTAGTTATTTATCCAACTAAACTCATCACTCTTTGTGATGAGCTTCCTGAGGTGAGCTGGAACTTCCAGCTCTTTTCTCTTTTGTGTCTGAAAGTTATTATTGCAAGAATGTCTTTCATTTTTCTTAAAACCCATAAATGTGTGAGACCATTCTGCGTTTTTCTCTCTCTCTCTGACTTATTTCACTCAGCATAATAGATTCCGTGTACAATCATGTATAGGAAAATTTCATGACTTCATCTCTCCTAACAGCTGCATAATATTCCATTGTGTATATGTACCACAGTTTCTTTAGCCATTCGTCTGTTGAAGGGCATCTTGGTTGTTTCCAGAGTCTTGCTATGGTAAATAGTGCTGCAATGAATATAGGTGTAAGGAAGGGGTTTTTGTATTGTATTTTTGTGTTCCTAGGGTATATTCCTAGGAGTGGTATAGCTGGATCGTATGGGAGCTCGATTTCCAGTTTTTGGAGGAATCTCCATATCGCTTTCCATAAAGGTTGAACTAGACGGCATTCCCACCAGCAGTGGATAAGAGTTCCTTTCTCCCCACATCCCCGCCAACACTGTTTATTCTCATTCTTTGTGATGTGTGCCATTCTCTGTGGTATGAGGTGGTATCTCATCGTTGTTTTGATTTGCATCTCCCTGATGATTAGTGATGTGGAGCACTTTTTCATGTGTCTTTTGGCCATCAGTATTTCTTCTTTGTCAAAGTATCTGTTCATTTCTTCTCCCCATTTTTTGATGGGATTAGATGTTTTTTTCTTGTAAAGTTCTGTCAGTGCCTTGTATATTTTGGAGATTAGCCCCTTATCTGATGGGTATTGGGTGAATAGTTTCTCCCACTCAGTGGGTGGCTCTTGTATCTTGGGCACTATTTCCTTTGAGGTGCAGAAGCTTCTCAGCTTATATATTCCCATCTGTTAATTTCTGCTTTCACTTGCTTGGAGAGTGCAGTTTCTTCCTTGAAGATGCCTTTAGCCTCAATGTCCTGGAGTGTTTTACCTACGTATTGTTCTATATATCTTATGGTTTTGGGGCTGATATCGAGGTCTTTAATCCATTTGGATTTTACCTTTGTACATGATGTTAGCTGGGGGTCTAAGTTCAATTTTTTGCAAGTGGCTACCCAGTTTTGCCAACACCACTTGTTGAAGAGGCTTTCTTTGTTCCATTTAGGATTTTTTTGCTCCTTTATCAAAAATTAGATGATTGTATGTCTGGGGAACATTCTCTGAGTATTCAAGCTTATTCCACTGATCTGAGGGCCTGTCTTTATTCCAATACCATGCTGTTTTGATAACTATTGCTTTGTAGTAAAGTTTAAAGTTGGGGAAAGTAATTCCTCCCATATTCTTTTTCCCAATGATTGCTTTAGCTATTCGAGGGTGTTTATTGTTCCAAATAAATTTCAAAAGTGCCTGGTGCACTTCTTTGAAGAATGTCATGGGTATCTTTAGGGGGATCGCATTAAATCTGTACAGTGCTTTGGGGAGTATTGCCATTTTAATGATGTTAATCCTGCCAATCCATGAGCAGGGTATATGCTTCCATTTCCGCGTGTCCTCTCTTATTTCTTGGAGCAGAGTTTTATAGTTTTCCTTGTATAGGTCCTTCACATTTTTAGTCAAGTTGATTCCAAGATATTTGAGTTTGTGTGACACTATAGTGAATGGAGTTGTTTTCTTAATGTCCATTTCTTCCTTATTAGTATTGGTGTATAGGAAGGCCATTGATTTTTGTGTGTTAATTTTGTAGCCTGCCACCTTGCTATATGAGTCTATTGTTTCTAGAAGCTTTTTGATAGAGTCTTTGGGGTTTTCTAAGTAGAGTATCATGTCATCTGCAAACAGTGAGAGCTTGACTTCTTCCTTTCCTATCTGGATTCCCTTGATATCCTTTTCTTGCCTAATCGCTATAGCGAGTAATTCCAGTGCTATGTTGAATAGGAGTAGTGAGAGAGGACAGCCTTGTCTTGTGCCAGAATTTAGAGGAAAGGCTTTCAGTTTTTCTCCATTGAGGACAATATTTGCCTCTGGCTTGTGGTAGATGGCCTTAACTATATTGAGAAAGGTTCCCTCCATTCCCATCTTGCTGAGAGTTTTGATCAAGAATGGGTGTTGGACCTTGTCAAATGCTTTCTCTGCGTCGATTGATATGATCATGTGATTTTTATTTTTCTTGCTGTTGATGTTGTGTATTATGTTGATAGATTTACGGATGTTAAACCAGCCTTGCATTCCTGGAATGAAACCTACTTGATCGTAGTGGATGATCTTCTTAATGAGGCATTGAATCCTATTTGCCAGGATTTTGTTGAAGATCTTTGCATCTGCATTCATCAGCGATATTGGTCTGTAATTTTCTTTTTTCGTAGCATCTCTGTCTGGTTTAGGTATCAAGGTGATGTTGGCTTCATAAAAGCTATTTGGAAGTTTTCCTGTTTTTTCAATTTCATGAAAGAGTCTTGCCAGGATTGGTAGTAGTTCCTCTTGAAAGGTTTGAAAGAATTCATTAGTAAATCCATCTGGGCCTGGGCTTTTTGTTTTTGGGCAGACATTTGATTACTTTCTTAATTTCCTCAATAGTAATGGGTGTGTTTAGATATGCTACATCCTCTTCATTCAATCGTGGAAGATTATAAGATTCCAAAAATTTATCCATTTCTTCCAGGTTTTCATTTTTAGTGGCATAGAGTTTCTCAAAGTAGTTTCTGATTACCCTTTGAATCTCTACCATATCAGTAGTGATCTCTCCTTTTTCATTCCTAATATGAGTTATCAAGTTTCTCTCTCTTTCTTTCTTTGTTAGTTTTGCCAGTGGTCTATCAATCTTGTTTATTTTTTCAAAGAACCAACTTCTGCTTTCGTTGATCTTTTGGATGGTTTTTCTGGTTTCCACTTCATTGATTTCTGCTCTCAGCTTTGTTATTTCCTTCTGCCTCCCTATTTTTGGATCCTTTTGTTGAGCACCTTCTAATTCTATGAGCTGCGTCATTAAGCTATTCAGGTATGCCCCTTCTTCTTTCCTGATGTGTGCTTGCAAAGCTATAAATTTTCCTCTCAGTACTGCTTTTGCTGTGTCCCATAGGTTCTGATAAATTGTGTCTCCATTGTCATTTGTTTTCAGGAAGGTTTTGATTTCCTCTTTGATTTCATCTCGGACCCACTGATTATTCAGTATGAGGCTATTTAACTTCCAGGTGTTAAAATTTTTCTTCTGTGTCCCTTTGTAGTTTATATATAATTTCAGGGCTTTGTGGTCAGCAAAGGCAGCCTGCAAAATTTCTATCCTCTTGATATTATGGAGATATGTTTTGTGTGCTAACATGTAGTCTATCCTAGAGAATATCCCATGTACATTAGAGAAAAATGTGTATCCAGGCTTCTGGGGGTGGAGTGTCCTGTATATATCTACTAGGCCTCTTACTTCCATTTCTCTCCTCAGGTCTAGTATATTCTTGTTGGGTTTCAGTCTGGTTGACCTGTCTAGTGTTGACAATGCCGTGTTGAGGTCTCCCACAATTATTGTGTTGTTATTGATATTATTTTTCAGATTTGTCAACAGTTGTATTAAATATTTTGCTGGCCCCTCATTCGGTGCATATATGTTTAGGAGGGTGATTTCTTCCTGCTGTACATATCCCTTAATTAATACAAAATGTCCATCTTTGTCCCTTACTACTTTCCTAAGTATAAAGTTTGCATCATCTGATATTAATATGGCCACTCCTGCTTTTTTTTGGGTGTTGTTTGCTTGGATGATTTTCCTCCAGCCTTTTATTTTGAGTCTATGTTTGTTCTGACTATTCAGGTGCGTTTCTTGTAGGCAGCAGAAGGTTGGATTGAGTTTTTTGATCCATTTAGCCACTCTGTGTCTCTTAACTGGTGCATTTAGTCCATTGACATTGAGAGAAAGAATTGTCCTGGGAGTTAGTGCCATCTTTATAATAAAGTTTGGTGTGTCTGTTGGTAAGCCTTGTCTTAAAGTATGCCGTTCAGTTTTTCTTTTAAGAATGGTTTTGAGTCTGTGAAGTTTTTGAGCTGTTGTTTGTCTGTGAAACTATGTATTGTTCCTTCAAACCTAAAAGTGAGTTTTGCTGGGTGCAGTATTCTAGGCGAAGCATTTATTTCATTGAGTTTTGTCACTATGTCCCACCACTGCCTTCTGGCCTTGAGTGTTTCTGGTGACAGGTCTGCAGTAAATCTCAAGGATGTTCCCTTAAATGTAATTTCTCTTTTCGATCTTGCTGCTTTCAGAATTTTGTCTCTATCTATGGGATTCGTCATTGTGACTAGGATGTGTCTTGGGGTGTTTTTTCTGGGGTCTCTTTTAGTTGGCACTCTTCGGGCATGCAGGATTTGATCACATGTATTCATTATCTCTGGTAGTTTCTCTTTAATGATGTTCTTGACTGTTGATTCTTCCCGGAGATTTTCTTCCTGAGTCTCTGGGACTCCAATGATTCTTAAGTTGTTTCTGTTGAGCTTATCATAGACTTCTATTTTCATCTGTTCCCATTCTTTGAGTAATTTTTCCATTGTTTGATCATTTGCTTTGAGGCTTTTTTCCAATTTCTTCTGCTGTATGTAATTGTTATGTATCTCATCTTCCAGTGTACTGATTCTATCCTCAGCTGCTGTTAACCTGTGGGAAATCTCAAACATGTTTTTCTTCAATTCATCTACTGAGTTTCTCAGACCTGTTATTTGATCTGAAATTTCCGTTTGGAGTTTTCTCATTTCTATCTTCATATTCTCCTGATTCTTTTTAGTTTTCTCTTCTATACTTTGTTTGAGTTCTTTGAACATGTTCCATATTGCAACTCTAAACTCCTTATCTGAGAGACTGACTAGGTGGTTGATCATGTTCAAGTCATCAGAGTTGCCATCTTCATTCTCTATGTCTGGCACTGGCCCATGTTGTTTCCCCATTGTCACACTAGTACTGCGTGTTTTTCTACGTGTTGTGATTGTATTCATTGGCTAAATGCTGTGCACCGTCGCGAAGGGGAGCGGAGCAACCGTGCTCCTCTGGCTTCTCCCTTTCTGGGCGTGTTGACTTACCTCCACGGAAGGCTCACAGGAAGGCAGGCTGGCAGATGGGCCGCACCCAGGATGAAATCAGGCCAAAAATGCAGGACAGCAGAGTAGAGAGGCAGAAGGGTGCTGGCATCTGAGATCCAGTGAAGTTCAGTGGCTCCTCCCTTTCTGGGCGTGTCGACTCACCTCCACGGAAGGCTCACGGGAAGGCAGACTCCCCGGAAAGTTCACAGGAAGGCAGGCTGGCTAATGAGCCGCACCAAGGGTGAAATCAGGCCGAAAATGCAGGACAGCAGAGTAGAGAGGCAGAAGGGTGCTGGCATCTGAGATCCAGCGAAGTTCAGTGGCTCCTCCCTTTCTGGGCGTGTCGACTCACCTCCACGGAAGGCTCACGGGAAGGCAGACTCCCCGGAAAACTCACAGGAAAGCAGGCTGGCTGATGAGCCGCACCAAGGGTGAAATCAGGCCGAAAATGCAGGACAGCAGAGTAGAGAGGCAGAAGGGTGCTGGCATCTGAGATCCAGCAGAGTTCAGTGGCTCCTCCCTTTCTGGGCGTGTCAGCTCACCTCCACGAAAGGCTCACGGGAAGGCAGACTCCCCAGAAAGCTCACAGGAAAGCAGGCTGGCTGATGAGCCGCACCAAGGGTGAAATCAGACCGAAAATGCAGGACAACAGAGTAGAGAGGCAGAAGGGTGCTGGCATCTGAGATCCAGCGAAGTTCAGTGGCTCCTCCCTTCTCATGAAACATCTTTAAGGTTTCTAAAAATGTGACTGATATTCTGAGACCAAGATAAAAGAGAAGTTAGTAAAATACAGCAGAGCAATGTGTCTGGGGACGAATGAATACATTGAATTCATTTGCAGTTGGAGTATATCCAATTCCTTGAGGATTAGAAAGGAGCTAATGGAAGAAATATTGGGAAATTGGAATTCCTGGAGACTCAGGTCAATGCAAATGAAAATTCATTTAATCTTTAATTATAAAATTTTCTGGATGGTGAGAAAAGAGAAAACATGCCAGGATTAAGATTGATAGTTTTATTTAACTTGTCTTTTTGTTTTGCTAATTAGATAAAGACAGTAAATACATATATTTTATTTATTTATATATTTAAAATATATATCAAATATATATATTTATATATAAACATATATATATATGTTTTTTGGGCCACATACGATGATGCTCAGGAATTATTCCTGGCTATGTGCTCAGAAATTGCTCCTGGCTAACAGCGGTTTTTGTAGGTTAGCAAGGCAGACACCCTACCACTTTTGCCACCACTCTGGCCCCTGACAGTGAATATTTCTTTTATTTATTTTTACCTTGTACTTGGCATAATGTATATAACATAAAGGTAGTTTGTTAGATATGAAGAAAAGGGCTTCCTGATCCCTGCGGGAGACTGCTGAGGAAGAACCCAAGGAAGTTAATCCCATCAAGGTTCAACTGCCAGGAAATGAAAGAGCACAGCCATTCTGCTTTGCTCTGTGGCAGTGCACAACTCCTAGTCCATGAATTTCACAATGACATGCAGTAAAAGCTCCACTACAAGTGTGTAAATGGGGAAACAATGCAGGACAACAGCATGCATAAAGAATGAAGATGGCAGCTCTGATGATCCATAAAGTACCAACTACATAGTCAACCTCTCAGACAAGAAGTTTAGAGAAGTAATATGGAGAATGCTCATAGAACTCAAAGAAAGAATAAATCAAGCTGAAGAGAACACAATCAGGAACCTTCAAACTAAAATAACAGGACTGAAAAACTCAGTAGATGTAATTAAAAACTCAATGGAAAGCCTCTCAAACAGATTAATAGCAGCTAAGGATAGAATTAGCAAGCTGGACGATGAGATGCAGAACAACCCCATACAGCAAAAGAGACTGGAAAAGAACCATCAGACAATGGAAAAATACTCAAAGAATGTGAACTGATGAAAATAGAAGTCCAATGTGTTACAATCTGGGTACTTGAGGGACAAAGTAATTGTACATGGATTCTGTCTTATTTATCTTAATGTTCTTTGACTGAAATTTCAAAGTTAAGATATCAGCAAGGAGACTTCTGAGAATTATGTTATGGGTGATTGTCCTTCCACTGTAACTTTTCCTTGTCCTCTTTCTTTGCATCTTTGTTCTCATAATTAAAAATAAAAAATTAAAAAAAAGAAACTAGAAGTCCAAGAAAGAAAGAAAGAAAGAAAGAAAGAAAGAAAGAAAGAAAGAAAGAAAGAAAGAAAGAAAGAAAGAAAGAAAGAAAGAAAGAAAGAAAGAAAGAAAGAAAGAGAGGAGAGAGAGAGAGAGAGAGAGAGAAAGAAAGAAAGAAAGAAAGAAGAAAGAAAGAAAAATAAAGAAAGAGAAAGAAAGAAAGAAAAAGTAAGAAAGAAAGAAAGAAAGAGAAAGAAAGATAGAGAAAGAGAAGAAAGAAAGAAAGAAAGAAAGAAAGAAAGAAAGAAAGAAAGAAAGAAAGAAAGAAAGAAAGAAAGAAAGAAAGAAAGAAAGAAAGAAAGAAAGAAAGAAAGAAAGAAAGAAAGAAAGAAAGAAAGAAAGAAAGAAAGAAAGAAAGAAAATAGAAGTCCTTGACAAATTCATCAGAAACAAGAATCATTGGAGTCCCAAAGACACAGAAAGAAAAATCCCAGGAAGAATCTATAGTCAAGGATATCATTACAGAGAAACTTTGAGAGATAAAGACAGCATGCAACCAAATCCTGCATGCCCGAAGAGTACCAGCTAAAAGAGACCTGAAGAAAAACACCCCAAGACACATCCTATTCAAGACACATCCTATTCATAATGACAAATTTCACAGATAGGAACAGGATACTGAAAGCAGAAAGATCAAAAAGGAAAATTGCATTCAAAGGAGCATCCTAAAGATTTACAGCAGACCTGTCACAAGAAACCTTCAAGGCCAGAAGGCAGTGGTGGGATATAGTGAGAAAACTCAAAGAAATGAATGCTGCATCTAGAATACTGTACCCAGCCAGACTCACTTTTAGGTTTGAAGAAAGTATACATAGTTTCACAGACAAGCAGCAGCTTAGAAACTTTACTGACTCAAAACCGGCCTTAAAAAAAAACTGAGGGGCCTGTGAGGTGGCGCTAGAGGTAAGGTGTCTGCCTTGCAAGCGCTAGCCAAGGAAGGACCACGGTTCGATCTCCCAGCATCCCAAATGGTTCCCCCAAGCCAGGAGCAATTTCTGAGTGCTTAGCCAGGAGTAACCCCTGAGCATCAAACGGGTGTGGCCTGAAAAAAAAAAGAAAGAAAAAGAAAAAGAAAAACTGAAAAATCTACTTTAAGACAAGTCAGACCAACAAACGCAACAAACTTCTACACAAAGATGACACAAAATCCAATGACAATCATCTCTCTCAAGATCAATGAACTAATTGCACCAGTTAAGAGACTCTGAGTGGTATTATGGATCAAAAAGATGAAGTCAATATTCTGTTGCCTAAAGAAACACATCTAAATAGTCAGCACAAACTAGACTCAAAATAAAAGGCTAGAGAAATATCATTCAAGAAAATAACTCCCTTAAAAAGCTGGAGTGGCCATATTAAAATCAAATGACACAAACTTTAGACTTAGAAAAATTGTAAGGAAAAAGATGGTCATTTCATACTAATCAAAGGATATATATATATATATATATATATATATATATATATATATATATATATAGTAGTGTTGTGTATTTTTTGTAATATTGTTTTTGCCTGTCGTCCCACCTGGATGGTTGCTGTTTACATTCCAATCGAAAATTTTTACTCCAATATTTGCATCGCTTGAGTGATCTCCATTAGTTATAGTTTGTGAAATTTCTGTGTTGGCGAATATGGCTATTATATGCATAGGCATTGGCTGGTGGGTAGGAAATAGGCAGTGTGGAAATTGTGAAGTGATGACCAGTATGGAAAATAAAAAAATGTATCCTACAAAAATTCAGACTAAGGTACAGGCTGATAAATCTAGCACTAGCATCAAGAGTATAGGCATTTTTGCCAGTAAAAAATTAACCTGGACACGTAATTTAGATACTTACTATCCAAATCAAAATCTTGACACTGATGACGAACCTCCGGTGCTAAATTCACAAGGGAGTCCTGATTCTGTTCGCAGTATGGACTCACATGTTAGTGCCAACTCAGATAATGAACCACATTCTAGTACTCCACACCTCAGGCTACAGAGCCCTGTGCAGGGTACTTCTACTAATCCGGCCTCAACTCCATTGCAGACTGTACATGTTTCAACTTATCAACCTCTAGAAATGGAGGATGTGGAACGGTTTAAAAAAGCATGTAAAGATTTTGGGGCAACCTCTCCATATTTTCTGGAGATACTAAGAATTTGGTGTCAAAAAACAATTTGGACTCTGTATAACTTTTAAAAACTTGCTGAAATATGCCTGCCATCTAAACAGCGAACCTAATGGGAAATGTTATATGCAGAGGGTGTGAAATCCAAACTATATAGTCTGGATGGAACTAAAAAAAACGAGTGGCAGGGGTTAATCTCTCATATGAATTATTAATGGGAGAAAATCAATATTCAGATGTACAGACACAAGTGGCTTTACCTAAGGAAATCTCAAAAATAATTAAAGACATTGCATTATCTTCATGGGTAAGAATTGATGCTAACAGTACTGGTGAGAGAACCTTTTGAAGAATTATCCAAGGTCCCCATGAGCCTTATGTAGAATTTGTGACTAAGCTCAAAGATGCTTTGAAAATACAAATTAAAAATGGTGAGGTGAGGAAATTTCTAGAAAAATGTTTGGCTTATCATAATGTGAATTTGGCTTGCAAATTGGTATTGGCTCCATTGCAGGAAAAAGCTGATTTAAATGAATTTTATATGCATATATGAATGTTTATAATATACCTCATTCATTAGTAAACTTAGATCAGGTGTAAACCTTTGACATTATTAAAGGAACAGTACCTCTTTACCTATGGGGACAAAAAGTCGCCAGAAAGCCAGGTCTCTGCCCAAAATGTAGAAAGGGTTACCACTGGGCAAAATACTGTAGATCTGGAAATCCCCATAATAATAAAATAAGGAGAGGTTTTAACACAAACCCTAGGAGACAATTTGCCTGTTACCATTGTGGAAAACAGGGGCATATTAAATTCAGCTCCTCCGGAACCTACATTTATGGAACAGGGAAATGCCTACAGGGCCAATCCCCAGGCCCTTTCAAATTAGGGGCAAAGTCATCAAACCATAATTCTTCTTGGCCCAATCCAAGAAGATTAATTTCAATTAATGAATTAACACATACCACGCAGGCAATGCTGAGCTTGATATAACTTGCCCAGAGGACATTACAATTTATCCAAGAGAATGCCCTTATATGTTACACACAGGCATAGTAGGACCACCACCCCCCCACCGCCAGATACTATGGGTTTTATTTTGGGCAGAAGTTCCCTTAATGCAAAAGACATATCAGTAACCACAGTTGTCATTGATTCAGATTCAAAGGGAGAAATTATTGTAGTCATTAACGTGCCGGTTACTTGGACTTTTAAAAAAGGGGAGACGATTGCCCAGATAGTTATAACACCTTATGTTAAATTTGGGACTTTAGGTAAGACAAGAATTGGAGGTTTTGGAAGCACAAATCTGGGGGCTGCCAAAAACCCACTAGTGGCTTTGATTACTAAATTTAAAGATGAAAATCCAATGATTAAACTTAATTTATAAGGGCAATCTTTCAATGGCATTATAGACACAGGTGCTCAGGTTACTGTAATTTCTGATAAAGATTGGCCAGAAAATTAGCCTCTTCAAGAAATTCCATATTCACTAAAAGGAGTGGGAGGCCTGAGTTCTTGTTTGTTAAGCACAAGAATCATGGTATATTATGGCCCAGAAAACCAAAAAGCTATAATCAGACCTCACGTGGGCCCATTCTCACCATCCCTGTGGGGCCGTGACCTGCATAAACAATGGAAGGCAGAATTTCATATTCCGTTAGCTCAAGGTGAGCCTGAACCTTCTCCTGAATTAAAAGCCCAAAATTTTTGGTAAGGGCCACTGTCATAAAAACCCCAGCACCAATAACAATAAAATGGAAATCTGCCAAACCAATTTGGACAGGCAGTGGCCCCTTAAAACTGATAAATTAAAGGTGCTGACAGAATTAGTGGAAGAACAGCTAAAATTAGGACATATTGAGCCTTCGTTTTCTCAATAGAATTCGCCTATATTTACTATAAAAAGAAATCTCGTAAATGGAGATTGTTAATGGATCTGAGAGCTGTGAATTTATCTATGATTCCTATGGAAAAATTAAAGACAGGCTTACCATCACCTGTAGTAATACCTAAGGAATGGCCACTAATTATAATTGATTTGAAAGACTGCTTCTACCATATTCCTATTCACCCAGATGATAAACACCGTTTTGTATTCTCAGTTCCTTCTATTAATAATACCCACACTTGCAGGCATTTTCAATGGACTGTTCTCCCCCAGGGAATGCTAAATTCACCAACTATGTGTCAATTTTTTGTGGACAAAATTTTGAGTTTTGCTCGTGAAAGATTTCCCCAAGCCATTATTTATCATTACACCAATGATATTTTAATTACAATGAATAATGAAACAGATTTGCAGAAATTATACACTTATGTGATTAATTGTTTGCAAACAGCAGGACTAAAAATAGCTTTAGAAAAAATACAGACCATACCACCATATCAATACTTGGGTTTTATTTTGGACTGGACATCAATACATCCACAAAAAAATTTCCATCAAAAAAGAAAACCTTAAAACACTTAATGACTTTCAGAAACTTTTAGGTGACATAAATTGGCTCTGCCCAGCACTAGAAATCTAGAATGTAGAGCTGTTTAATCTGTTTAAAACTTTGGAAGGTAATCCTGCATTAGATGGCCCCAGAAATTTAACACAAGCTGCCAAAAATGAATTGGACATTTTCTTGAACAGACTACAAAAATCATTTCTCTTAAGATTCATCCCGGGAGAGAAGTTTTTTTTTTAATTAATTTTCCCTACAAAAGAAACACCTATGGCAGCTTTGATGCAACAGGCTGGTCCTTTGGAATGAGTATATTTACATAACAAACAGCCTCGGTCTGTGATACCTTACCTGCAACTAATCTCAGAATTGATTATCAAAGCAAGACTCAGATCAATATCTTTATTAGGTTTTGATCCGTATATAATAGTACTGCCAATACCAAAAAAGGAAATTGAGTTAATATTGCCTCTTAATGAATCTCTACAAAGGGCCTTCTCAGATTTCACAGGAGAGATTTCTTCTCATTATCCAAAAGAGAAGACCTGGACTTTTGGAAAAAAGACTCAGTTTGTTATTTCTTCGATTGTACGGGATTCTCCTATTCCCAATGCAAAAGTTTTTTATGTAGATGGATCTAGAGGAGGAAGGGGAGGAATAACCGGAGAAAATATGAATATAACGGTAGAAACCAAGTATAAGTCTGCACAGAAAGTTGAATTAGCAACGTTAATTTACTTATTAGAAAATGTATTTGAAGCCATGAATGTCATTTCTGATTCTTTATATGTTGTAAATTTATGCCCGTGATAGCCACTGCCTCCCTCAAGTCTCATAGTCCAATTATACAGAACTTACTGAAAAAATTACAACTTATTCAAAAACGAACTGAACCCATCTTCATCACACATATTAGAGACCACTCAGGTCTTCCAGGGCCAATGGTTCAAGGAAATAAAACTGCTGACTTGTTGGCAATGCCTATATTTAAATCACCTGTAGAGGAAAATTCAGCCTTACACACAAATGCTCGTCATTTACATGTAAATTAACAAATTCTATGGAGGCAAGCTAGAGAAATTATAGCATGGAAATTATAGAAAATTATGTTAGCATAGAAATTATAGAAAGATGCAACATATGTGTTAGCACAGAAGACTTATATAGCAGGAGCAAACCCAAGAGGCTTACAGTCTAACAAATTGTGGCAAATGGATGTAACTCAGACAGACTTATTTTAAAAAAAAACATATCTTCATGTGGTGGTGGATACCTATTCTCGATTTATTTGGGCAATCCCTATGTCTTCCCAAAAATCTAAGGCAGTTTGCAGTTTTCTTTTACAATGTTTTTCTGTTATGGGTATTCCGTATTCCATTAAAACTGATAATGGACCTGCCTAAATAAGCAAAACTTTTTATTTTTTTTTTGTAAAGAATGGCAGATAAAACATCTTAAAGAAATTCCTCACAATCGTCAAGGACAGGCAATTGTGGAAAGAGCCAACAGAACTCTAAAAACTCAATTGCAAAAGAATAGAAAAAGAGGCTTAACGCCAACTAAGCTGTTATCTTTGACTCTTATTACATTAAATTACCTAAATTTACCCCAAGGGGAGAGCTACACATCAGGGGAAAGACATTTTAAGGAAGATATTCAGAGACAAGAAACAACAAATATTCCAATTTGGATAAAAGATTAAAAAATGGATTGCTGGTTATCTCCTCTTGAGAGGGAGGGGTTATGCTTATGTTTCTACAAATCACAACCCTCCCAAGAAATTTTGGGTCCCTTTATGTCTCATTAGAAATCGGACTAGCACAAATGATCAAAATCATGTTGCTGGGACTATAAAATCCCCCCCCTCCACATCAAATACAAAATGTTCAAAACACTGACAATTGTAATACTACTGAGGTGATTGGAAAAGTAAATATGCCATATCCTCAGTGAGTCTGACAACAGTAAAGAATCCTTACAGTCTGGAACACAAATAGAAAAACAGAAACCTATTTTCACTGGATTACAAAATTTAAGTAACTCAGGTTACATGAATTCAATATTGCAATGCTTGTATAATATTACAGACTTGACTCAGTATTTTTATCAAGATCATTATAAAAAAGATATTAACAGAAAAAATCCAAAGGGACATAAAAGTAAATTAGCAGATGAATTTGGTCATCTAATCAAAATCATGGAAAATGGATGTCATAAGTATTTCAATCCTGAAAGCTTCAAAGCGACAATAGGTTTACTTAATTACCGATTTGCTGGACATAACCAACAGGATCCTCATGAATTATTAATGTTTCTTATAGAAGGACTATATGCTTAAAATTCAATAACAGTTGAAACTATACACCTTATAGACAATGAAAAATAAGAACAATTTAGGGCTTGTGAATCTATTATCAATGATATCTTTCAAGGACAGTTTAAATCTATACTACAGTGTCTTACATGTTACCAAAAGTTCAGTTGTCCCTGGCTGTTAAGTCTGCAGATAAATGTACTTTACAGGAATGCCTTGTTGAATTTTGTAAAGAAGATTTGAAAGATAGCAATAGAATTCACTGTTATAACTGCAACACTAAAAGGGATTTTTTCAAAGAAAACATTTTATGGAAAATACCTCTAGTATTGATAATTCATTTGAAACGTTTTGCTTTTGATGGAAAACAAATTAAAAATATACACTTATGCAGACTTTCCTTTAGAAGATCTCAATTTAGCAGAATTTACTCATAAAGATAATAACAAGACTAAAAAATACAATTTATCATTAGTATCAAATCATTTTGGTCAAGTTTACTATGGACATTGTACTTCATATTGTAAAATTACCACAGAACAATATTGGATCAATTTTGATGACAACAAGATCAAGAAAATCCCTATTACATCAGTAAAATCCACAGCAGCATATATCCTGTTTTATACATCTCAGATATCTACTATGAATACCAATGATCATTTTCTTTATTTCTCAATTGTCATTAATGTTTTATGAGTCATTTTTTAGGTATGATAGCTTAATAGTAGTGAATACGATGAATCCCCATTGTGGTTGCTTGCATGATGTATTTATGCCTTAATTTTAGCATTGTTTTAGGTCATTATTAATTAGAAAATTTTGCAATATATGGATGTTACTGAAGACCTATATGAGAGAAAGACTCTTAATCATATTAATGTTGCTTTATGATTGTGTATTGAGATAAATTCTATTGGCAACTTTTGACTTTTCATTGTAACATAATTGTTTTATTGCCCTCAATGTAGATTTTAGGATGGAGGTGTAATCATAGTTTTGATATAACCATACTTTTGAGTAGACTCTTTTCACAGTGCTCATTATTGATGACTGATTAGGATAGATTTACTGTTTCATATTTGCATTATAGGACTTCATGGTTGTATTAAACATGAAATTCTTTTTCAGATTTACTCGATTATTCTTTAAAAAATAGTCTTTTGTTATTGTGAATTTGAAGATATCCATCTAAACAGTTATTCCACTATTGTATTTTTAAAACGTTTTTTGTTGATTCAGCTGAATGTTCTCTTTAGCTCTATTTTAATTCCTTCCCAAAAGATATTTTTGGTAATTATGAGTGAGTGTTATTCCCATAATTTTGTATTGTATGTGTTTTGCATGTCTTATTGTATGTCTATCTGTCTTGTATATTTTGTATATGGTTCTCTTTTCCTGACATTTTATCCCCTAATTTATTATTCCTCATTATTCCCTCTTTCTTCCTAGTCCTTAACATTTTATTTATAGGAATCCCGTCAAATGTACGTATCGCCTCCTTTACCCACAATTGCAAGCCTCCTGATCTTGGACTGAAGAATACATCTTTAACTGTTCCAGTACTATATCCTGTATCAAGTTACAACTCGTCTTCCCTGATTTACTAAATGCCTCTGGTTGGACTTTGGGGAGTTCTATACTCCCTATCTTTTTAGAGTAATTTTGGATTTGGTAAACATTTTTAGCTTATGTATTTTTATTTTTTTTATTTAAACACCGTGATTACAAACATGATTATAGTTGTATGATTACAGTCATGTAAAGAGCACCCCCCTTCACCGGTGCAACATTCCCACCACCAATTTCCCAGATCTCCCTCCTCCCTACCCCCCTACACCTGTACTCGAGACAGGCTTTCTACTTCCCTCATTCATTCACATTTTATGATAGTTTTCAGTGTAGTCATCTCTGCAACTGCACTCATCACTCTATGTGATGAGCTGCATGTCCTGAGCTGCACCTACCAGCCCTCATCTCTCTTGTCTCTGAGATACTGTTAAAAATGTCCTTCATTTTTCTTAAAGCCCATAGATGAGTGAAACCATTCTGCGTCTTTCTCTCTCCCTCTGACTTACTTCACTCAGCATAATAGATTCCATGTACATCCATGTATTGGAAAATTTCATGACTTCATCTCTCCTGATGGCTGCATAGTATTCCATTGTGTATATGTACCACAGTTTCTTCAGCCACTCATCTGTTGAAGGGCATCTTGGTTGTTTCCAGAGTCTGGCTATTGTAAATAGCGCTGCAATGAATATAGGAGTAAGGAAGGGATTTTTGTATTGTATTTTTGTGTTTCTTGGGTATATTCCTAGGAGTGGTATAGCTGGATCGTATGGAAGCTCAATTTCCAGTTTGTGAAGGAATCTCCATATCGCTTTCCATAAAGGTTGTACTAGACGGCATTCCCACCAGCAGTGAAAAAGAGTTCCTTTCTCTCCACATCCCCGCCAGCACTGCTTGTTTTCCTTTTTTGTGATGTGTGCCAATCTCAGTGGCGTGAGGTGGTACCTCATAGTAGTTTTGATTTGCATCTCCCTGACGATTAGTGATGTTGAACATCTTTTCATGTGCCTTTTGGCCATTCGCCTTTCTTCTTTTTCAAAGTGTCTGTTCATTTCTTCTCCACATTTTTTGATGGGGTTAGTTGTTTTTTTCTTGTATTGTTCTGTCAGTACCTTGTAAATTTTGGATATTAGCCCTTTATCTGATGTGTATTGGGTGAATAATTTCTCCCACTCAGTGGGTGGCCTTTGTATTCTGGGCACTATTTCCTTTGAGATGCAGAAGCTTTTCAGCTTAATATAGTCCCATCTGTTTATCTCTGCTTCCACTTGCTTGGAAAGTGCCGTCTCCTCCTTAAAGATGCCTTTAGTCTCAATGTCCTGGAGTGTTTCACCTACATGTTGTTCTATATACCTTATAGTTTCAGTTCTGATATCAAGGTCTTTAATCCATTTGGATTTTACCTTTGTACATGGTGTTAGCTGTGGGTCTGAGTTCGCTTTTTTGCAAGTGGCTAACCAGTTGTGCCAACACCACTTGTTGAATAGGCTTTCCCTGCTCCATTTAGGATTTCTTGCTCCTTTATCAAAAACAAGGTGGTTATATGTCTGAGGAACCTTCTCTGAGTACTCAAGCCTATTCCACTGATCTAAGGGTCTGTTTTTATTCCAATACCATGCTGTTTTTATAACTGTTGCTTTGTAATACAACTTAAAATTGGGGAAAGTAATGCCTCCCATATTCCTTTTCCCAAGGAGTGCTTTAGCTATTCGAGGTTGTTTGTTGTTCCAGATGAATTTCAGAAGTATTTGATCCACTTCTTTGAAAAATGTCATGGGTATCTTTAGAGGAATCGCGTTAAATCTGTACAATGCTTTTGGAAATATTGCCATTTTAATGATGTTGATCCTGCCAATCCATGAGCATGGTATGTGTTTCCATTTCGCGTGTCCTCTCTTATTTCTTGGAGCAGTGTTTTGTAGTTTTCTTTGTATAGATCCTTCACATCTTTAGTTAGGTTGACTCCAAGATATTTGAGTTTGTGTGGAACTAATGTGAATGGGATTGTTCTCTTAATGTCCATTTCTTCCCTATCATTATTAGTGTATAAAAAGGCCATTGATTTTTGTGTGTTAATTTTGTATCCTGCCACTTTGCTATACAAATCTATTATTTCTAGAAGCTTTCTGGTAGAGTCTTTAGGGTTTTCTAAGTAGAGTATCATGTCATCTGCAAACAGTGAGAGCTTGACTTCTTCCTTTCCTATCTGGATTCCCTTGATATCTTTTTCTTGCCTAATCGCTATAGCAAGTACTTCCAGTGCTATGTTGAATAGGAGTGGTGAGAGAGGACAGCCTTGTCTTGTACCAGAATTTAGAGGAAAGGATTTTAGTTTTTCTCCATTGAGGATAATATTTGCCACTGGCTTCTGGTAGATGGCTTTGACTATATTGAGAAAGGTTCCTTTTATTCCTATCTTGCTGAGAGTTTTCATCAAGAATGGGTGTTGAACCTTATCAAATGCTTTTTCTGCATCTATTGATATGACCATGTGATTTTTATTTTTGTTGTTGTTTATGTTGTGTATTATATTGATAGATTTACGGATGTTAAACCATCCTTGCATTCCTGGGATGAAACCTACTTGATCAAAGTGAATGATCTTCTTGATGAGGCACTGGATCCTGTTCGCCAGGATTTTGTTGAGGATCTTTGCATCTGTGTTCATCAGGGATATTGGTCTGTAATTTTCTTTTTTGGCAGCATCTCTATCAGGTTTTGGTATTAAGGTGATGTTGGCTTCATAAAAGCTATTTGGAAGTATTCCTGTTTTTTCGATTTCATAAAAGAGCCTGGCCAGAATTGGTAGTATTTCCTCTTGAAAGGTATGAAAGTATTCATTCGTGAATCCATCAGGGCCTGGGCTTTTGTTTTTGGGTAAATTTTTGATTACAGTTTTAATTTCCTCAATAGTGATGGGGGTGTTTAGATATGCTACCTCTTCTTTATTCAACCGTGGAAGGTTATATGAGTTCAGAAATTTATCCATTTCTTCCAGGTTCTCATATTTAGTGGCATAGAGTTTCTCAAAGTATTCTCTGAATACCCTTTGAATCTCTGCAGTATCTGTAGTGATCTCCCCCTTTTCATTTCTAATACGCGTTATCAAGTTTCTCTCTTTCTTTTGCTTTGTGAGTTTTGCCAATGGTCTATCAATCTTGTTTATTTTTTCAAAGAACCAACTTCTGCTTTCGTTGATCTTTCGGATTGTTTTTTGGGTTTCCACTTCGTTGATTTCTGCTCTCAGCTTTGTTATTTCCTTCTGTCTCCCTATTTTTGGGTTCTTTTGTTGAGCACTTTCTAGTTCTATTAGCTGTGTCATTAAGCTACTCAGGTAAGCTCCTTCTTCCTTCCTGATGTGTGCTTGCAAAGCTATAAATTTTCCTCTCAGTACTGCTTTTGCTGTGTCCCATAGGTTCTGATAGTTTGTGTCTTTATTGTCATTTGTTTCCAGGAACCTTTTGATTTCCTCCTTGATTTCATCTCGGACCCACTGGTTATTGAGTATGAGGCTGTTTAACTTCCAGGTGTTAAATTTTTTCTTCTGTGTCCCTTTGCAGTTCACATCTAACTTCAGAGCCTTGTGGTCAGCAAAGGCAGCCTGCAAAATGTCTATCTTTTTTATTTTATGGAGGTATGTTTTATGTGCCAGCACGTGATCTATCCTGGAGAATGATCCATGTACATTGGAAAAGAATGTGTATCCAGGTTTCTGAGTATAGAGTGCCCTATATATATCTACTAGGCCTCTTTCATCCATTTCTCTTTGCAAGTCTAGTATATTTTTGTTGGGTTTCCATTTGGTTGACCTATCAAGTGTTGACAAGCCTGTGTTGAGGTCTCCCACAATTATTGTGTTATTATTGATATCCTTCTTCAGATTTGTCAACAATTGTATTAAATACTTTGCTGGACCCTCATTCGGTGCGTATATGTTTAGGAGAGTGATTTCCTCTTGCTGTACAAATCCCTTGATTAGTACATAAATCCATCTTTGTCCCTTACACCTTTTCTGAGTATAAAGTTTGTGTCATCTGATATTAGTATGGCCACCCCCGCTTTTTTAAGGGTGTTGTTTGCTTGAATGATTTTCCTCCAGCCTTTGATTTTGAGTCTATGTTTATTCTGACTATTCAGGTGTGTTTCTTGTAGACAGCAGAAGGTTGGCTTCAATTTTTTGATCCATTTCGCCACTCTGTGCCTCTTAACTGGTGCATTTAGTCCATTGACATTGAGAGAAATAATTGTCATGGGATTTATTGCCATCTTTGTGTAGAAGTTTGGTGTGTTTTTTGTTCTGTCTTGTTTTTAGAGTAGATCTTTCAGTTTTTCTTTTAAGGCTGGTTTTGAGTCTGCAAAGATTTTGAGCTGTTGTTTATCTGTGAAGCCGTGTATACATCCGTCAAACCTGAAACTTAGTTTTACTGGGTGCAATATTCTTGGCGAAGCATTTATTTCATTGAGTTTTGCCACTACGTCCCACCACTGCCTTCTGGCCTTGAGTGTTTCTGGTGACAGGTCTGCTGTAAATTTCAAGGATGCTCCCTGGAATGTAATTTCCCTTTCCGATCTTGCTGCTTGCAGTATTCTATCTCTATCGGTGGGTTTCATCATGGTGACTATGATGTGTCTTGGGGTGTTTCTACTGGGGTCTTTTTTAGCTGGTACTCTTCGGGCATGCAGGATTTGGTCACATGTTTTCTTTAACTCTGGTAGTTTCTCTGTGATGATGTTCTTAACCATTGATTCTTCCTGAAGATTTTCTTCTTGGGTCTCTGGAACTCCAATGATTCTAAAGTTGTTTCTGTTGAGCTTATCAAAGACTTCTATTTTCATCTTCTCATATTCTTTGAGTAAATTTTCCATTGTCTGATCATTTGATTTGAGGCTTTTTTCCAATCTCTTCTGCTGTGTAAAGTTGTTATGCATCTCGTCTTCTAAAGCACTAATTCTATCCTCAGCTGCTATTAACCTGTTGGAAAGCTCATTCATTATGTTCTTCAATTCGTCTACTGAGTTTTTCAGACCTGTTATCTGATCTGATATTTCAGTTTGGAGTTTTCTGATTTCTATCTTCATATTCTCTTGATTTTTATTAGTGTTCTGATTTATACTTTCTTTGATATCTGTTAGCAACCTCCATATTTCATCTCTAAACTCCATTTCTGAAAGACTGCTTAGGTAGTTGATCGTTGTTGGGTCATCAGAGTTTCCATCTTCATTCTCTATGGTTGAAGTTGGTCTGTGTAGTCTCCCCATTGTCACGCTTACGCTGTGGGTTTTTCTACGTGTTGTGGTGGTACTCATTGGCTCAAACACTCACCTCAGCCGAGGCAAGCCGTCAGGGGATGCCAGGAGAAGTCCCCAAATGTCCACAATCCACAACTCCAACAGAAAACACACGCCTTAGGAGACACGCCTTGAAGAGATTAATGCTGAAGGAGGTCAAAGTTCCCAGGTTGATGCAGGCTGGGGGAGGTCCCAAAATGTCTGCCAGGCCTAGGGGTCCAGCAGTCAGCCTGATCCACAACTCCGGCCCCCAAACACTCACCTCAGCCGAGGCAAGCCGTCAGGGGATGCCAGGAGAAGTCCCCAAATGTCCACAATCCACAACTCCAACAGAAAACACACGCCTTAGGAGACACGCCTCAGCCAAGGCAAGCCGTCAGGTATTTTTATTTTTTATGATTGGAAACCTTTGATGTGTATTTGATTTTATATTTTTATTATTGTAATTGATGTTGTTATATTTTAGTTTTTAATCTTATAAAATTGATGTGTATTTCATTAAAGTTTTGCTTTTGTAACTATGGGTTTGGAATTAGATATTCTTACATTATTATTATTATTGTTATTGTATTGTACATTATTACTGTTTGCTTACAAAAAAGGGGGAATTGTTGTGTATTTTTTGTAATATTACTTTTGCCTGTCATCCGGCCTGGATCTTCCAGGTGGGGGCGATTAAATAAAGAATAAAATAGCTTGTTGGGGAGGCGTAAGAGGCTTTTTTGCCAGAACTGACGGCTGGTTCAGTTTGCTTTTTGGAGCTGGCTACAGACTGACAAAAGGCTCTCTTTGCTGAAACTTTGGTCCCCTAATCTTTTGTCTGTTGAATTTTTATTCCGGATATTATTACTAAGGTCTCCCCCAAAAGGGGAGGCAGAAGAATGGGATTCAGTTTGTCTTTCTGGGAGTTATTTGTGAACTCAGAAACAATCAATAAGGAGTTCAAATTCCACCAACATAGCAGGAAGAAATCAATATCCTAAAGAGATACACACTTAATGAGGGACTGACAAATTATTTAATACAATTGTTGACAAACCTGAAAGAAGACATCAATAGAAACAAAATAATATTGGGAGACCTCCACATTGCCCTGTCACCCCTTGATAGGTGAACCAGGCTGAAACCCAACAAGAATATACTAGCTCTAAGAAAAAAAGAAATGAAAGAAAGTGGACTAGTAAATATATATATTATATATATAAATATATATAAATATATATAATATATAAAATATATATATATATATGGCACTCCATCCCCAGAAACCTGGATACACATTCTTCCCCATTTCACATGGGTCATTTTCTAGGATAGACCATATGCTGGCCCATAAAATATATCTCCATAAAATCAAGAGAATAGAAATTGTACAGACAACTTTCTCAGATCACAAGGCACTAAAATTAAAAGTGAACTACAAAGGGTCACAGAAGAAAACATTTAACACCTGGATTTAAACAACACACTGCTGAACAACCAGTGGGTCAGAGATGAAATAAAAAAGAAAATCAAAGCATTTCTGGAAACAAATGACAATGAGGACACAAACTATCAGAATTTATGGGCACAGCAAAAGCTGTACTAAGAGAAAAATTCATAGCTTTGCAAGCACACATCAGAAAGGAAAAAAGGGCCTACATAAATAGTTTAATTACACAACTTTAAAATTAGAAAATGATAAACAAAAGGAACCCAAAATAGATAGGCAGAGGATAATAACAAATCTTAGAGCAGAAATCAATGAAATGGAAATGCAAGAAAACAAAAGAAAAAGTTGGTTCTTTGAAAAAAATAAACAAGACTGATAAAGCAGTAGCAAAACCCACAAAGATATAGAGAGAAAGAAACTTAATAAACCAAATTATAAATAAAAAGGGTGAGATTACTACAGATACTACAGAGATTCAAAAGGTAATCAAAGACTACTTTGAGAAACTAGTCACAATGACAAACCCCACAGATAGGGATAGATTATTGAAAGCAGCAAGGTCTAAAAGGGAAACTACACTCCTTAACATTTAAAGCAAACCTGTCACAAGATACCCTTAAGGCCAGAAGGTAGTGGTTGGTTATAGTGACAAAACTCAACAAAATGAATGTTTTAACTAGAATACTTCACCCAGTCAGTCTCAAGTTCAGATTTGAAAGAAGTTATCTCAATGTCAGTGGACTAGGTTCGCCAGTTAAGAGACACAGAGTGGCAAAATAGATCTAAAAGCTAAATCCAACATTCTGCTGCCTACAAGAAACACATTTGAAAAATCAAAACAAACATAAAATCAAAATCAAAAGTGGGAGGACAATGATCCAAGCAAACAACTCCCATTAAAAAAAAGCTGGAGTGGCCATATTAATACCCTGTTGCCCCAAAACAAGATAGTGTATTACATTAATTTTTACTCCCAAAGATGTGCAAGGACTTATATTTAGGGGATATCTTATTTTTACATGAAGAAGTATATGGTACATATTTATTGTTAAATGAAAATAAAGAAAATTTATTACATGTGTATGGTACAACAGAATGATAGTTGTCAATACAAACCAGAAAAACTGAATCTTACAGATGCCATTTAGGATGGCTTAGCAACCAGTTTATAGTAAATTAATATTCATTCCAAAACAGAGCCTAGGAGAGCCTTATTTTCAGGGGATGCCTAATATTTCACCCAGAAGGAAACCTGTAAGTAGGTCTTACTTTCAGAGAATGTCTTAATTTTGGGGAAACACAAACTTGATCCAAAAACAAAAAATATCCCCACAATAGATTCATATAGCAAAATGGCAGGCTACAAAATTAACATGCAAAAATCAATGTCCTTTTTTTTTTTAATTTTAATCAAAGTGGATTGCAAATCTTTCACAGTAGTATTTATGGTACATAGTGATATTGAATCAGGGGTGTTCCCACCACCAATGTTGTCCTACCTCCACCTCTTATCCCAGTATGCATCCCATATCCCCCTCTTTTACTCCTCAGACTGCTAGTAAAAGTGGTCCTCTCTGTGTCTAGTATGTTGTAAATTGGGTATTGATTCTGTTGTCATTGGCTTTGAATTGGTGTTTAAGTTTGATTATTTTTTTATTTCTACATAATGTTCATATGACTGTTTGGTCTTGGTACCCTCCATTATTTTCCCTTCCATTTGTGAGGCGGAACAAGATGGAGAGCTATGTCGGTTCTATGTCTGAGATCTCGGGGTCAGGATTGGACGGTTGCTGTCTAAACACCTGGATCTAAATTGGGTCCACATGACATATGTTCAAGGTGGGAGGTGCCCCTGTATTGTAAAGTGTATGAGTTCTTATCTCTACTAGATAAGAGCTTGTTTCTATGTGTACAATTTCCTATTCTTTAGTTTGTCTTTGCAAGACCACATGGAGCTATATTATATTGCTGGTGCATCTTGGGGGTGAGAGTGTCAGGCTCCATCATCTCTGTGCCCTGGTTTTAACCTTTGTTCTCATAATAATTAAATAAATAAATAAAAAGAGAAAGAAAAAGTTTTATTTGGGTGATGCTATTTGCTGAGCCCTGGGTCCTGGGTCCCTTGCCCCACTGGTGCCAGTCCCTCACTTCGTTCCTGAACCTCCAGTTTTAATTCTCAGGCTTTCCTTTTTATAACCAGTCCATTGACATTTAAAGGAGGAAAGAGGTGTCTGCTCCCAGTCCATTGACAATTGGGGGTGGAGGTGACATTATATCTCCTTAAAGATACAGTATCAGCATAATCAGAAGTGGCGTGCTATTTTCAGAGACCAAAGATGGCTAAAGCTAGATACCCACGCCATGAAAAGTCTCAGAGCTCAAGCAGTAAACTTCTTGTCAAAGACTCTGAAACAAAACCTATCATTCAAGACTGCCTCAATGATTTTGAAGCCAAACACTTGGTTTTGTAAACTGCCATCACAGCTAAGCAAATTGATCATCTGGAATTTGTAACTGGCTTGTCAGAATGCATCTATGGAAAGGAAGAGGGTAGCAGGTTTGGCTCAGCTGTCTATAATTTTAACTGCTTAATGAGATGATAATTTGATGTTTAGTATGTTTATTTTGAAAAGCTTCACTCATTCGAGAGAAAAATGAATTAAAAAAAGTCTTTTTGCTCCAAATCTGTATGGAAACATCCATATTCTTCAACCAAAGAAACAGGTGGTGACGAAGACATGGAAGTCTGAGAAAGACTGCCCGTATCTCACAGAAAATGAACGTGGTATGTGATTGGGTTTATTAACTTAGCATAAGAAGCTTCTTACAGCTCAAACAAATATTCTGGGCCATATTTACTGACTATCTCAGTCCTACAGTTCCTCAGGAAATTTCATGGAGCTGAAGACAAGATGCAAACAAATAGGAATAGGAATAGGAATATGAGTGCTTGGGTGTGTTCCACACTGTGTAGATGAAGTTATTGGAAATGGTATAGTCTCACAAAAGATTATGTGAAATATAGTCCAGAATGCTCTTCACTCAAATTAAATGCAGTTTCTCATTGCATTAATTTTATTCTTTTTGTCTTGACATCATATCTTCACACATATTTACTTATTTCCTCTGAGGAAAAGAATTTGGTCTTATGTACATTATGTTCCTCAAGGTAGATCATATGTTATAGGCTTTATTAGAGCTAGAAACAAATGCATTCTATCAGTCAACTTAAAGGGAAAAAAAACGATATATCAGTGAAAATTATTTTTAGTAACAGATCATTTTTTGTATTTCCCAACTGATCAAACCTTTGTAGAGGTCCTAAGAGTGCATTAAAAATTAAAAATCATAATCACCAAGAAAAAAATCTCTGTCATTCATGCATTTTTTCACTGGATATTTACTTCTAATGGATGTCAGACATGGCTAATAGCTAAAATTTTAAGTTGATAAGAATTGGGACCTCTGCTCCAACAATACACACACACACACACACACACACACACACACTCACACTCACATTCTGAAATGGTGACTCATGAGCAATATAGCGCTATCCAGAGAAAAAAGGAAGGGGAGCTGGAACTTTAGTTATCTTCCAAACTTTTATCAAACTAAAAATAATATTAATATTGACTTAGTCTGGGTGAAAAGTAGATAGATTTAGCTATATTCATTTTTTGCTTTCCTTTTTTTTTTTTTGGATATATTAGAAACAGTACATATAGTCAAACATTGTTTTGAAAACTGAAGTTACAGGTAAATAAAAAATGTTGACTGTAATGACAAATTTGTTAAATTTGCAAAGTATTCTGAGTGTATATACAAAGGACTGATAAATTCAGTCTGAAAAAATAAAAAGCAGATCTTGAAATTTCTCAGAAACCCAGAACTGAACAATTTTTGCAAAAAAAAAAAAAAAATCAGCTGGACACATCAGCAGGACTAGTATGATGATGCCTCGATAGAAAGGCAAGACAAGACCTAAAGACAAAGCCGGCAGGCAATTGTCGAGCCAACACTCACAGTATCTAGGGAGCCAATGTGAGCAGCTACTCATTTCTGGTTGCCAGCTCACCTGAAGCTGGTTCTCTCAAGTTCCTGAGCTCCTTCCGATTTTCAGTTCACTGTAGGAAGTCCGAATTTTTCTGACAATTATCTGAACCTCCTCCTATAACCTCATCCCTTCAGTAAAGTCTGTCTCCCTCTAAGGACTCTTGCATCCTTTGGATTCATTTCTTCACCATTTCTCACTCAATCAAGACCATGAAGACTAGACAGACAGTATAGGGGGTAAGGTGCTTTCCTTACATACAACTGACCTCAATTCAAATCCCCAGCACCACATGGCAGGGGTCACTCCTGAAAACAAAGCCAAAATAGACCCTGAGAACTACTAGGTGTGGTCCAACACCCTGCCACCACCAGACACTCCACCCACACACACACCACCACCACCACCACCACTGAAAAAGACTGTGACTCAGCAACCTCCTCTCTAAAGATTAATAAACTCTTAAAATATGATCATTTTTAAACCATAGAAATCAGAGGCCAGCTGTCCCCCTGCACATGTTAAGCACTAAGTAACCTGGGTGAGCCCCTCCCCACCACAGTCTCTTGACACTTCACCCTGATCTATTTTGAGGTTTCCAGGGATCTGCTCTCAATCTCATTCACAGCTCTTTCGACCTTACTCTGTCTCTCTTTCTCCTGGCACACTAAGAAGGATCACAGGCAAAAATATAAAAGAATTTAGGATTGTCAACAAAGAAGTAAATACCACTCCTAAAGAGCACACCAGACTTCCCTGTCTCTCACCCTTCCTTTCTGTATCCACTTGCTAATTAACCACAGCCTTTTCCATGAATAGTAGAATCTTGGCCTTACCCCAGCAGAGGAGTCCAAATATTAACCCACCAAGATGGAACAGTGTCCCTATCCAACCTCCCAGCTGTTGTGTGGGTGGAGACAAGCCACAGAGCTACTAGTTAGAATACAAGCCCTAAACTAAAGGCCCCAGGGCTAATAACAGGCCTTGATCCAGACAGTTACTAGGGCAAAGCAATTCAGTTAGAAATGACCTGGCTCAAGCAAGGGCTCAGAGCCAAGGAAGCAGAGCTTCCTTCTGCCTTCAAAGTGATTCCCCCTCAAGGAGAATTCATATGAACTGCTTATAAAAGATCACTGAGTGGCTTACTCAGTGATTCAAGCAACCTATAACAGAAAACGGTAATGATAGTTCAATCATTCAAAAATTATTCATTGCATGCTCTAAATATTAAAATGAGTCAAGGATTATTTTTAATTTGTGTATGTTCATTGACTGAGTTTAAAGTAACCAGAGCCATCCTGAACCAGAACTAAATTTTAACATAAAAGTATCACCATATATTAGTCAATATTCCACCAAGTTCAACTCTCTGATGGAAAGTGAAAAATAATAATAAGAGCAAAGAATAAATTCAAAGATTTTCCTTAAAAATACAAGGAACAAGAGGTCCAAGTTCAGTCCTAGAACTCTATGATGCCCCAGCGCCTCCAGGAACAACCTCTGAGTGATGCACAAGAGCGTTCAAGAAGTAGTCACTGAATGGCACAGGGTCTAAACCACAAAACCAATCACTCATCCAATAAGACCTCAGTTCAATCCCTGTCACCACGGAGTACCCAAAGCACAAAGCCATGAGTAGTCTTTCAGCATCGCCAGGTGTGGCCCAATATCATAAGCAAACATGTGTATTAATTACAACTACAATGGGAAATTTCATTGGAATTAAAAAATTAATACCTCTACAAGCATAGATAAAACACACAAAAATATAATAGGTTAAACATGCAAGCAGATACCTCTGATTACAAAAGAAAGAAAACCATACTCTAATAAGGCTTTATATTTATTTAATTATCATCTGATATGGAACATTCTGGTGCCATGAGGAATTTGCATTTTATTTTTAATCATTTATACTAATACAAACCATTTTAAGAGACAGTATGGTAATGAACATTATAACATAAAAGACATGTTTGACTCATTTTCTAGAAATGCTAAAGTTATTCAAAAGAAGAAAAAAGCAGCGCACAAATAGATATTCACTGCAGCAGAGATTTAAAAGTAATGGAAACATTTAACAATGAAGAATGGTTATCTTAACCATGGCTTACTGCTTGGAAGTACCATAATCCTCTAGCTATAAAATAAAAAAGCACTGATAAAGAGAAATGTTGTAAAGAATCATTTTTCACAGAATGTTAAGTGAAAAAATAGACAATATAAAGCTTTATTCATCACTAATTATACTTAAATTAAAATATATCAGCAGGTGGACTTTAAAAACACAAACAGTTGTGCTTAGGCAGTGGGCTTATAAGATCTGTATTTAATTTTTCTAGCATTGTCTTGAGGTATTGGTACCATGGATGCAGCTGGGGCAGTGGGAGTGATCGACAAATGGAGTCACACCTGCCATATTGTTCCCTTTCTGGGACAAGTGCTCTACAGGACTCTTACACACAAAGCACCAGATCTTGCAAAGATTTTAGTGCTGCCCCTGGAAGCTGTCCTTGGATTCTCTAGTTCCCCTCAGTCATTCATGCTTAAGGAATAAAGCATGGCTACCAGACAAGGTGACAACAGATGTCCAGGCACTGAGCCATGCCGTAGCTGTTATTATTCATTCACATGGGCATGTGCTGAATCTAACAGATGAGAACCAGACCTATCCTCTTCCCATAGGGGGTTTTCTGTTGCGTTTTTTGTCTTCTGTGTGCTGCTGTAACAGCTAAGTGCCAATTATCCTCCAAGTGTGAAAGCAAATATTGCGATAGCCCAGTAAATTCTACAAATGTTAGAGGACAGTGGCAGGAATAATTGTCTTTCCTAATTGTGTTTCTTTACGAATCCTACCAGCTCTTATTATTAGATGATTCAGTAGGTACAAAGCTTTGTGCTAACACTTTTAGTAGTACTCATTTTCTGTTTTCTCTCTGATCCTTTGGCATTTTGTCTCTGTCCTTCCTGAATCCAGTGATTCGCTTTTACTTATTTGCCTAAAATACTTTTCAAAGCATTTTCAAGTTAAACACATCACCCCAAGAGAATAGTTGACAGGGTTCTTCAGGAAATGGTATCTATCTATATCTAGATAGAGGAGGGTGTGTTTGGGTAAATTCAATATCTAAAATGTTGATGTTAGAAATGGAATTTGATGTCTCAGTTCTAGTCATAAGACAGTCTTGGACATAATACTCTCTTTGTCAAAGAGCCTCAGGTCTATATTTCTTTCAGTCTTCAATTGATGGAAGAGCTATACCCACATTAGGGGAGCCATATGCTTTACTAATTTCAGTGTTAATCTCTAAACAATATATTTGTGGGGAGGTTGAAGAGATAGTTCAATAGTCTAGAGCAGTGGTCGGCAAGTCGAGGCTCACGAGCCACATGCAGCTCTTTACACTTTTTAATGCGCTCTTCTGTGTGCTGAGCGGCCACTCCAGGAATCAGGACTCTGCTCCTAGCCTCTGTCAGTGCATGCCCTGTGTGACTCTCAAAATAAATTTAAATCATGGTTTTGGCGAGATTTGGTTCAGTTGAAAAAAATGGTTGCCAACCACTGGTCTAGAGCATATGTTTTGCATGCAGTGATCCAGGCTTGTCTTCCAGCACTGCATAAACTCTTGAACACTTAGCCAGGAGTAGGCCCAGAGTACCACCAGTGGTTTCAGAAAACCCATCAATCAATATTCAATAATATCTTTATGGTTGAAGAAATAGCTCAATGGGTTCGGCACATGTTTTGCATGTAGAAAAGTGTTTAATACCGGAAGCAGCCCTCATACAGTACAGGGCCCAAAAATCAATAAGTAAAAAATACCTTACTACAATGTACAGATGGGTGTTTGATCAACATCTGGGAACACTGATTCTCTCAATACATAAAATTAAACACCAAAATTCATCTACAACAAAGGTGCTAAGTACATGAAGTGAAGCAAGAAAGTCTCTAACAAATGTTGCTGGAAAAATTGGTTATCCTTAATCCAAAAAAAAAAAAAAAAAAAGAAAAAAAAGAAATCTGTTCCAAGGATACCCATGGAATTCATCAAATAAGTAGATCAAACACTCCTGAAATTCATTTGGAACAATAAATGCCCACAACTAGCTAAAGCAACTCTTAAGAAAAAGAAGATGAGAGGAATCACTTTTCCCAAATTTAAATTTTATTACAAAGCAATGGTCATTAAAACAGCATGGTACTGGAATAAAGACAGACCCGCAGATCCATGGTAGACTTAAGTATTCAAAGACTGCTCCCTAGACATATAATCATTAATCTTTAATAAAGGGCAAAGAATGCAAAATGTAGCAAGGAAAGCCTCTTCAAAAAATGGTATTGGGACAACTGGTCATACACAAGTTAACTTGTACCTCCATCTAATACCAGTACAAAGATCAAATTCAAATGGATTAAAGATCTTGATATCAGACCCAGAACCATAAGGTATATAGAAGAACACATAGGTAAATACTCCATGACATTGAGACTAAAGGCATATTCAAGGAAGAAACACCACTATCTAAATACGTGGAAGAAGAGATAACCAAATGGGACTATATTAAACTGAGAGGCACCTCAAAGGAAATAGTAACTAGGACACAAAGGCCAACCACAGAATAGGAAAAGCTATTCATTGCAGTGCTATTTACAATAGTTGGAATCTGGAAACAACCCAGATGCCCGGCAACAGATGAATGGCTAAAGAAACTGTGGTACGTAGACATAATGGAATATTATGCAGCCTTCAGCTAAAATTAAGTCATGAAATTTTCCTATACATGGATGGACATGGAAACTATTGCGCTGCACGAAGTGAGTCAGAGGGAGAGAGATAGACACAGAATAGTCTCACTCATTTTTGGGATTTAAGAAAAATAAAAGATAATATGGTAATAATTCCCAGAGACAATAGAGTTGAGGGCTGAAAGGACCAGCCCACAATATGAAGCTTACCACGAAGATTGGTGAGTGTAATTAGAGAAATAGCTATAACAACTATCATGATAATGGTAGAGAGTGAGAGACATAGAATGCCTGTCTCAAAGATGGTCAGGGGGGTGGGGGAGAAGGGAGATGGGAGTTATTGGTGTCGGAAAGTTTGCACTAGAGAAAGGAACTATACTTTTAAATGATTGAAACCCAACTACAAACATGTTTGTAGTCATGGTGCTTAAATAAAGATATTATTAAGAAATCATATCCAGATCTCATAGTACACATAATATTAATTCAGAATGGATTGAAAATCTTGATACTAGATCTGTATAAATAGGCAAAATATTCCAGAATATTGGCCTCAGGTAAGTCTTCAATGAGACAACCCCACTAGCAAAGAAAACAGAAGCATAAATAAATAAATGGGACTATATCAGACTCAAAAGCTTCTGCACAATGAAAAGAAATTATAAAAGAAATCCTAACATAAAAAGACATCCTACTGATTGAAAACAATTCACACATACTACATTGGACAAAGGATTAATCTCCAAGATATATAAAGCACTCTCAAAGCTCACAAAATATAAAAGAAACCTCATTTAAAAAATTAGAAATGGTTGGAGAGATAATACTCTTTCCATTTCCACATGATCTGAAATATTCAGATGTTTCAAGTCACCTCTTGAGGCCATCTCTAGCTTCCCCATCCTGCTTGTCTTTTTGCCTTCAAATGCATCAACTCCTCTAGAACTAAAGCATAAAATGCCTCCAGGTACAAAATGAGATGGCTATTAACATGATTGAGTAGCTGAACTACTACAAATCTCTTCTTCTCTTAGCCTGGAGTTACATGCAAATTGAACAAAAAAAATGGGATCCAGTGGAAAGACATGATGATGTGGAGCCCAGTCAAATAGGATAAACATCGGGAAGGAATTTTGAAATGAATTCACAGACATTCCTGACCCAAACTTGACCTAAAGTTGCCTCCATCTCTCAATTGTTTTCAGAACAAAACATCTACCAAGCGAGCAAACCTTGTTTTTGCTAATATAGAGAATTCTACACTGAATAGCTTCAAAGGTGATTATAGTAACAAAAATCTCTCTGTCTAGGAAGAGAAAAGGCAATGAGGAAATAAAGCAGTGAAGAGAGATAGAAGCCCATCCTGCCACATACTTATCATAATTCTTCAGAACCCCAGGATAGCTATAAGCCTGTCAGTGGGAATTTAGTGTGCAGATCATGTCCTTACCCATTTCTAAACAAAAATGACCAACAGCAAGTGGCCTCACCAAAGATTAGAATCAAATGTTGCCTATGAACATTTAAATCTACTCCAATAGAGAAAAATAAAAGTGAGGCCTCACTTGTTATGTTAGGACTTACTGAAAAGTCAAAATACCATTGAACTGCCCACAACCCCACTGCCCTCTTCCATGTTCCCTGCTTCCTGGCCTCTTTCTTACACACACACACACACACACACACACACACACACACACACACACACACACACACGCACACACACACACACGCATGCATGATGGGTACTGGCACCTCAAAAGCATTGGCAGAGACTCATTAATAACTCATTTATTCGCTGCTTTTTTGATGCTGCAATGGAATTTTTCTTTTGTGTTTCATGGTGTCTTGAGCCCACTGAAAGCATTACTTTTTGTAGTTTTTATAAAGAAGTAATTACATAATGGATGGTTTCTTTTGGTTACGTGGGAAATCAGCTTCTCAGTAGCTTTTTCTAACATACTTAATAAGAAAGCTATTAGAAAGGCAAACGAGAACCCTATCATTATTTTCTGGTTTCCTCCTTAATTATAGACAGTCATTTTGAAGGGAGGGGGACAGCTTCTGTGACAAAAGTTGTCTGGCATTTAACAAAACAATCTAGAGTCATATTGAAAAGATCCACTTTATGTCAATTTGCAGATGTTCAGTGAAGACTACTTAAAGGTAGCTTCGGTGAAATGAGAAGCTCAATTAACCTTTTCTCTGTTCCATTCACTCAGGAAATGAAAATTCTCTCTTATTTTATTTCATTTTGTTGTGTTTTGTTTCTCTGCTCAAGTAGATTCAGGTAGTTCTGTGTCAAGATTCTTACTGAACATGATCTTTCCCAAAATCCTTACTCTTTTTATTTCCTATTTAACACAGATATGACCACCTTCCCCAAAGTCACAGATAATTCCCCCACTTCTCTGTGATGTGTCTGTAACTACAATCCTATGTCTAGGAAACAAATTCTGAAGTTTTGTTAACTGCCTCTCTTAGCTCAAGCCATCACAATATAAAACCCACCACAATATAACACAGATACAAATCGTCTACTCAACTTTTCCCCTCAAATCCTATAATATTTGTATTAACAATTTTAGAAGAATATTTAACATATGAGTCATTTTAAAGGTAAATTATACTATGCTTAAATTACAATGCTTGGTAGATTTCCAAGATTTACTATTTAGATTAGATGAAACTTAGTAATGAAATTATTTCTCACAAATTATTTTCTCACAAATAAGGGAGTTGAGTTGTGAGCTCACCTGGCAAATTAGAAAGGACTGTGATAGTTTCTCTTTTATAAGATACTGAACACTATTCATAAGGGCTCAACTTTTTTAATTCAATCATCTGGTGAAGTTTGCACTCTCCTAGGACTAGGACCAGCATATTGGAGTTAGAGTAAACTAAACCAAGCAGTATTGTTATACACGTGCATGCGCACTTGCGAGTACACACACACACACACACACACAGCACAAACACCACCTTGCCTTAGAAGGTAAAATAACTTGCCAGATGGCATAGCAAGTAATAATAATTCTGGGATGCTATCAAAGCTTCAGTGATCCCAAGAGCCTGTTCTCTTTTTTTGTTTGCTTGTTTTTTCTTTTTTTGTTTGTTTTTTTTTGGGGGGGGTCACACCTGGCAGCGCTCAGGGGTTACTCTTGGTTCTATGCTCAGAAATCGCTCCTCGCAGGCTCGGAGGACCATACGGGATGCCGGGATTCAAACCACCGTCCTTATGCATGCAAGGCAAACTCCCCACCTCAATGCCATCTCTTCCACCCTGAGCCTGTTCTCTTTAACCTGTTCTCTTTAACATTCTCCAAAAACACCAGCAAAGAGAAGAGTCCAAGGATATTACCCAAAGCTACCAACTTTACCTGAAGTTCCTCTTGAACCTCAGAGTATCAACCACATAGGAAAATATCAGATATAAGATTGACATTCATTTTTCAATAATAGTGAGTAATCCCTCTAGATAAAACATTTTTGAATTCTCTTCAAAATATTTTGGACATTGATTTTCTTAAATTTAAATCAAAAAAATCATAAAGTGGGAGTATTGGAAAAATTCTGCCACCCTGCAATCTTAACTGCAATTGCCTCCCACTCTTCATCATTACCTATATTCTACACCAGCACTTCTTAACTCAAGGCCATATAATTTCATCATGAAATTATATCAATGAAATTATATCAATGAAGACAGTATCACAATACTATGGGGCTAACCTGTAGGACAGAGAGACCACTAGAGGGAAACAAGTTAGAAGGGGGCCAGAGTGCAAAAGAGGTTGAAAAGCCTGCTCTAGATCATTCTTTTTTTTTTATTAATATCTTTATTTAAAAACCTTGATTACAAATATGATTGTACTTGGGTTTCAGTCATGTAAAGAACACCCCCCTTCACCAGTGCAACATTCCCACCACCAATTTCTCAGATCTCCCTCCTCCCCACTCCTACCTGTACTCTAGACAGGCTTTCCACTTCCCTCATTCATTCACTTTGTTATGATAGATCTCAGTGTAGTTATTTCTTTTTTTTTTTTGGTGCCCCCTCTGAGGTGCGAAAGTGTAGTTATTTCTCTAACTGCACTCACACTCTGTGGTGAGCTTTATGTCTTTTTTTTTTTTTTTTTTTTGGTTTTTGGTTTTTGGGCCACACCCGGCGGTGCTCAGGGTTACTCCTGGCTGTCTGCTCAGAAATAGCTCCTGGCAGGCACGGGGGACCACATGGGACACCAGGATTCGAACCAACCACCTTTGGTCCTGGATCGGCTGCTTGTAAGGCAAACGCCACTGTGCTATCTCTCCGGGCCCAGAGCTTTATGTCTTGAGCTGGACCTTCCAGCCCTAGTCTCTTTGTCTCTGAGAATTATTGCAAAAATGTCTTTTATTTTTCTTAAAGCCCATAGATGAGTGAAACTATTCTGCATCTATCTCTCTCCTTCTCACTTATTTCACTCAGCATAATAGATTCCGTGTACATCCATGTATAGGAAAATTGGCTATTGTAAATAGTGCGGCAATGAATATAGGTGTGAGGAAGGGATTTTTGGATAGTATTTTTGTGTGCCTAGGGTACATCCCTAGGAGTGGTATAACTGGATAGTATCGGAGCTCAATTTCCAGTTTTTGGAGGAATCTTCATATCACTTTCCATAGAGGTTGGACTAGACGGCATTCCCACCAGCAGTGAATAAGAGTTCCTTTCTCTCCGCATTCCCACCTACACTGCTTGTTCTCATTCTTTGTGATGTGCACCAATCTCTGTGGCATGAGATGGTACTTCACAGTTGTTTTGATTTGCATCTCCCTGATGATAGTGATATGGAGCATTTTTTCATGTGCCTTTTGGCCATTTGTATTTCTTCTTTGTCAAAGGGTCTGTTCATTTCTTCTCCCCATTTTTGATGGTATTCGATGTTTTTTTCTTATAAAGTTCTGTCTGCTCTACATCATTCTACACAAGGGTAACCACTGCTAACAGCTTCATGAGTTAATTCATAAATAGATTCACAATCTTATATGTTCTATTTGTTTCTCTTTAACGTAACATCTCATTTTAATTGTTACTACTATTGTATTAATGTCTGTGATGAAAGTATAGTCACCTTTTTGCTGGGCATTCTGGCTATTTCTTAATAACTGTGTTTGTTTTTATTATCATTAGAAATCAGGAAAGAACATCCTGCATGTGTAAGTGAAAATTTATGTGAAATAATCTAGAAAATAAATTCACAAAAGCAACGACTCTGAGTCAAAAAAATTGAGCATTTTAAATTTTTATGTATATTGCCAAATTACTCTTTAAAAGCAAATACCAATTTGTTCTCCGTAAACAACAGCATTTGAGGATATCAGCTTACATATATCTCAGCCAACTGTAAGGATTATCAAACTTGATCATCTTGTCAATCCAATGGGGTCAAAATGATCACCTGTTTTTTTTTTTTTTTTTTTATTGTCCGTTTCACTCATAATAAATGACCCAGGATTTTTTTTCATTCCTTTCCTCTTACTTCCTTTTTAAGTTTGTACCCAATATTCTCAGAATTTTGGGCTTTGTCTTTTTTCCATTGAGAGTGCTTTAAACGATATAAAAAATAAACTCTTTGTTATGACGTTGCTATAAATTTTTTTCTGGGCTTCTTGGGCTTTCCTTATGGTATTTTTTTACTTGAATTTTTATTTTATACAGGAAAATATGCTTACCCTTTTCTTTATGGCCTTTAGTTTTCTCTCATGCTTGGAAGAGCAATACTCATTTCAAGATCACTTAAAATTCATAGGAGCTTTATTCTTAGTATTTTTATGGATCCATATTTTTGCATTTAAACATTTGATTCTTCTGAAATTTATTTCAGCATAAGAAAGGGAGGAGGCATCAAGTTTTGGAGGTGGAACAGTAACTCTTACCAGGAAACCATTTTAAATTTAAATTTTTTAATTTTTATATTTTTATTGTAGACTGAAGGGGTGGCAGCATTATATATTTTTATTTTTTATTTTTTTATTTTTTAAATATCTTTATTCAAGAACCTTGATTACAAAAAATTGTAGTTAGATTTCAGTCATATAAATAATACACCCCCCCCTTCACCAGCACAATATTCCCATCACCAATGTCCCCAATCTCCTTATCTCACAGATTGAATATGTCAGGGAAAATACAATACACTGACATTTCTTGGGTTACTATTACTTTTACCAGCTCTTTACTTTGCCTGCATAATGACCTTGAACTAAATACCATTTGCTGGTTGAAGACTCAGTTTACCTTCTGCCACAGGTTTGGTTGTTTGTTTGTTTGTTTGTTTGTTGTTTTGGGGGTTTGGGTATTTGGGCCACACCCAGTGACATCCAGGGGCTACTCCTGGCTATGCGCTTGGAAATAGCTCCTGGCTTGGGAGATCATATGAGATGCCAGGTGATTGAACCACAATTTATTCTAGGTCAGCCACGTGCAAGGCAAGCTCCCTACCACTGTGCCACCTCTCCAGCCCTTCTGCTACAGGTTTGAGTAAGGGCACTGACATCCTGACATCAGTTACCTAAGTATTTCTTTTTTAATTTACTTTTCTAACTGAGGAATTCCTAGTCCTTCTGTATTAAAGACATTTTAACATTTTAGGGAGAAAAAATATATAAACACAGGATTACAAATAAACAAATATATGAAAATACAGTTCTATCCACAAACTGGTCTATGGATCCCTGGTTACTTGGGCTCTCCTTCCTTCTCCTGATATTCTGAATATAATTCCTGGAGGTAAATACAAAGTTCCTCCTCAATGACCATCTTCTCTCCCTGGTGCACTCTCTGAACCTTTCTCCATCAATGATTCTTCTGTAGTCACTGATATTCATTGAACCTCTTATCATATGAGTTATTGCCAACTTCAAAAGAGGGAGATTAGGTTAAGAAATATGAATTTGAATTCAGAGAGATTATATATTCAGGTAATACCATACATTAAGCCAGCCTTACATTCAATCCCCAGGACCATATATTAACTCCTGAGCACAGAGCTAAGCGTAAACCCTGAGCACCACCAGATGAGACCCAATGTAATCCACCAGCACCCATAAAATATGTATATAAGGGCCGGAACTGTGGTAAAAGTGGTAGGGCTTTTGCTTTGAACGTGCTAACCTAGGACAAACCATGGTTCAATCACCTAGCATCCCATACGGTCCCCACAAGCCAGGTGCAATTTCTGAGCGCATAGCCAGTAGTAACCCCTGAGCGTCACCAGGTGTGTCCCAAAAACCAAAAAAAAAGAAAAAAGTATATATAACTTACATAAAATAATAACATCTCTAATTTTCTTGATTTTTTCTTATTCTCTTTTTTTAGTTTTCGTGATATCTTTTTATGCTTTAGGCACTGTAATTTATATAAAAAAAAACAGATGATCATTTTGACCCCCATTGGATTGGCATAGATGATTTTAATAGATGGCATTTTAAGAAGATTTAATAGATAACAGAATTCATCTCTACACACCATACACAAAATGGCCACTTCCCTCCATCATTTCTCCAGTGTCTTCCCATACTAATCCCCTATCCCTCCCCTATAGTAAATTTCCTATTATAGATCAGTTCTCTATTTCTGTTGACCTTTAAGCATGTGTTATAGCTAAGAAATCATATTGTGTAGGTCTCTCTCCTCCTAACTGACTTCACTCAGCATGATACTCTCCTGATCCATCTACATAACAGAAAATTGCATGATTTCATTTTTCCCAATAATGGTGTAATTGTCCATTGGGTATTTATTGATCCAGTCATTTGTTCTTAGACACTTAATTAGTTACCAGATTTTTGGCTATTGTAAATAGTACTACAGTGAACATAGGAGTGAAAATGTCTTTCCCAAGATATTTGTTATCTGTTGGAATAGTTGGGGTCAACGAAGCCAGAATAAGTTCAGTGCAAGAGTTCAACAGTCAAGAGTCCAACATGTAAGAATCATGCTCCTTGTGAGGTATAAATGAGATATGATTCTGAGGATGCAGAGACCTTAGTTTTAGGGTCTTTGTGCAACATTGCCTGGGATACTCATGGGGGAGGAGGCAAATGGGCCAACTGATGCAGCACAACGTTGAGCTGCACTGATCCTGTCCTGTGGGTGGGGCAAGATGACTTCAGTCACATTATTTTCCCTACCTTGTACTGACATCTCTTCCCCTGTTCTCTCCTACAAGGGTTTCTCTAACTACTCAATCAATATACATCTGTATACTACAGTTTTGTTAAATATATGCAAAAAAATAACAAAATAGGGGACAGAGCAGTGATGCAGTGATAAGGCATTTACCTTGCAAGCATTTGACCTAGGACAGACCATAGTTCAATCCCCCTGGGTCCCATATGGTCCCCCAAGCCAGGAGCAATTTCTGAGCACATAGCCAGGGTAACCCCTGAGTATCACTTGGTGTGGCCCAAAAAATCCCCCCTCAAACAGAACACAGTAATGCATTAGTTTACGTGTCTGTCATAACTTTGGTTGTTTGGATTGACCTTAAGTCATACAAAGGGAAGAAAAAAAGACCTTTCTTATTGAAAGTCATCCTGATTTCTGCCATGAGAAGTGAATTGACATCAAAAGGTTGATTAAGGTGAATTGTTAACTGAGAATACTTTGAGAGGGAAATAAATATGAGTGAACTTATGTGATGAGAAGCTTTTATGAATGACTTATAATTGAATTATGCCTTGCACAAAAGAAAAATATCACCTTTCAGTTACTTAAAAACATGAAAAGTGATTCCATCTGGTATGTCTGTGATGTGAAACACAGAATTATTGTATCATTAGCCTTTCCACTGCTCAAAGTCAGCTCTAGCCTCTGGTTCAAGTTTATCAGCATCCCAAAATCCATCACCAAATCAAGAATCCTGCAGTGGATTGAATCATAGAGAGTCGAAGCACATTTCACCTTTGACTTCAAAGGCCAAAAGAAAGTCAATAAAGAACATTTGTCTCCTTAGTTACTAGATGATACAGAAAGTCTCAGTTCTTTCTCTCTCTCTCTCTCTCTCTCTCTCTCTCTCTCTCTCTCTCTCTCTCTCTCTCTCTCTCTCTCTCTCTCTCTTGCTCTCTCGCTCTTTCACACTGTCTCTCTGTCTCAATGTTGAAGAATAACTTAAAAGACTATAAAATATGAGCAAACAGTCACTGTGTCTATGGTTAGCTCCATAGACTCACTCTGTTCTCAAAAAAGATACAAAACAAGCAGTGAAAAATTATGGATACACCTTCCACACAGCTAAAAGCTAAAAAAATCTCAGGAGGAGAGGGCAGACCAAGTCCCTGCCCTGCCAAATTTATGCCTGTTGTACCCATCAACCACAAGTACCACTTCCCTTACGGCCCTGCTTCACCTCTATGACTCTCTGCAGAGACACCAATATGACCAAATCTCCAGGTATATTTGAGATAACATCACCATAACCTTTTTTTTTTTTTTGGAGTGATGCAGGCATCCTCTCCATGACTTCTTGTACTTCCAGAAGCCCTGGCAGCTAAAAACATGCCCCACAAAAGCAACAGTATCAGCAATCGTGCTTGGAATTCCTAGACCACAGGGCTTCATTTGCAACTATGAGACAACTCCATTTTTGTTTAATGCTGTCATTTCTGTAGGAACACAACAATTTAGACACCAAATGTGTATATGAAGTCACTTAGTGATCAGAAACAAAAGAAGTAACAAAATGGTCATATAGGAACAAGTCGCTTCTGACAAAGACTTAATGAAATTGTTGTGGGATTACAATAATCTTCACACATTTTTTATTTCTTTTTTAATACTGTTGCTTCCACCTACCTGTATATATTATAGTTAGTTATGGCAACTAAAAAATAGAGTCTATTTTTTTTTTTTTTTTGCTTTTCGTGCCACACCTGGTGACGCTCAGAGGTTATTCCTGGCTATGTGCTCTGAAATCACTCCTGGGTTGGGGGATCATATGGGACGCTGGGGATCAAACCATGTGCTACCCATATAAGGTTCACACATGCAAGGTAAATGCCCTACCACTTGTGCCACTACTCTGCCCCCAATACAGGGTCTTTAAATAAATTATACTCTTTAACTCAAAATCACACAGATAACTAACAAAATTTTTCAATTAAGTATGTAATAATAATAATTTTGTTTGTGTAATTAACATAATTTCTTTTAAATAAAGAAATAAGAAGGAAAGCAATGAGTTCTTGTTTGTTTGGGTTTTTTTGGTTGTTGTTGGAAAGTTTGGTGCTGATGCTCTAACTCTGGTCTGCACTTATGTGAAGTGAATCAACTCACTCACTAAACTTATCTGAATCTCCACCATAATGAATTTTTTTAATAGTATTTTGTATTTATTAATGAAAATGCATCACATAGTTAACATAACTGATCATAATACAATTGTTTCTGGAAGACCAAAAGCATCATGATTTAAAAAAATAAAAAATTGATAGAAAAACTAAATAGAGGGGCCGGAGAGATAGCATGGAGGTAAGGTGTTTGCCTTTCATGCAGAAGGTCATCGGTTCGAATCCCGGCGTCCCATATGGTCCCCTGTGCCTGCCAGGAGCAATTTCTGAGCATGGAGCCAGGAGTAACCCCTGAGCACTGCCGGGTGTGACCCAAAAACCACAAAAAAAAAAAAAAAAGAAAGAAAAACTAAATAGATGGGATAGAAAGAAAAGAAAATGTTCAGTAGCAAGTATATATTTTAAAATTATTGAATCACCAATAAACTCATTAAAGCACTAGCAGAAAGTTTAGTAAGCTCTTTTTTTTTTTTTTAAGGATGAGATTTTTAAAAAGTACAGTAAAAACGGTGTGGATGGCAATGGTTGTTTGCATAGGCCCAGCAAAATATGGTGGAAATTGAAGGGGAAAGCCTTGGCCTAAATACAAGGAGACCTTATTCCTGAAATTTTCTGGTATAAGACCGATTCAGGGCTCCAGGCATAGGAGGTTGTCCAACCCCTGATTCATTCTCTGTGGTCCTGGTAGAAATTTGTTCACAGATTCACTGTTGTTGGTGTCAGGTTTCTGTAGTTAAAGATTCTGGTTTCTGTGCATCTCCTTCATCGAAGTCAGGATGATGTTAAGCGTCCTCTAGTTTCACCTCACATTTAGCAGACAATGCAGAGATTCCTGCCCTGCAAGCAGGTTGTTCCTGTTACTAAGTCATCTGGTTGTTAAGAGAACTCTCTTTGGAGTAAGTCCATGCCAGGGCAGCAGTAGGGTCTTCCTTGATAGAGGTTTGCTTCCTGGTGATGTTATAGACAATTGTGGATGTTTCTGTAGATGGTATCTATGGTTCAGGGGTGTATGTGCAATGCCTGTTCCAATGGGGCCTGAGCCAAGTCATTATGACCATGTTCAGGATGTAAGGCCCCCACTTCATTACTAAATTTGTGTTCCTATCTCTATTAGTTAAGAACTTGTTTGCATATGTAATATTTTCCCATTTTAATGTGCCTATGCAAAAGGGGGATGATGCCACAAGGTATTATTGGTGCATATGAGGGCCACGGGAACAAGTCCAACAATCCCAATAATTTGGCTTTAACATGAACTCTAGACAGAGAACTTCTAGATAAAATTTCCTATTGAACAGAACGCAAAACAAACAAACAAACAAACAAAACAAAACAAAAAAAAACCAATGGGTGAAATTGTCACTATATAAGAGAATATTCAATAAGAGTTATAGCTGTTAAAGGAATTCTCCTAAGATACTTGAGGGAGATATACATGTCCCTTTTATGTCTTTGGAAATAGTTAGGGAGTGTTAAGTCCGGGACACAACTTTGGTCTGCGAGTTGGCCTTCTGGAGTCTTCAAAACTGCTCCTAGCAGTTCCATATTAGGAAATGTCTTTGAATGGGGACGTCTCAGAAACCAAGTAAGGTAGCTAGCACATGTACATAATGAAGAGAGGTGGAGGAGAGGAGGCCACTAAAAGTAGATCAATAGCAGAGTATTGTTTTCTTCTAAGTCTGGGAGTCTATTTTCCCACTTTGGGAGCTGTTTGGCAGATGGCTTGAGTAGGGATAATGATCTGCTTGTGAGAAGCCAAGAACTGGTGGTAAAAATGGTTAAATGTGGTATAATAGGTGGTGGGATGAATGGGTAAAGGACTAGAAATGTGCCTAAAGGTGATAACCAAAAGGGGGAAGGACAGTATATTACATTCTGTATAATGCAAAGTGCAGTAAACTCTATGATGTCCTATTGATCTATTATAAACTTTATGTGTGAGGGCTATAGTCCCCATGTGGTTTGAGAATGGGGACTATTGGAAAGGAAAGTTGCCAGCAACTTTCTCAAGCCTGCCCCTCTTGTGCAGGGTGGGGCTCGGGGGAGGCCTGGGATCACCTTTAAACTCCTCAGGCACCCACCTCACTGAGACTCTGGGCAGGCAGCCAGCGATACCCCTGGAGTCTGGGAGGAAGAAGAGAGAAGGCTGTGGGGGGCAGCTGGAGCCCACATCTTCCCCTAAGCTTGGCCAAAAAGCTTTCTGCATAAAGCCATGCTGCTCCCCATGCTGCTTGCTCCTGGTAAATTCTTAAGCAAAAGTAAATGGCATTTTAAGACACTTTTACATGCATCATTTGGAGTATAATTACAGTAACAAAGATAATTTAAGCCCTAAGTATTACAATTTCACAAAACAGTTATATTAAAGAAATTATGAATATGAAGGCTTTTTTCATCATAAAGATCAGTAATAGCATAAATATCATCAATAACAATGCCAATTTTCTTCACTAAACTAGGATTAAATTTAAAAAATCAACTTAAAAAATTAACTTCAGAAAATTTACTATTGGCCTCTTTTCAATTACAAAAAACCACTCATTCTTATACATGAAACACAAGGCCAAGCTGAAATCATATTGAAGCCATCTAGTCAACTACCTTACTACAGATGAGTATAGAGACAATCAGAAGAGTTAAGTGAAGTTTTAAAGTTCACACTAAGTCAGTGCAAAACTGAAATAAAAACCATAAATCTGCTAATTCAGTGATCCTTCCAATGAATCCACATCACCAAGTAACAAATATATTAAGCGTAATAAAAAGTCTACTAGTTTGGATCTTTTGCCTTAGTCTCTCATAATTTCTATTCAGTCTTCCACATTCTGCTCTCTGCCTTGGAAAACTGATTTATTTTGTTTACTTTTTATTTTTTTAATCAAAGTACTTTAATTTATATTTATTCATTCTTGAGGTTTAGACATACAATGTCTTAGCACAAATCCCACCACCAGTGTAAGCCTCCCTCCACAAGTGTTCCCAGGTTTTATCTTATACCTTCCCCTCCCAACCTGCCAGCTTGATTCCCTCCTCCCTATTTTTACATTTTGTTAAAATTTGGGTCTCATTATTTCGGTTTTGTTGACGCCACGGCTTAAATATTTATCACCAATGTATTCCTCATTGACCTGAATTTTCTTGACCCCAACCTCCCCTCATTATTTCTCATCTGTCTTTCTCTTCCTCTTCTCTATTTCTTTCCTTCTCCTCACTATATTCTGGGACCAAAAGTAATCAAGACAACCTCCTTTTAAACCATTATATTACCTCATGAAGTTATTCTAAATACCATATATTGTATTTGTCCTTATGATGTGTCATATTGTATTTATTCTTCTTGTGGTTTGCTTCATTTAGTGTACTATCTTCTGGTTCCATCCATGTTGCAACAAATTGCATGCAACAATGCATCAAATTGCATTGTTTATAGCTATGTATATATATGATATACTTCATGATATACTCATCTGTTTTTTGGACTTCTAAGTTTATCCAAACTCTTAACTATTTTACTGAGTGCTGCAATGAATAGTAGCATCCTTTTGACTGAATATATGTTATGTCCTGGAGATAGATACCCAAAAGTGGAATTGCTGGGTCATATGGAAGCTTAATTCTGAGTTTACTGGGAGCCCTCCATATTGTTCTCCATCAGTGTTGAAACAGACAACATTCCCACCAGCTATGAATTAGAGTTTCGTTCTCACCACATCTTTGTCAACAGAAGTTATTCCCAGTATTTTATATGTGTCATTCTCACTGATATAAAATGATATCTTATTGTTATCTTGATTTGTTTTTCCCTAGTGATAAATGATGATATGAACGATTGTTCATGTGTCTGTTGATCTTCTGTTGGTCTTCCTCAGACACTATCTGTTGATCTCCCTCACACTATTTTTGGATAGGGATTTTAGGTTTTGTGGGTTAATATTTGTAAATACTTTGTATATACTTAATATCAACTCTTAACTTGATACACTGAGTATAGATATTTCCTTTCACTCATTTAGCTGCCATTTAGTTTTAGACCATATTTCTTTTGCCATACAGAAACTAGTTTGATTAAGTTTCATTTGTTTTTTATTTATTCTATAGCCTTTGCCATTGGCATTATATCATTGAAGACACTTTTGAGGTCTAGGTCTTGGAACATCTGTCTATGTTTATGTTTTTCTCAATGTTCTTTATAGATTAGGGTGTGATATCAAGGTCTTTGATCCACTTTGAGTTGACTTGTGTTCAAGGTGTGAGATATGGGTCCAGCTTTAATGTTTTACACATGGATATTCAATCATCCCAATGTCATTTGTTAAAGAGACTGACTTTATTCCATTTCATGTTCTCAGATCTTTTGTGAAAAATTAGTTTATAATATACTTAGGGGTGTTCTACTCTGACCATTGGCCTGAAAGTCTGTCTTTGTTCCAATGTCATGTCGTTTTGATTACTATAGCTTTGTAGTACAGCTTCAAATTAGATATTGAGATACTTCCCACTTTCTTGTTTTTCAGCTTGCTTTTGTCTAACTGTACTTTTATAATTTTATACAAACTTTATAATTGATTGTTTTAGGTCTTGAACAATATTGTTTACATTTGAATAAAGATTGCATTGAATTTTCTGTCGTATTTTAGATAAGATCATAATTTTGATAATATTGATTCTCCCAATCCATAAACATGAAATGTTTTCCCATTAAATATTGAAAACTGTTTCTAACTTGATAAAAGTTTATTCTACTCTATTTTATTGAGGTTATTTTTTATTATGCCTGGGTGCTGGATCTTATAAAAAAAAAAACTTTTCCTGCATTGATTGATACGATTATTTGTTTTTTCTTTCTTTTTATTGATATGTTACTTAATGTGCATAAATAGAGCCATCCTTACAATTATAGGATAAAACTCACTTGATCTTGGTGTATATTTTTTTGATGTGCTGCTGAATTCAATTTACTAAAATTGTATTGAGAAATTTTTTATTGATGTTCATCAAGGAGATCAGTCTGAAACTTTTCTCTTTTTTGGTAATACTTCTGTTAGCTTTGGGTATCAAAGTACTATGAGCTTAATAGAATGTATTAGGAAGAATTATTGTTTTTTTACTTTGGGTGGGTTTTTTATTTTGTATTTTGGAACAGCTTAAGGACTAGAGGCATAGGTCTTCTATGAAGGTTTAATACAACTCAACCATAAACATATGTGGGAGGAATCTTATTCCTAAAGATATTCCTAATTACTCTTTTAATTTGCATTTGTGCTTGACTTGTTCATGCTTTCTACTTTCTCTTCATTCCTTCCATTTAGGAAGATTTTAGAAATCTGTTTATTTCTTCTAGGCTCCACAGCTTAGCAGAATAGTTGTTCATAGTAATATCTCATGATATTTTAAATTTACGGTGTCCTGCTTTAATTTCCTTTGTAATTTGTTTCTGTTCCAGTTTACTTGAGCACTTTCTCTTTTATTCCTTGTGTGTATAGCTAGTAGTTTATCTATCATCTTTATTCTTTTGAAAAACCAGCTCCTGGTATCATTGATTCTTTATATTAATCTATAAACTATATAAATTTCTTAGTTTATTTGTGAATTGATTTCTGCTCTGCTTTTTAATATTTTTCATACATTGGTTTTTTAATTCATTTGTTGTTATATTTCCATATTTTACAGTGTGTATTTAGGTTGTTGATTCTTATCTTGTTCTCTTTTATTATGTAGGCCTATATCACTATGATTTTTCCCCTAATTACTGTTTTTGCTATGTCCCATAGTTTTTGGTGGCTAGTTATCATTAATCTTAAGGAATCTTTTTTTTCTTCTTTGATTTCCTCCTTGATTCAGCTATTATTAGACTACCTTAAGCAATTCCTTTATTTTCTGGCTTCTACTTGACTAATCAAAGAGGAGAATGAATGAGATAAAATATAGAAAGGTTAAGGTACTTACTAACTGTGCTCAGCTCTATATAATTGTCACCCTAAATTTACAGGTCACCCTTTCTGTTTCCCTTCCTTTTTCTCTTCAAGTCTAATAGTATTTGTTTACTGAGACTACCATAGCAAATTTCCATAAATTGAATACTTAAACAATAGAAATCTGGCCTGGAGATGTAGCTGAGTAGTAGGAAGAGTTTGCTTTGCATATTTGAGACCCTGGGTTCACTTTCTGGTACTGAAGAAAAATATTCCAAGTCAACAGAAATATGCTTCTTAATACCAAGAGGTATTGTCAAGGTCATGGTTGCTAATGGGTCTAAGTGAGAATTTTTCTTGCTCCCTTCCAGTTTCTAATATTTACTGGAAAGTCCTTACATTTCTTGGGTTATAGACATGTCATTCCAAGCTCCCTCTTTTTGTCACATAGTATTTATCATGTGTTTCTATGTGTGCCCTTTCTCCTTTTCTTAAAACAAGGTGAATCATATAGCATTAAGGCCCACTTTACTGACCCTAGCTTAACTTGGTTTCACCTGCAAAAATTATCTTTCCAATTAAGGTCACAGTCATAGGAAACAAAAATTGGAACTTTAACATAACTTGTTAAGGAAAACCAATCAATTCATAACAGGATAGCTAAAAGACTGACTACCCCAGGGTGCTACATCATCCTTTGTGTTTTCCTATGTATATTTTTTGTTAAGAGTTATTAGGGCGGGTGAGATAGTACAGTGATAACGAATTTGTCTTGCACATAGCTGATCCAGGACAAACCTGAGTTTGATTTCCAGCATCCCATATGGTCCGCTGAGCCTGCAGGAGCGACTTCTGAGCACAGAGCCAGGAGTAACCACTTAGCATGGTCGTGTGTGCCCCCCTCAAAGAAACAAAAACAAAAAAAAGTTATCACACTAAAATTTTCTCTAGTTTTATTTCAAATTTCCAAAAGGTCAAAGACTCTATTGACCCCATCATAGCATGGGGAAAAAAATCTATACAATTATAGCTATGTTGAGCTGTTCAGAGAACTGAGATCATAGAGCAACGAAGTGAACCTAAATTATAATAGATAATAAACCCCTCTAATGAGAGATATAATCACAAAAGGAAGAGGCAGCTGCCATAAATGTTGGGGGAAAAATCCAGCTAACAGCTTAGCAAATTTTAAAGGTCAAGTACAGGTTAATGAAGCAGTGTGGATTCCCTAAAGCATCATGCACGGAGAGCCTGAATCACTCACCAGTGTTTTCTTTAAAAAGGTGTTTTCCTACAATAACTACACTTACCTCCTTTAGATATAATTAATCCCACATTATCTGTCTAAGAAATGTGATATTGAAAAGAAACTAAAATGTTTCAATTTGGATTAAGGAGAAACCAACCTCTCCTTGAACTGAGCCAGGACTCTGGAATTATCTCAATCCATTTACTTTCAAGAGACAGTAATAATTATAAAATCTATGCTATTTATATTAATTCCAAGTCCACTCCTTTAGTATAAGATAATAAAAATTTATTTTAATGAAAATAATTATTTGGCCATATTTAATACAAAAATTCAAAAGGCACCATAATAAGAATGCCCTTTTCTGTGGAGGTAATGGCAGGACACTCACTCATTTCTGCTAATAGTCACTTGACATAGTGACAATCCCAGCCACGTGAATATTTTTGTTTTATCCACATAATTACTTATAGGAAGAATTGTTAGATAGTCCCATGGAGAATACAAGACTATCTCTTTTGCCTCAATGTTTATTCACTGGGATATGTAAAGAGAAATGGAACAAATATTTACTGAGCTTATAGAGATACTCTGATTTCATTATTACAGTATCGTTTACTGAGGTATAATTGCTTTCATTTAATAGATAAATAAATAAAGATTAAAGAAGGTTAGATCCCTCTCTTGAGGCTATAAATTTATAAAGACTTATATTGTATTTATTTATTTATTTTTATTTTTTTATTTTGGCTTTTGGCATACCGGGTGGCGTTTAGGGGTTTCTCCTGGCTCTACACTTGGAATCACTCCTGGAAGGCTTCAGGGACCACATGGGATTCCAGGAGTTGAACCTAAGTCCACCCCAGGTTGGCAGTATGCAAGGCATATGCCCTACTGTTGTGCTATCTCTCCAGCCCCTACAGACATGATATTTTTAACACAACTTCTAAGTTTCATAGCTGATCTTCATCCATGAGTCACTTTGTCTTTCTTAACTAGGACCAGACCTGAGATGAGCAAGAACAAGAAATAAGCAAATTTATGATCAACCTCTTTGTTTCCTCACACCTCTCTAGAAACTTCTTATAATCCATAACTACTGTCACTTATTTCAATGAGCTAAACTAAATCTCTTTTCACAACATACTCCAGATTAAGTTTTGATCTTGGATTCCTCTCCTTTCTCTAATTTCTCTAATTTCATAGATAACCTCCTTAAAATTAGTTTATACTAGTCTGTGCTCCCAAAAACTCTTGGGAGAGTGAGTTAGCCTTTTAAAAGAGAGATCTAGTGGTGAGGGGATGTTTAAAAAGAAGGTGTATTGGGGTCTTTGGGTTAGGAAAATTGGTACACTGGTGATGGTTACAGTGTTAGAATTATGTGCATGAGAAACCACTATTACCAGTATTGTAGACCACAGAATTTAAATTTTTAGTGAATAACTAAGAGGAGATCTATAAAAGTTACTAATTCCATGAGGGAACATTTAATATTAAGGACTATAGGACATTTAAACCCCACAGTTTCAAAACACAAGATCTAATAGGAACCACTGAGGCCTTGTCAAAGATCCATTTCCATTAAAACATTTTATGATTTCAAATCTGATACCCAGGATGCTCATGTTCTATAAAGTAAATTGAGGTTGAATGGAGCACTGCCAGAATCTTCAGTGTGCAATTCCCATTTTATTCTTCTTTATACTCACAATGCCTAATATAATTCCTGGCACATAGAAGAGCTCAACAGCTCTCTGTTGAATGAGTGAATAAAAGAAGTAATAAACGGAGCATCATGTTATTAAACAGACATGTCACTGGCCCTCAATAAGTCAATTCAACTGATTTATGTCTCTGGCCACTGTCCTAAGAAAGCAATGACATTAGCCATAACAAAAATATGCATTGTCCTCTTTCCTTCCTATAAAAAAGTCTGAATAAATAGGATAGAAACTCTGATAATAAGATACCTCATTCCAATGAGGAAAGAAATCCAACTATTCAGAGATTTTGAATATTTAAGGGGGAAAAAGTACATCCATATTTCTGTGATCATTAATTTCTCAAAACCATATTCTTTATTTGATATTTCTTCCTAGACCTAATGGAATTTAAAATCCACTACCCTACAGCCTATGATTATAGTCAAAAAAGTCAGAGCACAAAGGCAACTGTGCCCTGTCATTTTTATAGCTGTCATTTTCCCAAACATTTTCTAATTCAGCCTCCTACCATTGTTCTTACCATTTCAGAAAATTTACAGGGAGTGTTAATTAGTCATTATTTAAAATTAAATTATGTAAACTAAGGATCACATATTAAAAGCAAAGGAACAAATAATTAAAGCTTAAAATTAATTACTTCTGAGGTTTGGAAGGTCCAGCTCATGATAGGAAGCTCACTACAAAGAGTGGTGAGTGCAGTTAGAGAAATAACTACATTGACAACTAACATAACAATGTGAATAAATAAGGGAAGTAGGCAGGGGGGATAGAGAGGTGGAGATTGGGGCACTGGTGATGGGAATGTTGCACTGGTGAAGGGGGAGTGTTCTTTTTATGACTAAAATCCAACTACAATCATGTTTGTAATCAAATTGTATAAAGACATTAATAAAAATATTAATCACTTCTTAAATAATTTTACTATTTTTTAAAAATATATTATTGAGAGCACTGTGAATTAGGAGTCCTTCATAGTTGTATTTCAGGCATACAGTGACAGTGAATTAGGACCATTCCCCCCACCAGTGTAGATCTCCCTCCACCAAAGTTCTCAGCATGCATACCATACCTTCATTCTTAGCCCCTAGGCTACCACTGTAACAGGTCCTTTTTAAGTTTAGATTGTTATAATTTGAGTTCTTTATTCTATTGTCATTGATTCTGACTTGGGTATTTAGTTCTAACTTTTATTTCTTCAGCAATGCACCTGAGACCACTTGGCCTCTAGGCTCCATCCACTTTTTTTCTTCCTTTTCTCAATTTGTGGAGAGATACAGAAATATGAGATTAAACAAAGTAATTCATGTCTCAAGGTTCTATGAAAAATACAGGAACCCCTTCCTATTTAGAAGATGGAAATATTTTTAAAAAGAGGGGAGTGGCAGGTGTTTTGTTTTGTTTTGTTTTGCATAGGTACAGCAAACATTGGGAAATTAGAAAGGAAAAACGCTTTGCCTAAAAAACACAAGGTGTATATCTACCCATGAAGCATGCTGTCATAAGACTGACTACTGGCTCTGGACATACTAATTGTCCAACCCAAGGTCTTTCTTCATGGTCCCAGGAAATGTTCTACTCAATCACACTTGTTGCAGTTAGGCTTCTATAATTTGAGATCTTGATTTTTGCACATCGTATGTTGAAGCTGGGGTGTCATGGAACATCTTCTAATTTTATCTCACCGTTAGGTGGTAAGGCAGGGGAAACCTGTCCTTAGAGCTAGTTTTTGCTATTTCCTGAAATTCAGAGTGTCATATGAACCTACTCTGGAGCAAGTCTGTGACAGGGTAGTATTAGGGCCTCTCGCTGTGGAAGTCTGATTTCTGGTGCTGGTGTTTTGAAAACTGCCAGTTTCAAGGATAGGATCAAAGGTTTGGGGTTGAATGGTCAATGTCTGATCAATTGATGCCTAAGTTGAGTCACTATGACAAATGTTCAGTGTGAAAGACACCTGTACACTATAAAATTTATGTGTTCCTATTTCTATTAGATAAGAACTTTTTTCTATATGTAAGATTCCCCCCCCCCCATTTTAATGTGCCTATCAAAAAGGAACAATGCCTCATGATACTACTGGTGCATGTGGAGGTAAAAAGAGCAAGCTAAACAATCTCTATAAACTGATTTTAACCTAAATTTAAATTCCAAGAGAGACCCATCTACTAGAATTTCCTACTAAGCACAGACCCTTAAAAGGGATAGGGAAAGCTACCTCTGCATAAAGAAATATACACTAAGAATAATAACTATTAATAAAATGCATCTACAGAAATAATCAAAGAAAATATAGATATCACCCTTAAGTCTTTTGAAATAGTCTGGGGGGTTATAAAATCCAGAGCATAGTTTCATCCTGTGCCATAGTTTTCTGAAGTCTAAGAAATGGTTCACAGAAGTCAGGGATCATACAATTCAGTCTCCATGAGATTGGACAGTGTTAGTTCATTCTCAAACCCCAGATCCCAGATGTAGAACTGAACAACTTCCTGCAACAACACCAGGAACTAAGCTCCATTGGGAGATTTACTTGTGCCAGTGTTAATATGACAATGAGGACAGCGAGAAAACGACAACTTGACCTAAGACCAGGAGGTCCTATCACATCACCTAACACTAAGCGGAAATCAGAAGATGTATCGTCCTTAGAACTATGAAAAATAAAAGCACTAACTACAGAAAACTAACTTTGACAACCGTGGCTGAGCAGAACTTACCTTGAGACCATTAAGGAAAACCCTACCCTAGGCTGTAGCCCATGACTCTTACAAATTTGACAACAGAGACTGAGCAGAAGCTTTGGAACCATAATTTCCTAGATTTCTGCCACACCCCACTCAGGAGAGGCACACACCAAAGTGTAGTGCTCTCCTGAAAAAGAATTATTTGCCGAAAAGGCCCGCTTAGAGCAGTCAAAATCACTTGACCCTTTGCGTGGATGGTTTGGCCATAATTCCAAAAGTGGCTGTAACTATCTCTTTCTTTATTTTAAACCAATATTAGAAATCAGGCCTTAGTAAATTTCTTTCTACAACAAAGGACAGCAAAATCCAGCCAAAAGTCTCCCACTTAACAGCTCCCTGTAATTTTTCCTACTTTGGCGCCAAGATCAGGTTTTTCCATAAACTTAGCTCAAAACAAAGTAATTTTCAGTTTTCCCCCCCGAAACTCTGAAACATTCCTCACTCTTCCTACTTCCCTGATAATTACCTGTTTTTCTTCTGTTTTACCTAATACAAAACAAACCCAAAACAAACTGCCTTTTCACCTTCAGTATCGGCTCTTTAATATGCTAATTTAAGCCAGAGTCTTTTCTTTCTTTTCCCAGTTTCTTTGATGTCAAGAATTTGCACCCTGCTTTTCCCTGCCTCAGCCTTTTAAAAGCAGCCAGCTCAAAAAATAAAATGGTCTCGTTCCTTGTAGACACGAGTCCCCATACAATCTGTGTGGTTTCATTCATTTCTACAATATATTTCCGTCATTCGCCATTCCTTGTGCCCACTCTCTCCCGTGGAATTTTTTCCCGAACTCCACGAAGGATCTGTTTGCAGGCGCTGGCATCTAGCGAACAGAATTTGGCTCACAGCAGACTTCAGCTTAGGGAACGAGCAAAAATATGGAGCACAGGATACAGAAAACTGAACACACCGACAATGATGGAACAGAACCTCTAGAACCCTACAGACTCTATCCTAGGCCTTGTCCTAGAACCTGCACAAACACCAAAATTGCTAGCTACAGTGGCCGGATTTTCTCATCCACAACTGAGAGGAAAGTTTCCTGACACCATATGGCAATGAGTATGTATGGAGCCAGTGGTTGTTCCCATGAAAATATGCTTCAAGAGTGGAGAAACCCTGAATCTCTTAGGCCACAGGAATTTCCTTCCTTCCCTAATACTCACTGTGCCTATGCAAAAAAAAAAAAAAAGTGGGGGGAACACCGAAACCTGCCACTCCAGCGTCCCTTTTTATTCTTTTGTTTTGTTTTGTTTTGTTTTTGATATTATTTTTTTTTCTCCTTTTTCTTCCACTTTTTTCTTTCCCATTCACTCTTGTGGATATTATTTGGTGATTTTCTTTCTTTTTTTTTTTAGTAGTTGATACCAAATTTTTCTTCTCTTTTCCTTAACCTTTTTTTATCTCCAACAGAATAGCATAACTTGAATCATTCAGCCTCATAAATTGAGGGGGGAAAATGATAATACCAGAACCAGGCATATGAACATATAGTGTGAATAAAAAATAACCAGACTAGAACACCAAATCCAAAGTCAATGACAGAATAGATACCCAATTTACAACAAGCTGTAAAGTGGAGACCAGTTACACTAGAATTCTGGGGGGTAAATGAGGGAGATATGGGAGACATGTTGGGAACATATGTGGAGGGAGGACAACATTGGTGGTGGAAATGCCCTTCATTCATTGTCACTATGTACCGTAAATAATTCTGTGTAATGCACTTCAGTCACAATAAAAAAATACTGAAAAAAAGTCAAGGATCATGTAGTGTCCTCAAACTGAGGGTCTCTCTGGAGCCCAAGCAACACTCCACAGTGAGGGGAGGAGGGAGAAAAGGGACCACATAGGTTGAGTCAGCAGTGGCAGTAGCTTCTTCCTGGGCTGAGAAAAAGTGGGCTGGGAAGTTGTCCTTTCACTTTCAGAGTCTGCTGGGGCAGGGGAAAGTTCTAGTTCCTGAGGGGTTAAGAACTGAGGATAGAGAGCATTAAATAGGAGAGATAATAGATAAGGTTTGAGAGAATGAAAGGATAGGAGAGAATTAATAAGGTGGTAGGCTGGAAGAGAAGGAAGGTGGAGTTATATATAACAGGTACTATATACAACATAGACAGGCATTGCAGTACAGATTAGAAAGACATAGAGATCTCCACTACATGCACACTTACACACACCCACATAGACAGACATTAGAGATTGATTTGTAGGTTGCAGTTAAAGAACTGATCCCTTGAATGGGTCAGTGCTTAAAAATTATGAGGCCTGCACATAACGGGGAAAGGTTTTACAGTTTCTAGACAAATCATCATTAGTGATGTCAAACTTTGCTGTATAAAAATTATACAGTTAGATTGTGCATGAAACATTCTTATAACACTCATAATTTGCACATCTAGAGTAAACAATAAGGTACTGAGCATTGTAATACGATTCTACCCTATGAAGTATTGTCTATCGGGTCTCAAGCATCTAGGTTCCTTTCCTAAAAACAAACCGACAACATGGGCATTACAATATAATAGAAACTATCTTGAATTGAAAATAATAAATTGCAAAAACATAATACATGAGGACTATAACAAAAGTCTATGGTATGCAATTGTCTAATTCAATGGTTTCTGTGGACATAAACATTAGATCATAATAGCAGGTGTAGGTTTTATTTTAAATGGAAAATGGAGACATTAGAATATTGTCAGAATATTACCATATTGAGAACTGTATTTGCAGTCTAATATAACATAGCACTGAAATGTGAAACTAGGGCGAACAATATATATATATATCTCCAAGAATCACTACGGACAAAGAAGTTAAAGAGTTATTACAGATATATTAAAATTTAAACTAAAACATTCTGATAGTGAGCACTGTAGTGGAAGACCCTGACTTCCACCAAAATTCTGCACCTGCTTCTGTGGATAAAAGCATTAGAACTTTATTATAGACCTCAATAATGAGCAGTTGACTGAACACCTGTTCAATGCTGCAGGTTTCCTTGAAGTATAAAAAAGAGTAAAGGCTTTTGTGTTTCTCTTCTTCCATTCAATTTGGTATCAATTTTTTCTTACAGTCCAAGAATTTTGCGTCCACGCAATTTGGACAATGGAGAGTGAATTGTTTGGACTCACATACCTCATCTGGGAGTCTGAAGTTTGAGCTCCAACGGCAGTTGCTGGGGCTGAGGAATCCTGGAAAAAGAGTTAGGAGAGGGGATCCTTGGAATGCACTCTGGCTTCTTCACAGGTGGTCCCAGAGGTTTCACCCTTACCGAGAAAGGGTTTGTTCTGTTTAAAAGGCAGAGGATGGATGGGCAAGGCCCGCAAATCTCTCCTGGGAGCAGGAAGTTTGAGATCCAATGGCAGTTGCTGTGGATCTTGAGTCCTAGGAGGAGGATTAGGGGAAGGGATGATTACAATACTTTTATAGGAGCTTTGGAGGTTGTGACTATTGGGTCTACATCGTCAAATATATTACATAATGGCAATAATTGCCCAACCTTGGCAGTGCCATCCTCACTAAAACTATACTGGTAGCTTTAAAAAATCTGCCATGAAGCCGCTGAACTCTGCTGGAACTCAGATGCCAGCACCCCTCTCTGCCTGTCTTTTGTGCTGTGCTGCAATTTCTGCCTGATTTCATCCTGTGTGTGGCTCATCTGCAGACAGCTCACCTTCCCTGGAGCCTTCCCTGGAGGTTAGTTTACACGCCCAGAAAAGGGAAGCTGCTGAACTCTGCTGGAACTCAGGTGCCAGCACCCTTATCTGCCTGTCTTCTGTGCTGTGCTCCATTTTAGGCCTGATTTTATCCTGTTTGTGATACATCTGAGGATGGCTCGCCTTCCCTGAAGCCTTCCCTGGAGGTAATATACACACCCAGAAAGGGAGGAGCCAGAAGAGCGAGGCTGCACTGCTTCACAGCCGTACACATCATTTAGCCAATGAATACAACCACAACATGTAGAAAACCCCACAATACAAGTGTGACAATGGAGAAACACTGCAGGTCAGAGCCAGACATAGAGAATGACAACGGCAACTCTGATGACTTGAACATGACCAACCAACTAGACAGTCTCTCGAATAAGAAGTTTAGAGTCTAAATATGGGAGATGTTAAAAGAATTCAAAGAAAGTATAGAAGAGAACACTAATAAAAATCAAGAGAATATGAAGATAGAAATCAGAAAACTCCAAACTAAAATTTCAGGTCAACTAACAGGTCTGAAAAACTCAGTAGATAAATTAAAGAAAAACATGGTTGAGCTTTCCAACAGATTAACAGCAGCTGAGGATAGAATTAGTACACTGGAAGATGAGATGAATAACAATTCCATACAGCAGAAGAAATTGGAAAAAAGCCTTAAAGCAAATGATCAAAAAATAGAAAAATTACTCAAAGAATGGGAACAGATGAAAATAGAAGTCTATGATAAGTTCAACAGAAACAACCTAAGAATCATTGGAGTCCCAGAGACCCAGGAAGAAAGTCTTCAGGAAGAATCAACGATCAAGAACATCATTAAAGAGAAACTACCAGAGCTAAGGAATATATGTGATCAAATCCTGCATGCCCGAAGAGTACCAACTGAAAGAGACACAGGAAAAACACCCCAAGACACATCCTAGTCACAATAAGGAATCCAAAGATAGAGACAGAATTCTGAAAGCAGCAAGATCGAAAAAAGAAATTACATTCAAGAGAACATCCTTGATATTTACTGCAGACCTGTCACTGGAAACACTCAAGGCCAGAAGGCAGTGGTGGGACATAGTGACAAAACTCAATGAAATAAATGCTTCGCCTAGAATACTGCACCCAGCAAAACTCACTTTCAGGTTTGAAGGAAAATATACATGGTTTCACAGACAAACAACAGCTCAGAAACTTCACAGATTCAAAAACATTCTTAAAAGAAAAACTGAACTGCTTAATTTAAGACAAGACTGAACAACAGACACACCAAACTTCGATAGAAAGATGGCACTAACTCCCAGGACAATTCTTTCTCTCAATGTCAATGGAATAAATGCACCAGTTAAGAGAAACATAGTGGATAAATGGATCAAAAATCTTAATCCAATCTTCTGCTGCCTACAAGAAACTCACCTAAATAGTCAGAACAAATATAGACTCAAAATAAAAGGCTGGAGGAAAATCATCCAAGCAAACAACACCCATAAAAAAGCTGGAGTGGCCATACTAATACCAGATGATGCAAACTTTATACATAGGAAAGTTGTAAAGGACAAAAATGGACATTTTGTATTAATCAAGGGATACATACAGCAGAAAGAAATCACTCTCCTAAACATATATGCACCGAATGAGGGGCCAGCAAAATATTTAATAAATTTGTTGACAAATCTGAAAAATAATATCAATAACAAAACAATAATTGTGGGAGACCTCAACACGGCATTGTCAACACTTGACAGGTCAAACAGACTGAAACCCAACAAGAGTATACTAGAACTGAAAAGAGAAATGGAAGAAAGAGGCCTAGTAGATATATACAGGACACTCCACCTCCAGAAGCCTGGATACACATTCTTCTCTAATATACATGGGACATTCTCCAAGATAAACTACATGCTAGCACATAAAACATACCTCCATAATATCAAGAGGATATAAATTTTGCAGGCTACCTTTGCTGACCACAAGGCCCTGAAATTATATGTGAACTACAAAGGGACACAGAAAAAAACTTTAATACCTGGAAGTTAAACAGCCTAATACTGAATAACCAGTGAGTACAAGATGAAATCAAAAAGGACATCAAAACCTTCCTGAAAACAAATGACAATGGAGACACAAACTATCAGAACCTATGGGACACAGCAAAAGCGGTACTGAGAGGAAAATTTATAGCTTTGCAAGCACACATGAGGAAAGAAGGGGAATACCTGAATAGCTTAATGACGCAGCTCATAGAAATAGAAAGTACTCAAAAAAAGGACCCAAAAATAGGGAGTCAGAAGGAAATAACAAAGCTGAGAGCAGAAATCAACGAAGTGGAAACCCAAAAATCAATCTAAAAGATCAACGAAAGCAGAAGTTGGTTCTTTGGAAAAATAAACAAGATTGATAGAACATTGGCAAAACTAACAAAGAAAGAGAGAGAGAGAAACTTGATATCTCGTATTAGGAATGAAAAGGAGAGATCACTACTGATATGGCAGAAATTCAAAGGGTAATCAGAAACTACTTTGAGAATCTCTATGCCACTAAAAATGAAAACCTGGAAGAAATGGATAAATTCTTGGACTCTTATAATCTTCCACAGTTGAATGAAGAGGATGTAGCATATCTAAACACCCCCATCACTATTGAGGAAATTAAGACAGTAATCCAATGTCTGCCCAAAAACAAAAGCCCAGGCCCAGATGGATTCACTAATGAATTCTTTCAAACCTTTCAAGACAAACTACTACCAATCATGGCAAGACTCTTTGATGAAATCGAAAAAACAGGAACACTTCCAAATAGCTTTTATGAAGCCAACATCACCTTGATACCTAAACCAGACAGAAATGCTACCAAAAAAAAAAATTACAGACCAATATTGCTGATGAATACAGATGCAAAGATCCTCAACAAAATTCTGGCAAATAGGATTTAATGCCTCATTAAATAGATCATCCACTACGATCAAGTAGGTTTCATCCCAGGAATGCAAGGATGGTTTAACATCCGTAAATTTATCAATATAATACACAACATCAACAACAAGAAAAATAGAAATTACATGATTGTACCAATAGACACGGAGAAAGTATTTGATAATGTCCAGCACCCATTCTTGATCAAAACTCTCAGCAAGATGGGAATGGAAGGAACCTTTCTCAATATAGTTAAGGCCATCTAACACAAGCCAGAGGCAAATATTTTTCTCAGTGGAGAAAAACTGAAAGCCTTCCCTCTAAATTCTGGCACAAGACAAGGCTTTCCTCTCTCAATACTTCTATTCAACATAGCACTGCAAGTACTCGCTACAGTGATTAGGCAAGAAAAAGATATCAAGGGAATCCAGATCAGAAAGGAAGAAGTCAAGCTCTTGCTGTTTGCAGATGACATGATACTCTACCTAGAAAACCCTAAAGTCTCTACAAAAATGCTTCTAGAAACAATAGACTCATATAGCAAGTTGGCAGGCTACAAAATTAACACACAAAAATCAATGGTCTTTCTATACACCAATAGTAATAAGGAAGAAAAGGACATTAAGAAAACAACCCCATTCACAATAGTGCCACACAAACTCAAATATCTTGGAATCAACTTGACTAAAAATTGAAGGACCTATATAAAGAAAACTATAAAACTCTGCTCCAAGAAATAAGAAAGGACACACGGAAATGGAAGCACATACCTGCTCATGGATTGGCAGAATTCACATCATTAAATGGCAATACTCCCCAAAGTATTGTACAGACATAATGCGATCCCACTAAATATACCCATGACATTCTTCAAAGAAGTGGATCAGGCACTTTTGAAATTCGTTTGAAACAATAAACACCCTCGAATCGCTAAAGCAATAAATCCTAAATGGAGCAATGAAAGCCTCTTCAACGAGTGGTGTTGGCACAACTGGCTAGCCACTTGCAAAAAATTGAACTTAGACCCCTAGTTAACATCATGTACTAAGGTAAAATCCAAATGGATGAAAGACCTCGATATCAGACCTGAAACCATAAGATATATAGAACAACACATATGTAAAACACTCCAGGACATTGAGACTAAAGGCATCTTCAAGAAGGAAACTGCACTCTTCAAGCAAGTGAAAGCAGAGATTAACAGATTGGAATATATTAAACTGAGAAGCTTCTGCAGCTCAAAAGAAATAGCGCCCTGGATGCAAAAGCCACCTACTGAGTGGGAGAAACTATTCACCCAATACCCATCAGATAAGGGGCTAATCTCCAAAATATACAAGGCACTGACAGAAATTTACAAGAAAAAAACATCTAATCCCATCAAAAGTGGGGAGAAGAAATGGACAGACACTTTGACAAAGAAGAAATATAAATGGCCAAAAGGCACATGAAAAAATGCTCCACATCACTAATCATCAGGGAGATGCAAATTAAAACAACTATGAGGTACCACTTCACACCCCAGAGATTGGCACACATCACAAAGAATGAGAACAAGCAGGGTTGTCGGGGATGTGGAGAGAAAGGAACTCTTATCCACTGCTGGTGGGAATGCCGTCTAGTTCAACCTTTATGGAAAGCGATATGGAGATTCCTCCAAAAACTGGAAATCGAGCTCCCATCTGACCCAACTATACCACTCCTAGGAATATACCCTAGGAACACAAAAATACAATACAAAAATCCCTTCCTTACACCTATATTCATTGCAGCACTATTTACCATACCAAGACTCTGGAAACAACCAAGATGCCCTTCAACAGACGAATGGCTAAAGAAACTGTGGTACATATACACAATGGAATTTTATGCAGCTGTCAGGAGAGATGAAGTCATGAAATTTTCCTATACATGAATGTACATGGAATCTATTATGCTGAGTGAAATAAGTCAGAGAGAGAGAGAAAGACACAGATTGGTCTCACTCATCTTGGGTTTTAAGGAAAATGAAAGACATTCTTGCAATAATAACTTTCAGACACAAAAGAGAAAAGAGCTGTAAGTTTCAGCTCACCTCATGAAGCTCACCACAAACAGGGATGAGTTTAGTTAGAGAAATAACTACGTTTTAAACTATGGTAATAATGAGAATGTATGAGGGACATAGAATGCCTGTCCAGAGTACAGGTGGGGGTTGGGTGGGGAGGAGGGATATTTGGGACATTGGTGATGGGAATGTTTCACTGGGAATGGGTGTTGTACTTTACATGACTGAAACCCAAACACAATCATGTATGTAATAAATTTGTTTAAAAAAATTAAATCTGCCATGGTAATTGTACTTACAATCCAAAAATTGACTATGCTCTTTTCCCCTTAAGAGGGAGGACAAGTTGTTAAACACATGTCAGCACATCCCTGGATATATGCTACTGAACCACTGAGCCAAGCACAAAAAGAATAAGAAATATCTCATGAGGTCATACAACTGCTTTTCCCTAGTATACAATGTCACTGTTGAAGTCTTTTTCTCATTGTCACTAGGTGCTCATTTACTTGGTAGGTATCAATCAATGATCCAAGTCCTATAACAGAGTATATAACAAAAGCAATTCAACAGAAGACAATTGTACAGCTTGAGTTCTGGATTTGTAGGGATCCCTATCTTTAGATACCAAAAAGTGGATCATTTTTCTGCCTCCCATGAATCATGTGTATAGCTATTTTGGTGATTCTTGGATCCTTTTGCCATGTTGATCCCCAGAAATTTACATAGCTTTCAAGAGGTAGTATAATTTGTTTTCTTTTTAATCATTTAAAGTACAAAGAATTCAATTACATTTCACTTCTCTAGTTAGGGGTACTAAGTACTTTGACTCAACTTTATTTCTTCTAAAATGCTTCCAAAGATGAGTTATTGTTACAGAGAATCATCAATTCATTTCAATCACTTGAAATTTATTTTAAATTAGGAGCCCATAAAACAAGAAATGTTTCTATTTAACTTTAAGGTGATAAGGTTTTAAAAGAGCATGCAATGAAGAAAATTATATCAAAATAAAAATTTTTAAATGTACTAGCAAAGACCAAAAAAGTTTAAATTCTGCTCCACTGTAAGACGTCTATATAAGCAATAAAAGTTGAGTTAAAAAATAATGAAAATAGGCATCTGTGAGGTTTCCCGGGGCAGCACAAGGGGTTCCTGGATACAAAGTGTGAATATCCTATGGTGATACCTTGGTGCTCAGTCACACGAGGCACCATACTCTGCTTGAATCATGAAAATGGTCGGATAAAACTCTTTAACATACCCTTTATCATACCTTTTATTATGCCTCCTTTTAGGACCTGAAGCACATGACCAGCCAGATCACCGAAGTGACAACCGAGACCTACAGATTTTTACCACAGGGCCTAAGCATCAAACACATTCAACCAAACTAACATGCCCTTGCTCTTATTTCCTCTCTTCTCATTACTTTGTATTTTAGTTGTTGTTGGTGTTTGATTGTTGGCTTGTTTTGTTTTGTTTTTCCTATTCTCTCTTCTTGTCTCCCTCTTCTTCCACTTTTTCCTCCTCACTATCATCAATTCAATCTTTGTCAAATAAAAACCACATGGTTACCTCCTCTATAGGAAAGGAAAGCTGACATATGGACAAAACTGAAAAGGGTAAACACCTATATAGATGGACCTCACTAACACAATGGTCAGTATTCAAGACATGAAACCTATACATACCCAAAAATTGACCTATTAGTTTCCTTTCCTGACAAGTACTATACTTAGTACTCAGCGCACCTCTTGCCCTCCACACCTCTCTACATTAACATACACCTAATCTAACTTCTATATGTTTATATGTGGGCAGGAGCATACAGAGATAAGAATCCTCCTTAAGGGACAAACCTAAACCACAAACAACCCATACCTATACCCTATATAACCTCTCCCATAAAATATTCCCTCTTCCTCCTCCAGAAATCCGTCTATTCTTTCGCCCCTCAATCCCACCCCAGATATCCTCACCACACTATAACTCTTCACCCTCAGTTCTTAATCCAGTAGGCATCAAGACCGACTTCCTACCCCAACGAGCCTGTATACACTACCCAAGTGAAGAGACACCCACTCAAACTCTCACCTCGTTCCCAGCAAGAAAATACAACCAACACCCCGACTGACCCATGCAGTGTGGCCCTCCTAATCACCTCTCCCTAATGTGGACTGTGGCTTGATATCGGAACTAGCTCCAAAGAATCCCCACTGTAAGAACTTTACCCAAGACCTCCCAGCCTGGACCCCACACCTCACAAGAAAATCTCAAAAGACAATGGGGAAGCCTATACTTTCATCATAAGTATAGACCAATATAACACAACCTCTTATCCTGTTTTTCCCCAAATGTAAAGTGATCTCCTGTATCACTTTCTCCCTTTTACTTTGTTTTGCTTTTTATTCCTTTCTTTTATATTCTTGTTAGTTTCTTTTACTTGTTTTGTTTTAGTTTTTGTTATTTGGTTTGATTTGTTTTTGCTTCTTTTGGGTCACCCCTGGCAGCACTCGGAGGGTGCTCCTGGCTCTATGCTTGGAGAATGCGCAGGTGGGCAAGGGGGAAGGTGGGAGATGCCGGAATCTGAGCCACCGTCCTTCTACAGCAGGGGTCTCAAATTCAATTTACCTGGGGGCTGCAGGAGGCAAAGTTGGGGTGAGGCAGGGCCGCATAGGGATTTTGCTTACTGAATATTTGCAATAAAAAATCACATTAGAAGACAAAAAATCGCAAAAAAATCACATTAAACATTTGCATAATCCAAATGGAACTGCTCGGGGTATGCAAATGTTTAATGCGATATTTTTCTTACTAATGCTATTTTTATTGCGATTATTCGATAGCAAATAATCACGAATACTGCAATATTTGAAGGCCAGCCTCGGGCCACAACATGTTGTACGGAGGGCCGCAAATGGCCAGCAGGCCGCGAGTTCCTATTCTACAGGAAGGACAGACGCCTTGTCTCCATGCTATCTCTCCCGGCCCCACATTATTCCTTTAATTACGTCTTTTATTTAATTTTTTTAAAGAAACTTTTTCCTTTAGATATGTGTGAGCATATATATTCTTAGTTTTTGTCAGGTGTCTGTTTTTTTTTTCTCTCCACCCCCAAATCCACCAGCAATATAATGTAGCGCCACTTACCTCCTGCAAAGACATATTAAACAAAGGGGAAATTGTACGTGTAAAAACAAGCTCTTATCTACGGGTAAAGAACTCATACTTAGGCTCCAGAGAACTAGACAGCGAACTTCAGCCTTGACTCCTGGATCCCAGACATAGAAACGACAGAGTTCTCCACAACAGCTCCAGGAGCCAAATTCCCTCCAGGGCATCCACAATGCTGCTCTGACGCCAACATGCGCCAGCTCTAAATTGATAACCTGACAATGAGGAAATGGGAATAACTTGATCTAAGAGCAAGTTGTTCTTCCTCATCAGCTAACGATAAGACAAAATCAGAAAACATGTCACCCTTTGATCTGTGCAAAAGCCAAGATCGCTATATACAGATGACTGGTTGTTACAACCAGGACTGGACAGTATGCATCCGGGGACCACCACCAACAACAACAGCAACAAAAAGCTCTAGTCTAGCTTTTGGTCTAAGATCTGTTCAACAAACAAGATCTCCAATTCCAGAGGTCTGACTGAGACAACTGCAACTGAACGGGTCTTCCAGAAACATAACGAAAGACCTTATCCCAGGCTCCATTCTAGGAGCAACATAATGACCAAGACCACCAACTACAGAAAATGGATTAAAACGACACTAAAGAAGCATAACTGCTAGAACCACAAAGAAAGACTTTATCATAAGCTCCATTCCTTGAGCTGCACAGTCACCAAGATCTCTAGATACAGAGGACTGATTTTACCATCCAAGACGAAGCAGAAGTCTTCCATACACCAAGAAAGCAACAAGGGGAGAGTAAATGATCATGCAAGGAGTCTACAGTTAATCCCATGACAGTATACTTCAGGGGTGGAGAAACCCTGTATCTCCTAAGCCAAGGAAATTCCCTCTACAATATCCCCAATAGTTACTGTGCCTATGCAGGGGGAAAAGAAAAGAAAAAAAAAAAAAAGCACAAAACAATCATTTTCCACATATTTATTTATCGATTGATCAATTTTTTGACGTCTTCATTTTGGTGTAGAGATTGAAGTTAATGTCTCCAATATTATTTTATTTTATTTTATCTTATCTTTCTCTTTCTTTTTGTACTCCAGCATGATTTGATTTCAGAACTGAGACTATTGTGTGGTGCTTGTCTTTATTGCTGTAGTGCTCACTGGATATCTAATTTGATATTTCTTTTTGTATTGTTGTGGTGTTCCAATTACCTTTTTCACATCCTCTCTCAAACTGAGGTTGAAAGCCTCTAGAAGGACTTTTCCCATTTTCAGCGTATTTGACTTCTTTTTTTTCTCTTATTATGTACCCTAATCTATTGCTTTTCTTTCCTTCAAACAAAACCACATAAATCAATTTATCTAGCTCTGCCTCTTAAATAGAGGGGGGGGGAACAAAGAGAATCTAGTGTTTTAGATACCTTTTATTTGTTTTTTTTTGTTTTTTTTTGTTTGTTTGTTTTTGGTCACACCCGGCAGCGCTCAGGGGTTACTCCTGGTTCTATGCTCAGAAATCGCTTCTGGCAGGCACAGGGGACCATATGGGATGCTGGGATTTGAACCATTGTCCTTCTGCATGCAAGGCAAATGCCTTACCTCCATGCTATCTCTCCGGTCCCACTTTAGTTAACTTTAAAATAATCATTAAGTCCCTCATTTTATGATATCTTAAATTATTATTTTGAAATAATTTTAGACTTATAGAAAGTTACTAAGGTAATACAAAACACTTTAGGGTATACCTCACTTAACTTTCTCTGATGCTAACACTCTCATTACCAAAGTATAATCTCAAGGCCAGAAAATTGGACTACTACATGTAAAATTTTTCAAGATACTGAACATCAGACAATGAAAGTTAAAGATCTACTAATGTTGGGATACAAATGAGGTAAGTTTTACAATGGTACTAGCTCATTACCTTGAAATTTTCTAGGTTATGGCCCAGGAGGCATAGCTAACACAGGGTCCAGATGATGTTCTGAGTTGAGACAGAAGGAAATGTCAGACCAAACCAGCCAAAATATAAGAACAGAGAAGTCTGCACAGGAGGAAATATTGTGTTAAACATCTCTGCTCAAGTATCCACAGTATACTGATCTATACATACTTAATGGACAATTAACTTCTTCAATTATAAGGAAAAGAATGAAGGAAAGCAGCACTCACACAGGACCAAGAATAGAGTCCGTTCTTATAAGCCAGAATGGAAATAACACACTGGACAGAATTCTTGACCCTGTGCAAAGTAAAATACTCAGTCCTTCACAGAGCATTGCTCTACACTCATATCCTACTTAAAAATCAAGATCAAAAGAAAATTCAAACTGCTACCAAGTAGCTTAACTATGTCTCAATCAAGCACAAGGAAGTATAGAAGTAAACAAAATATTTATTGTTGCCTTACTTTGTAGACTGGTTTTAAAAGTTATCTAATTCTACTCTAACTCCCTTGTCTTCTTTTAATAGAAGCCCACCCAGCAGTGTTTGGGGTGAGCTTACCTTCAGTGTAGGGGCTACAGGCTGTACTGAGAGTTAATTTTAGGGTCTCAACTGTGCTACACTTCTGATCTACTACTTATACCCAATTGTCTGCCACACTTGTCTGTGTCAGTTCTTTTTTCTTTTTGCCTAGATAAAAACTTGAAGGACTGTTTTTGACAATGAATGGTGATAAGAGGTTGTGTCTGGGTTACCTGTGTGAAATGAGCCAGACTATCCCTTCCAATTTCTTATTAGCTCCTTTTCTTTTCCTGGAAGTTTTCTAAAATTATCATTTTAAATATTAACCTTATTCTATTATTCTATTTTTTCTCTTTGGGAATTCATATCATAAAAATACTTTGCTTGTCTTTTATAATTAATATTTTCTCTGCCATTTTTGGGAGGGTCTCATTTCCATACTTTTGGATGTTTCCCTGCCCATTTTCACTTTTTTGTTTTGTTTTGTTTTGGTTTTTTTGGACCATACCCGATGACACTCAGGACTTACTCCTGGCTATATGCTCAGAAATTTCTCCCAGCTGGGGGTACTATATAAAATTCTGGGGGATCGAACCATAGTCCGTTCTAGGCTAGCACATTACCACTTGTGCCACCGCTCCAGCACCTCATTTTCACATTTTTTTCCTTTCATTCTCCCATGTACATCTTGTAATTTGTTCTTCAATTCTAAGAGAATTTAATCTTTTTCTTCCATTTCTTTTCTAAAATTTAACAAACTCTTCCTTTCCCATACTTTTGTCCACTTCTGATTTTAGATTTAGGATTTTTGGTTTAAAGTGTTTTTTCATATTCTTAATTGCTCGTTCCACTATATTTCATGGAGGTAAAGTGTATAGATTAACTATTTTCTTTTGTTCCATGGTAATTTTTTCAGGAAGAAAATTTTCCTCACTTGATTTGCATGCAAATTCATTTCAAGATTTTCTAAAACATTTCTTCATAAATTTCACTGTTTTTCTCATGTCTTGTGGTATTTTAGAAGCTTTCCTCTTTAATTGCATTTTAGTTTTTTTAATTTTTTAAAAATTTTTATTGTGAACAAAGTGAATTACTAGTCTTTTATAGTAATATTTAAGGTACACAGTGACAATGAATCAGAGGCATTCTCACCACCTTTTTGTCTTCCCTCCACTCCTGTTCCCAGCATGCATCCTATATTTCCTTCCTCTGCTCCCCAGACTGCTAGTGTAACTGGTCCCCTCTGTGTATAGCTTGTTGTAGATTGGGTATCAATTCTGTTGTTGTTGACTTTGGGTTTGGTGTTTAAGTCTGATCATTTTTTATTTCTACTCAATGATCATGCAACTGTTTGGTCCTGGTACCATCCCTCTTTTCCCCCCCTCAATTTATAAGACAGAACAAAATGTTTAATCCCATTTTTAGAAATACACAGATACCATAGTGGTATTGGCAGGGATGTGTTGGAAGGGGGCGGGTATTTGGCAGGAAAGACAGTTATAAAGCTTCCAGTAGTCTGGTTATCTTTTTGTTTTGTAAGACAATAAATTTTTCTGGTTTCAAATTTTCCCTCTACTATCCAACTTCAAAAGAGTGTTTCTTCTTTCTTTTTGTCTTTTTTCCTCCCAGAAGACTATGCTTTTTAACCATGTCTGTCTCTTTTAAATCAAATCTGTTCCTTTATATTTATATCTGTTTTATCTGTTTTGGTTTTACTAAATATACCTAGTCCTCTATGACCAGAAAAATGTCAAATCCTTTCTCTAAGCTGCCTGCTTGCCTTTTGAGCAGCCCGCGCGCGCGCGCGCGCACGCACACACACACACACACACACACACACACACACACACACACAAACAGCTTCCACCTTTGCTCGGAGTAGAGGCAGTGCAAGAATCTGAAGTACTCACATGATGGACTTGTTCTATTATGTTATTCTACAGTTTTAGCACTTTTTAACTGTAGTATTGTGGACTGCTTTTCAGAGACTTCATAGGTACAAAATTATTTCATTTCTTTTTTTTTTTTTTGGTGGGGAGGTCACACCTGGCCACACTCAGGGGTTACTCCTGGCTCTATGCTCAGAAATTGCTCCTGGCAGGCTCGGGGGACCATATGGGATGCCGGGATTTGAACCACCAACCTTCTGGATGCAAGGCAAATGCTTTTACCTCTATGCGATCTCTCCAGCCCTAGTTATTTTATTTCTTTACAGAGATATTTTACTATTATTTTGTATCACTGGCCACAGCTACCCCTATGATCCAGTTTTAATATTTTGATCAAACATAATAGACAAACCACAGGTGTGCTGAATAATGCATCAAAGGTGTGCTGCCTATAAGTTATTAAGACTGAACTGCTAATTCCTCCCTTGCAAGCTTCAGCTGCTACCTTTCCTCCCCTTGGCTCTGCCACTTAGCCACTGTGCAATCAAGGGCATGTCACTTACTCTCTTTGAAAACCCCTTTTCTCAACCAAATAAGGTCACAGATCTCCCAAAACTCTCTACTTGCCACTAGGATCTTTGAAACTCTAACAGAAAAAGTAAGCTAGAGCACCTGAGCTATACCAGGAACTTCTCTATCCTACTTTTCCCTTTCCAGTCCAGCAATACTCTACCAGGCATTAGCACTGGTCCTAGCTTATGCTGGGTGATTAGTCAAACCCAGATAGGGGGGCCCTTCTGTCCATCAGATGAAGACAGAGTCAGGGAACTAACTTGTCTATGTGAACTAACTTGTCTATGTTGGCAGAAATGGCAAGACCTGGGTTATTCTCTGGCCTCTGGGTTGCATCTGCTCTGAACCATTTTATCTATAGATTGATGCCAAGGACCACCCTCCTACCTGTTGGTCCTGAGTACCTTAGTTCTCTAAACTCCAGTAATTGAGATGAGAAATTCTCTCAAAAAGCCCCCACTGGGGAGTGCCGTTTAGGCACAAAAAATAAGATCACTATGATGGTGATATTTGGGAATGATAACTGAAATGAGTGCTGAAATGAGATAAAGTGATATGCATGATTCCCCTTCAAGTAACAATGTCGCAAACCACATTACCTAAAAGAAGAAAGAGAGAGGAAGTGAGAAGAAACATGTCTGTCATAGATACAGGCAAGAAGAAGGCAGAAGAGAGGGGAGAGGGAAACCGAGGACATTGCTGCGTTAAATGTGCACTGGTCAAGGGATGGGTGTTAGACATTGTAAAACTGAAACTCAATCATGAACAACTTTGTAACTGTGTATCTCATGGTGATTCAAGTTTAAAAATAAAATTAAACCAAAGCTTAAAAAAAAACAAAGTTCTTAAGGCTGAACAGATTGGATATTTTTTCTTTTTCCTTCAGAGGAAAGTGAACTTTACTGATGATATATATATACACTGAAAACTAATAATATTAAAGCAAAACACAGACCCAGAAAAACTTAGATTCTCTCAACTTATTTAGGTCACATAAAGGAGGATTTGGGACTTAATATGGTTAATATTTGATAACCATTGAAGGTTTTTGAATTGGCTTTGGTAAACTAAGCAAATGAATTTAAAGATGGTATGAACACTAAATTATAATAAAATGAAGCTATGAAAGGATCAACCAGTTAGATAACAAATAGTACCAAAGTAAGACTGTCAAATAAAGGCTAAGTCAGAGACAAATGGCCAAAAAATTTGACAGAATAAAAAATAATGTAATTCAAGACAATTGGGTCATCACAATATTGAGCTATTTGGAGGGAAAACATGAGCATTCAATCCAGTGACTTGGAAAAGTCAGTCGGACTAATATCTGACAGACAACTGCAAAACAATAATTTTTGTTCAAGGAATGTAAGGCCAAAAGTGAGTCATCTGGAGGAAGGAGATAAAGTAGAAACAGAAAAACAGGGTCAAGAAGACAAACAACAACCCATTTAAGCAAATAGAAAAAAAAAACAAACAAGAATTTAAGGCAGAAGTTTTATAAGACGTGCATACCTTGGAAAATAGAGGAGAATTAGAACCATTTTGTGGCATGAATCTGGGAAATGCAAAGTTTAAAGATAGTCCACAAACTTAGTAATATGCAGTATGAGAAAGAGTTAAATCCATTGGAGAAAGTATCTATGTATCATGAGAGAGAATAGTAGATAATATTTGTGAAGAGCTTAAAGAAAAAAAGTGCTAAGACATTGATAAGAGTGGCTGCTGGACTTCATTTAACTCGGATTCACTCTAAATGCAGGTGGGAAACTACAGAGTCTAACTCAGTGCCACAATTCCCTCATAAAAGCCCCAGCAACAAAAAGTCACGGTGAACTAGAGCTATACTTGCCTGTCCCACTAAGATACCATTACATGGAAACGGAATAGCAGAGGCATAAAAATAGTAGCCTGTTAGTGTAAAATAATGGATCAGTTTAGTACTTAGATAACCAGGAATATGAAGTTTTGCTATCAACACCCACAAAACTCTAAGAACAAAAGAAAAAGAAAAAGAATTTTTGTCCTGCTGCCTTAGCAGGACAGAAATGGACATGATACAACATGGATAGATACAAGCAAGTTCTCAAGCTCCTCCAAATTTTCAAGCCTGAATGAGAACCTCAAATCAACACTCTATGTGATGGCAGTGGAATTTAAACAATGACTAGAAGAGAAATCCCATCAATTTAAAGAAAAATTGATTCAAGGTACGAAAGAACCCACACAAATAGAATGAAGAGACTAAAGAATAAAATAGTAAACCACAGCAACAGAATTATGAATGAAGGGAGTTGTTTTTGCAAAGTTGAAGACAAAATACAAGTCATGAACAGTATTAATAAAATGACTGAAAGGAGGAAAGTAAAAGAATGAAACATAATGTAATATACTTAATAGATAACAAGAAGGATTATTTCTGGAGTGTAGAAATACCAGAGAGGGCAAGTCTGGAATAAATAATGACTTATAGAAGAGATAATTCAGATTCCCCCTAGTGTCTAGAGGGAGGCTTCTGAAGAGTGAGGAGGTCAAATGAAAACTAAAAAAAAAAAAAAAGAAAAAAGAAAAAAAAAAGATTCAAACTGAACAACACTAAGACACCTTGTAATCAAAATATCAAGAACAAAAGTGAGAGACAGGCTACTTAAAGCAACATGAGAGAAGAAAAAAACCTCGAATATAAGGGAAATAATATTTAAAAAATCAAGAGGTTGGAGCAATAGTACACGGGTAGGGGAGGTTTCCTTTAACACAGCTAACACATATTAATTCCCCAGAACCACAAATGGCCCCTCTATTCCCGCCAGGAGTGGTCTCTGGGGGCAGAGCCAAGAAAAAACCCTGAGCACCATCGTGTGTGGCCCTGAAAAACTGTCATTTAGATTTGAAGAAAGAATAAAAACATTTTCACACAAACAAGAGTTGAAGACATTGCTGTAACTAAATCAATTATTTAAGAATTACTGAAAGGCCACCTATAAAAAGCAAATGCTAATTATAAAAGCAACATAAACCCCACACACAGAAAAATGGAAACAGATCTTTTTGTATCAATAATCTCTCAATGTCAATGGACTAAACTCTCCCTTAATAAAGGCATACAGTGGCTGCATGGATCTGGAACAAAATCCAATGTATTTGCTTCTATTGTAAACACACAAAAATCCACAGGATAAATACAGGTTCAGAGTAAAATTATCACACAATATTTAATAAATACTCTAGAAATCCATATACATGAACACAATAAATCTTGGTATTATATTTTAATAAATTCAGATAATAAACAATCTGACTAATAAAAGAAAATAATTGAGTTTAAACCCCCAGTGTCTCACATGTGCTAAACATTATCCGAGCAGCTGTGGTGTCTGTAATTCCTGGCATCACAGTGATTTGTGGTTGTACCACAAAGCTATGTAGTCATCTATGGACATTACAGTTGAAATGCTGTTCACACACCACAGTTAGGAATGAGCACATTTGTGAATACTTCAATCACCCCAGTGAGCGACACAGCTCCCTTAACCATAACTAGTACAGTACAGGTAGGAGTCCAAATGACAATAAGCACATTTACAAGCACCACAACTAAATGAGTGTAGTGAACACTGTGGTAGATTTGCCAGCACTACATGATGTACAGCCCCCGGTGAGCAGTACTACTAAAAAAAATTCAAGTGCCACAGCCAGCCCTGTGTGTGACTTGGTCATCACAGTACCAACATCAGTGAAAACATTGAAGGAAAAGGTGAGTTAGCGTGGGAATGTGGGGGAGGCCAAGGAAAAAACTAATTCTAATAACAGAAGTTTTACTGAAGTTACCAGAGTAGAGAATTCTATTGATACTTAGGGAAATACACATGGTGAATAGTATACATTGAAGAGTTGTAAAATTGTACTTAGCATAGATTTTTGTACTTGCCATAGATTTTTACTAAATAAAAAAAAAAAACTATCAATCAAGTTAATGAAACAAAAGGATTTCTAGAAGAGATTCAAAGAAGGAAAAAGATATTGTTTGCTTGTTTTGTTTTTTTTTTTTTTAAAAAAACTGAAGAATCTAGAAAGCTTAAATCTCAAATTGTTCAAGTGATATGCTAACTTTTCTGTTTACTCCAACCCACATTCTTCCTTCTCTAAAATTTGGGGATAATTAGAATCCATATTGCACAGGTATCGCCTGGATATACAGTATCTTGCCAATGGAAATTATATTTTTCCACATATTAGTTTTACTTCTCCAACAAAGTTGTGATATTTCAAAAAAGATCATGTCTTCAGAGCCTTCTTGTAGGTTCTCTTGTACTTCTTGCATGACTGGCATGACTTACCCTAAATTAGAACTTAAAAACAAAAGTAGTAGAACTAAAGGTAATACCCTATATTTAAATCTTTCCATCTGCAATCACTTATTTTAATAAATATATTCATTTATTCTTTTTATACACAAATGTATTTGATTCAAGAACACCCAGATTTCAACCAACCCTGGTTGAGCAAGAGTTCAGCTTAATCTTATCTTTAGCTAAAATTTTCTTCATGTATTCATTCTTTTAATATGCATCCAGCAAGTTTGCATGCTGAGCATATTTTGTAAATCAAACTATAAATAGCTATAATAAATGTCATATGTAAATTAATCTATTTTCAAGGTTTCTGAGTACAACAGAAAACTGAATAATTTTTTGAATGGCTGACAAATACTTTTTATGCCTTTGCATTTGGATACCTCCCAAACAACTGATAAAATTTTTCTAAAACTTTATCTTACAATTCCATTTAAAGTGAAGATAGCAAAACTCACTTGTTAAAGATAATTAATGAGGCCTATCATAGGAGTGAAAATTAATGGCTGGAAATGTGGTTCCTATATTCACATAGCTTTATTCCAGTGACAATGAAAAAAATGCAAGAAGGTACCATAAAAAATAGTCATTGGTGGGCCCGGAGAGATAACACAGAGGCGTTTGCCTTACAAGCAGCTCATCCAGGACCAAAGGTGGTTGGTTCGAATCCCAGTGTCCCATATGGTCCCCCGTGCCTGCCAGGAGCTATTTCTGAGCAGAGAGCCAGGAGTAACCCCTGAGCACCATCGGATGTGGCCCAAAAACCAAACAAAAAAATAGTCATTGGAAATGTGCATAGATCTAAAATTTATAATGGAACATCACTGCTGTCCATCAGGGTACAAGTTGAGAATATCCCAAAGCAATAATATACACTTTTTTTTTTGCAACCTCCAAAATGACGTTAGAGTAAGACTAACTCTACAGATCTGTAAAAAGGTTTCTGCTACCACTAAAGATTTATAGCCACTAAAATAACTGGATTTCCTCAGAACACTGATTAATTTTCTAACTGTAAAGATTAATTACTGAACAGAGATAATAAACTGACTAAGGGGGGAAAAACGACCTGAAGAAAATACAAGGTACAAGTCAGCAAACTCCAATTTGCCTCCAATCAAATCACACACACCCCACACACATGCACATATACACATGCTCAAGCTCACAAGCGCCAAAAAATGTCAAAGCTAAGGAGAGAATGTAATAGAGCAGCAACAACCTCATTTCCTCTGCCCAGTAAAACAAAGTTAGAGGTATGAGATCAACACACATATGCTTTTTGCTAGTCTTGGTGTGTAGGTCTTTTTTTTCTTTTCCTTCTTTCTTCTTTTTGTTCTTTCTTTTTTGGGAGGAGGGGGGTTGTTTGATTGAGGCACACTCTCCAGTGCTCATTTCAGTCAGGGCTTACTCCTGGCTCTCCCCTTCAGGAATCACTTCTGGCAGGACTCAAGGAACTCAATGGAGTTCTGGAAATCAAACTTGGATCAGTCATATGCAAGGAAAGGGCCCTACCCGCTATCTAGCTCTCATGCCCCAGATCTTTTTACTTAAAGGTAACCTTTATTATTATTATTATTATTATTATTATTATTATTATTATTATTATTATTATTATTATTATTATTATTTTGGGTCACACCCGGCAGCGCTCAGGGTTTACTGCTGGCTCTACACTCAGAAATCGCTCCTGGCAGGCTTGGGGGACCATATGGGATGCCGGAATTCAAACCACCATCCTTTTGCATACAAGGCAAACGCCCTACCTCCATGCCATCTCTCTGGCCCCCAAGGTATCCTTTTTTGAGGGTACAGCACCTATATTTGTAAACCCATATATCATTTGTTCAAGATCTATATGAAGTCTGTATAGACATTACAGAATCATTAATTGCTCCAAGACTGAATTATTCCTGTATCTGCTTTTGGATGCTTCCAGTTTAACTGCAGGAGCAGAGTAATTTAAACACAAATTAAGCAATACATATGAAATCAATTTACAGTTTGCCATACTTATGGTCTCCCATTTATATTTTTGTGTCAGTTGTGAAGTTTTCAAACAGAAGTCTACCTAACTCCTGAGAAACAACCAAAGGCTTCATCACCAAATCTCTCCCCCGGAAATCTCTGGGATTTAATTCCATCAAAGGATTCATCGTCTCCATCTGCTCACCATTTTTATTTGTGAAATGCTCAGACTTCTAATTCAAGAGAGGAAATCTAATTAGCAGAGAGAGCTAAGGGACCTTGAACAAGTCAGTCTGGGATTTAGGGACCTTTAGAGTGCAATGGGGAGAAGAATCTCAGTCCCACATGGGCCTATCAGAGGAAACTGACAATTAACTGCTCTGGTTCCTGGGAAAACTTAGTCTTTGCATTCCCTTTTGAAAGAAAAATCTCAGAAATATCCCCTCCAAAGCCAGTACAAGTTATATCTTTATACCTGTCAAGCCTTACAGACAACGATGGAAGTCAAAAGTTATAGAAGAAACATTTAAAGGGACTAAGTAGTAAGCATAACACTTCCCTATAAGCCAAGACCCTGCAAGCACTTAGGAAAAATTTGCTTCTTACCAGCAAATCATTCCTGTCAAACCTGATTTTTCTAATTTTTTAAAATAAGATATTGCACTCATGCTATTGCAATCCGATTCAGAACTCCCCAGTAGAATATTTATTTTTCTAATTTCTTAACCATTAAGCCAAAATTTCACTCCCATCACTTTCATATGGGAAGAAGAAATGAAGAGAGTATCCACTCTAAAAAAAAATCAGTTATCTTTCAGCATTTCACTCCTGAAAGCCTCTGCTATTGTGCTGTTCTCAGATTTAAAGCCTGTGCTATTGTGCTGTTCCCAGATTTAATGCATCAAAATGTGCATTAAAGTACATAAAGTATACATGAGAGCTGAAAACAAGAAAGCTGCTTATAGCTGCTTAAAAGTCACTGGTCTTACTGCAAAAGAGCAACAATAGCAAAATAGCTTTGAATAGACATTAAAAAAAGTAACATAGCACTATTGTAAACATGTTTTTCCTAAAAAAATATTTAAGGAAAATAACCTCGTCAAATTGTCTTTAATTAAAAGTCTGTCTACTATATAAAAAAGTGCTTTCAATTTAAAATACCATCATATTTTTATCATTAAAATTACATTGAATTGAAAAAACAAAGTCACTGGTCTTCAAGCCAGAGAGATTGTACAATGTGTAACATACTTCTTTGTACGCAGCCAACTCCAATTCAATCCCAGCACCCACAGAGAGAGAATTAATCCCTAAGCACTGCCCAGAATGATCCATTCCCCACCTCCCTCAGAAAACTCACTAGTGAAAGATCATGAAGACACTAGCTCACATAGCAGAAAGCTGGCAATACCAGGAGGAGAGGGTGTGTCAGTCCTTGACCTGCCAAAGCCACACCTGCTGCCTCCATCACCCACAATAAAAGTCATAGTATCAGTAATAGTGCTTTGAATCTCTGGACAATTTTATTTATTTGATACTGTCATCCCTGTAGAACACACCAATTTCACATAATGGACAGCTAAAAACAAGAGCTTACAAAACTTTTCTGCCATTGTATCAGTGACTTCAATGTATATACAATACTTTTCACAAATGTGCCTGCTCCTGTACTCTTTCCTTTTTCTTTCTTTATTTTAAACTTCCTTTCTCCTCTTCCTTTTTAATTTTTCTTTATTTTTTTTCAATAAGTTTGTTTTCACTTCTCTGGAAACAAATGTATTATGATCAACTATGCCAACTATGTGATGCATTTTCTTTAATTTTTTTTAAAAGCCACTAGTCATATCTACTTAATGAGATCCAAAGTGAACCCCAGGAGCTTATGGTAGGACCTAAGCCTTACCACCTGGAATTCAAGTTTAAGTCTATTAGCAGCACAGAATCTTTCCTGTGTTCACGTTTCCCAACCCCCAGAAAGTAAAGACTCTCATGACATGGGATATACCAAGTGGGAGATTCAAAGTCATAAGTTACTTTATGTGGGCCCAGAAAATAGTAAATCAGTTAAGCTGCATGCCTTACATGCATTTGATTTCCAAAAACACATAGTGTGTGCTCTCAGCCCCTTTATAACCCTGACAAGCACTGACAAGTATAGCCCTGGAGACTCAAATATTGCTTCTGCAGCCGCTGCATTGAACTTTGAGCAGCATCAAATCCTTGGACCCTTCAAACAACCAAAATTGCCTGAATGCTACAAGTGAGATCCTTCCACAAATATTTTTAATTTGTAAATCTACCTATAATTTATGTTTATATGCTCTCTTCTAGTTCTCTTTCATAGTTCTCCATTATAGCCAACCCAGTGTAAAGCACTGGATCTCAAAGTTAAACTATCTCCTAACTCTACCTCTCTATTTTGATGTACATATTTCTTTACAATCACTGAACTCAATGACTTTCAAGATTTTAACAACAATAAATTTAATTAAAATCTGTCATGCTACAATGAGAAGACATGACTTGGATCGATATCTTCAAGCTTCCTGTACATTGAAAGCTTCCTTCCACTTGCTGAGTTCACTGTTTCTCTAAAACACAGTTCAGCACAGTAGCACCAGCCACATGTGTTATCTGGACTTAAATGTTTTAACAATATGGGTTCAGAGAGATAACACCGTGACAGGGCATTTGCCTTGCACATAGCCGATCCAGAATGGACGGTAGATCGATTCCCAGCATTCCATATGGCCCATCGAGCCTGCCAAGAGCAAAATCTGAGAGCCAGGAGTAACCCCTGAGCGCCACCAGGTGTGATCCAAAAACCAAAAAAAAAAAAAAAAAAAATTTAACAATACATATTTCAAGTTCAGTTCCTCAGTCACAGTAGCTATATATCAAATGTTTGCCTCCTACATGTGTCTAGTGGACATCACAGACAGAATGTGATGTCTCACATTTTCAGTCTTTAGAAAGACTCCTTTGCTATTAAGTACCACTGCATCTCCCCATCAGCATTAATACTCCAGCTTTTCAGTTTGGAAGTGTGTGGATGTTCAATGAGTTTCCATACACCCCATTCTCCAACATCAACAGAGAATCCTAGAGGTAAACACTGGGGATGAAAATAATGGGTCAGAAGCATCCACAGGAAGCAGACCAGATCTTTGTAGAACTAATATCCACATTCATATTCCTCAGAATTATCTTTATCTCCAGAACTATCAAAGAAAATATTGTGTGGTGTTGGATATATGTGTATGAGAAATCATCATTAAAATAGTGTAAACTAATTTTTTTTATAAAGGCAGTCAGTGAACAAAGTTTGGATAAGGTTAAATATCAAATACTGAAGTTAAGACTTGCAGTAGAAAACAGCTGAACCCTAAGAATTCCATTTCAGGGCCGGAGAGATAACACAGCAGTAGGGCATTTGACTTGTATGCAGGACAGTGATTCGAATCCCCTGAGCCTGCTGGGGGCGATCTCTTAGCGTAGAGTCAGGAGTAATCCCTGAGTGATGCTGGGTCTGACCCCAAAAGAATTCCATTTCACTTACATATCATGTACATTTACATGTTATTTACAGGTATATCAATTAATATGACTGCAGATACTGCAAAGAAGCTAAAGTTCTTCTATCTGAAAGACTCACCAGCCACCCTCCTCCTATTTTACACCTCATGTATGCAATAAGTTCTATTTTCTGAGCGAACGCCAATGTGAAGGAAGTAGACAGCAGCTGTTTGAATGAAAAGTTAATTCTTATATATCCAAAGAACATTCTTAATCCTTGGCAACCTAAGATTATCAAAACATAAGATTAGAATCTTCCACTATTGCCATTAGTATTTTAGCAAAGACATTTAACTCCAGTAACAGAAGGTAGTTGCAAGAATAATATCAGAGCCATAAATAAGACTTCGTGCCTTTATACACATTAAATGAATGAGTTAAACATTTCTCCTTGAGGCAAACTATATTTTTACATATATATTTTAAGATACATAATATAAAATGGAGGTTGTGAAAATAAATTATTTTAATTTCTTTTAAGGTTATGTTTCTTTAAGTATAAATTTTGCTTTAATCATTTATATTTACTTATTAATGTTTTATGGAGAAAAATAGAAGTAGACTTGATGAGTAAATAGACTTAATGAGTAAATAGTAAAAGGCTCTTTAGAAGGAAAGGATTCCCTCAAGTCAGATGAACTTGAGAAACAAGGTAAACTAGTCTCTTGGCTAGAGAAATTTCTCTCTTCTGAATTAAAATTTTAAAAAAGGTCATTTTCATTTCCATTCACAAGGGATCAATCAGGAACTCTGCATTGTCAAGATATCATGTGGAAAATGCCAGGCCCAGGATAGGACCACTGTCAAAGGATAAAAGGCTCACCTTGAACATCAGCTGGCCCCTAGAATAGGGTCAGATAAAAGACCACACGCTGGTCTCTCCAGTGGGAAAAAGCCCAGGTGGCCAGCAATTGCCCCATTTGGTCACTAAGAGGCTATGCAAAACGGTTCTAGTATGTAGGTTAAAGATCTGGATTCAAAATAAATATTCAGGAGTAACTAGTAATAGTTGATGATTAAAGTTGAAAGAAAATTAAATCACTCACTGAGAGTAAAGAGAACAAAAATAATCAAAAGTGACAGGCACCGTGAAAAGCTTCAGGATGAATAGAAGGTGAAGAATCAGCAAGGATGCCAATTAGAAATAAGTAATTTAAGGGCCAGAGAGATAGCATGGAGGTAAGGTGTTTGTCTCACATGCAGAATGTTGGTGGTTCAAATCCTGGCATCCCATATGGTCCCCCGAGCCTGCCAGGAGCAATTTCTGAGCTTAGAGCCAGGAGTAACCCCTGAGCACTGCTGAGTGTGACCCAAAAACCAAAAAAAAAAAAAGTAATTTAGGGGCTAAAGCAACAGTACAGAAGGTAGTGCACTTTTCTTACATGCTACCAGCCCAGGTTTAATCTCTGGCAACCCATATGGTATCCTGAGCATTACCAGAAGTGATCTCTGAACACAGAGACAGGAGTACACCATGAAAACTACCAGAGGTGGCTCAGAAACCAAAAGAAATAAGTTATTTAGTCCAAAGGAATAAAGTGGCCAAGAATATCAAATCCTAAATAGAAATTAAACCAAATTATAACTAGCTAAAGTTCATGGATTTGGACATGGAGGAAATCTCTGGTGGCTATTGTCAAAGCAATTTCTACATAGTGGTGATCTAGAGGTCAAAATTCATTGGCTTAAGAAGCAATAAAGACATTTCAAATTCTGATTAGGTTTCCAGTTTTCGCTGTGAATAAGAAATAAAGAAGGGGTACATGAGGTTGAGGGTGCTCAATGGCAAGGATGCCTGCGCTGCAAGCTTGAGTCCACAAGTCCATTTCTGGTACCATTCCCATCTGTCAAGCATCACCCAGAAGCTTCTGAGAGAACTCTGCTCTCTGGAACACCCAGGGCAAAAAAATGCGGTGTGCAGTTTCTGATATACAACCAGATGTGTGTGCAAGCACCACAACTAAAAAGTGTGCAGTTTCTTGAGAAATATGTATTTGAGCAACACAGTAACCCCTGTCAAGCAATAAATCAGAAAGTGAGCAAGCACCCCACCTACATGAAAGACACACACACAAATCACAAGTACATGCGCAAATGTGCAAGCTTTGCAACTCAAGCGTATGATCCTCGGAGAACACCACAGGTAAAAGTGTTAACACTGCAGTCAAGTGTGTATGATCCACAGTAATCTCAGCAAAAAAAAAAAAAAAAGTAAAAAAAGAAAGAAAAAATAAAGAAAGAAAAAGAAAGGAAGGAAAGAAGGAAGCAAGCAAGGAAGGAAGGAAGGAAGGAAGGAAGGAAGGAAGGAAGGAAGGAAGGAAGGAAGGAAGGAAGGAAGGAAGGAAGAGAGGGAGGGAGGGAGGGAGGGAGGGAGGGAGGGAGGGAGGGAGGGAGGGAGGAAGGAAGGGAGGAAGGGAGGAAGGGAGGGAGGGAGGGAGGGAGGGAGGGAGGGAGGGAGGGAGGGAGGGAGGGAGGGAGGGAGGGAGGAAGGAAGGAAGGAAGGAAGGAAGGAAGGAAGGAAGGAAGGAAGGAAGGAAGGAAGGGAGGAGGAGGGAGGAAGGGAGGGAGGAAGGAAGGAGGGAGGGAGGAAGGAAGGAAGGAGGGAGGGAGGAAGGGAGGGAGGGAGGAAAGGAGGGGAGAGGGAGGGAAGGAAGGAGGAAGAAAGATAATAATGGATTTAATGATAAGTAGGGCAGTAAATTTCAGAAGCACATGGAGAAACAATTTTATTAAGATGAAAAAATATATATATATACTTATTAGCTAAGCAAAAGTTCATTAAAAGGAGAGATTTATGTTACACATGAGAGCATGTTGGTAGAGTAGGATTTCCTTTTCAGATACTGTCTTCTTGTGAGATCTCCTATGAGGAATGACTTATTTGACTAGGAAACATGTGAATAAAATGACAACTTTACTCAGCTTTGCCAAGAAAATAAATTCTCTCCTCTTGTAGGTTAGCTAATATTAATCACTCACTTTTTTTTTTTTTTTTGTGTGGTTTTTGGGTTATACCCGGAAGTGCTCCATACTCAGAAGTTGCTCCTGGGAGGCACGGACGACCATATGGGATGCTGGGATTTGAACCAATGACCTTCTGCATGAAAGGCAAATGCCTTACTTCCATGCTATCTCTCGGGCCCCTTGTTCACTCACTTTTAATAAATAGTATTTAGTAAAGGAATCTCATTTCTGTAATTAAATTATGTCTTGTTCATAACTTTCTCTTAGTCTCCTGTGCCTGGTCTGATAAAGCAAGACAAGGAAGTAAACAAGACTAAGAGCTAAGGACAACCCTCAGTCGAATTTCTACAAAGAATCGAGACTCTCCATTCTCCAGGAACTGTATTGTGTCAATAACCACTGCATTGGTTGTTGGAAGACCCCTCCCAATACAACTGCCAGAATAGAATATTGTCCTAGCCAATACCTTGATTGAGGCTTTGTGAGAGTTTCTAAAATAGAGCATCTAGAGGAAGTATTCTTAAACTTCCATTTTAAGGGAACTAGAGGAGAAAAATAAATTTGCATTATTTTTATCTGCTAAGTTTGGAGCTAATTTGTAATATATATTATAAAAAAATATAGCAAATAATCTTCACTGAGTAAAAAAGTGACCAATAGCAGTGAGCAGTAAGAGCTGAGTGGTGGTTCTGTGACTGCACTTATTAATAAAATAGTTTTTATTTTTGTCCCTGTCTAGCTAAAGAGAATTTGAATGAAAAGTGCTAGGCATAAAGTAATTAATACATATCTAGTGCCTGCTAATTGTTGGTGTAATTAGTATCTAAATTATGTAATTAGTCATAAACTTTTTAAATTAATCATTCTCTTCTTATAGAAGAGGATGCTATGATAATAAATCTCAATCATGAGGTTCAATAACAAAATTTGTCTAAACTATTTGTAATATACTGTCAAATTCCCCTCAACTTTTCTTCCTACCTCCTGCAAGTAAAGTCATACTGAGAAAGAAATAAGAGACATAAATACTCTTCCTATAATTATTAGAGTTCTGGATAAGAATAAGTGAAAGACTTATTATAAGTGAAAGACTTACTTAACTGTAAGAATAAGTGAACCAAGATTCAAAATTAGTTCTTACAGTTAAGAATACTGGGCTACTGAAATTAAATGAAACAGAATTTATATCAATAAAGGCCCACATTTAGGATTGAAAAATTAAACTCACTGATTAATTTAAACTTAAAGTAAATTTTAATAGATAGTACCATATATTAAAACAGGACTAAACACAATCTTAATATTATTGTGCATACGCACAATCTATGCAAAAGATAGATCTTAAAAAATTAATTACCTTGTTGTTGGTCTTCATTAATTCAAGAATAATATATCAGCAGTGATCCAAACATAGAGGTATTCAGTGTAGCCCATCTATACTAGTCAAAGCACAGTTGAAGAATCAGGACTAGTTCCAGGCTAAATATTTTTGGAGGATGCTAACTAGGGTAACACCTGGATAAAGCTTCTTAATCTCTCTTGACCCAAATTCCTTGATCTATACAATGATGATGTTGGGCTCCTTAGAGCATCTGGGCTGACAATGGAAATGATTCTGTGCCCAATAATGGCCTGGTCTTGTGCATCAGATCTCTGACAACGTAGTCATGAATTCAGCTCCTTAACTCTCATTACAACTCAGCCTACAACTTCTATTTTAGCTAGAGCAGTGTCACGCAAGAGTTTTCCAGAGCAATATTTTGGTGATTTCCTCATTTAATGATGAGTCTGCAATCAAAACTTCAAAGCTTCAAGAAGCATTGTTTGCCCTACTCTCCATTAGACCTCCACATGCCACCACATTAAGGACTCTACTAAGTCTCATAAATAAGAAGCAAGTATAATTTTGTTCGGACTAACTAAAATTCCCATAAACACTGTAGTTAAAGCTCTGTTCAAAGCTTTCACTTTATCCAGAAACTATCAATGATAATCATTTCTTTATATGCCATATGATCTCCCTATATTTTTGTGAGATCCACACCATCATCAACAAAAAATGATAGTCATCAGGCAGGCACATATTTATGTTATGTTTTCTTGCATATTTGCAAGAAAATAAGATTCTGAGTCTTCGTGTTCATCATTCATTATTCTGGAAAGACAGACCATCTATTCACTTATAATTTCAATCATATACACACTACAGTCAAATTACCAGATTCTGCGCTACATGACATGCACATTTATATTCTGGCTTTAGGCATGTAAAGTCATTTAAGAAGCTGCAATGGATTTAGGAGATAGTACAAGGGACAGCAATTGAATTCCATCAGCACATATCTACCCAGCATTGCCAAGTGTAGTGTTGGAGGATTCCCTGCACTCCCCTGAGTGTGACTCTAGTAACTAAATGAGTACTTCTAGGGTTTGGGTGGGATTTCCGAATACTGCAAGACCCAAGAGAACCACATCCTCTGGTCCTTGTATTGAACAACTGATTACAATAACATAGAATTTCCAGAAATGAGTCCCTGGCCCCCTGAACACTGCTAAAGCCCTCCCCCAAAATTTTATCAGGACAGTTACATAAATAGCAGGTGTTTTAAAGGTGATTATTTACATTTTACAAAATTTAACCAAAGGCCAATTATCAATAGACATTCTTGCATGTAAAGACTTAAACCAAAAATAATAAATACAAATTAAATAGGAGAAAAATATTTTACTTTTTTTGGAGGCTCACACTGGTGGTACTTAGGTGTTACTCCTAGCTCTGTGCTCAGAAATCATTCCTAGCAGGCTTGGGTGACCATATGGAATGCCCAGAATCGAGCCTGGGTCTGTCCCAGGTCAGCCGCATGCAGGGCAAATGCCTTACCACTGTGCTATCTCTTCAGCCCCAATAAAAATACTTTAAACCTACAGTTTCATATCATCACTACTCTGTTGTCCAGTTTAGCATGAAATTAATTGATGGCAAACTCCAAGATCTACTACAGCAATAATCTACACTGTCTTCATAACCTTCAAGAAGACTTAAAGAAAGTAGTTAAGCCTTGAGCGCTTAGATTACTATTTAAAAAGGAGCTCATTCACCCATCTCTTTCATAATGATAATATGGTCTCCCTAGCACATAAAATGTAATTACTGAGAGACATAATAGATTTCCCAGGGACCTAATTGGAAGAAAAATTGATAGTACCTCCAGACATTCCTTCCATTGCCTTCATCCATCCTTTCAAAGCCTGTTTATCTTCCAACCCAAAACTATGCTCCATTTCTTGATTGAATTGTCTCTGTTTTATTTCAAATCTGAATTAGTGCTTCACAGAGACCCTAGAAGCACAAATATAGAGGACTATATATGAAAGAAAGGAATATATCAGGCCAATCCCAATAAATAAAAATATGATACAAAACTGTTAAAGAAACTGAATAGATGAATTCTTCGTTGAATATTGAATAGTATAATACACATATGGTCATGGAGATTATTATGCTCTGTGAAATGAGTCAGAGGAAGAGAGATAAACATAGTATAATCTCATTCATATGTGTAATATAAGGAAAATAAAAACAGTGTGGAGATGATATCTAGAGACAATAGAGATGAGGACTAGGAGAACCAGTCCATGGTAGAAAGCGTGCCACAAAGAGCTAAGAGTGAAGTTAGAGAAAGGTCTAATATGAAAGGAATAATCATGGCACACCTTCATTATCAGTAGTGCAAACCACAATGTCAAAAGGAAGAGAGAGAGAGAGAAAGAGAGAGAAGTAAAATGCCATTCCCAGAGGCAAGTGGGAGTGGGTAGATGGGAGGGAAGAGGGCATCAAGGAGGAGGGTGAGATAGAAATTGTTGATGTCAGGCCAGAGAGATAGCATGGAGGTAGGGTGTTTGCTTTGCATGCAGAGGGATGGTGGTTCGAATCCCGGCATCCCATATGGTCTCCCGAGCCTGCCAGGAGTGACTGCTGAACGCACAGCCAGGAGTAGCCCCTGAACACCACCAGGTGTGACCCAAAAACAAAAACAAAAAAAGAAAGAAATTGTTGATGTTGTTGGCAGGAAATGAGCACTGGTGAAGGTTGTTACACATTGTATGACTATAACTCAATCATGAACAACTTTATCTGTGTGGTGGGAAAACTGTAGTATAAACAACCTTGTAACCATGGTGTTTAAAGAAAAAAAGAAACTGGGTAGATGAATAAAGGGGACAAATTAAAGGTGCCCTAAAAACCAAACTTATTTACCCATTATTATTTAATCGCAAAATTTTTATTTTGCCTCTCTTTGGCCTTGAGTTTAACCTTGAGCGAGTTAAATATTACTATTTTTAATTTTTTATTTAAAATATTCTGACTGACAAAGTTATTCATAGTTAGGTTTAAGGCATACAACGTTTCAGAACCAGTGTCAACCTTCGTCCACCGATATTTCCAGAGTCTATCTCATGTCACCACCATCTATCCTATCCTGGCATCATAACAGGCTTATTTTTAAGTTTGGTTGTTAAGAGTTTGGGACTCATGATTTAATTGTTGTTGATTTTATGGCTTGGATATTTAATTTTATTCTTTCTTAAGACCATCAATGCATCTGAGTCTTCTTGACCCCTGTGCCCTGTTATTTCACATCTGTCTTTCTTCTCCTTTGCTCAATTTCTTTCCTTTTCACTATGCTTTGTAGCCAAGAATGTTTTAGACAACCCCCACTTAAGCCGTTTCATTTTTTTCATGCAGTTATTCTAAACACCACCTATAAGTGATATCACCCTATATTTATCCTTCTTCTAACTTACTTCATTTAACATGATATCTTCCAGTTCCATCCACATTGCAGCTAATTGCATGACTGCATCATTCTTTATAGCTAAGGTTTTATAATTTTTCTGAGCCTCAAAATATTAGATGGGATTAGATCTGATGGTATATTTTAAGGGGAAATTTTACAATAAGCAATATTATTTTAGTAGGTAGATGTGAATCTCATATAGAAACTGAGGCATATTCAGTTTAAGACTGGTAGAAAGGTCTGACTGATCACCAGGGACCTAATGCCTTCCATTTTCTTTTTTTCTTTTTTTTTGGGGGGGGGGCGGGGTTTGGGTCACACCCGGCAGCGCTCAGGGGTTCCTCCTGGCTCTATGCTCAGAAATCGCTCCTGGCAGGCTCAGGGGACCATATGGGATGCCGGGATTCCAACCACTATCCTTCTGCATGCAAGGCAAATGCCCGACTTTCATGTTATCTCTCCGGCCCCCACGCCTTCCATTTTCAAATTCATTTGTCCTAGATTGTGGTCTCATCATCACAGTCCTTAGCCAGATCTAGGAGGCAGACTGATGAAGAAAGCATGAGTAAAAAAGGGAACTAGCCAACTCTCTTGGAAAGTTTGTCACAGTTTCCACCTGACACTTCACCTCTAACTCCCACTTATCAGGACACAGTTACACCCCTCCACACACATTTAACCCTAAGGAAGAGCAGAAAATGAAGTCTAGATGTTAAACACTCAAGTACCTGACAAAACACATGACCATTGAAGAATAAAAACCTATATATTAGTAGACAACAAACTTTCAAACACACTGCAGTTGACCCAAAAATAGGGAAAATATTTACTACTTAGAAATTATTTGGGAGAGGAGTGAGAATTAAATGAGAACTTGTCACTAAACACCACCCACAATACTCCATGAAAGAAAAATCAATTCATCTTCTATTCCAAGTGCGTCTATCTCATTTGCATGAAATTGGCTGTCCACTTTTCCAAGTGAGAAACTTAATACCATATCTTCCAATGCATACTTAAATTATTGGTGTTCCAGCATATGTGTGAAATTAACCAGTGTTTACTAAAGAATTGGAATGAAAAGAAAAGAAAGGAAGGAAGGAAGGAAGGAAGGAAGGAAGGAAGGAAGGAAGGAAGGAAGGAAGGAAGGAAGGAAGGAAGGAAGGAAGGAAGGAAGGAAGGAAGGAAGGAAGGAAGGAAGGAAGGAAGGAAGGAAGGAAGGAAGGAAGAGAAAGGAAGGAAGGAAGGTAAAGAAAGAAAGGAAGTAAAAGGAAGAAATGAAGGAGTGAGGGAGGAAGGAAGGAAGGAAGGAAGGAAGGAAGGAAGGAAGGAAGGAAGGAAGGAAGGAAGGAAGGAAGGAAGGAAGGAAGGAAGGAAGGAAGGAAGGAAGGAAGGAAGGAAGGAAGGAAGGAAGGAAGGAAGGAGAAAAGGGGGAGGGAGGGAGGAGCAAAAGGAGAGAGGGAAGGAAGGAATAAAAATAATACATTGTTACTGCAAATCATATTGAGTTATTTTTTTCTTTTAGTCCACATCTGATGATACTGATAGGATAAGGTATCTGTATACAGTATCGCTATTTGGTGGGGGGTGTTCCTGGAAGGTTTAGGGCAGGGGTCTCAAACTCGTGGCCCTTGGGCCGTTTGCGGCCCTCCATACAACATTTTGTGGCCCGCAGCCAGCCTTCAAATATCGCAGTATTCGTGATTGTTAATAATGACGTTTGAGGACTTTTTTTTTTCTTTTTTTTTTTTGTGAAATCCCTTATGCAGCCCTGCCTCACCCCGACTTTGCCTCCTGCGGCCCCCAGGTAAATTGAATTTGAGACCCGTGGTTTAGGGGATCATGTGGTGCCTGAGATTGGATCCAGTTTTTCTATATGCACAGTATGTGTTCAGACTCTGACACCACATTCAAGTATTAATTATAATGACTGCAGATTGGTTGTTTAGAAACTATGTTCCTAAACATTATGTTTCTTGGTGCAATGAACTGAAGAACATTGAATATTCAAAATGCAACAATATTAAAGATAAAAGGCAATTAGCACATATAAAATAGCAAGAAAGTGATAGACCTTTGGAGGCCAGAAAAGATAAAGAGATTAAAGCAGTAAAGTAATTCACCGTGAAACAGATCTTGCTCTTGGGTGTACAATAAGATGAGTAGATACATAAAAGGCAGTCAGATCAATATGTACCAGTATCAGCTGTTATTATATTACCAATACAGCATTTCTTTATCTACACTTGCTAAGTTTGGTTCGCATGTGTTTTTATTACTTTATTTTCCTGCTCTATAAACTTTTATCATTTTTCCATTTTTATCCACATAGATGCTTTTTCATTTCAATTTCTTTCTGAGTTGTTTTGCATATTTATTATCTCTGTGTGCTATGTGCTTAATTTTTTCATATTCACTCCTCAAGTTTTGCCAAGTATGCTTGCTGAGTACTTTATTTAATTTAGAAAGAAGTAAATGATTACTCACCCAATCAACAGCTTGACTCATTCTAAAATCAACAGCTAAGTTATCTTCAGAATTTCTAAACTTCATAATAGGATAGTGAATGTTTGCTATTTTATATATATGTATACATATATGTATATATATTTGTATACTTCATACATTGGACAATGCCTTTTACCTTTCTTTTCTTGACTTTGCCATTGGTTTTGCTTCGGTTTTTTTTTTTTTCCTTCCTAAACAACAACTGTTCAAAAATGGAGTCTCTAGGATGTGCCCTCTATTACCTTATTGTTTTTAATCTTTGTTCTCTAAAGCTGTGCTTTTGAATACCACTTTTAAAATTTGTCCTCCACAAATTTTATTGAATAAAATTGAATTTTATTTTTCTCATTTCAAGTATTCTGTTTGCTCTCTCAAACCTGGCATCTTTCAGTTGTTATATTTTTAAAATTTTGCTGTCTTTTCTTGTCTTGGGCTTTTCACACATTTTTTCCATAATAGCCTACTCGATTCTCAGAGAAAATGATGCCCCCTTAAACATTTTTGGACAAATGGAGCAGATATTTTCTAAAATTGTCCTCTGTTTCTTATAATAAATCTGTTTCAGATGCAGGCAGTTTTCCCTGAATCATCTGGTCAGAATAGCATAGTGATTTAGAGCAGTGTTTCTGAATCAAGGCCATATGGTCCTCTGTGAGCCTCCCTTCCCCCCATAATATTCCAAGAGTATCACAGGTGAAAACCATGCCAATAAGAATCATAGCATGAGCCTAGGGACCAACCAGTAGACCAGAGGGTACCTCAGAAAGGAAACAAGGTCAAAAGCCAACATTCCTTAAAAGAAAAAAAAGGCTAAGATTCTGTGTCCAGTGGAGACCCCCAGCTCCACTGGGCCCTAGCAGCAATGCCTTCTTGGGCATGATCATTTATTGAACCATCTGGCTTAGTTGCCTAATATCATCAAGAATTGTCCCATAGATCCCTAAGCACTGCTTGGGAGGCTCCCAAAATTTTAATAAACAAGAGTGTGGATCTAGAATCATTCTACCCAGGCTCAACCTTGCACTTACTTTTTTTCTGTGACCTTTACTACACTTCTTAAAACTTCTGTCCTTTAATAGCCAGTGATATAATACAGCAGGTAAGGCTTACAGCACTTGCCTTACATAGGGCTGAGCTGGGTTTAGCAACCGGAATCTACACCTTTTGCTGTATGATTCTGAAATCCTCTAATCACAGAATCTATTTCCCAGGGGGTTTTAGAAACTCAGCCATGTGGTATGCTCTGGCCAATGGAATGTTAGTAGTAAGACATAAGTTTAACGTGCTTTGGGCAGTGAGAACTGAACTTACCTCAAGAATCCAGGACAGGAAGCAGAGAGAGACCCCTAGAAGAGAGTGTCCCAGGAGTCTAATCTGAAGCAGAGTGACCACCAGGCCCACCAACATGCTCTGAACCTGAGTTGACCTACAGCTACCACACAGCTAATTAATTAGTAGTGTTTTAGGCCACTGGGTTTGAGGCAATATTAACAAACCAGTGTATCTAGAAATTCTAGAAATACAAACTATTCTAAATTTGGAAGGGCTATGTAGTAATTGTGTCCTGCAAAACTCCCACCTTAAAGCCCAGTGACTGTTTCGGATTTTTGTTGTTGTTATTTTTAAGGTTCAGAAAGTGTTTCATTCAGATAAGTAGATTTTTATAACATTTTACATACTAAAACATGTTTTTTACTTCAAAAAATGTTCATGTAGTTCAGATAACATGGTCACGATAGCATTAACATTCGCGTTTGTGGTACACAAAACTACTGCTCTTCTACCACCTCGAATGCCCCCTCAACCTCCAGCACTTTCATGATATCACTTCTAGTACTCCTCTTCCTCCCTTCCTTTCCCTGCTTGGTAACCTCAGTTCTGTAGTCAAAACCTGTTGTTAGATACTATCCATTCCCTTGCTTTGTTTCTTTAAAGACCACACACAGGAGTGAGATCATCTGGTATTTGTCCTTCTCCCTTTGAGCTCATTTTGCTTAACATGACCCCCTCCAGCTGGCTTCATCCAAGTTGTAGTAACTGGCAAGATTTTATCTTTTCTTAGAGCTGAGTGAATAACACTGTGTGTATGTGGTACAACTTCTTTATTCACTCAATTGTCACTGCACTCTGAGTTTTTTCCATATATTGTCTATTGTAAACAGTCATACCATAGAATGTAGGTGCACATGATCCTTTGTTAATTAATGTATTTGTGTTCTTGGGATAGATTCCAAGAATTGGAATCACTGGGTCATTTGAGAGTTCTGTTTTTTTATTTTCAAGTTCTATTTTTATTTTTCAACACACCAAGCAATGTGCTGGGTTGATTCCCATATCACAGCCTGGGGGATCACAAGATACCAGGGATTGAACCTGGGCATCCTGTTAGCAGGAAACACATTTCCCCCAAACCCAATATTTAAATTTCTGAAGAGTCTCCATGTCTGTTTCCATAGAGACTAAACCAGTTTATATTCTCTGCAATAGTGAAGTAAGTTTCCTTATTCACCACATTCCTTCTAATAGTCTCTAAGCCTGGTCTTTTTATATATAGACTGGTGGTATCTCCTTATGGCCCTGATTTGCATTTGCCTGATAATCCTAATAATCAACAATGACGAACTCCCTTTTATATGCCCAAACAGTGTATGATTTTCTTTAAAGGTAAGGTCCTTATGGAGGAAGGTAGTTGCATGTAAATGAGGTCCTCCAGGCAGGGTGATAATTTTGTGTTCCTAGAAGAAGCAGTCAAAGCTCTCTTCATCCTGTCAATGCACAGATGAGCTCTGGAAGGATGTGGAGGGAGATGACCATAACCATTCTGATAGCCGCTTGATCTTGAACTTCTTGCGTACAGAGTGGTGAGAAATATGTTCACTGTTAAAGATGCCCAGTTCTGTGATCCTTTGCTAAGCAGCCAGAGCAGACCATATTCCAGCAGGTAACAAGTCACAGGGTCTATGTTTGCTGTTCATCTCCTGGGGCAATGTGAGCACTTGCTGCAGAAAACTTTCAAACATACTAACCTACTGTGTAAGAGCAAGAACCAGCTTAGGGCATAGTAGAGAAACTTTTGAAAGAAATGGAAGATAGTGGGCAATAAAGGCTGGAAGAATGATTTGCATAGTCATCATTAGAAAGTGAAAGGTAATTTACTGAAAAGCAGGTGGGACAGGGTTTTTCTTTTGTTGATTTTATGGGAGGGAGAGGTCTTTTTGGGGGGGTTGTGTAGGTGTGTGTGTGTGTGTGTGTGTGTGTGTGTGTGTGTGTGTGTGTGTGTGTAAGCCTGGAAACAGAATCTCTTTGTCAGCAGTTTTAGATGGGGATTCAATCTTAGGTTGAACTATTTATCTGCATTTCTTTTCTCCTATTATGCATCAGGGTCCCTAAGTGAATTAAAGTTCAGCTACTTTAGGTAATTACAGTAACTGGTTTTTCTTTTAGTAGGAAAGGTCAGGGAGAAGGAAAGGAGTTATGCCACAGTCCTGATTTCATCTCCTCTTCTATAAACCATCTTTCTTCCCTTTCATTGCCTGTGGTTGATAAACAGCTGCAGCAAATTTAATCTTGCCCTGCTCTGCCACAGGATTGATTCTTAAAAAGATCTTCTGGGAGTTTCCACTCATTAAGAGAGTGGCCAACAGGAAGTGATTTTTCCCTCACTAGGCAGACTTACATCCACCTCAAGACCTGACTGGTCATCAAGCTATTTTGTGTGTTGAATGACTTAAAATTCAACTGCTGCTGAGAATTTGACTCACACCTGACCTGTTGTCCTGTCAGGTCCTCCAGGACCTCCTTCACTTCCTGTCTTTGTGGGCAGCATGAGTTGCCTTCCTTTCTAGGTAAATGATTCAACCCAGATATGTTCAAGAGATTAGTACAAAATGCAAACTAGAAAACATATACCTCCAAGAGCTAGCAGGAACTCACTAATGAGAGGAGCATCTCAGAGAAGGCCTTGGGAGATAGAATGCTAAAGTTCAAGTTGGTACACATGTTGTTGAGCAAGAATAAGAGGAACAAGAAGAGGCTTAGCACAGGGTCTCAGACCTAGTCTCTAATAAGCATTGAAATCTACCAAATAATCTGTTACTAGCTATACAAATGTTCAAAAATTAAAATGTTGGGGGCCAAAGTTAAAATATTGGGAGTCAGAGAGACAGTGTAGGAGTTACAGTGCCTGGCTTTGTATTCAAATGCCAACCCTGGTTCCCTAATAACTGCTAGGGGTCACTCCTGGGAACAGAACCAAAAGTAGTCCCTGGATAGCACCCTCTCTATCTTATTTATCTCACTTAACACAACGCCCACCAGTTCCAACAATATTGTAACAAACGCAATGCGGGGTTGTTTTGTTTTGTTCTGTTTTTCAGGCACATGATTTGCAAAGTTCAGGTATACAAGGTTCCAACACCAATCCACCACCAGTGTCAGCTTGCCCAGTATTGTCCCCAGTTTCTTTCCCACCGCATCCCCATCCCCAACCCTGCCTATCTCAATGTCAGGCACTTCTTTTAGGGTGCCATCATGTACAGCACTGTTATTGATCAGTTTCATGTCTAACAAGTTCCAGCTCAAAACCCTCTACCATTATCCCTCATCTCCTTCTATCCCCTCCAAAGGCAACAGAAACTAAGAAATAACCTTCAGTGCAATTCACACTGTAGATTTAAATCTCCATTAGGGACCCACAGGGTAGCTCAGTGGTAAAAATCACCTACTTTATATGCTTGAGACCAAGAGTTCAATCCCCACAACTTCCCATGGCACTCAGTGGGTAGTTCTGCTGGTAGTTCTGCTGTTTTTAAGACCCTGGAGGCCACAAATGAGGAATGCACTCTGGTGCACAGTCAAGCATGTACACAGGTAAAGCTATGCAAGCATGCAAACATCTCTGACCAGAGTTTGGCCTTCCAAAGTGTGAGAGCAACACAAATACCTGGCAATAACTGGCAATGCTCCAGGGACCATATGCTGTGTGAGAGATCAAGCCCAGATTGGCTATAAGCAAGGTAAGCACCTTTCTGTACTGTCACTTTGACTCCTGTTATTTTGTTTGTTTGAGGAATTTTGTATGATACCAAGAGAGCATCTTGGCAGTGTGTGAGCACAACAATCAAGTATGTACTGTCTCCCTCAATGCCACCACAGCAACAAAAGAGAGTGGGGTGGGAAGGTTTAATCAATTCTACACCTTCTTTTATTTTTTAATGCTTTGGGTCACACCTAGCTATGCTCACTCAAGATTTACTCCTAGCTCTACTCTCAGGTATCATTCCTGGCATGGTTTGAGGGTCCATATGGAATGTTTGGGATCAAACCTGACATTCAGTCATTTGCTAGGCAAAACCCCTACCCACTGTTAGAATTCTACACATTCTTAAAATACAGGGACAGAACCAGAGTGATAGTACAGCAGGTAGAACGTTTGCCTTGCACATGGACAATCTGGGTAATATACCACCAGAAATGAGTACTGAGTGCAGTCAGGAGTAAGCCCTGAGTATCACCAGGTATGACACACACTCCCCTCCTCACCAACACCAAAAGAAGAGACAGGGGTAACAGTGATAATACAATAGGTAGGATGCTTGTCTTGGGTATGACTGACCTGTGTTTGATCCCCAGAAGCCCATATGGTTTCCTGAGCCATAAATGAGCCCGCCAGAAATAATTTCTGAGCTCAGAGCCAGGAGAACACACAAGACACACACAGGCACACAGGTGTGCCCCCCTCCTAAATAACAGAAAAACATCCCAAACAAACAAAATCTCTCACACAGCATATGGTCCTGGAGCATTGCCAAAAATGATCCCTGAGCACAGAAACAGGAGTAAACCCTGAGCATATTAGGTGTGGTCCCCAAATCACAAAACAAACTAATTTTAAGTAAAATAATAATAAATAATAATAATAATACAATTAAATAAGTAACTCCTCTTCAGGGGAAGGCCTGGATGAGGAAGTCATATTTGTAATAGAAAACAGTCATCTATGAAGTCATCTTTGTAACAGCAAGCAAAACAAGAAAGACAATTTCATTTGAAACAAATTATGATGCAAAATAACTTTAAACAAATGTTTTTAAAGAATGAGTTCAGTTGTGGCCGGGCGGTGGCGCTAGGCCTGCCTTGCCTGTGCTAGTCTTGGGTGGACTGCGGTTCGATCCCCCGGCGTCCCATATAGTCCCCCAAGCCAGGAGTGACTTCTGAGTGCATAGCCAGGAGTAACCGCTAAGCGTCATCGGGTGTGGCCCCCCCAAAAAAAGAAGAAAAAAAAAGAATGAGTTCAGTCCCTGAGCAGTGACTTGGAAACTATCTACAAAATATATAATTAAACAACCAACAATAAAAACAGCCAAGATACAAAAGCAAATATTGATCCCAAGAGTATTTTGCAACAAATAGACATTCACAATGGTGCCCTGTGTCAGCAATGATGTCAACTCTGGTTCTGACACTTCCTATTACACTCTGACCTTCCTACTTTATAGGTAACAATTAGAATGTAGGTAGCAATTTAAGGCACATCCTGCCTTGAAGAAACAGTCCACAGAGAACATAGACAATTCCTGACTTTTGAGTTTTGGTGCAGATTCTTTTTATTCCTAACAGAAATAACAGTCTTGAGAAAAAAAGCCAAGTCTTAGTTTTTAAAAGGTTGAGAAGCGTGTCTTTTTTGCATTTTTATGTCAAAGTCATAATTCTAGAACTATATACTGTAATATTATAAGATTATTTTAGACCAGTAAAATTCATTCTCATTCATTCTGCATATTCAGTGAAGATCCTCTGAATTACTTGAGGCTCTGAGCTATATGAAACTGGGTCCCTTGTAAAATGTTTCAGAGCCCAGCCACTCCCATTTCTAGAGAAGATGAAAGAAGTCAAGGCTTGTTGAGATCACCTCAGATTTCCTTCAGAGAAGATGTCTAAGAAGCTGTAAACTGTGCTGGAGCTCCCAAAGGCCATTGTGGCAAAAGAACTCAGAAGTTCTCTGGGAAAAAAACTGAGACATAATTATTTATTTCCCCTTGCATAGCTCTAAAGAAAGTGCAGAATAAATATTTCTTGATGCTCCACCAAAATGGACCCAAGTATCTGAGAAACCAGAGCTCAAAATCCTGAGAGCCAGTTTGAGAAAGGCCCCATCATTACATGCCCAGACCAATAACCAGCAAGCAAACAGGGTAAAGCATCCCAAGACACTTGGTGGAGAGTGGTAGGATGGGAGTTATATGATACAGGTCCATAGGCTTGCTTCAGCCTACACCTGAGCTTCACCCCTTAACCCATCTACCAAACAAACTCACCTCCAGGAAGGAAGGAAGGTAAATGCTCACATGTCTATGTTTACATTAATACCATCTAAAGGAAACCTAAAGTTAGAATTAATTCTTTTCTGTTTGAGAAAAATATAGTCTGCTCTCTGCTGTGACCTGAAGTTTACCATGCTTGTACTTATCTATATGCAGTTATGTGGATTGAATTTTTCTCTAGTGGCTAAAGAAATTACCCTTACAAGATGGACCTCAAAAATATATGGGGCCGGAGTGGTGGCACAAGCGGTAAAGCATCTGCCTTGCCCGTGCTAGCCTAGGATGGACTGTAGTTTGATCCTCCAGCTTCCCATATGGTCCCCCAAGCCAGGAGAGATTTCTGAATGTATAACCAGGAATAACCCCTGAGCATCACTGGGTGTGGCCCAAAAAGCAAAATTAATTAATTCATTAAAAATTTAAAAAATAAAGGAGTTCCCTCCCTTTTGCTATTTTCCACCATGCACAATAATGTGTCCTTTTTACTTATTTATTTATTTATATTTTTGGTTTTTGGGTCACACCTGGCAGCACTCAGGGGCTACTCCTGGCTCTATGCTCAGAAATCGCTCCCAGCAGGCTTGCGGGACCACATGGGATGTCGGGATTTGAACCACCGTCCTTCAGCATGCAAGGCAAATGCCATAGAAGGGGTGGTGAACAAGTTTGACACAAAGAGCCAAAATTTTAAACTGTGAGAGTCAGAAAGCCACACCACACAGTGACCTGCCAAAACAGACAAACACTCACACAAAAGCATCTAATTTTAACAATAATCTATTAAACACATATTGCATTTTGCCATTTTGAGTGAGGGTCAAAATCCTGCAGTGATGGTGAGGGTGTGCTGCGTCCTCCATACTAAGAACTAACGGCAAGATGTGACACAACATGTGACATACGGGTCCCCCGCTCACTGGCCCATGCAGTTGTTCCCTAGGGATGGGAGATGGGATGACACAGACTGGGGGCAGGACTATGCGATGGGAGATCTCTCCTCAGAGGTCCCTCCTCAGAAGCAGCATAACAAAATCCAAACCTGGCAAAGAGCTACAGTATACAAAATAATGATAAGAGGCAAGGATCCACGTGTTCGCCAACCCCTGCCCCATTCTATGCTATCTCTCTGGTCCCATAAGTGTCCTTTTGATTAGTGGAGATAGGTAGAGTATAAGGAATATATTTCTAAAATTTGTTACATGGACCCTTCAGAGTTCACAGTGATTGTAGTGGCACCAGCTGGGCACCACCAGGATTGTCTGCTGGCATTTACAAGATTTTCCCTTCAAGTCCTCTGAGTTTCCTTCAAGTTGATCAATTTCTTTTGATTTCCTTTTATTTAATTGCTATCCAATCAGGGATTTTTTTAATGATCAAGGGATCAATAAATCAAGAACACATTATCTTAAACATATACATATTTAATGATGGTCCAGCAAAATATTCAATTGCTCCTATTTATTTCTAGTTATCCACTAGAAATATAGTTACCCATAATTTTATGTCATTCATAATGTGCAATGGAATTTGCTAGTTTATCACTATTCACTAAGCCTCACTTTCTCCACTTATGTACCAAAACAAATTCCATACACTCATGAAACTCATCATTGGCCAAGAGGTGCTCATTTGGATTATGGTGAACTAATACTATAGCTGACTTACTCATATCCTTTGAACCACTTTTTCTGGGTCAGAACAATTCATTAGAATACTAATTGACAGAAATAGAGATCACAGTAAAAAAAAAACTATGAAATTTAGCTGAAAATATATAAATTATCTTATTTTTTATCCACTGATGCTAACCTGTTCATTGCAGCGCCACCTACCCGGCCCCTTTTGAAGTGTGCTTTAAACTCCTAGAAATATACCTTAAGGGTCAAAAAACATAATGCAGAAAAGTCCTCTGCACTCCCATGTTCATTATAGCACTATTTACAATAGCCAGACTCTGGAAACAACTCAAGTACCCAAGAATAGATGAGTGAATAAAGAAACTATGGTACATCTATGCAATGGAGTACTGTGCTGCTGTTAGGAAAAATGAAGTCATACAATTTGCTTATACATGAATGATTATGCATAATATTGAGAGTATTTTGCTGAGTAAAATGAATCAAAGAAAGGGATAGATATAAAATGATTTACCGTATTTGCTGGCATATAAGAAGACCCCCCCTAATTTTGCAGTTAAAACATAGGTTTAGGCCTATATTCGCTGTATCAGACAGAACGTTCCTGTGCTGCATGTGTTCCTGTGCTCATGTACCACAGTGAGCCAATCACAACAAGTAAAGGTTCAAAGGTTATACTGTAATAGACTTTCTCTCTCACTCTGGCCAATCTAAGTAGGCTTTTTACAGTGTAGATTCGGGTCCAGAACATTGTCTAATTTGCATGCATAAAAAGCCTGCTTGGATTGGCTGAGTCAGAGAGGTGGTCCAAGCAGCCTTGCAGTGATTGGTGCAGGATCGAGTTGGAAAATTTGTTTTGTGGCAATATTCAAACAATTTTTGTTTAGCGGCATATTGAAACATTTTTCGGGATATACTCGGCGTATAAGACAACCCCCGATTTTCGGTTGACTTTTGTTTCAAAAGTCGTCTTATACACCGGAAAATATGGTACTCATTTTTAGGATATAAAAAGACAGTAGGATATTAATATTCAAAGGCAATAGAGATGAGGACCAGGTAAGAAGCTTGCCACAAATAGTAGGGAAATGCAATTAGGGCAGAGAAGGGACCACTATGATTATGATAGTTGTAAATTATCCCCTTAGAGAAGAATTTGGTGTTGAAAGAAGATAAAGTGATATGTATGATGCCCCTTCAATAACAATATTGCAAATCACTGTGTCTAAAAAGAAAAAAAAAGGAAAGAGAGAGAGAGAGAGAGAGAGAGAGAGAGAGAGAGAGAGAGAGAGAGAGAGAGAAAGAAAGAAAGAAGAAAAGTGTCTGCCCCAGAGGCAGGCAGGTAAAAAGGCAGGAGGGAGGGTGGAAAGGAAACTGGGGACATTGGTGGTGGTAAATGTGCACTAATGAAGGGGATTAAATGGATCAAATTAAGGGATCAAATGCTGGTGTACATTGTATGACTGAAAATCATGAACAGCTTTGTAACTGTATTTCACAGTGATATATTTAAAGAATTTATTTGTATAAAGTTTTTAAATAAAAGCTTACAAAATATTTTTAAATAAAAGGTGTGAATAGAATTTACCAGGGTGGTGACACTGGGGAAGTGGGATGGGAGGATTAAGTGGGATGGAATGGGTGAGGGAAAAACCCTGAAAACCAGGTGAAGAGAGGAGCCGGAGAGATAGCATGGATATAAAGTGTTTGCCTTCAATGTGAAAGGCCGGTGGTTCGAATCCTGGCATCTTATGTGATCCCCTGAGCCTGCCAGGAGCGATTTCTGAGCGTAGAGCCAGGAGTCACCCCTGAGTGCTGCAAAGTGTGACCCAAAAAAAAAAAAAAAAAAAAAGAAGAGGTGAAGAGAAATGGACGCTATAGAGGTGGGCTGATGTTTAAATGTGGACTGCATGCAGCCCCCGTCATTAACAGTATTGTAAAACTGTAAGTCACAGTGATTCAAAATAAAAATAAATTTGGAATAAATAAAAAGGAAGTATGGTTTTAAGTTCTAAAAATAAAAGAATAAATAAATCAAAGCCAACATGCAGAAAGAAGAAAAACTTGGAAGAATTAGTTCTCATTGGCTGAAACTATACTGTAAATGAATAAAAGTGTTTGGTCAAAATTTATAAAAAGGACTTAGGATGTGGCTCCATAGTAAAGTACTTGCCTTGCCCTTACGTGCACAAACCTGCGTTCTCTCCCCAGCACTGAAAAAAATTCACAAGAGGCACCCATTATTTCAAACTGGTCTACAGGGAGAAAACTAGATTAGAAATGGTTGCTTCTGACTAGTAAAAGAACACACAGTATATCTAGTGGAAAATCAATTAACATAAAACTGGTGATTCCATTTATTAGAGTAATGAGTTAATTAACATCAGACTGAGGAGCTCATACACAGCCCAAGTAAGCAAATTCAGTTCTCTATATAATTTGTGGCTAAAGTAAACAACTTGAGTTTTCTACAACAAACATTTTTCAACCTTTTTGACTACCATCAGCTTTTCAGTTAAAATGTTATTGTTTCTTTGCAGTCACCTTGTTTGCATTTGGCCAGCTCCATAGACTCACTGTTCTCGAAAGAGATGTAAACTAAGCCATGAAAAAGTATATGTTAATCAGCCATGCAATTGAAAGCTGGCACTCAGCCTGACTCATGGTCAGGTTTGAAGAAATGATACATAGCTTCACAGATAAGCAACAGCTTATAGAAACTTTATAAATGCAAAACCAGCCTTAAAGGAAAAACTAAAAGGTCTACTTTAGGACAAGACAGACCAACATGCACACCAAACTTATACACAATGCTGACATTAAATCCCATGACAATCATCTCCCTCAGCATCAATGGACTAAATGCACCAATTAAGAGTGCTGAAATGAATCAAAAAATGAATCCAACCTTCTGCTGCCTACAAGAAACACATCTGAATAGTCAGAACAAACATAGACTTAAAAATCAAAGGCTGGAGGAAAATCATCCAAGCAAAAAGCACCCTTAAAAAAGCTGGAGTGCCCATATTAATATCAGATGACACAAACTATAGACTCAGAAAAGTTGTAAGAGACAAAGATAGACACTTCGTATTAATCAAGGGATATGTGCAACAGGAAGAAATTGCACTACTAAACATATACACACCCAATGTGAGACCAGCAAAATATCTAATATAATTATTAACAAATTTGAAAGAGAACATTAACAATAATTGTGGGAGACCTCAATATGGTCCTGTCAACACCTGATAGGTCAACCAGACTGAAACCCAACAAAAATATAATAGCCCTGAAAAGAGAAATGGAAGAAGAGGCCTAATAGATATATATAGAACATTTCATCCAGAGAAACCTGGATACACATTCTTCTCCAATGCACATGGGTCATTCTCCAGGATAGACCACATGCTGGCACATAAAACATATCTCCATAAAATCAAGAGGATGGAAATTTTGCAGGCTACCTTCACTGACCACAAGGCTCTAAAATGAGATGTGAACTACAAAGGGACACAGAAGCAAAACTTTAACAACTGGAAATTAAACAGCCTGCTACTGAACAACCAGTGGGTCCAAGGTGAAAAAAAAACTTTCCTGGAAACAAATGACAATGAAGACACAAAGTATCAGAACCTATGGGACACAGTAAAAGCAGTACTGAGATGAAAATTTATAACTTTGCAAGTACACAGCAGGAAAGAAGAAGGGGCATACCTGAATAGCTTAATAATGCAGCTTATAAAATTACAAAATGATCAACAAAAGAAATGAAAAATAGGGAGACAGAAGGAAATATCAATGCTTAGAGAAGAAATCAATGAGGTGGAAACCCAAAAAAATAATCCAAAAGATCAGCGAATGCAGAAGTTGGTTCTTTGAAAAAATAAATAAGATTGATAGACCATTGGCAAAATTCACGAAGAGAGAGAAATTGATAACCCGTATTAGAAATAAAAGGGGGAGATCACTACAGATATTGCAGATTCAAAGGATAATCAGAGATTACTTCAAGAAACTCTATGCCACTAGACCTGAGAAACTGGAAGAAATGGATAAATTCTTGGACTTTTATAACCTTCCACGGTTGAATAAGGAGGATGTAGCACATTTAAACACCTCCAACATTATTGAGCAAAATGGTAATCAAATGTCTGCTCAAAAACAAAGCCCAGACCCAGATGGATTTACTAATTAATTTTTTCAAACCTTTCAAGAGGAACTACTACCAATCCTGGCCAGGGTCTTTCATGAAATTGAAAAAATCAGGAACACTTCCAAATAGCTTTTATGAAACCAACATCTACTTGATACCAAAACCAGACAGAGATGCTGCCAAAAAAAAAAAAAAAGGAAAGAAAATTACAGATCAATATCTCTGATGAACATAGATGTAAAGATCCTCAACAAAATCCTGGAAAATAAGATCCAATGCCTCATCAAGAAGATCATTCATTATGATCAAGTAGGTTCCATCCCAGGAATGCAAGTATGGTTTAACATCCATAAATCTATCAACATAATACACAACATCAACAACAAGAAAAATGAAAATCACATGATCATATCAATAGATGTAGAGAAAGCATTCAGAGACAAAGATAGGAGGGCTGGAAAGTCTAGCTCTTGACATAAAGCTCACCACAAGAGTGGTGAGTGCCTTTAGATAAATAATTACATTGAGAACTATCATAACAATATGAATAAATGAGGGAAGTAGAAAGCCTGTCTATAGTGCAGGCAGAGGGGTGAGGAGGAGGGAGATTGGGGATGGGAATGTTGCACTGGTGAAGGGGGGTGTTCTTTACATGACTGAAACCCAACTACACTCAGATTTGTAGTCAAAGTGTTTAAATAAAGATATTAATAAACATAAAATTAAATTAATAAAAATAAATAAAAGTGAACATAATTAGCACCTCTTCAACTGCTCATGTTGGTTAGTTTTATCTTTTAACCTTCACTCCCCTGTGGTGGGTTGATGTTATGCAGTTCAGAAAAAAACATCTAGCAGGGCATGCAGAAGGTCTCCTCTCCTGGCCCCTTCTGAACATAAAGAAAAAAGAGTTGACTCGTAGGCAGAGTAAACAAGAGAGCAAAATGACCTAATCATATTGGTATCTCATTTTTCACAAGACACTCTAGAAAAATAGTCCCAAAGGACCTGAGAATCCTGAAACCATGACAAGACCAATTGAGGTGTTAAAGCCAGTAATGGAGACAGGAGGTTCAGAGAAGGTGCCCTCACCTGTAACCCCACACACTCCAAACTCCACAAACCTAGCAATGTCTCTCTATCACCCCTCTCCATAGAGTGACCAATCAAACTATGACCAGAGAAGCTGAGAGAGGTCTCTTTAAGGAACTCTGTAATGTGTTCACTGAAAAACTCACCCCACACCACCCAGTAGGAAAGGTGAGGCTCACCCACCACTCACTCCCCCTAAAACAGATGGAGTCAAGACTGGAAAGTGCCACAGCTTCCTCATGGGTGGTGAGTGTTCATTTCCACAAATATGGAATGTGAGCAGAACTGGTAGTTGCCACTTTGGGCAAAAGTCATTAGAAAGTCCTTTTACACACTCTGCTTCCCCTCCCACCTGCACAAGCAGATTGGAAGACTTGTTTAAAAAATCCATGTCCCTTGATATATCCTAGAAGGCCATCTGATGAGCTAGAATGTCCATTGGGGACCCCAGTGAGGGAGAAATGAACTTCTACTGAGTTTATTTACATTTTAAAATTAGTAAGAGCCACATAATTAAAATTTCATTCATCCTAGTACATAAGCCAGACTTCAAAACAAAAGCCAGCTATACAAAACTAAAGCTTTGTATGTGATAGGAAAAGACTCTTGAGTCTGTTCTCTTTTCTTAACCTTGCATACTAGCCACTGTCTCCAACCATTGTCCTACTTAGTGCTCTACCATAGTTATCCTCTAGGCATCAACAGGTTATTTTCTTTAACTTGACTTTTTGAGGTATAAATGTCAGGCTAGAAAAGGGAGGTCTCACCCTGGTGTCTCATGTGCATAGACTCTGAGGATTAAATGAGATATTGCATATCAAGCATTTCTCATAATGACAAACACATGGAAACTGCCTTTTTTTTTAATCTAGTAAACATAAAATGGTCTATTGAAAATGATCAGACCTCAAATTCCCAATCCATGGGATCTCAAACCCCATTCCACGCTTTCTAATTTGGCTATATGTTTCTTTTCCTCTCTTGACTGAGTTTGCATTTACATACTGACAGCCTGCTCCAGGAAGCCCCCTTGAAAACTCTAGCCCACTGAGCCATAGCTCCCAAGTAATGAGGCTTCTCCCTCTGCCCCCCCCCCATCTTATATGAGCTGAAGCTCCTCAAGACTAAGAAATAAGCACAATATGAGCAGTTTTAAAGTGGCTGATTGCAGATGAGGGTTCCTGAGCTCAACTTGGACTGGTTAATTCACAGCTCACATTGAAAGGATTGATAGGTGGTTGTGAGACATGTGAGACCTGTGAGACCTGTGGAGGTCCCTGGTCACTTTTGTGAACTCAGGACTAGAGAGTAACAGCCCGAGAAAGAATCCTCCACTTTCTCTCTCTTCACCTCTGGCCACCTGAAGAATGACTGGGGAGATCTAGGACTGTAATCCTTACTCTTTAAGAAAAGGAAAGTCAGGTGATGGGGGGTGTTCTTTACATGACTGAAACCCAAGTACAATCATGTATGTAATCAAGGTGTTTAAATAAAAAAGAAAAAAAAGAAAAAAAAAGAAAAGGAAAGTCAGTACTAGATCTCATACCCAGACCTTCCAGGTACATTGCCTTTTTTTCTCAGAAAAGAATTTCAGGAGACATAAGACATATTTCAGGAGTGAAATAAAAACAGATTTTATTTGAAGCTTCTAAGGAAGAAAAGGGAGAGAATGAGAAAGACGGAGAGTAATTCTTTCAAAGAGAGAGCACAGACTACTCCAACGGTGGAGAGAACCGTGAAGAGAGCCCCAGTACACATCTCAACGTGAAAGTATAAAAGGCTGGAGAGATAGCACAGTGACAAGGCGTTTGCCTTAGATGCAGAAAGATGGTGGTTCGAATCCCGGCATCCCATATAGTCCCCCAAGCCTGCCAGGAGCGATTTCTGAGCATGGAGCCAGGAGTGTCCCCTGAGCGCTGCCGGTGTGACCCAAAAACAAACAAACAAAAGTTTATATTTCAAGAGAGGAGAAGCAGGCAACATGTGCATGTGGGCCCCATATGCATGGGTTGACAACACACAATATGCAGTGCCAACAAATAGACCCAGGAAGCATATATACTCACCTTCTTGGTTCCAAGTTAGCTTTTAAAGGGTTGTTCCAACCTGACCCATCTATCCAGGCAAGCTCCTGTTGCTAGGATGGTTGCCAGTGGGGACGGTTGAGATAGTTAATCGTCTTCTTTGATCTTTTTTTCCTGACCTTTGTTCCTGCTGGAGCTTCTCTTAGTAGGGTTATCCAGTATTCTCTGGGCCTACAGAGGTGTCAGGTAAAAGAAAAAGATCTTAAAAAGAGTAACTCCTTCATATCCCATCTCTTGGTTTTATTATATCCCAAGCAGGTTTATTATATCCCTAGAATACATTGCCATGGGGTGCGGATGAAGGATCTTCCTTACTGCCTGCTACAGATGGGTGCACATATAGAGGCCCCTAAAATATTCCAGTACCTTCCAGATTAACAGTACTGGGAAGGAAGGATCTGTTGCTAAGGTCTTTCTGCTCTGTTCCCATTATTTCTTCTGTGTACCCTATAATCTGTGTCCCTGACTAGAAGAAAGTGGCCCAGCAGTCAAAAACCCAACCCAGACTGATGGCCAACATGCTGGTACATCCTTGCTTCTGTCATAAACCCAGACAGGAAGACCTATGATCCTCACCTTTCTACAGAAATGTTTTTAGTGTTGTATCTGAAGAGCATAGCCAACATGTCTAATTGCCTCTGAAATGGGAAGTTCATCTTTCCTTCAAGGCTGGAACAAATGAGACTATGTTTGTTGGCTTATTCCCAGAGATCAATGTACCCAGAGACATAAAGCAAATATGGGGATGGAAAAGCTGTTAAAATGACTCTGGCACCTAGAAGGCAAATGCCCCATTGTTCTGTATAGTGTGGAGAGCTGGCTGAGGGGAGCCAGGGGGTCACAGAAAACCTGTGGCTGGGAGCAGAAGCCATTTTTTCTGTGCGCATCAGAAGTGAGCATGCCTCTCAGAAAATAGACTTCATATATAACAATGAGCAAACTTAACTACTTTTCTTACATAAAGGTCAGAGAAAGAATGGAGTTGTATGACACTAGTATGAGTGCCCTTCAGGCACTCTTCATTTCAAGCAGTTTTCCAAAACAACTCCATGACCAGGTGTTAATGTCAATAGGGTACATGCCTCCCCAACAGGAGCCCCTGGTTCTGCCTTCTCACATTGGAACATTGATTGATTGAACTGGGCTCCAAGGCTGCTTCTGACCCCAGGGACATTTTGAAAAGAAACAGCCAGATTCTGTCTAGTTCCATTTCTAAAAACAAGAGTTCATGACTATAGTCCTAATGGAGCTAGCAACATTCACGAGTTCAGAGCCAGAGCTAAGACCAGTTACTGCATCCTTGAGAATCAATAGCAAGACTGCTGCTCAATCACACTTTAAAAGAAAGAGGTCAAGCTCATTGATCAGAATAGTTTTCCCAAAATATATGTACTCCAGTGGCTGAGCAAACAAGGCCTTGAGGAAAGTTTCAGAAGAATTCATCCAAACTCAGCTGCTTTGTCTCCAAGTTCCTAACACAGAAATCCAGATCTCAAGAGCAGGAATTCACTTGGAAGCCCTGAAGTGAACTTTGGCTATGAGCTCTGCTGGCCTCTTATGTTGAGTTGTACATTTCTAGGAAGTTCCAAAAAAGTAGAAAGAATCTCTCACTTGTCCCTGGGCCTTCCTGTCTCCCTCTCCTACATGAGAATGTCTCACCTGTGAATGCAGCCTTGGCATCCAGCAACCAAATCCACAGTTTCATCTCACACACTTGTTCACATGAGCAAGTTAATTCTGAATGTAAGGTAAAGCATAGTGCTGGTGGGAAGGGTTGGATTAAGTACCTTACTGAGAGCTACCTCATGTTGAACAAATTATCAGTTCTTGATTTGGCAAGTGCTTTTCTCTCTCCTTTTCATTTCCACACATTCCTTTGAAGGAATGAAGCCATTCACCAGAGACAATTTCTACAGCTGAAGTGTCTTTTCTCTGCCACACAAGACAGCATAATTCTTGTCAAGTAACTGTATCCCTATCTGTAAAGGTTGATCAAAGGCTGGCCCTTCTAAATAATGATTTTTGAGATGCAAATTATAGAGAGGACATTGTTCAGAGGCCTTACATCTTAAGATGTCAAAGTCAAAATTAAAATTTAAGGATTGTCATGTTAAAAACTTAGCATAAAATGATTTTAAAGAGAAAGCAAATAATTTGCTAACCTCAATTACATTACTATATCAGCTAAAATAAACAAGATATTTGCATAATCTAATGCTTTCTAAACACTGCTTGAGATCTGCCCATGGTAGCTGCTGTATCAAATAACCACAATGTGGTGAATTAAAGCAGTAAACATATTTTTTCTGGCAGTTCTACAAACAGGAAGTTCAAATAAAGCTACTTACAGGCTTCTGCTCCCTGCATAGAGCAGAGATTCCTTTCATTGTCTCTTTCCATTGCCGGCTGGTGCTTTCTTTCCCTCTGCCTGTCTTCCCAAAGCCCTTCTCTGAATTCATCTCAAGTATCTGTCTTTCTCTTAAAAAGATACTGCTTATTGTTAGGCCCACCATAATTTAAAATGAGCTCTTCAAAACTTTTGGGTGGAGGCCAGTAGTTTAAGGCCACACTCAGCTATGTTCAGGGCTACCCTCCCTCTGTGCTCAGGAAACACTTCTGATAGGGCTTGGGAACCATATGTGGTGGTAGGGAGCAAAATGGGGCCAGCCACATGCAAGGTAAATGCCTTACCCAGTACACTCTATCTTGGTATCACATGATTCTAAATTACATTGTAGAAATGTTGTTATCTTTTACTTGTTAAGATTTACAAGGATTAAAATACAGACATCTCTTTGAGTGATGCATCATTGCACCCATTACCTACCCTATGAACCTGGCTTAGTTCTGACTTACAGCAGGCTGAAGCAGATGTTTTTTTCATATATGGCATCATCCACAATACCCAGAATATATACTGCCCAGAAAAAGCCCCCAATTTGTAAGACACTTGACAGTTTCAACTCAATTCTAGAAGAGGCAGAAATCAAAGTGGAATTAACTTAGAAAACAGTGAGTGACATTAAGACTAGAGTGATAGCTCAACGGCTTGACCACATGCTTTGCAGTAGGCCTGGATTCAATCCCTAACATCTAAAAATTTCCTAAAATCATCACCAGTAATTACTACTGAGACTTCCAGGAATCACCGCTGATAACCACCAGGGATCCCTAAAACAAGAAAAATGAAAAAGCTGTGCATGACAGGGCTGTCAGATCATTGGTAGAAGACTTGCTTTGTATCTATGAAGCCTTGGATTTGGATTCTGAGAATTTTATGGAGTTGATTCTTTCAACAATACCAGGATTAGCCTTCTCAGGACACCAAGCCAGGAGTGACCCACAGGGCACCAAAGAGAAGGAGGAGAAGGAGGAGAAGAAGGAGGAGAAGGAGAAGAGGAGGAGAAGGAAGAGGAAGAAAGAGGAGGAGGAAGAAAGATTAGGAAGGGGAGGAAAACAACAACAATAACAAGGTGGAGAAGGAGGAAGAAGAGGAAGAGGAGGAAAAGAAGATAAAGCAGCTGAGAACAGGGAGTGACTTTTCTCCTCAGCATGCAATGTCCTGAAGGAAGTTCAGCTAGGGGTGGGTGAGAGAGAATTCCTGCTAGAATAGATAGCCATACATTCAATGCCATATATTAAAGGTGTTTGTTGACTGTTTCTCTTCCTGTGTCCACAACAGTGTAAATATACCAACCTGTGGGCTAATGTACTTGCTAACTCTCCTTTTAATATACCTATTAACATAAACAATGGCTCATGTGTTGAGAGTCAAGCTGGGGGAGTAGATACTGTTCAGGACTGTCAACAGTAGTTTGCAACAAGCTACAGCTCCTGTCTGTCTCATTCTTCGCTATTGACCCTACTGAAGGAGGTCAACTGTGCCAATATGATCTGCACCACAATTTATAACTAAAAATGTCCAAAAAAGAAAACCCAAGTGGAATTTCTGACCAGCTCATCTCTCAAGATTTAGCTCCTTGCCACCCTTTTCTATCTTGATCCAGCTCCTTGATTGCATACGTTTGAACAAGTTTGTACTAGTATCCCAACAATCCCCAGGCATGTTTCTATCATAAAGCCTAGCACACCAGTTTTGTTTCATTCTGTTTAAGTTGTTATAAGAAATCTACCTCCTTCCCACAATTTTTTGAACAGGTACCTTTAATTCCTGTCCACATCTCCAATATTCTTAGTAAGGCTTGCAATTCAGACTTAGGGTCTGACAGGATAATGTCCCAACACTTTCATTCAATAACTGTGCAACCTTGAAAAGCTTTTATGATTTCACCTCTTTTAGCTGAGTTGGTTGATAGGAGGATTATTGAGAATTATTATTCTCAGTAATTATTGAAATAATCATAATTACTATTATTAATGCATGTAGAGCATTTAATTCATCACCTGGCACAACCAATCATAGTTAAATATATGGTTAAAAGTTCATGCAGGCTGAATTTTTACCCTCTTCCTGCCTGTGATACTGCCTTTTCCAGGAAACTATTGCAAAAGATGAGACATACAATTCTCTTTTCCTACTTGCAGGTTCCTGGCACAGGCATTCCAAGTTCTGGTGCTCCAAATCATTGGACTTTAGATCACAAAATTTCTGACTTCTGGGACATGCTCTGTAGTTACTGTGCTTCATCTAAGCCCTCTGTATCAGACTGGGTCACTATCATGACCACTGACACCTGTGTAATGTTTCTTATTACTTTGGCCCAAACATTTATGTCCAAAATACCTTTTCCCTTTCTACTCCTCCCTGCCTGCCCCCCATCTCTCTCTCTCTCTCTCTCTCTCTCTCTCTCTCTCTCTCTTTCTCTCTCTCTCTCTCTCTCTCTCTCACACACACACACACACACACAAATCACAGTCCATCCTATCAAGATGTGAAGTTAAAAAACTAGGCAAAAAGTTTAAAGGAGACTTTTCTAAAAAGATTTTATTCCTTGTACTTCTTATTTTTTGTTTTAAGATTCTTTCGTATTTTAAAAGCATTTATGATTTATTCTAAAGGTCCATATTTTAAATTTAATAGCTTTTTCTAAATTGTAACATTCTTATACAATTTTATTACTTCATTATTTATTTTAGTTATATAATTAGTTTATTTTATTTGAGCATTCAATTAAAAAAATGGTTTCTCTTTTATCTTATGCTTTGATATTTGGTTGGATGGGCCTTATACTTTCCACCCAACAATACCCAGGTTATCTAATGCTAAGTATTCATTATCACTATTATTCATTTGTATTAATTTTTCATTTTTATATTCATTGCTAATAGAAATTTCTGTTGATTTATTCCAAAGCTATTTTAATCTTACTAACTTCTTGTATTTTAATAAAAGTTAGACCACATGATTTTTAATATACCTTTTTGTCATTTTTATGGTTTAGTCAATATTAATACTTTTATTAAATATAATAGTATTTTCTTGTCTATCACTGAGATATATACTATATCATGCATGGTTGTTAGTCCAATGATTATATCCATTTAATTTGTAATTGCTTCATTTTGGAAGAGTTTAGTTCTTCTGTTTTTAGTGTATATCTCTCCTCCAGCATACCATAAAATAAAATGCTATTTTTGTTTTGAAAAAAAAAAAGAAAGTTCAAAAACTGAATTGTAGTCCCATGTACCTGAATTTGATCCCTAGCCCCACAAATTCCTAGTACCATTGGGAGGACATAGAGATTTCTGAGAACCTCAGGAAGACATTCCCAGACCTAGCACTGAGTCATCATCAGGTCCCATTGGTGGAGCAGCTCCAGGATCAATGAGCATTACTTGTAGGTCCCTGAAAAAAAAGTGTAGAAATCAAAGTAAGAAATTCTACTGAGTTAAGTCAAAGAGAGAGAGATAAACATAGAATAGTCTCATTCATCTGTGAGATTTAAGAAACATAAATGACATTATTGTAATAATAATACACAGAGACACTAGAGATGAGGACCGTAAGGACCGGCCCATGATATGAAGCTTACTACAAAGATTGGTGAGAGTAGTTAAATAACTCCACCAACAACTATCAAGACAATGGTAGTGAGTGAGACAAATAGAAAGCCTGTCTTAAATATAGGCAGGGGGTGAGGAGAAAAAATGGGGGGCATTGGCAGTAGGAAGGTGAATGATGAAGGGGGATATACTTTTCTTTTATGACTGAAACCCAACTACAAATATGTTTGTAATCATGGTACTTAAATAAAGATATTATTATAATTTTTAAAAAATAGGAAATGCTAAAGTGAATATTTATTTCTATTAGAAATGACTACCAAAAAAATAAATAAATAAATAAAATAAAAATTAAAAAAAAATGACTACCACATGGACTTTTCAAGGATTACTCAAGCCTTCAGAGACAGCACCAAAGAAAAAGAAAAGAAAAGAGAAAGAAAACAGATTAGGGGCCAGAGAGATAGCATAAAGGTAGGGCATTTGCCATGCATGCAGAAGGATAGTTGTTCTAATCCCCGCAACCCATTTGGTTCCCTGAGCCTGCCAAGAGCAATTTATGAGCATAGAACCAGGAGTAACCCCAGAACGCTGCTGGGTGTGACCCAAAAAACAAAAAAACAAAAAAACAAAAAAAAAGGAAAGAACAAAAACATTAAAATCTCGTGCAGTTATAACCTACAACTTCAAAATTTATTTTGAGGAAGAAATTGTACTTAAACCACACAGGATAAATTCCTTTTCTAAAAAAATAAAAATCTTTTGACTCTCCAAACTTCCAACAACAACAAAAAAGAATTTGGCTTATGAATAAGTTCCATTTTTCAAGGAAAAAATTTCTATTCGAGAAAGAAAGTGGGCCAAAAGAGATAGCACAGTGGGTAGAGAGCTTACCTTACATGAGCTGACCCAGATTTGATCCCCAACACCTCATATGGTCCTCAAACTCACCAGGAGTGATTCCTTTTTTAAAAATAATATTTTTATTTAAGCAACATGATTACAAACATGTTTGTAGTTGGGTTTCAGTGATAAAAAAAAAAAAAAACACCTCCTTCAATCCCACCACCAATGTCCCTCCACATCTCCCTCCCCCCACCTGTATTTGAGACAGGCATTTTACTTCTCTCATTACTATTAAAGGAGTGATTCCTGAGTGCAAAGCCAGGAATCCACTGAGCAATGCCAGGTGTGGCTCTAACCTCTCCCCCTCAAAAAAAAAAAAGAAAGAAAGTAAAAAATAAAGAAAGTAAAACTTATAAATGATGAAAGTACTAAATTAATGAGAAGATTCAAAAATTATTTTTAGAGAATATTTGGACCATACCTTCCAACACCCAAGGCTTATTCCTGGCTCTGTGCTCAAGGATTGCTCCTAGAGGTGTTCCAGAGGATCATATGAGGTGTCAGGGATCAAACCAGGTTGACTGCATGCCTGATAAGCACCTTAATCCCTCTACTAATTCCCTGTCTCCTCAAAAATAAAATTTTGATTACAATAATAGCAGCTAAAAAAAAGATTTTAGGACAAAATTTTCACAAATAAAGATGTATATATTAGCAAAGAATAATTTAGTCGAGAAAAATACTATCCCATTTTATAAATTAAATCTTTGAAATATCTATATAATAAAGTGCCAGTTACATCACAGGAGACAGATGCCAATAATTCAAACCAATAAGAATTTGCTTTTTTATCTGAAATGGCCCAGAAGAACTGTATTATCATTGTGTACCCCATCTGACTATAGCAAACCACTAGTATGTACTTGTAGATTTCAAGTATTCACAGAACAAACCCAAAGAATCTCAGATCTCCTACCCTGCCTTAGTAACTCCCTGAGTACTATTTGTATCTGGTGGATGACTGTAGCAAACTATTACTGTTAATGAGTGTGTTGATCACTTTAAATGCTGAATGTCAAGTTTGAATGCTTCTAGTTTAGACTCCTTCAAAGATTTGATCTTTACTTTAAAAGGCCTTCCAATGGTGGTAATGACAAATGTCAGCAAACTACAGATGGCAATAGAGAGATGTCAGGTTCTGACTCATTTAACATTTTTATTAGCGATCCAGGAGAGTGTAAATGGTGTGTTAATGGTATCTGCAAATGGCCTTGTATGGGACAATGAGCACATAAGAAGATGATGCAGCAGACAGTCCCAGGGGCTCTCACAAAGGAAGAAAAGCAAAAGTCAACTTGGCAAAGAGAGATGAGCTAATATATTTCCAAATGATGAGACAAACCACAGATAATGGATGGGCTGACTGGCCAGTTCAGATGATGAAAAATATCTGAGTGAGTCATAGTCCTTCATGATGATACAATTCTCACCACTCCAGGCCAAGGCCATCATGCCAGGCCATTATGACCATCTGATGCCCAAACTTACATCTGAAGTGTGTGTGAGTTCTCATGGTAGAGGCAATTTTAATGAAAGGCCAGAGGTGGGGTAGCATAAAGCCAGAAAATTCTGGAGAATATGGTGAGGAGGGGAAAAAAATAAAGACCTTCTGCATTGGTCCCAAGTTCACAGAATTAACTCTTCATTCACACCTTCACAGAAAACACAAGGAAATAAAAGAAGAGGGCAAAATTCCATACTTGACCCCAAACAGAGAAATGATTTAGATATCATCTACTCTAAAAATATAACTCTAGAATAAACCTTATAACCAAGGTAAGAAATCGAGTTCCCTACTTTTATTTGTCTTTTTTCTTTTTCTTTCTTTTTAAAACTTTTTTTCTTGGGATAAGAGCGATAGTACAGCAGATAAGGTGCTTGCCTGGCAGGCAACCAACCCAGGTTTGATCCCCAGCATCCCATATGGTTTCCTGAGCACCACCAGGAGTGATTTCTGAGTACAAAGCCAGGAGCAACCCTGCACAATGCTGGATGTAGCCCCAAAACATAAACAACAAATAAGAAAGTATCCTTTTTTAAAATATATGTTACTGCATGACCCCCCAAAGTAGAGTAGATATCGTCTGCTCTAATGGCAATGAATCTGGGAGAGGAATCTGACATTTGAAATTTCTGTTTTAAGTCCATTTCTGTTGGAAAACCAAAGTGGCTAAAGGACAGGAGCATTTTTCTAAGTTACCTCAAGGAATCTGAAGCAGTGATTAATTCTGGAAAGATACATGGGTCAATATTATCGTAGTTGCCTTTTACCTATAGAGGAGAGACAGATAATTCAATAATAGGGAAGAAGAATTTAGAATATTTAGGCAGTGTTGAAGAGATTGTACAGAGGTTAATGTACTTGACTTGTATGTGGGCAGGCCCAGTTCAATCCATGGCATTGCCAAAAGTGATTCATGTAGAAGTAGTAAGCCCTGATAATCACCAGGTTTGGCATAAAAACAAAATAAGAACATTAAGAACATTTAGCAGGCAGGTAAAGACCCCAGTTTTCAATTTGAAAAGAAAAAAAACCAGAAGGCTTCAATAGGGTGTCAGAGTGGCCCAATTTATGCCAGGAATAATTAATAGAGGGAATAATTAATAGAGGGTAGTTGACAAAAAAAAAATAAAACAGCTAAGTAAATCAGGCTTGCTACCATCCTTAGCAAATGATAAAACAGAGTGTTATACAAAATGCTCAGGTCAAGCTGAGTCTTCAGGATCAAGGGCCTATTCTAAAACCTGGGAGTAATAAAGATGTGGGTTTCATTTTGAAGCATGCTCCTCTAGTGAGCTATCCTCCTTGACATCATCACAGTGCTTTCTCTTTGCCCAACCAAACACCAACTCATTCAGATATTGAAAAGATCACCTCAACTTAAACAGGCCCCAAATCAAACACCATTACCAAGTTTCTCCATATCAACTAATGCCAACCTTATGAACAGAGAACTTTCCTTGCATGTGTGAGGTACTGGATTCCATCTTAGGCATTGCAATCAATCAATCAATCAATATAATGACAACCCTGGCATTCTAGCTTCTTGGCTGGAAAATCTTGGCATCTCTCCTTTACTTCTATATGACTCAATCCTGTCTTCTCTCCCCACCCCCACACCCACCCACACAGTTTATTGCACCACTTCTACCTTCTAAATTCCCTGTCTTTCCCAATATGAACACCTCCACCACCTACCTTTTCCAAGGGCCCCTAATTGTTTCTCTGTATCTAACTTGCCCAGTAGTCTATTTACTACACAGAAATAAGATGAACCTTTAAACACTTGAGTCAAGCCATGCTAGTTCTCGTTTCAAAGATTCCCCAACAATTTCTCTTTTATCTTAGAACAAACTCCAAAGTTCTTACCACAGACAGGAAGGGCACACAGTCTGTCCCTCTGCTACATCCTCCACCTGTCTCCCTTCACCCCACTGCTCCTGCATTTCACGAGGATATTTTTCCACAAGGAATTTCTCCCAAACCACAATGCTCCCCTCCTTCAGCAGTACCTAAATCCTCTCAGCTCTCTGCTTATTAAATCTTATGAAATACAGCTTATTAAAGAAACCTCTCTTGAACACTTACATAAAATAACAACCACCTCCTACACTATCCATCCCAGCTACCAGATTTTATTTTTCTCCGAAGTTCTTATACTAGTATATTGATGGTTTGATTTTTGGTTTTGGTTTGGTTTGCTTTGATGATATTCAAGAGGACCCAAGTTTGTCATCTCAACTAATGGCATCCCTAGGGCTGGGGTTGCCATTAGTTGAGATGAGTTCAGGGCTGCATACGTGATAACACAGGTATATAACTACACAATTACAACAGATCCTTTTTCCCATACCACCATTTCCACCCATAACAACCTGTGTCAGAATGACTTCCTATCGTCCTTGTTCAGTGTATTCAACTTTTTATAAATTTATTACAGGTAATATATTTATAAATTCATTCACATTTATAGTTTTGGTATACAGAGACCATATCATCTCACTTCACCATCACCACCAAAGTCCCCGATGCCCTATATCAATGCCCCTTGTCACTACCAGTCCGTCTACTCCCCCAGTTTGGTATTCTCAGTTTATACTCTGATACCCAGAGTTTATTATCATCTGATACCTTTATTTGTTTCACTTTACTTACCCTTGTTTATGTCACTGAACAAGTGACACAATCATTAGTGTTTGTTTTACTTCGTCGGACTTAAGTTGCTCAGCATTATATCCTCCAGTTCCATCAGCATTGCAGAAAACTTCATGATTTTATTTTTTAACAGCTACATGTTTCATTGTATATGAATATTACAATTTCTTTATCCATTCATTTGTCATGAAATTTTGTTTTTCCCATATTCCAGATAATTGTACTTCAATGAACGTAAGAGTACATAGATCTCTTCAGATTTGTTTTATTTGTGTTTCATGGAGTGATGACACGAAGTGGAATCAATCAATTGTAAGAAAGCTCTAGTCTTAGTTTTTAAAGACATCTCCGAACTGTTTTTCTAAAGAAGCAGCACTTGATCTTAGCTAAAGGGCCAAGAAGTGATGATTTTTCCATAGAGGCTGAACCACGCATATTCATTCTCACCAAGAAGTATATGAGTTCCCTTTTTTTTTACATCCCCAGAAGGCTAACTGTTTTATTTTGATCGAGATTCTGTGGTTTACAATGCTGCTAATAATGATTTTTCATACACATAATTCCATAATTACCAGTGTGCCAAAGTCCCTTTCCCAGGGACCCCAACATTCCTCCCTCTCAAGCTTCCCCCTTGCCTCAATTTTATGGATTAGTTCTCTGATTCTGTTGACTTTGTACCTTTGTTGTTCCCTTGTTATTTATCTTTAACATAAATTTGAGAGATACTCTATATCTCTTTCCTTCTTACTGACTTCACTCAACATGATATTCTCTAATTCCATCTATGTTACTATAAAATTGCACTTTTTTCCTTATAGCTGCATTATATATCCAGAAGGCTACATTTTGAAGACTCTTCTCTAGGTTTCTAGGCTGTTGTTTTTCAATCAAGAGATTGGATAAATAATGATGGGAGGTTGTTGGAGAGATAGAAAAAGGGCTAAAATGCTTACCTTACACATGGCACACCTTGGTCCTATCCCTTGCATCGTCTTTAAGTACTTCCAGGAGTGTTACATGAGGACACAGGGAAAACTCTAAGCACATCCAGGTATGATCCCAAAAGCTCAGAAAATAAAATAAAAAATTATAGAAGGAAGGAATTTAGTATTTGATGCCTCATTCATTCTGAACCTGTGATTTCCTGAACACACATCAAAGAGAATTTTCAGTGGGGGAAGTGTAAACCAAGCCTAGTCAGGCTGTCTGAAGTTCAGGGTGTAGACTGGAGGCCAAAAGGACATGAAATAAAAAATGACTTGAGACCTAAGAAAAACTCGAGTTTTTTGGGAGTTGAAAGACCCAAAGGGAAGTGATGAGCTCTTGCTAAAAACTGCTGAGTTTCTTCCATCAGAGACTGAAAAGTGCAGAGCAGAGAAGAGTCAAAGCAAATTCAAGAAATTCTCCATGTCATATTGGTCTCAGGAAGCATCTTGATTAGCCACAAAAAGAATCGACCCTATCAAAAATTGGAGAAAAAAGATGAACAAAAATTTTCTCAAAAAGGAAATATAGATGGCCCAAAGGTACATGGAAAAAATGCTCCACATAATTAATCATCAGGGGTACGCATATCAAAGTAACAATGAGTATCAGTTCACACCACAGAGACTAGCACACATCACAAAGAACAAGGACAAGCATTGCTGACGTCAAAGTTGGGAGAAAGGGACTCTCATTCACTGCTGGTAGAAATGTAGACTGGTTCAACCTTTTTGGAAAACAACATGGTCATTCATCAAAAAAATGAGAAATTGACTTCCCGTATGACACAGCAATATGGCTCCTGGAAACATACACTAAGGGCTAAAAAAACACAAGGCAGAAAAAAAACCTCTGCTCTCAAATATTCATAACAGCCAGAATCTGAAAATATCCCAAGTGCCCAAGAACAGAGTTCTTTATCTAAAGAAACTACAGTACATCTGCATGATAAAATACTACAAAATTATTAGGAAAATAAAATTTGCTTATATGTAGATGGATATGGAGAGTAAAAAGAGTCATAGAAAGAGGAATAGACATAGAATGGTCACACTCATTTGTGGGTTACAAAAAAATAGTATGGTAATAATATCAAGAGACAATAGAGAAGAGGGCCAGGAGGATCAGTCTATGATAGGAAGCTTGACACAAATAATGGGAGAGTGAAATTATAGCAGAGAAGGGACCAATATGACAGTGAAAGTTGAAAATGATCATTCTGGACAAGAATTTGGTGCCAAAAGGTGTTAAAGTGATATGCATGATACCCCTTAAGTAACACTATTGAAAACCACAGTGTTTAAATGGAGAAAAGGGAGGGAGGGTGACAGGGAGAGAGGAGAAGGAGGAGGAGAAGGAGGAGGAGGAAGAGAGAAGAAGAAGAAGAGGAGAAGAAGAAGAAGAAGAAGAAGAAGAAGAAGAAGAAGAAGAAGAAGAAGAAGAAGAAGAAGAAGAAGAAGAAGAAGAAGAAGAAGAAGAAGAAGAAGAAGAAGAAGAAGAAGAAGAAGAAGAAGAAGAAGAAGAAGAAGAAGAAGGTCTGCTATAGAGACAGGAAAAGGCAGGGGGAGGGAAACTGGGGACATTGGTGGAAGGAAATATGCACTGGTGAAAGGATGGGTGTTACATGTTGTATAACTGAAGCTCAATCATGAACAAATTTGTACTTGTGTATCTCACAGTGATTTAGTTCAATAATTTTTTAAAGGGAGAATAAAAAGTAAAACCACCCCTACAAAGGGCTATGTTGAACAAAGGACTGAATAATACCTTCTTGTTCGATGACAGATGAGGATTTATGAAAGAAAACCCCAAGGAATCAGCTGCAAGTAAATGGAGGTAAGAGACCAGAAGGAAGAGGAAGGAATCAGACCAGACCTGCAATTTCAAGTCCAGATCTAGGAGAACAAGGTAGAATTCCTTGTTCTGAAATAAGAAAATAACCTGAGATTGAGGAAGAAGAATGAGGATAGATTGAGACAATTGAGGAAAAAAATATTAAAGAATGGGCCACCACATATGGCCTCCTGACCTCTCAGTGGTGATATATGGCACAGAACTAGCACCACCAGGTATGAAAACAAAATTTCATGTTGAATATTTTGGAATTGGGATCCTAGTTAAAACTCTGCTGGAAATGTCTAGGAGACAGTGAGAAGGTGATAGTGATCTCCAGTGGAGTGAGCTGATATTGAGAAAGAAAAAAACATCAAATTAAATAAGCAGATAATCTTCCTGATATGTGTGAGGCCCCAGGGTTCAGTTCCTGGTTCTGCAAAAGTGAACAAAGAAATAAATATGCAGGTTGTCTTTGAGACCCTGAAGAGAACAAATTCTAAAGAAATGGAGGAATGTGGGGTGGAATATAGGATTAGAAAGGAGAGGAAATAGGGGAAGCAAAAAGGGCAAGAAAAATAATAGCCCTCTTTTCATTTTGAAATTTAATACCATTTGGAGTTTTTTAAGGACATATAAAGACAAAAAAGAACCCTAAAATTTCCAAGCTGCCACCCCAGAGATGAACACTATTAACATCTTGGACCAATTCCCCACGGCCATTCATATGTTAAGAAGCTTTTGTTTAATTAGAATCATACCTTAAATTCAGGTTGATTTCTGATTGTTTCACTTAAATCATATCTGGAAATTTTTTCTATGTAATCAAATAAAATTTTAAATACTGTTTTTGATTTTGTTTTCATAGTCCACCTTTTGCTAAAATGAAATTTATGTAAACATCCAAGATAGGATCATTTCCACTCTCTCACTGTTATAAATAAAGATGCGTTTTTCTGGGTTTTAGGAAGAAAAATAAAAACCGGAAGTTTGCTTCAGGGGATGGCAGGTGGTAGGAAGTGTGACTGGAGGGGTGCTACTGGTGTAGACGTGGAAGAAATCTGAATGTGTCTGAGGCAAATTCAAGAGAAAAATAAGCCAGAACTCGAGAAACTCTGGGCTCTGGAGAAAGGGTGAATTTCTGAGGTAATGTTCACAGATGACATCCCAGAACTCTCAAGCACAAGCACCTAAGACAGCAGCAGCACAATCCCTATCAGATCCCACCACTGTCCTCTCTTTTGAGGGACCTAAGCAGCAGGGGAGGAGAGGGCATGAGCCTCACAGAGCCCCCTCAGAGCTATTGTAGTCAAATTCTAAAGCTACCTCAGGAGGACAAAAGATCTTACAGTCTTTGGCAGAAGAGTAATAATGAAAGGCCTGGAGGGAATAGAAATATTGAAGTCCAGCTGCTTCCTTCCCAGAAGAGCATCACTGGGTGGCCCAAGGTCTTCAGGCTCTCTCGCTCTCTCTCACCAAGGACTGGGTTTGACTCCCTGCATTTGCTTGATCTGTCTGTAGACAAAGATCCCTTCATAAAGGTTTTTGGGGAGCAAATCACACTCTGGGTTTTGTCTGAGCCTCAGGGTATCCTCCACTGGAAATTCTTTTGCTATCAGGTCTTAAGAAAAGGAGGTGAGTGCCACATCTGGCGGTGCTTGGGGTCTCTCCATCAGGGCTCTGTGAACCGTTGACAGTACTGGGATCAAACAGTCTAGAATATCTCTGGTACCTTTTTCTAGCTTTGTTCCTGAAAGCATCCAAGTTGTGCTCTGTCGGGGGTACAAAGGAAAAGGCATGTCATCTCCGAAGGGTGTACAGCCCCTTTGCAATTCTTATCATTTGAAACTGTCATGTTTGGGCCTCAAGCAGCGGCCTTTGCTGGAAAGAAGGGGTCACCTAAACCATGCCCTGGGCAGTTCCTCAGAGACAATGCTGGGAGAAACATGAATGGGGAGCAGTTATTTGGTGGCCACGAGTGCCCTCTAGTGTTCAATCCAAAGTCTTACGTCCCTCCACAATAAGTAAAATAAATTCTCAGGAAACCCTCCACCGCTACACAGTATTCATTTGGGTCTCTTCATTTTATTTAATGATCTAGGTAGAATGAAAAGTTTTATCCTTCAAATAATTATTATGAAAACAAAGTATGACGAGGAAATCCTGAGTATCTTCTTTTTTTTTCTATTATTATCTCAATATTTTTTTCTTTTTTCTTTCTTTTTCTTTTTTTTTTTTATATTTTATTTAAACACCTTGATTACATACATGATTGTGTTTGGTTTCACCACCAATCACCAGTGCAACATTCCCATCACCAATGTCCCAAATATACCTCCTCCCCACCCGACCCCCGCCTGTACTCTAGACAGGCTTTCCATTTTCCTCATACATTCTCATTATTAGGACAGTTCAAAATGTAGTTATTTCTCTAATTAAACTAATCACTCTTTGTGGTGAGCTTCCTGAGGTGAGCTGTAACTTCCAGCTCTTTTCTATTTTTTGTCTGAAAATTATTATTGCAAGAATGTCTTTCATATTTCTTAAAACCCATAGATGAGTGAGACCATTCTGCATTTCTCTCTCTCTCTCTCTCTCTCTCTCTCTCTCTCTCTCTCTGACTTATTTAACTCAGCATAATAAATTCCATGTACATCCATGTATAGGAAAATTTCATGACTTCATCTCTCATGACAGCTGCATAATATTCCATTGTGTATATGTACCACAGTTTCTTTAGGCATTCGTCTGTTGAAGGGCATCTTGGTTGTTTCCAGATTCTTGCTATGGTAAATAGTGCTGCAATGAATATAGGTGTAAAGAAGGGGTTTTTGTATTATATTCTTGTGTTCCTAGGGTATATTCCTAGGAGTGGTATAGCTGGATCGTATGGGAGCTCAATTTCCAGTTTTGGAGGAATCTCCATATCACTTTCAATAAAGGTTGAACTAGACAGCATTCCCACCAGCAGTGGATAAGAGTTCCTTTCTCTCCACATCCCCGCCAACACTGTTTATTTTCATTCTTTGTGATGTGTGCCATTCTCGGTGGTGTGAGGTGGTACCTCATTGTTGTTTTCATTTCATCTCCCTGATGATTAGTGATGTGGAGCATTTTTTCATGTGTCTTTTGGCCATTTGTATTTCTTCTTTGTCAAAGTGTCTGTCCATTTCTTCTCCCCATTTTTGATGGGATTAGATGTTTTTTTCTTGTAAAGTTCTGTCAGTGCCTTGTATATTTTGGAGATTAGCCCCTTATCTGATGGGTATTGGGTGAATAGTTTCTCCCACTCAGTGGGTGGCTCTTGTATCCTGGGCACTATTTCCTTTGAGGTGCTTCTCAGCTTAATATATTCCCATCTGTTAATCTCTGCTTTCACTTGCTTGGAGAGTGCAGTTTCCTCCTTAAATATGCCTGTAGTATTAATGTCCTGGAGTGTTTTGCCTATGTGTTGTTCTATATATCCTATGGTTTCAGGTCTGATATTGAGGTCCTTAATCCATTTGGATTTAACCTTCATACATGATGTTAACTGGGGGTCTAAGTTCAATTTTTTGCAAGTGGCTAGCCAGTTGTGCCAACACCACTTGTTGAAGAGGCTTTCTTTGCTCCATTTAGGATTTCTTGCTCCTTTATCAAAAATTAGGTGATTGTATGTCTGGGGAATATTCTTTGAATATTCAAGCCTATTCCACTGATCTGAGGGCCTGTCCTTATTCCAGTACCATGCTGTTTTGATAACTATTGCTTTGTAGTAAAGTTTAAAGTTGGAGAAAGTAATTCCTCACATATTCTTTTTCCCAATGATTGCTTTAGCTATTCGAGGGTGTTTATTGTTCCAAACGAATTTCAAAACTGTCTGATCCACTTCTTTGAAGAATGTCATGGGTATCTTTAGAGGGATCGCATTAAATCTGTAAATGCCTTGGGGAGTATTGCCATTTTGATGATGTTAATCCTGATAATCCATGAGCAGGGTACGTGTTTCCATTTCCGCGTGTCCTCCCTTATTTCTTGTAGCAGAGTTTTATAGTTTTGTTTGTATAGGTCCTTCACATTTTTAGTCAAGTTGATTCCAAGATATTTGAGTTTCTATGGCACTATTGTGAATGGGGTTGTTTTCTTAATGTCCATTTCTTCCTTATTACTATTGGTGTATAGAAAGGCCATTGATTTTTGTGTGTTAATTTTGTAGCCTGCCACCTTGTTATATGAGTCTATTGTTTCTAGAAGCTTTTTCGTAGAGACTTTAGGGTTTTCTAGGTAGAGTATCATGTCATCTGTAAACAGTGATAGCTTGAATTCTTCCTTTCCTATCTGGATTCCCTTGATATCTTTTTCTTGCCTAATCGTTATAGCAAGTACTTCCAGTGCTATGTTGAATAGGAGTGGTGAGAGAGGACAGCCTTGTCTTGTGCCAGAATTTAGAGGGAATGCTTTTAGTTTTTCTCCATTGAGGATAATATTTACCACTGGCTTGTGGTATATGACCTTAACTATATTGAGAAAGGTTGCTTACATTCCCATCTTGCTGAGAGTTTTGATAAAGAATGGGTGTTGGACCTTATCAAATGCTTTCTCTGCATCTATTAATATGATCATGTGATTTCTATTGTTCTTGTTGATGTTGTGTATTATGTTGATAGATTTACGGATGTTAAACCATCCTTGCATTCCTGGGATAAAACCTACTTGATCATAGTGGATGAACTTCTTAATGAGGCATTGAATCCTATTTGTCAGGATTTTGTTGAGCATCTTTGCATCTGCATTCATCAGCGATATTGGTCTGTAATTTTCTTTTTTTGTAGCATCTCTGTCTGGTTTAGGTATCAAGGTGATGTTGGCTTCATAAAAGCTATTTGGAAGTGTTTCCGTTTGTTCAATTTTATGAAAGAGTCTTGTCAGGATTGGTAGTAGTTCCTCTTGGAAAGTTTGAAAGAATTCATTAGTGAATCCATCTTGGCCTGGGCTTTGTTTTGGGGCAGACATTTGATTACCGTTTTAATTTCATCAATGGTGATGGGGGTGTTTAGATATGCTACATCCTCTTTCTTCAACTGTGGGAGATTATAAGAGTCCAATAATTTATCCATTTCTGCCAGCTTCTCATTTTTAGTGGCGTAGAGTTTCTCCAAGTATTTTCTGATTATCCTTTGAATCTCTGCCATATCAGTAGTGATCTCTCCCTTTTCATTCCTAATATGAGTTATCAAGTTTCTCTCTCTCTCTTTCTTTGTTAGTTTTGCCAGGGGTCTATCAATCTTGTTTATTTTTTCGAAGAACCAACTTCTGCTTTCATTGGTCTTTCGGATTGTTTTTTGGGTTTCCACTTCATTGATTTCTGCTCTCAGCTTTGTTATTTCCTTCTGTCTCCCTATTTTTGGGTCCTTCTGTTGAGCACTTTCTAGTTCTATTAGCTCTGTCATTAAGCTACTCATGTAAGCCCCTTCCTCCTTCCTGATGTGTGCTTGCAAAGCTATAAATTTTCCTCTCAGTACTGCTTTTGCTGTGTCCCATAAGTTCTGATAGTTTGTGTTTTTATTGTCATTTGTTTTCAGGAACCTTTTGATTTCCTCCTTGATTTCACCTCGGAACCACTGGTTATTGAGTATGAGGCTGTTTAACTTCCAGGTGTTAAAGTTTTTCTTCTGTATCCCTTTGGAATTCACAAATAGTTTCAGAGCCTTGTGGTCAGTGAAGGTAGCCTGCAACATTTCTATCCTCTTGATATTATGGAGGTATGTTTTATGTGCCATCATGTAGTCTCTCCTGGAGAATGTCCCATGTACATTTGAGAAAAATGTGTATCCAGGTTTCTGGGGATGGAGTGTCCTATATATATCCACTGGGTCTCTTTCTTCCATTTCTCTTTTCAGGTTTAGTATATTCTTGCTGGGTTTCAGTCTGGTTGACCTATCCAGTGTTGACAAAGCCGTGTTGAGGTCCCCCACAATTATTGTGTTGTTATTGATATTATTTTTCACATTTGTCAACAATTATATTAAATATTTTGCTGGCCCCTCATTCGGTGCATATATGTTTAGGAGAGTTATTTCTTCCTTCTCTACATACCCCTTGATTAATATAAAATGTCCATCTTTGTTCTTTACAACCTTCCTGAGTATAAAGTTTGCATTATCTGATATTAGTATGGCCACTCCAGCTTTTTTATGGGTGTTGTTTGCTTGGATAATTTTTCTCCAGCCTTTTATTTTGAGTCTATGTTTGTTCTAACTATTCAGGTGCATTTCTTGTAGGCAGCAGAAGGTTGAATTGAGTTTTTTGATCCATTTAGCCACTCTGTATCTCTTAACTGGTGCATTTAGTCCACTGTCATTGAGAGAAAGAATTGTCCTGGGATTTAATGCCATCTTTATATCAAAATTTGGTGTGTCTTTTGGTTAGTCTTGTCTTAAATTAGGTCTTTCAGTTTTTCTCTTAAGACTGGTTTTGAGTCTGTAAAGTTTCTGAGCTGATTTTTGTCCATGAAACCATGTATTCTTCCGTCAAACCAGAAAGTGAGTTTTGCTGGGTACAGTATTCTAGGTGAAGCATTCATTTCATTCAGTCTTGTCACAATATCCCACCACTGCTTTCTGGCCTTGAGTGTTTCTGGTGACAGGTCTGCTGTAAATCTCAAGGATGCTCCCTTGAATGTAATTTCCTTTTTTGGTCTTGCTGTTTTCAGAATTCTGTCTCTATCTGTGGGATTTGTCATTGTGACCAGGATGTGTCTTGGGGTATTTTTTTCTGGGGTCTTTTTTGGTTGGTATTCTTCGAGCATGCAGGATTTTATCACATCTATTCTTTAGCTCTGGAAGTTTCTCTTTAATGATGCTCTTGACCGTTGATTCTTCATGGAAATTTTCTTCCTGGGTTTCTGGGACTCCAATGATTCTTAAGTTGTTTCTGTTGATCTTATCATAGACTTCTATTTTCATCAGTTCCCATTCTTTGACTAATGTTTCCACTGTCTGTTCATTTTCTTTAAGATTTTTTTTCCAATCTCTCCTGCTGTATGGAATTGTTATTTATCTCATCTTCCACAGCACCAAGTCTATTCTCAGCTTCTGATACCCTGTCCCAGAGCTTATCCATTTTGTCATTCACTTCGTTTACTGAGTTTTTCAGGCCTGTTAGTTGACATGTTATTTCAGTTTGGAGTTTTGTGATTTCTGTCTTCATATTTTCTTGGTTCTTATTAGTGTTCTGTTCAACTCGATCCATGGTTTCTTTGAGTTCTTTCAGCATCTTCCATATTGCTTGTCTAAAGTCCTTATCCGAGAGGTTGATTAGTTGGTTGGTTGTTATCTGGTCATCAGAATTGTCATCTTCATTCTCTATGTCTGATTCTGGCCTGCATTGTTTCCCTATTATCACACTTGTATTGTGGGTTTTTCTAAATGTTGTGGTGGTATTCATTGGCTAAATGATGTAGGCAGCACCTTTTCTGAATGAGTCGACTTGCCTCCAAGGTAGGGGAGTCCTCCGTGGATGAAGCCTCACACAGGATCAAATCTTAGGCCCAAGCACACAGCAGAGAAGAGAGTTTGAAGAGAAATGCTGGGCTTTAGTGGTCCAGCACAGTTCTTAGTGTGATTTTTTTCTTCTTGTTGCAATGGTATTCTTTCCTTAGAAAGATTGCATGGCCGCAAAGCGAAGTGGAGCAGCTGTGCTCTGCTGGAGCCTCTTTTCGGCCCACTCCCAAGAGGTTCACCCGGCAGGACGGTAGACAGACACACAGAGACAGCACTCACAATTTTTCAGAGTCGGGCTCCACTGGGCAGGCATAGTTTCGTCCTGAGTAGCTTCTTTCACTGTGCAATAGCAGTCATTGTCATCCATAAACAATGGACCTTAAGTCATCAGCCACATTTAGAAACTAACCTCAGAAAATGTTTTTATGGAAACATCTAATGCTATGATAATTGTTGAAAGACTGGCAAACTCATACCAAGCTGGTATTGTACTTTAGAAAGCAACATAAAAATATGTTTAAATTTCACAAAATGTTTCAGAAAAAAATTGCAACACAATTTTTTTTTGTGATAGAGATAGGCCTGAGTGTCATCATTTTATTTTCAATACTTTTTACTACTATGTTAATCAGTCACTTAAAATAACGACTCTGAAACTTCCAATTGTGGTTAAATAAGAAATAAAAATACAATATTATAAATCACATGTAAATAAAATTACAAGTTACAAAATATATACATTTGTGGTTTTGTACTAATAGCAGATTGTACTATTAAAAAATAAGAATAGGGGGCTAGATCGATAGCACAGGGCATTGTGTTTCCCTTGCACTCATCAACCACAGTTGTAGACACATCCTGGTTCTATTTATATGTTGGCATCCCATATGGTCCCTTGACACTGCCAGGAGTGATTTATGAGCACACAGCCAGAAATAACCCCTGAGCACCAAAACAAAAAAAATAAAAATAAAACAGGGGCCGGAGAGATAGCATAGAGATAAGGCATTTGCCTTGCATGTAGAAGGATGGTGGTTCAAATCTCAGCATCCCATTTGGTTCCCCGAGCCTGCCAGGAGTGATTTCTGAGCATAGAACCAGGAGTAACCCCTGGACACTGAGGGTGTGACCCAAAACCAAAATAGATATATAAATACAAACTTAAGAGTAATTGTTTTAGAGTAGAAAATGATTGGTAATTTTGTGGAGTTTATTTCCCTTATTTTTTTTAACTACTAGTAAACATTTACCAAGGGCCCCAAACTAGCATCAAAATGCCAGGCCATAGCCCTGAATGTTCAACCAGCATACCAATAACAATCAAGAATGGCTACATGGTCCCTCTTAGCAGTGCTTTGATGGTTAAATAAGTCCATGTACACAGATCAGAGATAAATTTGAAGAACTGCACTGTTGTTCTATTGATTCTTATTTTACTAAAAAAATTTTTTGACTCCACATTTTCTCTAACTAAACTTAGAAACTAGGAGCCCCAACTAGTCCTATGACTAGTTCCATCTTTTCATTCAGAAGTGCCAGCTATGATGTCATCTATTTACCAGAAAATCTAAAAAATGTTTTTCAAAACTGAAAAAAGGACCCAAATACAAATAATAGTCTCAAACACAATGGTCTCCAACCACCAGTTCACAGATTATGCTTGTCTGCAGGTGTAGAAAGGTTGAAAAGTATTGGTCTAAGGCCTTGGTTAAAGCTATTGGTCTATGGACTAGTAAACAGGACAGGTATCAGTTTACAGGTATAACAAGGTTGATGAAGGATGGTGTAAGTGTAGTTGTACAGCACTTAGTAAAATAACTAGGATGTGGAATCAAATGCCCAATAACAGATCACTAAATAACAAAGATGTGTATATATATTGGAATACTATACGTCCATAAGGAATAATGAAATCAGGCAATTTGCTGCAACTTGGATGTAACTGAAGGATATCAAGTCAAATAAGTCATAAAAGGTCAAATACCAGATATCTTACTTACCTGAGGTATATAGAATAACATGAAAAGGAAATGGATGGTAATATAGGCTAGCAAATCCATGATCCTAGATTACAAAAATGAAAAGGTCATGTAGGAAAGAACTGGAGATGGAAATAAAGAAGCGGTGAGTGACAGATAACATATGGGGCAATGATCAGGGACCTTGAAAAATCAGTAATATAGAAGTGAGATATTCATATATGTGTACATTATAACCAACACTACAGTAAGAATGGGAACTAAACTACAATAATTAAACTTAAAATGTGTCTGTTCAGAAGACAAGATTGACCATTCTCACTACTAATTTCCATAGCATACTGGAAGTCTTTCCCATTAGAAAAGAAAGAGACATTAAGGACAATAAAATTAGAAAAGTAGTCAAACCATCGCTACTTAGAGAACCCTACAGACTCTATATAAAAAGCACCTATAATTCGGTGTAATCGCAAGACTTTGGGGGGGGGGGAGGTTAGGCCACACCCGGTGACACTCAGGGGTTACTCCTGGCTATGGGCTCAGAAATCACTCCTGGCTTGGAGGGACCATATGGTACTCTGGGGAATCGAACTTAGGTCTGTCCTAGGCTAGCACGGGTAAGGCAGATGCCTTACTGCTTGAACCACCACTCCAACCCCTAATCTCAAGACCTTTAATCCACTTAGAATTGACTTTTGTGTAAGATGTGAGATATGGATCAGTCTTTAATTTCTTACACATAGTTATCCAATTGTTCTAACACCATTACTTTATTTTACCACATAGTCCTGCATTTTTCTATAAAACTAAGAAGAAATAAAGAAAGGCTGGGTGCCAAGGGCCAGTAGTCTCAGATGCATTAGTGGGGAAATAAATAAAAATAGAACTAAATATCCAAGCCAAAGTCAACGATAATAGCATCAAGGGACCTAAACTTTAACAATCTAAACTTAAAGGGCCCATTATACTGGCAAGCCAGAGGGCAAAGCGTGATGGTTTAGAATGCACTCTGGGTTCATTAGTTGAGGGAGGTTGACACTAGTGGTAGAAAGGGCCCTGATTCATTGTATATCTAACATTCAACTATAAAAAACTCTTTAGATCACAATTGTTTCAATGAAATAAAATTTAAATTAAAAAAATTCCTAGAAACAATAAACTCACACAGTAAGTGGCAGCCTACAAAATCACACACTGAAATTCATGGCGTTTTTTCATGCAAATAATGAAATGACAGAGAGAAATTTAAATAACAATTTCATTCACAACTATGCCTCAGAAAACCAAATACCTGTGAATCAATTTAACAAAAAAAGTGAAGACATTTATAAAGAAAATTATAAATCACTATGAAAAGAAATAAAAGACACAAAGAAGAGGAAACACATTCTCTGTTCATGAACTGGGAGGATTTAAAATAGTAAAAATTCTCCCCAAAGCACTATACAGACAGATTCAGTGCAATCTTTATAAAAATGCCATGATGTTTTTCAAAGACATGGATAAAATGCTGCTAAAATTTCTCAGTCACATGTAAAATTAAATTAACTCAGACCCCTTTCTCACACTATGCACAAAAGGCAATTTAAAATGGATTAAAAACCTTGATATCAGGTTTTTATATTAATCAAAATATGTTGAAGAAGACAAAGGCATGAAGAAAATTTTTTATGACATTGAATGTAGAGGTATCTCCAAAAATGTAATACCATTAACCAAGCAAATGGAAGCAAGGATAAATAAATGGGACTACATCAAACTAAGAAGTTTCTGTAGCATAAAAGAAATGATGACCAGAATAAAAAAAACCCTATAGACTTGGAGAAAATATTTGTCTACCACTCAACTAATAAAAAATTAATATTTAAGATATATAAAGTTTGATAGAACATAAAAATTCATTAAAAATGGGGAGAAGAGATTAAATTTTCTTAAAAAATATACAGGTGGCCAAAAGTAAATTAAAAAATGTCTGCATCACTTCTGAATGCAAATCAAAACAATGAGATCTTATTTCACACTAGTGAGAGTTGCACACATTAAAAAGAACAAAAAGCAGCAAATGTTAGAGTGGACATGGTGGAACAGGAACCCTCATCCACTGCTGGTTGGAATGTCAGCTGTTCTAATCTTTTTTGTTTGTTTTTTTTTTCTTTTTATTCCCACCCCCAATGCCCCTCATCTCCCTCCTCTTATAACTCCTGCCTATATTTGAGAGAGGCATTCTACTTCTCTTACTCAATAACATTGTCATGGTAGTTGTTAGTGTATTATTTTTCTAACTGAACTCACCCTCTTTTGCATGTTAATTTTGTAGGCTGCCTATGAATCTATCTATATGAATTAATTGCTGTATTCTATATGAATCTATTCTATATTCATATCTTTATATATTTCTAACTATATCATATCTCTCCTTTACTTTGTGAGTTTTGCTAGTGGTTTATCAATCATGTTTATTTTTCAAAAAACCAACTTTTGCTTTCCTTGATCTTTCAAATTGTGTTTTTTTTTATTTCTATTTCATTGATTTCTACTCTAAGCTTTATTATTTCCTTCTGTCTACCTATTTTGGGCTCCTTTTGTTGATTATTTTCTAATTTTTAAAGCTGTGTCATTAAACTATGTAGGCCCCTTCTTCCTTTCTGATGTGTGCTTTTAAAGCTATGAATTTTTCTCTTAATACTGCAGTTTCTGTGTCCCATAAATTCTGATAGTTTGTCTTCATTGTCATTTGTTTCCATAAATGTTTTGATTTTTTCTTTGATTTCATCTTTGACCCACTGGTTATTCATCAGTGTGTTGTTTAATTTCCAGGTGTTAAAGTTTTTCTTCTCTAACCCTTTGTAGTTCACTTCTTTTTTTGAGGGGAAAGTCATACCTGGCAGCACTCAGGTATTACTCCTGGCTCTATGCTCAGAAATCGATCCTGGCAAGCTCGGGGGTCCATATAGGATGCCACCATCCTTCTGCATGCAAGGCAAACACCTCACCTCCATGCTATCTCTCTGGCCCCTCACTTATAATTTTAGTGCCTTGTGATCTGAGAAGGTAGGCTGTACAATTTCTATCCTCTTGACTTTATGAAGATACGTTTTATGAGCCAGCATGTGGTCTAGCTTGGAGAATTATCCATGTACATTGGAGAAAAATGTATATCCAGGTTTCTGGGGATGTAGTGCCCTATATATCTACCAGTCCACTTTCTTCCATGTCTCTTTTCAGTGTTAGTATATTCTTGTTGGGTTTTAGCTTGTTTGACCTATCAAGAGGTGACAGGGCAGTGTCGAGGTCTCCTACTATTATTGTATTGCTATTGATATCTTTTTTTAGATTTGTCAACAACTGTATTAAATATTTTGCTGGCCCCTTGTTGGGTGTGTATATGTTTCAGAGAGTAATTTCTTTCTGCTGTACATATCCTTTGATTAGTACGAAATGACCATCTTTGTCCCTTATAACTTTTCTGAGTCTAAAGTTTGTGTCATCTAATACTAAGATAGCCACTCCAGTTTTTTTAAGAGAGTTGTTTGCTTGGATAATTTTCCTCCAGCCCTTTATTTTGAATCTATGTTTGTTCTGACTATTTAGATGTGTTTCTTGTAGGCAACAAAATGTTGGCTTCAGCTTTTTGATCAATTTTGCCACTCTGTGTCTCTTAACGAGTGCATTTAGTCCATTGACATTGAGAGAGATTATTGTCATGGGATTTGATATAATCTTTGTGTAGGAGTTTTGTGTGCTTGTTGGTCTGACTTGTCTTAAGGAAGACCTTTTATTTTTTCTTTTAAGGCTGGTTTTGATATGGTAAAGTTTCTGGGTGCAGTATTATAGGTGAAGCACTCATTTCGTTGTGTTTTGTCACTATACCCAACCACTGCCTCTGGCCTTGAAGGTTTCTTGTGACAGGTCTGCTGTAAATCTTAAGGACGCTCCTTTGAATATAATTTCTCTTTTTTAGTTTTGCTTCTTTCAGTACTCTATCCCTATCTGTGAGATTTGTCATTTTGACTAGGATGCATCTTGGGGTGCTTTTCTTTGGGTCTCTTTTAGCTGGTACTCTTTAGGCATGCAGGATTTGATTGCATGCTGTCTTTAGCTCTGGAAGTTTCTCTGCAATGATGTCCTTGAATATTGATTCTACTCTGGGGATTTTCTTCCTGAGTCTCTGGGACTCCAATAATTCTTATGCTGTTTCTCTTGAACTTGTCAAGGACTTCTATTTTCATCTGTTTATTCTTTGAGTATTTTTTCCATTGTTTTATCACTTGCTTTAAGGGCCTTTTCCAGTCTCTTCTGCTGTTGTAAAGGCTTTCTATTGAGTTTTTAATTTCATCTACTGAGTTTTTCAGTCCTGTTATGTCACTTTGAAGTTTTCTGATTTCTATCTGTGTGTTCTGTTCAGCTTGATCTATGCTTTCTTTGAGTTCTTTGAGCACCTTCCATATTACTACACTAAACTCCTTGTCTGAGAGGCTATGTGGTTAGTACTTTATGGGTCATCAAAGCAAGCCATCTTTATTCTTTATGAATGCTGTTGTCCTGCGTTGTTTCTCCACTGACATGCTTGTAAAGTGACTTTTACTGCATGTTGTGGTGGGTTCATGGTCTAGGAGATGAACCTCCCTGCTTCGTGGTTTTCTGGCCGGTGAACCTTGAAGTGATTGAGTTCATTAGGATCTTTTTAGCAGCCTTATCTAAGGAATCAGGAAGCCAAGAATGGAGAAATGTAGAGGCTTTTTACAAAGCACCCAGCAAGAGTCTGTTACCACCTTGTGGGACAGAACCGCCTACCTGGCCAGCGAACCTTGATGGGATTAAGTTTGCTGGGGTCTTCCTTAGCAACCTCATGCAAGGAATCAGAAAGCCTGTTCTAATCATTTTTGGAAAACAATATGAATACTTCTTCAAAAATGAGAAACCGAATTTCTAAATGACCCAATAGTTCTATTTCTTGGTATCTGCTCTAAGGACCCAAAAAACTCTAACCAGAAAAAAAATGCATACCTATGTTCATTGCAGCACTATTTATAATACCCAAAATTGCAAATAACCCAAGCATCCCAGAACAGATGACAAAATAAACTATGTATTTTTTATTTTCTTTTGCTTGTAGGTCCATATCCAGCAGTGCTCAGGGCTTACTCCTGACTCTGTACTCAGGAATAACTCCTGGTGAGCTTGAGCTTGGGAATTATATGAGATTTCAGGACTTGAATCAGAATCAATTGCTTGCAAAGCAAGCACCTGACCAACTCTACCACATTTCCAGCCCCAAAACTAGTTTTTATACACTATGGAATACCATTTGATTATAAGAAAAGACAAAATTATGCAATGTGATGTTACATGACTTGATGTGGAGAGTAAAGTTAGAAAAAGATGAGCATATAGCATATATAGAATGACTTTTTTATACACAGAATACAATAAAACATAATAAGAAATAATAAATGCCCCAAAACAACAGAAACTGAAAATTGGTCTTCCATAGGTAGCTTGCCACAGCAGGGATATGGTATATGGGTATAAGGGAGAACCCTGGAATAATGGTGGAGGGAAGCAGACTCTGGGATGTGGGATGTGGTGCTAGATTGTTGAATGCATAAAACCCTGCCATTAGTTGCATGTTTAAACATATGCCTATTGGAGCCTAAGCAATATTATAGTCCATAGGGTTTTGCCTTGCATGAAACTGACCTTGGTTTGATCCCCTGCATTTCATATAGTTCCCCCCAAATATGCCAGGAGTAATTCCTGAATAACCTCAGACACCACAAGATATGGCCCCAAAACAAAAACAAAAACAAAAATGCCTGTTAAGGAGGCAGGATGGAAGAGGAAGTAAGTTGGGGTCATTGATGGAGAGATGCTGATACTTGTGAGAAGATTAAAATTGGAACATTAAATTCCAAATTTTATCATAAAATTGAATAGCTTTATGAATCAACAAATTTAAACAAAAATTATAAAACACAACTGAATAACACACTTTTTGAGAGCATTAGGAACAGCCAACTCAAGATTTGACAAAAATTAAAATTCCAAGGCCAGAGTGATAGCACAGCGGTAGGGCGTTTGCCTTGCATGAGGCTGACAGAAGATTTACCTGGATTCAATTCCCAGCATCTCATATGCCCCCCAAGCCCAGAGCCAGGAGTAACCCCTGAGTGTTCCTAGGAGTGGCCCAAAAACCCAAAAAAAGTAAAATTATGAAAAATTAAAATTACAGGCAGGTTCTGATCTATATCTGATTTAAACCAGTGGAAGGTCATAGGACAGATTAGAATGACAAGTCACGTTGAAGCCTATATTCTCTACAATGAATGAATGAATAAACTATGCAAATCTCTGAATGCATGACAGGAGGTGGAGATCCACTCCCAGAGAATGTTTCCAAAAAGACCAAACCACTCAAAGTCAGAAAAAGGAAGATCTGAAGCAGACCAGAACATGACTTCAGGGAAAAAAACAACATTGGAGATAATATTAATGTTCTCCTAGATGTTTTCCTGGCTGAAATTCATATGCAAATCAATGTTAAAGTAGAAAACATCGAGAAGAGTGGATGAAAATTATTCACAAAATGAATAAAAGTCTTTGCAAAGATGAACATGTTATAAGAGGAAATAAGCCCTAATAAAATATGAATTGTTTATCAGGCAAGAATATGCCTTGTCAATACAAACATTATAGCTATGGCCAGTAGAACAGACAACTATCCTTGTCGAATAGGTTGAATGAGCTGGGGTCCGTTTAAATTTATGGTTTAAGTTTCATATCAGTTACAGGGAGCAAGAAATTGAGTTTTCTTTTCCTAGCTAGAAAGCAGTGATTAGGGTTTTAGGCTGCTTCTAATCTCAACCCTCTCCCTTCAGATTACCAGACTCTCAAAGCAAGACACTACAAACACTAACACTAACTGATTTACTATTTTATTGATAACAAAAAAGCATGCTTGAAATGACTTATTTGGAAAATAGTTAGCAAATAGGAAGGGGAAATGCTCCCCATCCCAAAGAAAAAGCAATGATCCATATAGTGAGAAATTCATATTCTATACTAAAATAGTTGGGTGTATACAGATCAAATCATGTAAAATAGTCATATAATTTTAATGGTCTCTAGTCTATAAAATGGACTATAGGTTAGGGTCTCAGAGTTAATTCAGTGGTATAGGACCTGCTTTGAAGGCATGAGACATCAAGTCCAATCTCAGCATCAATGCACACATCACATTCAATGCTGACAACTCTGACACCCTGAGTGTGCAATCTCTAATACAGTGCCACCAAGTTTATAAATACCTACAAATACTGCAATTAAGTGAGCATATAATCAAGTGTGAAACCTTCAGTCATCAAACAGGAAAGTATAAAAACAACCTAGAGATTTTTGTAGAAAATGTGGCAGTGAAACTGGTGAAATAGTCCAAAGGACTTACGTGCAGGCTTTGCTTACAGAAAACATGTGTTTGATTCCTGGCACTGCATGATTCTCAGAGCACAAAGTTGGCAGTAGCCTTAAGCATCACCAGGTTCAGCACCACCCCACCCCATTTTTTTTCTTTTTTCTTTTTTCTTTTTTTTTTTTTTTTGGTATTTGTGTCACACCCGACAGCGTTCAGCGATTACTCCTGGCTCTAGGCTCAGAAATCACTCCTGGCAGGCTCAGGGGACCACATGAAATGCGGGGATTCAAACCACTGTCCTATTGCATGCAAGGCAAATGCCTTACCTCCATGCTATCTCTCCAGCCCACTCCCATTTTTTTAATTAATTGTGGGGATGGAATAGAAGCTGTGAGGGAATCCTTTACCTTCTCTGTTTGTTCGCTAAATAGCAAGGCAAGTTTGCATGCTGCTTTATTTTCTTTTTATAAAAAGTGAAAAGGAAAAAATTTTGAAATCAAAAATTTATTTGCATTTTAATTTTTGTTTCTTAATTTTTTATTTTTCATGTTAACACTCTTGAGATAATGCTTTCCCTAACGTGTGTTGGGTCAGAGAATCGAATTCCCCTCTTCATATATTTTTTCTGGAAAAAGCCACAACCCCTGAAATAAGTTGTCTTGCAAAAGCAAATGGGTCCCATAAAATACTTTTTTTTCCTTTTTTTTTTCTTCTTTATTTGAACATCCTGATTACATAAATGATTGTGATTAGGTTTCAGTCATGTAAAGAACACCCCCTTCACCAGTGCAACATTCCCAGCACCAATGTCCCAAATCTTCCTCCATCCCACCCTATCCCCAACTTGTACTCCAGACAGGCTTTCCAGTTCCCTCATTCATTCACTTGATTATGGTAGTTCTCTGTGTAGTTATTTCTATAGCTGTACTCACCACTCTTTGTGGTGAGCTTCATTGTCTCTGAGGATTGTTACAAAAATGACTTATTTTTCTTAAAACCCATAGATGAGTGAGACTATTCTGCGTCTCTCTCTCTCTCCTCTGACTTATTTCACTCACATGATAGATTCCATTTACATCCATGTATAGGAAAATTTCATGACTTCATCTCTCCTGATGGCTGCATAATATTCCATTGTGTATATGTACCACAGTTTCTTTAGCCATTCATCTGTTGAAGGGCATCTTGGTTGTTTCCAGAGCCTGGCTATTGTGACTAGTGCTGCAATAAATATAGGTGTGAGTAAGGGGGTTTTGTATTGTATTCTTGTGTTCTTAGGGTATATCCCTAGGAGTGGAATAGCTGGGTCGAATGGGAGCTCAATTTCCAGATTTTAAAAGAATCTCCATATTGCTTTCCATAGAGGCTGTACTAGACGGCATTCCCACCAGCAGTGGATAACAGTTTCTTTCCACATCCCCACCAGCACTGATTGTTCTCATTCTTTGTGATGTCCATAAAATACTTCTAAAGTGAGCCCAGACTGAATTCTCTCTGGCTGAGAATACTCTGACATTTGCCCTCTCTACCCCCACAACAGACACCATCCAGCCACATCTTCTCTCTTCCCAGGAGTTCTTGCCCCAATCCTCTGGGTCAACATCTGTGCTAAGCAAAGCAACCCTAAAAGCCAGCCAGTGCCCCCATACCTAGCAAGCCAGCTCTCCCCTTTCCCACTGCACTGGATTTCTAAGGGACTCCACTCCCACTGCTTCTGCATCCTCATTCTGTACCTGCCATTCCACGCCTACATTACTCCCAACCTCATTCATACTCATCTCATCCATTAAGCTCTTCCCCCTCACCAACATACTCTCACAGCTTCTAGTTTCTAATTAATTGCAACCTACTTCTCTCTTACCAAGGACAGAGGGCACACATAACCCATAAAGTTGTAGGGGGCAGAGGTATCTCCATAAAGCAAGAACCTACATACCCCATAGTCACTCAACTTATTATCCTAAACCTCAATATTGTGCCCCTTCATCACATTAGTAACACCTTTCATCACATAAGTGCCCCCCCTTCTCTAACTATTCCATTAAGTAACAAGTAACTATGATAGTCAGGAGACAAAAGACATAGTAGAGAAACAACACAACAGGGGTAAGAGGTCACTTAGCGCTTTCATTGCAACAACTAATGACAACTAAAACAAGTTTCTCTTGGAGCCAGCTCAACCTTGGAGACATAACCACTTCTAGCCACATGACTCCCAATGAAAGACCATCAAATACTAGAGAGAAAGGCCAATCTGTGCAAAAATTCACAAGCATCCTCTATACCAGGGGTCTTCAAACTTTTTAAAGTGGGGAGTGGATTACGGTCCCTTAGAGAGCTGGAGGGCCGGACTATATAAGCTCCTAATTCCTACTCACACTGCACATATCTTATATAAATAAAATGAAAACCATTTATAAATAAACAGATCACACACCAGTATTTCAATGGGAACTGTGGGCCTGCTTTTGGCTAAGGAGATGGTCAATGTTCAGTTCCATATTTGTCACTGCCAGCTGTAACAAATGATGCAAGTGGGCATCAGTTAATCTTGATCTGGTTGGAGATTTCAGATGTTTCATTCTTGAAAAAGTCTGTTCACAGGCATAAGTGCTACCAAAGATGGTTACCATTTTGAGTGCATGGTTCCTGATATTTGGATATGTCTCAGAGGGGAGAGATGCATAAAAATTCAAAAGGTTACTTGACTTAAATGCGTCTTTCAGAGAGTCACAATTCTGCAGTTCAGCCAGTTCCATTTGGTAAATTGTAAGGACATTTTCAATCTCAACAGAAAATGGGTTATGAAAAAGCTGTATGTCCTGTTCATGGAGATGAAGCTCTTTGAATCTAAATGGAAACTCCTTTTGCAACAATTCTAGTGAAGCCAGACATGTTTCCTTTGGGAATGCAACCAATGGTTTGTCCACTGACAGCTTTTGAGTTGTTGGGAGATGACTGAAGTTTTCCTCCTGTACTTGTTTGATGAGAAGGCCTAATTTTACTTCAAATGCTTTCACATGCTATGCCATATCACAGATGAGCTTCCCCTTGCCTTGAAGTTGCAGATTGAAACTGTTGAGTACTCTGTTATATCTGTCAGAAAGACAAGGTGCCATTTCCATTCTGCATCATTGAGCTCTGGTACTTCTTGGTTTTTTGAAAATAGAAAAGCTGTAATCTGCGGAAGTAAGTCATAGAAACGTTTCAAAACTCTCCCTTTACTCAGCCAATGGACTTCTGTGTGATACAGAACATCTTCATGGGCAACATTTACCTCAGATAGAAATTCCTGAAATTGTCTGTGGTATAGTGCGTGAGTTCTAATGTAATTAACACAAGACACCACAATTTTCATAACAGAGTCCCACTTCAGTGATTTACAACACAGCGCTTGTTGGTGGATGAGGCAGTGTATGGCAATTGGATGAGGATGGTTATGTTTGTCCATCTCTTGTGTAATGTGAGCAATTACTCCTCTCTTAGACCTCACCATGCTAGGAGCACCGTCAGTTGTTACACTGACTAGTTTAACCCAGTCCAGCTCCAAACCATTCACAGTTTGGCAAACCTTTTCAAATATGTTCACTCCTGTAGTTGTACCTTTGATACTTTGCAGTGCAGCAAGCTCCTCTGTGACTTCAAAATACTCATTTGTCCCACGCATATAAATGAGAAGTTGGGCAGAATCACGAACATCATTGCTTTTGTTGAGTGCCAAGGAAAAATAGCGAAGTTTCTTTGCAGAGCTTTGCAAATGGTGTAGCAAATTTTCTCCCATTTCTTCAATCCTTTGTGTCATTGTAACTTATAAAAGGCACACTGTACTAAATAAATCGGCCTTCTCTGGACACATCTCTTTGGCAACAGAAATAAGGCATTCTTTAACAAATTCTCCCTCTACAAATGGTTTGCCATTGCACGCTATTAGCTTGGCAACTTGAAAACTTGCCCGCAGTGAGAAAGTATTTAACTGCTTCTGCTTCACAAAAGTATTTTGCTGAGTCGTCAGTGTATGTTTCAGTTGTAATATTTTATCTTTTCTCACTTCTCCAAACAATCATATTTATCTTTATGTTGAGTTTGATAGTGGCATCGCAAATTGTATTCTTTGAACACAGCAACTATATTCTGGCATATCAGACACATAGTTTTTTCTTTGTACTGCATAAAAAAGTAATCGTAAGTCCACTGTTCTTTGAATATCCTACACTCACTGTCAATTATTCTTTTTCTTGACATCATTGTTTCCTAGGGATTCCAAACTGATATTAGTGAAATACAAATATGTATATATATATATATATATATATATATATATACATATATATACACAGTGTATGAACTCCCATTAGTCCCTGATGTGAACACTTACCCTTTGCAGGCTTTTCTAAGCAGACCAGCTCAGTCCCTGATAGTTCAGTTATATCTCCCTATATAATGCCCAAATTGATATGTTCAGAATCAGCATGTGAACACTAAAAAGGAATTGCAAAATGCATATAAAATTTTCAATGTAACCCCTTTAAAATGCTTCAGCATCGAACCCCTAATTTTCCACATGGGCAATTCAGCACCAAACCCCTAACCTCCCAACCACCGCTCACCCCCTAACTTTGATTTCAGCACTGAACGCCTCACCACCCCCAAAGGGGAATTTTCACATGAGTCACTCACAGCCCAATCGGGCAGAACCCCCCATCTGGCAAAAATTTATTTCTATGGCACTTTTGACTGACCTTTGGCAGTGGAGGGAGTAGAGGAAAACCTCACTGACAGGCAGGCACAGCACACAGACACCACGTTGCCTGGGGGTGGAGCAGGCGCCTTTTTACATCATATAGTCACCCACATGTGGTACTCCTCGCCACGCAGCATCTGGCGCCCTCCAGTAACGTCATCAGCAACACATACGCCAAGCACAAGGTGCAAGGGCGCATCAGTGTCCCTCTCAACACCGCCCTCATGCCCACCCTCCCAGCACACAACATGCTGTGGGTGGAGGCAGTTGACGTCATCCCTGAGAAACTGTGACACTGAGTGTATATGCTGGCAGGTATCTTGGCAACCAAACAGCGCTCACTGCTGGCAGGCCAGATCAGTCTCCTCTGCGGGCCATAGTTTGAAGACCCCTGCTCTATACTCTGGGCTTAAAGCAACATATCAAAAGAAAGAAACAAAGTTCCTATGTATTTCGGGAACCTCAAGCCAAAAATACATTCACCTTTTCCTTAAAGAAATTACCAAATTTTGTTTCCAAAAGGTTGAATGAGATATTGAGGGTCTATTTTGTTGACATTGTAAAAACTTGAATATTTTGTATAGATTTTGACCTTGGGAGTGCAATGCCTAATTCAGTACCTGCCTCTCCCCACCAGTCCTTCCCAATGATGTTTCATGATTCCTCACTCAGATCTAACTCAATGTCATGGGGTGGGGAAGATATTTTGGTAAAAGAAAAATGTAATCAGTTTTCATCAGTATTTCCAGCTCTAAAAATCAATCTTGATCAACAAATGTGTGTTTTAATATTATGAAATTATTTTAATGTTATAAGTAATAAAGTGCTTTATGTTACTCAATGATTTCTATAATAAAATATGGGTATATGAAATGGGAAGAAAATATATTCAGATGTCTTGGAAAATCAACATGAAGTTTTGGGTGCACACAGAGTTTCTAATTTTTTGTCATCACAATCAGTGTATCAAGTTGCCTTCAAAGCTATGAATCCTAGAATCAGAAATTCTCATTGAGTTGGGAGAGAATGTAACAAAGGAGTATATGCTATGGAAGGCCAGAAGGAGGCTTTGACAGGCCTGAAGGAGGAAGAGAGGGAAGGAAGAAGGGAGGGACAGAGGGAGAGAGAGAGGAAGGAGAAAGGGTAGTTAGGAGAGAGAGAGGGAAGGAGAGTGGTGGATAGGAGAGAGGGAAAGAAAGAGAGAGGGAGGGACTGAGGGAGGGAAGGAGATAGGGAGGGAAGAAGGAAAAGAGAGGGAAGGAAGGAGAGAAAGAGAAAGAGATAGGGAAGGAGGGAAAACATGGAGGGAGGGAGGGACAAAGGGAAGGGAGGGATGAAATGTTTATTTCCCTCAGTATTCTCTAAATTCTCCTCAGCCCTGAACAGTCTCCTGCATGTTCTTATCAGCCCCACCTTCAAGGAAGGAGCTGTGCAAAGAGGAAAGAAGAAAAGACAAAAGCAAAGAGCATAGAAAAAAAGAGATGGTAGTTGTTTCACTTCTGCCACATCTTCATTTTTCAAGAAAAGTAACATCCCCCTAGAGATTCATGGTCATGTTGCAAATGTCATTGCTCTTGAAAAATCAGATTGAAAAAAGCCGAAAGGCCAAGTTTGGTCACTCTAATATTTCCCTCATTTTGAAAGAGGGTTAAAAAATTAGATTCAATTTATCTTACCACCCAGCCTTCTGAGTTTTAAACTCATCTATGAATCCACTCTGTGGCCGAATTATGACTTGATCTGCTAGGGGTTCAGTAAAACCTCTTCATTTGAAAATTGGTTAGTGAGTGAGAATGACTCCCCAAGGAAACTGAGCATAAGGTGAAATAATCGTGTGGTTTTGGCATCACTCATTGCACACACCTCTAACTAATGATTAAAAGAAAGACACTGGCCCAGGGAAAGAAAGTAGGCTTACTTCAGACAGGTTGTAAAAAAAGATAAGGTGCAGATAAAAAAAAAAGGGGGAGAGGGAAAGGGAATGGCAATGCCCCATCTACACCTCAAAATTTTAGCTTACAGAAAAGTCTCTTAACAACCCAAGGAACCTGAAATGAGCCCGGGGAGCCCAATGCTGGCAGGGGCTGGCCTGAGCAGTTGGGGTTGGTCTTGGGTGCCTGTGCCACAGATGTGGGCAAGGGAGGAAAAAGGAGGTTCTTTCCGACTGACTCACCACCCCCTGCAGCTGCTCTCCCTCTTCCACTCAGCCCTACTCCACTCCCACCCTGTTCCTGGTTTGGATTCAAACCTTAGCAACTAACTCCACTAGCTAACAACACCTGCCCACTCAGAACTCTGGCACACAGTCAAGCCACCGATGCAGAATCTACTGTTTTGACACAGCATCTTCCACCCAAGCCAAGACAGATGAGAAAGAAAAGATTCAGCTTAGAGCACTCCTTCACAGCTCCCATATCTATTTCCTTCTTCTGGGATTCCCACCCCCTGCCTGGCCACATATCTGCAAAAACAGGTTGTCATCTGGGCTCCAGCAGTCCCATGTGAGTCTTCAGCAGATGCTACGTCACTTTCATAGCAGGTTTTTTAGCAGGTGCGCTCCCTTCCCATGCCAGCTCCCTGCAGGAGTTTGCTTCCTGGCGTGGGATCCAGTCCCTTCAGTAGCATCATCCAAACTCTATCATTCAGCTGTAAAAGCATCTGTCTGGGTCTCACTGTCTGCCACTCCTACTAGGTCACAGAAGCTGGAAAGATAGGGCAAAACTCAGATCAAGATCAGGGGAGGAAAATCATCCCCCTCAGGTCTTGAGGAGGATGGGGCCTCTCAGATGACCAGGTCTTTTGCTCTAACCCTGGATGGGTCAAACAATGCCTCTTTCTCTTTTACTTTCTTTTTTTTTTTAATTTAGAAAATAGAAGGTGTATTGAAAGTAAGTAGAAGAAAAATAATGAACTCTCCAAGAAGAAAGGAACTTACTATATATAATAAGGAACTTATAGTATAGTATTAAGATATAGTGACCCTTTATCTGTTTGTTTAATGCTGGGAATAGTTCGATAGCCTGCAGCTCATACTATGCATGCAGAAGACCTGGGTTTTATCTCTGCACCACAGGGTCCCCAAAGCACCATTGGGAGTGACCCCTATGCATAAGCATGGAGCCAAGATACTTGCCCAAACAATTCCACGTGTGGTCCACATAAACTAAAACAAAAAAATATAAAGAAATAGCAAGAGATAGTAGAATACATAAATTGCATGGGTAGGACCCCCAAATTTAAGCTCTAGTACTCTGAGGTGAAACCTTCTTGGTTTCAATATTATCAGGGACCCTTTCTCCAAAGCAAAGGATTCTGTGTTAAAATGGCTGCTAATGTTAGAGATCAAATCACTTGAACTCTTCATCTTCTGTGAAAGTAAAATGGAGATTTATTCCAAAAGAAAAAATAGAACTTTTTTTTTGGTTTTTGGGCCACATCCGGCGGTGCTCAGGGGATACTCCTGGCTGTCTGCTCAGAAATAGCTCCTGGCAGGCACGGGGACCATATGGGACACTGGGATTCGAACCAACCACCTTTGGTCCTGGATTGGCTGCTTGCAAGGCAAATGCCGCTGTGCTATCTCTCCGGGCCCAAGAAATAGAACTTTTATCTGATCCAATAATACCACTTTTTTGCATCTACCCCCCAAAAATATTAGAAAGAACATGTGCACATCTGTGTTCATTGCAGAGCTTAGTATATATAAAACCAAGATATAAGAGAAACCAAAATGCCCAACTATGGTGAATGATTTCAGAAATTGTGGTATATATGCACAATGGAATACTATGCAGCTGTAAGAAAGAATAAGCCATGCAATTTCCATGACTTGGATGGAACTAGAGGATATCACACATATTAAAGTCAGTCAGAAGAAATGGCTTAGGTACAGAATGATTGCTCTTACATATGGGACCTAAAGACACACAATAAAGAGCAACAAACCGTTAACAGCAACAGAACTGGAAAGTTGAGTCACAGAATTGAGCCTGGGGGGTACTATAATATGGGACAGGCTTTTGGACCGTGGTAGATGAAAGGGGGTACCCTGGTCATGGGTATGGGGTTGGTATGAGTCTCTATTAAAAGTATTATAATTCACAGTACCTCAATGAAGTAAATTTTTTAAATATAATTTGAACCTTCTGTGTACCTGGCTTTAAAAAAGCATAAAGAGCAACACACTTGCCCCACAGCAGTCACCATATCAGCTCACTAGCCACCTCCATAGACTCATTTTATTTTTGAAAGAGTTAAAAACCAAGCCAGGAAAAATCATTGGTACATAGGTGTTGCAGCTGACGATGAGTTCTCTCAGGAGGAGAGATGGACTGAGTCCCCACAGTGCTGAAGCCTTGGCAGCTGCACTCACACCCACAATTGCCACCATACCACTGACCCAACTTCACCACTTTATCAGCATTCTCTTCAGAGACACCTAATTGACCAGAATTCTAGGCATCCACTATTTGGGCAGAGAACATTAAAGTCTTCTATGAGTGAATACAAGGAGCCTCCTCTCTCCCTTCTGTACTTTTGGAAACCCTGGTAGCCACAAACATGTCCCATAGTCAGTGCCACATCAGCTCATCAGTCAGCTCTATTTTAGTCTCAAAAGATAAGTAAATCAAAAGTGAAAATAAGACTGTCCACTCTTCTCAGGTAGTATGGTCCAGGCTGATATCTCTGAAGCCTTCTCAGAATGACAGGAGGAAGATTCTCCTGTTTGTATCGAATCACAGTAGCCCAGAATTACACCCTACACCCTCTGATAGAAATGGTCCAGTTTCACAATTGAACTGAAATAATATGAGTAGCTGAACCTTATGAGGTGGGACTGAACTACAGGCTACAAACTCGGATTATTTTTCCAAATAGTAATTGGGCAGAATTCCCCAAATAAAACATACATACATACATACACACACACAAACACACACACACATCTGCCTCTGGAAAACCCAGCAGTATCCATCATTACCTGCCATCTTCCCAGCAGAAAAATTTCCCAGCTCCTCTTCCAAATTCCAACAAACTATTTCAGGTAGTCTGATCTGGGCTGATACTTCTATGACATTCTCAGAATGACTGGGGCAGATTTCCCTTTCTGCATGAAACTACAGCAGCTCAGAAACTACAGCAGCCACACCCTACTTCAAAATTGCATAGTAGTGTCATTTATGTAAAATTACAAAAAAAAATCTGATGAGAAAGTTACATACATAAATCTACCAAGCTCAGTAGCCTAAACAGTAACACAGAAAGCTCAGTTAGCACCAATTACAGCTTGATAAATCCTTAGACAGTAATCATATAAAAATATAACAATTATTTCAGAGTGACCCTTGTTGATCTAATTTTTTTTTTTTGGTTTTTGGGTCACACCCGGTGACGCTCAGGGGTTACTCCTGGCTAGGTGCTCAGAAGTCGCTCCTGGCTTGGGGGACCATATGGGACGCCGGGGGATCGAACCGCAGTCCATCCAAGGCTAGCGCAGGCAAGGCAGGCACCTTACCTCTAGTGCCACCGCCCGGCCCCGATCTAATTTTTGTTCATTCCATTTGCCTTAGAGTTGTAACAAACAATATGAATTAAATTTGTGCCTGCAATAAGGAAGCTTAGAGTGGTGCATGAGAAATTGGGGACACTGGGTAAGGGAAGGTCACACTCTTGGTAAAATTGGTGTTGAAATATTTAATGCCTGAAATAATTGTTATGAAGAACTTGGTAAATAAAAGTGTTATCACACACACAAATGTTAAGGCTGACATTCATAGTCTGTGTATGTGAATGCAGAGTTCAGCTCTGAGGAATGGGCTATAAGAAAACTTCATTTTTTTTTACCAGATTAAGTCTAATCATATGTTATTTTCCAAAATTGTTGAAAAGTCAAATGTATGTCATTGAAGAGGGTATGTTTCTAATAAACATAATATCCACTTATTTTACATGATTAAAAAAATAGGAGAGGGAAAATATTACAGTGTTTAAGACACATGCCTAGCATTTCCCCCACCCAGGCTCAATTCCCAGCAGCACATGGTCTCCCCCAAAATTACTGGATACAGTTCAGGAATCTCCCAGGAACTAGTGGGAGTGACTTGGGTAATCCTGTTACCAAAGAACTAAAGCAGCATCATAGTCAATCTAGTAATCTTAAAACCACAGGTAGAACCCATAGGCTTACTGAACACCTCTTGGCAACTCAAATTAAAAAAAAAAAAAGTAAAACAAAACTTAAAACTATCACTCCCAAGATGGCAAACACTGCTTTGCTCTTAGTCCAGCACATATGCTATTAGATGACAGACAGCTTTTTTTCTCTTGATGCCAAGTTGTACCATGTGAAAGTCTTTAAAAGAAAAACATTCTTCAGTGAGCCCAGCAGCCACTTTCAAGGTTTTCTTCAAATCCAGAGTGCTGTATTCCAGGAAATTCACAGTTCTTTGTAGCCCTGTAGATTTAGACACAACCCCCTCTGTCTTCCAGGTCAATCTCCAGTTGTACCACCTGCTATTCCTACAGCCACAAAATCTTCTAGAAAGCCATCTAAAACATTGAATCTATTTCCTGTGTATTGGTTTGCTATGTTTTTTATGAGAATTTAAATTTAATTAACATAAATTTCCTGTCCATCAGCCTGTTGGCTAATATACATTTAGCACCTAGAAAAGCAACTGGCACACAACAACAAATCACTTGAATGAATAAATCATCATGATGGATCTGTGGCCTCCTCCTTTTATTGATACTCCCAACATCCTTCTGCAAACAGACCCTACACCAAATAGACTAAGCTCTGCAAAAATAGTATCACTCAGATTCCTGAATACCGAGCTAGGTATAAGCCCTGAGATTGGCAGGGTACAAACAAAACAAACAAGCAAAAAACAGCATCACTCAGAGATTCAGAGATGAAAAATGAAAAAATGTTCCTTTTGTCTTTTAAGTTGACAGCAAATCAAAACTCAAACTTAATTTTCAAACACTTATTTTACATAGGAATAGAATAGATTAAAGACTAGCTTGAGTACTATCACAAAAGTTACATGAAATCACAACTTTCAAATGATGTCTTGGTTTTGTTGTCTCTTAAATATGTTGTGTAACTAACAAATGTTTAAAAAATTATACAAAAGAATAATAATACACAGGAGTGAGTAAAATCAGTAAATGGAGTTAAACTGAATGGTGGTGGATGGACACTAGACCTTTAATGATCATAGTAATAGAGAATTTAAAGATGCTACAACTCTGTGCACCTGAAAGATAGGCCATGTTATAAACAGTTACCATAATTTAAAATAAATCATTTTAGGTATGTAATTGGGTACTTAGTTGTTGGTAAGATGCAGTAAATTTGCACATCAAGAAATATTAACACTACTATAACATGTTACCTAAAATATAAGATTTTTTATAAATAAGAATAAAATAATAAAAATAAATGAGAATAGTGCAGGTGAGTAAAATACCCCTTATAGCCATCCTGATTACTTATAGTCAAGTCCCCAAAATGTGGAGCTTTATCAAAGGAGATGAAGGAATCCGCCAAGAGAGAAGAAGCTAGAATCTAAGTGCACAGACTTAAATCAGAAATATCATTAAGTATACAAGGTACTTCCTTGTTGGGAAAACTGGTCAACTACATGCAAAAAAATGTGAACTCAGACATCTCTTTAACACCATGCAAAACAATCAAGTCAAAATGAATTCAAGACCTTGATATCAGGCCTGAAACCATAAGAAACATAGAGAAAAAAGGAGACATAATACACTATACATAACATTTAAATTAAAGACATATTCAAGGGTGAACCACCACTGGCCAAATAAATGAGAGCAAAGATAAACATTAAACTAAGAAGCTTCTGCACCTCAAAGAAAACAGTGACTAGGATAAATACTAACCACTGATTGGGAAACACTATTCGCCCAATATCCATCTGATGAAGGGCTAATATCCAAGATCCTATGCAAGGGACTAGTAGAGATTAGCAAGGAAAAAAATATAAAAGTGGGGAAAAGAGCATATATATTCCTCAAAGAATAAATTCAGGTGGCTAAAAGACATTAAAAGTGCTCTACATCTTTGATCATCAGATAGATGCAAATAAAAATGACAATGAGCTACCATTTCACACAAAGACTGGCGTACATCACAAAGAACAAGACAGCCAGTGCTGGTATATATGTGGGGAGAAAGGGGCTCTCATTCACTGCTGGTGGAAATGTAGACTGGCCTTGCCTTTTTTTGAAAACAATATAGACATTCTTCAAAAAACTATAAACTGAGCTTTTATATAATCCAGAAATATCATTCCTAGGAATATACCCTAGGTACCCCAAAACAAAATGTAGAAAAGCTCTCTACATTCATTGACGAACATTCCTATGTTCATAGTAGTACTATATACAATAGCCAGAGAACCCAAGTGCCCCAAAAACAAAAGAATGGATACAGAAACTGTGGTATATCTAAGCAATAGAATACTATGCAGCTATTAGGGAAAATGAATTCATAAAATTTGCTTTTATTATGTATGAATATGACAAGTCATGTTGAGAAAAATTAGTCAGAGGGAAGGGATAGACATAGAAGATCACATTCATTTGTGGAATATAAGAAAAACAAGACAATAGAGATGAATGGAAGAAGAAAGAAAGAAGATGAAGAAGAAAAGGAGGAAAAGGAAAAGGAGGAGAAAAAGGAAGAGGAAGAGGAGAAGAAAAAGGAGAATGAGGAGGAGGAGTAAGAGGAGGACAAGGAGGAAGAGAAGAAGGAGATGGAAGAAGAGGAGGAGAAGGAAAATAAGAAGAATAAGGAAGAGGAGGAATAAAAGAATAAGAAAAAGGAGGAGAAGAAGGAGGAGGAGGAATAGTAGGAGGAGAGATGAAAAGAAGACGAAGAGGAGAAGAGAAGAAGAAGAAGAAGAAGAAGAAGAAGAAGAAGAAGAAGAAGAAGAAGAAGAAGAAGAAGAAGAAGAAGAAGAAGAAGAAGAAAAAGAAGAAGATGATGATGATGATGATGATTGTTTTAAGAATGTTCATTGCATGTTTTAAACCATGGTGTCTTTTTTCAGCAAAGTTCTCCATCAAAGTCGCTTAATCTAAGGAACTGGACAACTTTCTCACCAGACATGCCAGCTTAATATTTTGAAGCTCTTTGACACATTCTACCTTTGTCCATTTTTCCTATGGATTGATCCTTTGGTGTCTCTTTGAGTGAATGTGTGTTGTGGCCACCTCTATGTTTAATATTCATCCATATTATATGTTTAATGTTCATCCATCATATTATATACGATGTATGTTTATATTGTATTTAGCCCTTCTTTCTTGTAGATTACCATTTCTTTTCCCCAGGAAGATGATGCCCCCACTGCCTCAGCAGTTGCACTGATACTTATGGTACTGCTCCAGTATAAGTTTGAAGGACTTATAAATCATCCCAGCTGGACTTGCTGCAAACAGCCCACTGTACTCATTCTTCAGTCTTCCTCCACTAAGTTGCATTCTTTTTTAGGAGCAGAAAGCTTGTTTAGTTGCATTCTTTATTTGAATTCTAGTGTTCCTGACCCTGTTCTTGTACCTTTTCACTGTGTGGATTATTTCATGGGTCAACATTTGCTTCCAGACTTGTGCCTTTTCAGATGTTCAGATGTTTGAACCAGAGGACTTAATTCATTAAATTATGATATAATAAATATGATATGATATAATAAATAATGGTGCTCACCATAATGGAGAATGTGACATCACAGCCATGAATTAAGGCCTCATAGTGGTATGCATCATAATGTCAACTGTGATGTCACAAAACTGAATTTTGACCTCGTAGTGCTGTGCATTTTAATGTCCACTGTGATGCCATAAATGTAAATTATGACCTCATAGTAGTGTGCATCATAATGTCCATTGTGACATCTTAAGCATAAATTATAAACTCACAGTGGTGTGCATCAGGTAAGAACAGAGATGTGCCAACAATAAATTATGACCTCATAGTAGTGGAGCACATAATGTTATTATGACATCATAACTGAGAATTATGACCTCACAGTGGTGCACATCATAACGTCCATTGTGACACCACAATGATGACTTATGGCCTCATAGTGGTACACATCATAATGTCCATTGTGAAGCTACAATCATGAATTATGATGTTTGAATGTTCTTCCTCATAATGTCTATTATATCTTCAGAAACTTAAATTATGACCTCAAAATAGTGCACATCATATAATTTATTGTGACATCACAACCATGATTTATGATCTCACAATTGTAATGCATCATAATGCCCGTTGTGCCATGACAATATTGAATTATGATCATCCCATAGTGGTGACTCATCATACTGTACACTGTGATGTCACAACCATGAAATGTGATGTAGTAGTGAATAGCATCGTAATGTGAATTGTGACATTACAACCACAACCATGAAGAGGTGCACATCATAATGTCAACTGTGATGTCACAGCCATGAGTTTAACCTCATGTTGGTTGCACATCATAATGTCCATTGAAATGTCACTACCATAAATTATGACTTCATAGACGTGCTCACCAAAATGTCCATTGTGATACCACAATCATCGATTATAATCCCATAGTAGTGACACATTGTAAAATACATTGTGACAGCACAATCCTAAAATATAACCTCATAGCATTGTGCATCATTATGTTTATCATGATGTCACAAACTTAAATTATGACCTCATAGTGTTGTGAATCATAAAGAATTCTCTGAAGTCAAAACCATGAACTATCGTGTACACCAAAATGTCCATTATGCCATCACAATGATTAATGATAACCTCATAATAGTATGCATCATATTGTCCATTATGATGCACAATGGTGAACTATAACCTCATAGTAGAAGCACTTCTTAATGTCCATTGTGATGTCAACCATGACTATGACCTCCTAGTAGTATGCATCATAATGTCCATTGTGAAGTCATAACCATGAATTATGACCTCATAGTTGTGATGCATAGTAAAATACATGTGATGTCACAATACTCAAATATGACCTCAGAGTATTGTGCATCATAATGTCTATAGTGACATTACAAATTTGAATTATGACCTCAGAGTGGTGTTCAAGTTAATGTACATTGGGGCGTCACAATGGTGAATGGTGTCACCTTATAATGTTAGCACATAATAAAAATTGTGACTTCACAGTCATAAATTATGATCCAAAGAGTGCATCAAAATGTCCATTGCCATGCTACAATTATAAATTGTGTTCTCATAGTGGTTAACATAGGAAAATATATTGTGAAGTCACAATAATGAAATATGATTTTTTAGTATTGTGCATTATAATTTCTATAATGATGTCACAAACTTGAATTATGACCTCATAGAGATACGCATTAATCATATTCTTATAGTGGTGTGCATCATAATGTCCATTGTGACATTACAACACTTAATTATGGCCTCATAGTGACATGCATCCTAATGACAATAGTGAAGTCACAATCATGAATTATGACGACATAGTGGCCAGCCTCTTAATGTCTATTTTGATGTCAGAAACTTGAATTATGACTCATAGTGGGAGTGCATCATATTGTTCTTTGTCGTGTCACAATCAACAATTGTGATAGCATATTGGTGACACACTGGAGTGTTCATTGTGATGTCACAATAAAAAATATGACCTCGTAGTAGTGGTGCATCTAAAGAGATTCTGTGCCAACACAACCATGAATTATGACCTCACAAAAGTGAACCTCAAAACGTCCATTCTGTGCCACAATCATGAATTATTAGCTCATAGTAATGGCACATCATAGGAAAGGAGAAAAACTGGGGACATTGATTATGAAAAATGTGCACTGGCAGTGTTTTATACTGTCTGATTGAAACTGAATCATAAATAACTTTGTCTCTGTGAAAAACAAACCAACTTCATTATGAACAACTTGTAACCACTTGTTTACATAAAGTAATTCATTTTAAAAAATAGTTTGTATTACTAAACTGGCATATTGGCTTTGGATAATTCAGTGACTTCTTCAAATATTAATAAATTATACATTTTCTATCTGGCAGTTGACACAATTGACTTAAGGAAATAAAAGAGATATTACAAAAATAATAAGGCACTTCATTGTCTTTCCTTGGTTTCAAGCCACAGACTAGTCTCATATAAAGTATAGAGCAGTGGCCAGTGGCCTGGAGATTGTGATAGAAAATAGTTTATCAAAATTTTCTTTAATCAGGGCTGAAATGCAGTAGGGTATTTGTTTTTCATCCACTAACCTAGGATGGACAGCGATTTGATCCCCCAGCATCCCATGTGGTCCCCCAAGCCAGGATCGATTTTTGAGCACCTAGACAGGAGTAGCCCCTAAGTGTCACCGGGTGTGACCCCAAAACAAAACAAACAAACAAAAAGTTTAACATGTATTTTCACAGCCCATTGGCCAGAAATAAACATTTATTCCCAGTTTGTTTTAAAAGGGGGGGGAAACAAAGAAAAATATTTCTCCTTTATATTCAGACATTAATTAGTCCTAGAATTTCCTAAGCCATCAATGGTTCAAGGACCAGCAATAGTACAATACTTTCTTGCATAAACCAGTAGAGAAAGACTAACTATAAGACATCACAGTGCAGGCATCTTACCAATAAAGGATTGGAAGAATGTTATTAAAATAAAGTTCATAGTTGATTAAAACAATAATATTTAAAGCTAAATTTAGAACTATTTTGTTGTTTTAATAATCTCATTTATTTAGTAATTTCATTTTTTTTTTCTTTTTGGTTTTTGGGCCACACCCGGCAGTGCTCAGGGGTTACTCCTGGTTGTCTGCTCAGAAATAGCTCCTGGCAGGCACGGGGGACCATATGGGACACCGGGATTCGAACCAACCACCTTTGGTCCTGGATCGGCTGCTTGCAAGGCAAACGCCACTGTGCTTTTTCTCCGGGCCCTATTTAGTAATTTCATTTTTAATTTTGAAATGTAAAAAGATATACTCCTTTATACAGAAAAATAAAAAAGGAGATGGGCAGTTGATCCAAGCCGGCCTGTGGAGCCAATCTCTGCAACTGGGACTGAGCCGCACTATCTGCTAGGTGGAGGAGGGGCAGTTGATTCAGGCCAACGTGTGGAGCTCAGTCACTCCAACCCAAACCACCGAATGCAAAGAAATATGGGCAAACTAAGGAAGACACTAACAACGGGGGATATGGAGAGAAATCCTAGCAAGTTCCCAAGTCCACCAAAATGCATGGGCCCAATAGATGAAGACCTAAAAGCAGCATTGCAAGCCACGGCAAAAGAAATCATGAATCACTAGCCAGCAAGTTCAAGAAATCCATAGATGAACAAATCAACAAACTCAAAGAAGAACTTTTACAGAACATGAAAGAATCTACACAAATGGAATTAAAGAAAATAGAAAATGTCTTAGCAAGCCATAGTAGCAGAATTACACAGTTGGAGAATCACATAGAAGAACTTGAAGGAAAAACTACAAACCAAAACTGACAAAGAAGTCAATAAGGAAATAAAAGGTAAAGCACTGGAATGAACAAAGACAAAAGAAATAATCTATGGATTCTAGGAATACCGGAAGGGGAGGAAATAGGAAAAGGGGGAGAACAAGTGGTTAGGGAAATAATAGCAGAAAACTTTCCCACCCTTTGGAAAGAGGCTTCAGTGCAAATTCAGGAGGTAAAAAGAGTCCCTAATAAAATAGACCCTAATAAACCAACACCAAGACATATAGTAATCCAAATGGCAAAATAAAACAAAGAGAAAGATGAACTCCTTAAAACAATAAGGAGAGAAAAAACCTCAAGTATAAAGAAAGATAAAAAGGAGAAAGTACTGGAGAGATAGTACAGCAGATCAGGTGCTTGTCCTGCACATAGCCAAGACATATTTGATCCCTGGTATCCCATATGGTCCTCCAAGCACCACCAAAAGATGGCAAAGTCAGAAGTAAACCTTGAATAATGCTGAGTGTCATCCAAAACCAAAAACACAACAAAAGACATTTTCAAATTTGGAAACCACTTCCAGCAGTGCTCCATGATTGAATCTAGGATTCCGACAAGAAAATCTTGAATCCCAGCCTTTCAAGCCATTTCCCAGCCCTCCAACTCGTTTTATCCCTTTGGAATAAATAGCAGATATCTTCAAGGAGAGACAAGACAGTTCCACTCACTTTCATTTAAGCCCTTCCTTCTGAGCACCATTTCCTTATTTTCTTGTAACTACCTCCCCTGAGTTAGAAAGAATTTTATCTGGGTCTTTTCCAACTTTATTGAAATGTGACTGATAGGTGAAATTGTATAGACTTCGATTATACAGGTGATTTTATTGTTTGTTTTGAGGCTCACTATGGTGCTCAGACTTATCCATGGCTGTACATTCAGGGCTCACACCTGGCCAACTTGGGGGAACCATATGAGTTGCCAAGGATCCAACCTGGATTGGCCACATGCAAGATAGGTGCCATACCCACAATACTATTGCTTCGGTCCTAAGGTTATATTTTTAAGATGCGCAAATATGATTTAATAACAACATGCACTAGAAATTATTACCATAATCAAATCAATTAACACATCCATAACATTATTACTTCTTTGTATGTAGTAATAACATCTAAGAAATTAAATAAGCAAATTTCAAGTATATGATACAAATTATTGACTATAATTACCATACAGCAATGATCTCCAGAAAAGTTTTAATTATAATAACTATGTTTTAATTTTTAAATAAGAGATTCATCTATTCCACAACTTATAGACACATGGAATCTATAATAATATCTTGGCATCTGTTGTTCCTCTGAGTATCTGCATTCTCAAGAACTTCTCAAGAACTCTTGGCCAACAGTGTCTTATTTATTTACTATGGTCCAAGAAGGCATCTTGATATCTATATGTTGAGAATAAGAAACCAACAGGTTGCAGCAACTAGCCCTATGACACCATTATCTAGAAAGTCCAGATTCTGATAGGATCTAATTTGTTGTATCCATACAGTCTCCTAAATAGCTTGGGCAAACAAAAGATCTACTGACTTCTATCTCAATTACAATTCATATTAGAATCAAAGGTTTATTTGTGTTGTTTGGGGGGCCATACTGGTGATATTCATGCTCAGGGGAAGGACCATATGGGATGCCAGGGATGGAACTAAATCATTCATATGCAAGGCAAGCACATTTTTTGCTGTGCTGTCTCTCTAGTCCCAGGATCATGTTTTTATATGTGAATCAGTTAGTACCTCACTTAATACCTGGCACTTAGGTACTTTGTAAATATTTGTGAAATAAATAGATTCATTCCATCAATGTGTCTGATATGTGCTTATCATTGCTCTTTGTTCTGAAAACCAAATTCCAGGAGAAACATACAGCCAGTTAAGTCACTACCAAAACTAAATGGTTGTGTATATACAAGGAATTTTTGTCAAAATGCCAAGAGGAGATAGAAAAAGAAGATGGGAAACAATTCAGCTGGCACAACTCTCTGTTTCCCACTGCCAAATGAGGAACAGGGGAGGGAGAAGATAACTCTCCAAATCCAGTGCATTTAGAGGCTGGAGTTTTCTATGCATCTTTCCTCATGGGTGACTGAGATAAACCATTTTTTATATTCCTGTTTTGCGATTTTTTAACAAGAAGGGAAAAGGAACTTTTGATTAATTTATCAGGTATGCAGGAAACTTAGCTTCCTGAATAGTGGAGTACCAGATAGAAAGGCTCAAATTTTCTGCCTGCTTTGGAACTTAAGGTTAAGATTGCTAGAAAAATCACAATTGTATCACATACACACACATACATATCTAGGACTAAGTGGTTTACATAAAATTCCATCTTACTCTGATATGTATTTTCCAAAGACTGTAGAACAAGGAGTCATGGGTGAGCAGTCTGCTTTAACCAGCAGCAGAAAACTGCTCCCAGGAAGAGGCAGACAGAAAACTCCCAGCAAGATTACAATGAGAAAACAGCAAAGGCAGAATCCTGAGAACATCCTCCCTCAACCTGTGTAAAACCTGTGTAAAAAAATGGCACCTGTGTAAAATCTAAAGTAATTCCACACTTTTATCAGAAGCCTTGTCCCCTTTGCCCCTCAATCTATTTGCTTCTTTGTATTCCTTTTTACTGCTGCTTCTATATTTAAGATCACAATCAGTTTTGCTAGGACTTCCTCCAGCTCTGTGCACATGGATGACTTCTGGCAGTGCTTAGGGGACCAGATGTGGTGCAGAGTATCAAATCTAGATCAGCAACTTGCAAAGCAAACTTCTTACCCACTTTATTATCTCTTGAGCCCCTGACACTTAAATGATACTAAGTGTAGTGATTTATAAAAGCAACAATGGCCAGAATAGATATATTTTTACCTTATTTTTTACCTTATTTACAGAAAATGCATCACATAATAAATACATTGTTTCCAAATAAGTGAAACAGTTATATAAAAATAGAAATAAAATGAAAAGTACAGTAGAAAGCACATTTGTGAAAATTATTTTATCTCCAATAAAGTTATTAATATATCAGAACGTTTAATAAGATCTTGTTTATAGTTGTCCATTCTGTTAAATTGTTGTATTCTACAGAGATGACATCATCAGACAAATGAAGTTGTCCAGAAATTCAAAACATTATTACTGATCCTGCAACTTTAAGGGGTGTAAACAGAGTTACTAGATCTTCTTAAAGAAGGAAGATACAGGGCCGGAGTGGTAGCCCAGTGGTAGGAGGTTTGCTTTGCACATGGCCAACCCTGAACAGACTCCAGTTCCATTCCTGGCATTCCATGTGGTCTTCCAGGAGCAATTTCTGAGCACAGAGCCAGGAGTAACCAACTGGTGTGATCCAAAACCCAGAAAAAGGAGAAGGAGAAGGAGGAGGAGGAGGAGGAGGAGGAGGAGGAGGAGGAGGAGCAGTCGGAGGAGGAGGCGGAGGAGAAGACGGCGAAGAAGCAGGAGAAGAAGAAGACGAAGAAGAAGAAGTAGAAGAAGAAGACGAAGAAGAAGAAGAAGAAGAAGAAGAAGAAGAAGAAGAAGAAGAAGAAGAAGAAGAAGAAGAAGAAGAAGAAGAAGAAGAAGAAGAAGAAGAAGAAGAAGAAGAATACAAGAAAAGAATACCCACATTTGCTCCAAAAAGCCCTGGTGATATCAGCCCAAATACTCGTGTACCTGAAGTATGTGTGGTTATATTGGTGTTCCTCAAAAGGAATCATTGAGGGTTGACAAAGCAGCACCATCAGAAAAAAAGTAGTTCTGGGTGATGGAGTTAGTAAGAGTGGCTTTGGCAGGGGGAAGGAAAAGTAGGCCTACTCTCTTCTCCAAGATTGCTAGCTTTTTGCTGAATGGGTCAGTGTACTCATGATCTTTCACAGCTTGCTTTACATCTCTTTCAAGAAAAGAGTGAGTCCAAAGAGCTGGCCCAGTTCAAACATTGTGATTGTATTTGTGGGCATGGTTATGGATTAGATCACAGTTTTAAAATGTATTGGGGCTTTGTTTTTTTTTGGGGGGGGCACACCTGTTTGATGCTCAGGGGTTACTCCTGCTGGCTAAGTGCTCAGAAATTGCTCCTGGCTTGGGAGGACCATATGGGATGCCAGGGGATCGAACTGTGGTCCTTCCTTGGCTAGCGCTTGCAAGGCAGACACCTTGCCTCTAGCGACACCTCGCCGGCCCCTAAAATGTATTGTTTTAATAATTTACCAGAATATTTTCCCAAATTAATATTAAAAGGAAAAGAGGGACCAGCGAGGTGGCGCTAGAGGTAAGGTGTCTGCCTTGCAAGCACTAGCCAAGGAAGGACCACGGTTCGATCCCCCGGCATCCCATATGGTCCCCCAAGCCCGGGGCAATTTCTGAGCACTTAGCCAGGAGTAACCCCTGAGCATCAAATGGGTGTGGCCCCAAAAACAAATAAAAAGGAAAAGAAAACACTGAATTGAAAGTTAAGGTTAAGAAAAAGCAGGGGTGGGGCCAGAGTGATGGCGCAGTGGTAGGGCATTTGCCTTGCATGCACTAATCTAAGATGGACAGCAGTTCAATCCCCTGGCATCCCATATGGTTCCCCGAGCCAGGAGCAATTTCTGAGCTTATAGCCAGGAATAACCCCTGAGCATCACTGGGTGTGACCCAAAAATTAAAAATTAAAAAATAAAAAAGCAGGGGTGAACTTCCTCAAGAAGCTAATTTACTCAGGGAAATCTTCCAAATTCTGCACCCTCTGTTGATCTGCCCTTGAAACACACCTTCCCTTAGCTATCTGCTCTATCTGAAATTGACTGACTCTTATTTTCATCACCATTACTATAAGTTAAAACCTCATTGAGGACCAGAGATATAGCATAGTAATAGTGCATTTGGACCAACCCAGATTCAATCCTTGTCATCCCATATGATTCCCTGAGCCTGTCAGGAGTAATTTCTGAGTGTAGAGCCAGGAGTAACCCCTAAGCAGCACTGGATGTGGCCCAAAAACAAACAAACAAAACCTCATTGAGAGGCTTATTCTTAAATCAATCAACCCTATTTTGCCACAGAGAAGGCCAAAATCTACCTTAGTCTGATCTTAATAAACAAAATAACAGTAATGCCCACTACCACTCTGGGCTGGTTGAACACTAGCTCTCTGGATACAAAAACTGACTCCTTATTTATTGTATTCGAAGATGCATAGGAGAGGGAGGAGATTGCCTACATTCACTCCAACAAAGTCCTGAAGATCTCAACCCAAATAACAATGTAATTGGAGTCTTGTTAGGTTAGGCATCTCTGTAGATGCTTTACATTAGTGGCAAAGCAGTGAAGTTGGGTCATTTGCATGGTGGTGATCATGGGTTATGGATGCAACTGCCAAGACTTTGTCAGGGCAGGGACTTGGCTCAGCCCACCTCCCAAGAGTGCCTCAGTTTTCAGGTGTGGGCCTGATGTACCCAGGACATTTCACAATTTGTTTTATATCATTTTTAAGAATAAAAAGAGACTATAGGGGCCAGAGAGATAACATGGTGGTAGGGCGCTTGCATTGCATGCAGAAGGATTGTGGTTCAAAAACCCGGCATCCAATATGGCCCCCATATTGCCAGGAGTCTGCCAGGAGCGATTTCTTAATGTAGAGTAAGAAGGAACTCCTGAGCGTTGCCAGGTGACCCCACACACCAAAAAGAAGAGACTATAAAGCTGGCTGATGAGGGAGCATGATGACAGCTGTGGTATATGGATGTGTCCCTCTTTACATTTACATTTTCAAGTAAATTTTTTCAAGAAAATATCTTGCTACATTTAATAAACAATAATAACTAAAATCATTGCCTTGGGTTAAAGAAGTAACTCAATAATATGGGTACAAGTATTGCCTGAAGAAGGTCTGGGCTTGAGTCCAGGCAACTTATGATTTCCATAAACATGGAACCAGGAGTAGCTAGACCCAAGCCCCACAAAAAAGAAAATTCAAAACATTACCCAGCTCATCACAGCATTCTCCCATAGAACCCACAACCTGACCCATTTAGCAAATACCTTCTTCCACTTTGTGTTCATTTCCAGGGTATCCACATGGGACAGGTAAGGCACAGGGTCACAGAGGGCCAGATATGCAATGACTGGCAATACTGTAGAGTAGAAAAACCCAGAAGTCACACCCTGCATCTGGATAGTCGTTCAGATAGCAGCAGTCAGTTACCATGACTGGCACCTATACTTACCCAAGCTTCAGGATCTTCACCCAAAAAGTGCCTTCTTCCATCTTTGTTTTGGAACTACATGTAGTGTTACTTGGGGACTATTCCTGCTCTATGTTCAGGGGTCACACTCACAGCCATCCATAAGTGGTGTGTGACAGAGAAGGTAAGAGAAGATTGTACTCACCCTCTAAGCTCTCTCTCTCTCTCTCTCTCTCTCTCTCTCTCTCTCTCTCTCTCTCTCTCTCTCTCTCTCTCTCTCTCTCTCTCTCTCTCCCCTCTGTCTCCTCTCTCTCTCACTTGGTTTATTTTTTATTTTTTTGATTATTTGCTCTAGATTTCCATTTTATGTTATGAAAGTCTCTATTGGATCAGTAAGTTTATAAGTATCAATCATAGGGAAATGTTAACCTCTGTCTTTAGTTTGCAGTCAACCTAGATATCTATGCTAAATGCTTTCTCTGGCAAGCACACAGGGGTGTTTTGGCTTTGTTTGTTTGTTTTGACAAATTTAACACATACTAACAACCTTTTTCTCCCTTGACATCTCCAATGCATATGCCAGAAAAGTTGAATTATTTTCTTTCTCAACTTTTTTACTTCCTACATGTTTAGGACTCTTGAGTTACTTTGAAACCCACCACTGCACATTGTTGTGTTAACTTCCCCACCTGCTTTGAAGGTTCTCAATCATCACAAAGAAGAAACCAGGAGTCATGGTTCCCAGAATTCTGTCTCCCAAGGGTTCTGAATCCAATTTCGCCATGAGACCTCACCAGAAAGTTTGAAGACAGAGGCTCACATCTTTTGAAGATAATAGCTGGTAAGCTAATGACACATACATGTTTGTAACATGTTTCAGTGGTAACATTTCAGGTAACACAGGGCACAAAGTACTTTGCCATTTCTTTTTAATTATATTTTTGTTTTGTTTTTGGGCCATATCTGGAGGTTCTTAGGGGTTTTCTTTTTATTCAGTGCTCAGAGGTCACTCCCAATGATATTCAGGAGACCGTGCACTATCTTTCCAGTCCTCACTTTGCCATTTAATGTGGAGACAGTTGATAGAAACTTAGTTATGGTTCTTGGGATTTGCAATAGCTGATAATTAAACACTAGAAATACCTTTTTTCCTGCTTTACAGGGTTATCCACAGTAATGTCTTTCATCTTTGCTTCTTCAGCCTTTCCAGTGGTCATGGACACATCTAATTTTATATATTATATTAAAATGCTTTGTGCTTGAGATACAGAGTCACTTTTTTAGCTTTCAGAACAAAACATAAATAACTAGACACAAATTTGATACCTAGAGTTATAGCAGCTCTTTTGTTATAGCACCTCTTTTTAAGGAAGTAACCGCAATATCTCTATGATGCCAACTCTGAGGCTTGACCTTCGTGAGCTACCCCAGCCTTTACCTCGTTAAAAAAAAAAAAACTTGAAAATGTTTAAACTGCCCTTGGATAAATCTTCTATTATTAATAGCCTAATGAAATCCTAATAAGCCTTCAACTTTTTCATATATGACAGAGAGACACTAAGGAGGTAGCTCAGCAATAGAACACACCTTACATGTGTGAAGTATAGTTCAATCCCTAGCATTGGAAAAGGGAAAAGAAATAAAAGAATGTAAGGAAACATATCAAATTATATTCATGTTAGCATTGTCCATTACATATATAAAGTTTTTAGGCATAAAAATATGGTGTAGGCACCAATATCTCTAGATACAGAGGTCTGATTTTACCATCCAAGATGAAGCAGAAGTCTTCCATACACCACGAAAACACCGAGGCGAGAGTAAATGATCATGCAAGGAGTCTATAGTTAGTTCCATGACAGTATACTTTAGGGGTGGAGAAACTCTGTATCTTCTAGGCCAAGGGAATTCCCTCTATAATATCCCCAATAGCTACTGTGCCTATGCGGGGGGGGGGGGGGAAGAAAAGAAAAAGCGCAAAATACTCATATTTCCACATATATATTTATTAATTGATCGATTGTTTTTTGTTTTTGTTTTTGCTTTTTTGACGTCCTTATTTTGGTGTAGATATTTAAGTTAATGTCTCCTTTTTTTTTATTTTATCATCTTTCTCTTTCTTTTTGCACTCCGGCATGATTTGATTTCAGAACCGAGACTATTGTGTGGTGCTTGTCTTTATTGCTGTAGTGCTCACTGCATATTTAATTTGACATTTCTTTTTGTATTGTAATGGTGTTTCAATTACCTTTTTCATGTCCTCTCTCAAACTGAGGTTGATAGCCACTAGAAGGACTCTGTCCATTTTCAGCATATTTTAATTTTTTTTTCTTATTATTCTTTACCCCATACTACTGCTTTTCTTTCCCTCAAACAAAACCACATAACTCGATTTATCTAGTGCAGCCTCTCAAATAGAGGGAGAAACAAGGGAGGGCACGAGGACCAAACAGATATATGATCACTGATAGTAAGCTAGACAAAGAGGGGACCAACCACCTACTCTAGCAGCCTGGGGTGGTGTTGGGGTATATGGGTTGCAGATAGGGAACGGGAAAGAGGGGAGGACAAATTTGGTGGTGGGTATTCCCCTGATTCTATGTTAATATGTACCTAAAATACTACTGTGAAAGATATGTAAGCCACTATGATCAAAATAAAAATTAAAAAATAAAAATTAAATTAAAAATATGATGTAGGACTGTAATGATAGCACAGCAGTAGGATGTTTTTGCCTTGCATGTGGCCAATCCTGAACAACCCCGGGTTCAATCCCCAACATTCCATAAGGTCCCCCAAGCCTGCCAGGAGGAATTTCTGAGTGCAGAACTAGGATAGCTGCCAAGTGTAACTGAAAAAAAAAATTATATAAAGACCAATGCAAGGAAAGACATGAACTTGTCCCTGACTCCTGCTCCTACTGGAATCCAGAGAACAGTCTCCCTAGAGGTAGAGTATTTGGAATACAAGAAGAGAGCAAAGTCACTAACTCTTGGAAATTTAAGAGAAAAGATCAAGAACCAGAGGGATCATGAAATGTTTGAGACAGAAGGATTTTAATTTTGTGCCTTTACACATTTTTAAAAAAGATTGCTATTAACTTTCTTTGACCACTTATATAAACAAGCCCACTGCTTGCTTGGTTTTACTCTTCCTTTTATACAGGGGCGTTGGGCAGCAGGGCTTTTTATTTTAGGCTGAGGACCGCTCCTAGCAACTCACTGCCAATCAGGCTGGTGCTTTAATGCAAGGACCCATGGAGGAGGTGCTGTTCAAGTCTTGTGATGCCAGAAATGGGTCACTGTGGAATGCTGGGGATGGTGGGTCTACAAGACCACACCTGGAAATGCTTGAGGACCATGATTGAGAGAGGATTGACCATATACAAAGCCTGTGCCTTAACCCTAGATTAGCTTCCTATTGTAGTGTTCACTTTCCAGAATTCTGTCATGAGACCAGCAAAAGAACTCAAATTGTGCTCAGAATCCCTTGTTCTTGCATTTCAGTTCACTGTCTTTAAAAGAAGCAAGAAAGTATGACTTTTTATTTTATTTTATTGAAGCCATTGTGATTAATAAAGTCCTTCATAGTTAGATTTCAGACATACAGTGAATCATGGTCAACCTCCCTCCACCAATGATCCTAGAATACATCCTATACTACCACCCTTTGCCTTCTGACCTGACAGTATAACAGGCCCATTTAAGCTTAGATTGTTAAAGTTTAGGTCTCTTGATTCTATTATCGTTGGCTTGGATATTTAGTTCTGTCCTTTTCTTTTCTTTTTCTTTTTTTGTTTATTTTGTTTGTTTTGTTTTGTTTGTTTGTTTGTTTTGTTTGTTTGTTTTATTTTTTTTGGGTCACACTGGCAGCAGAAAGGGGTTACTCCTGGCTCTTCGCTCAGAAATCACTCCTGGTAGGCTCAGGGGACTATATGGGATTCCAGGATTCAAACCACCATCCTTCTGCATGCAAGGCAAATGCTCGACCTTCATGCTATCTCTCCAGTCCCTTAGTTCTGTCCTTTTCTATCCCACCAATGCACCTAGACCACTTGGACCCTGGCCCCCATCTTTTCTTTTATTGTTCTTAATTTTATAGGAAAAAATGCAGAAATATGAGAAAAGCAAAGTAATTTGTGTCCCAAGGTTTTTTGTATATGCACAGAAAAAGTTGGGGAAAATAAAAAGGAAAAATCTTTGGCCTAAAAACAGGGTGTTTTTAGCATCCTGCCATAAGACCAACAACAGGCTCTGGGTGTACTAAGTTTTCTAACCTAAAATCAAAAATATGACTTTTTATCTTTAGGGAAGGATAATTTTATTTTCTGTTTGCCTTCAAAATTAGCTCTAGTAAAATACTCATATACTGTATACCATCCAACATGACCACATGTGTTTAACATTTAATTCCAAGTGGGATTTTTAGCTGAGATCTTTAAGACATATAAAACATTCAGCTAGTCATCATGCTACCCTTCTAATTCCAAATACACTTTCATGAAAGATAAATTTCACCTTTGAACTGAAGTTGTGTGTTCCTTGGATAAACTTCTCCGGAATGGAATAAATAATATATATCATCTCCCAAATCAAAGGAACTGACCATACACACACACACACACACACACACACACACACACACACACACACACACTAACAACCAGAAAAGTGCTGGGCACACAATTTTTATCAAATATAACATTTTATACTTTCAATCCCTTCCAAGAAGCTACCATTGCAGAAAATTTGAAATTAAATCAGATAACATCATACTGTAATAATGAAGCTAACAAACATTAACATAAAACAGACAATAGTGGTTATCAACAGAAATATCTCACTAATAGGTTTCTTCTTATATATGTATAATTCACCATGGTCCACAGAATAACATCATCTAATAATATCTGAAGAATTCAACAAATAATAATGAGGTACATTAGCATCACTTGAGTTGAATTCTACAAAATATTAGAAAAGGATAAAATATTAAGAATACAACCATCATGGAACAAGCACTGTGCCACTTATTTATATAACCTGGTCAATCACCTCCTGGAATGGCCCTGGTCCTGCCTCCCAGTACCACTAGCTCTTTTTACAAGATAACCATTTTCAAAGGATAGCAGTTCCTTTCTCAACTGTGTATCTGTGTAATTAGAGAAATGAAGCTTTTAGAATTCAGTGATAGCCTTCTCCAAATATTGGAACTCACAGTCTGACTTTGGAGATCCCATAGCCAGTAATCAGACTGTTGGTGTTAATGTGGTTTCATGAAAAAGGTAATAGCATAGGTTTCAGTTCCATTTTTACCTGAGTGAAAACAAAGCAATGGGGAAATATGAACGTTGACTTCTCCATAAAAATCAGTGAGCAGGGGCCAGAGAAATAGCACAGCAGTAGGGCATTTGCCTTGCACATGGCAATCCAGAACAGACCTTGGTTCGATTCCCAGCATCCCATATGGTCCCCTAGCCAGTAGTGATTTCTGAGCACATAGCCAGGAGTAATCTCTGAGCTCCACTGGGTGTGCCACCCCCCAAAAAAAATCAGTGAGCAAACTATTAAGATTGGTCAGAATCAACTAGTTCAGGATAATTAGTAACTGATCAGTTTACAGTAAGCAGGATATGCTTCATCAAGAAAACACAACTGAGGCTGGAGTGATAGCACAGCCGGTAGGACATTTACCTTGCATGAGGCTGACCCAGGTTCGATCCCCAGCATCCCATATGGTCCCAGACTGCCAGGAATGATTTCTGAGTTCAAAGCCAGAAAGAATCCCTGAGCACTGCTGTGTGTGAGTAACAAACCAAAAAAAGAAAAGACAACTGAATATTTGGAAGAGAGTTTTGTGACACTTTGGTTTGGCTTTGATTTTGGATGTCACCCAGTGGGGGCTTAGGGAACCTTGTGGTGATGGGGGTCAAACCTGGGTGTCAAACCTGGGTGTCCTGCATGTAAAATATGAGCTTCAGCCTGAGGAGCTATCTCCCTAGCCCACTTGTGACATTTGAGCTTACTCTAATTTCTTCTTTTACTCTCCAGCTTGGCATAGTGGTCCTTAATGCATCAGTCCACATTTTTAGTACGCACCTTATTCTTAGAGCAGTCATTTGTTTTGGCCTATCTAAAACCTAGCTCTGAGGGCTTGCCTTTATTTCACACCATTCAGAACATTTCCAAGGCTGTGTCAGTCTCCCCAAGGGGACTAGACTGGGGTGGGCATTGCCATAATATAGAAGTTGTTTAAAATATTTAGAGTCAAGGAGCAGACAAAGAGATAGTACAGCAGGAAAAGTATTTGCTTTGCAACCTGTTGACTTCAGTTCTGTGTCAGTCAGTTTTGGTCCCCCCCAAAAAAGTCAGAAGTAAATTCTGAGCACAGATAGGTTTGACACAATAACACAACTAAATACAACTAAATAGCCAAGGATATGGAGCAAAAAACTAGAGCAGATGTTTTGCATGGGGAAGTCCCTGATTCTGTCCTGTTAGCAGAGTTCCCCAAATGTCCCTAGGAGTAGCCTCAGAGCAATGCTGAGCTTGGTGAAAAATCTCTCAAAGGAAATATATTAGCTATTTGTACCTAGGATAAGGGATAAATGCTGAAATAAATAATGAGAAAAGTGAAATGTCTAGGAGGAATGACTTCAAAAGAGAGATAGAAAATTCGAACAAAAGAAGTCAAGGCAGGGTTGTAGCTCAGTGATACAGCATTTACTTTTGAGTTTAAGACCATGAATTCCATCCCCAGAATCACCAAAAAAATAAAAAATCTGAACAGCACCAGAGCAAGTGAAAGAATTGGGTTTTAAGCAATAATAAAATGAGATTAAAGTAGAAATAAAAACTTTTCTAAAAATCCCAAGGCCATGTGGCCTCACTGAAGAATATTACTAAATGCTAAAAGTATTAACAACACTAACACTTTTCTTCTCCTTATTTTTCATATTGCTATTATTAAAAATGACCAAAATGGGGGCTGGCACACTAGCATAGCAGTGGGAAGTTTACCTTGCATGCAGCCAACCCAGGAGGGACCCAGGTTTGATACCTGGCATCAATACCCAGTATCAATTCCTGTCATCAATTCTCAACATCCCATATGGTCCCCTGAGTTGGCCAGCAGCCATTTCAGAGCACACATCCAGGAGTAACTGCTGAGTGAGGCTGGGTGTGGCTCAAAAACAAACAAAATGGCCAAAATGATTAAACAAACCTGAGTATCATTAACTAATGACTGGATCAATAAATTGTGATATATTCATAGAACAGAGTGGTTTACCTGTAAAAATCATCAAATAGAGCATGCTGAAACTTGTAAAGAAACAAATCAGTCACAAAAGGCTGCATATTGTATGGTTCTATTTATAGTAAATACCTAAAGTAAGAAAATCTACAGGAAGAGAAGACAGAGAAACAGAGAGCCAAGTAGTGGTTGCTGAAGGCAGGTGAGAAAAGGACAATGTTGGTGATAAAAAAATATGCTGCAATGAGATGATCATAGTTATACAACATTTGAATATTATAAAAACCACTGAATTGTATACTTTCAAATGATTATAAAGGTGAATTTATGTAAATTTGACCTCAATTTTGTAACGCTGTGTATGATAGCATTAATTTACTCAAATGATAGTCAATTCAAAAGCTGGATTTAACAACCAGCTCCACTCATCATTTGGATTACAAGGAAAAGAAATCCACACCCGGCTTTTGCTCAGGGGTTACTCCTGGCAGGCACGGGGGACCACATGGGATACCGGGATTCAAACCAACAACCTTTGGTCCTGGATTGGCTGCTTGCAAGGCAAATGCCCCTGTGCTATCTCTCCGGGCCCAGAAAATCATCTCTTAATTGTTATGATACCACACTGCAACCTTTTGTCTAAAGATGTTTGTCAACCAATCATAGAAAGACAAGTAGATGAGAAAAAGTTTACAAATGAACTAAATTCAGTTTGCTTTTCTGCTAAACTGACTATCTTAACATTCTCTTATGCTCTGATCCAGGCTGTATACCCCTTGAACTTGGACTCAGACCATAATCCCTATTAATTTTAAAGAGCGAGTTAATGGGGCCGGAGAGATAGCACACAGGTAAGGCATCTGACTTGCAAGCAGCTAATCCAGGATGGACGGTGGTTCAAATACCAGCATCCCATATGGTTCCCAGTGCCTGTCAGGAGCAATTTCTGAATGCAGAGCCAGGAGTAACCCTGAGTGCCGCCAGATGTGACCCAAAAAGCAAAAAGAAAAAAAATAATAATAAAATAAAATAATTAAAAAAAATAATAAAGAGCTTGTTAAATTCTTCGTTCTTTGGGGGTTTTCTTGGAGGGCCTTCACCCAGTTATGCTCAGGAGCTACTGCTCACTCTGCACTCAGGAATTGGTCCCGACAGACCTCTGGAGATCATATGGGATACCAGGAATCAAACAAATACATGGAAAGCAAGCACCGTATCTGTTGTACTATCTCTTCTGCCCCTATTTCTCATGTCTTAAAGACAAAATTTGTTCATTTCTGCTTTGAGCAATGCATCTACCAAAATTATAATACCACATAACTTCCAATATCTTGACCCATACAAATAGTTCAAAGGTCAATTCATTCAGTTTCTAATGAGGTTAATAAAAGGTGGGGGGGTCACCAATTCAAAAATCACAACTTCTCCATAATGCTCCTCTTTCCTTTCACATCACTTCCAATTCATTCCCATCCCTGCACAAGAATTTTTTGATATCATTTATCTTTCCCCTTTACATTCTTTTCAGCTCATCAATCCTTATCCAGCTTAAATTTTATAGTCTGCTGCATTTACTCTCTTGAAGTTATTTTGAATTCCTTCGCCCTCTCCTTCTAAAAACACTAATTATGCTTGCATCCAAGTACCTGCCTCTTTCGTGTATTACCATGAAATATTAATCATTGCTGATGGAAAATATCCAATTAGGGCCAGAGTGGCAACCACCATGCCTGTATATATGAGGCCCTGAGTTCATCCCTAGCACTACATGACCCATTTCTGCAGCCCTGCCAGATGTAATCACCACAACAATTTCAAAATTATAGCTTTAGGGAGCCAGAAAAATAGTACAAAAGGTAAAGAAGACACTTGCTTTGTATGAATCCAACCCCAGTTCAGACATCAACACCTGATCTGTTCCCCTGAACACAAGCAGGGGTCACTGCCGAGCATAACAGGAACAACAAACCCTTGAGCACCACTGGGTATACCTCCACCCTCGAAATAAATAATAAAATTACACCAATTAAGCAGGATAATAACAGGTCAAAACAATAACCCATCTCACATTCATACTCAAGCATGTCAGAAATATTCCTAATTTTTTCTTATGTCCCTCATTCCTTTCCCATTATTTCTTCATTGTTTTCCATGCTACTAAAACTCTAGCTCCTACCCCCAAGCTCAGTCCATCCTCCTTCCTCTGTTCTTCTGAAAATCATTTCTCACAATTGCCAAGTCCCTCTCATTTCAGCCATCACCCTGTTTACAATTACTATCTTCTTTTTCCTTCTATTACAAAGACAATTAAAGTCCTATTTCTCTCTCGCTGCTCTGAACTCAAATGTATACCCAACATGTTACTAACATGTTAATAACATGTTGGCTACTTCTGAAGATTATCATGAACTTATTGATGCTTATATCTATCTTTAAAACAGAAGTGGTCACAGATCACTTATATAATTTTTAATAATTTTTATTGTGACCAAAGTAAATTAAATCTTTCACAGTATGACCCCCTGCAGCTCTCCCCAGCTAGGGAGACACCGTCCAAAGACGCAGCCCGCGCGAGCAGTTTGGCTCTGCCCCTGGTGACTTCCTTCAGTATTCCTCAGGTAGGGAGACCCCGCCCAAACACGCTGCACGCGCGAGCAGCTTGGCCCCGCCCCCTGCGACTCCCTGCAGCTCTCCCCAGCTAGGGAGACACCGTCCAAAGACGCAGCCCGCGCGAACAGCGCGAACGCTATCGTGTTTGCGCGAATATAGCTTAACACAACTTATAGGTATAGCCAGCTCAGGCCTAACACCAAAATTTCTTAAATAATCAAGAACCCATAAAATTGGGGGAAAAAAAAGGTGGGCATTCAGAGACCTCTGTGCCCCCACAGTCTGCGTGCTTCTCCCTAAAGTGAGTGCAGCACCCAGAGGCCACTCCACCTGGAGCATAGGGATCCCCGCATCCACGACCCCCCCCCCCGCACCAGTGCCCAGAAAGAGTGCATTCCCCTGGGACCATTCCACGTGGGTGTACTCCAAAGCATACCAATAGACGCAAAGAAATATGGGTAAATCAAAGAGAACCCTAACATCTGAAAATACAGAGACAGACCCTATCAAGTTTCCAAGTCCACCAAAACACACAGATCCATGGGAAGGTGACCTAAAAGCAGCAATGAGGAAGGAAATGCAAGAATTAATAAAACAAATGAAAGAAACCTTAGCTACCGAGTGTAAGAAATCTATAGATGAACGAATCAGCCAAATTAAAGAAGAAATGTTAAAGAACATGAGAGAGTCCATACAAAAAGAAATGAAGGAATTAAAAGACAAAGTAACAAGCCTTACAAGCAGAAACAGAGTTGGAGAGACACATTGAAGAACTCGAAGGAAAACTGCAAACAAAAAATGATCAAGAAACCAACAAAGAAATAAAAGGCAAAGAACTGGAAGGAAAAGTCCAGTATCTAATGAACAAGGACAAAAGAAACAATCTAAAAATTGTGGGTATACCAGAAGGGGAGGAAATAGGGAAAGGGGAAGAACAAGTAGTCAGAGAGATAATAGCAGAGAACTTTCCCTCCCTCTGGAAAGAAACCTCAATGCCAATCCAGGAAGTGAAAAGAGTCCCTAATAAAATAGACCCTAATAAAACAACTCGAAGACATATAGTAATCCAAATGGCAAAAAATAAAGAGAAAGAGGAACTCCTTAAAGCAATAAGAGAGAAAAAAAATCTCAAGTACAAAGTTAGGGACATAAGAATCAAACCAGATCTCCCATTCGAAATAATTCAAGCAAGACTACAGTGGAATGACATATTTAAACGACTGAATGAAAGAAACTTCCAACCTAGGGTCCAATACCCAGCAAAATTATCATTCATATGGGAGGATAGACTAAAAACATTCTCAAACAAGAACGAGCTTGAACTATTTGTGCAAACTAAACCAATCCTAAATGACCTGCTCAGAGATGAATTACACAATCCAAACCCCCGATTGTAACAAAAATCACCCTACAAAACACAACTGCACAACAGTCATCTCTCTCAATAATCTCCCTAAATGTTAATGGACTAAACTCTCCAATTAAAAGACACATAATAGAGAACTGGATTAGGAAAAATAAACCAGACTTCTGCTGTCTGCAAGAAACACACCTACAACTACAGGATAAGCACAGGCTTAGAATAAAAGGATGGAAAGTAATTATTCAGGCCAATGGAAAACAAAAAAGAGCAGGGACAGCCATTCTTATATCAGACCAAATTGCATTCAACATCAAGAAAGTGATCAGAGACAAAGAGGGTCACTACTTACTTATCAGGGGAACATTAGATCAAGAAACACTAACCCTGGTCAATATCTATGCACCTAATGTAGAGTCAGCAACATATGTGAGGCAACTGCTCATAAACCTGGAGAAACACATGAAGGGAAATGTGAAAGTAGTAGGGGACCTCAATACTCCACTATCACCACTGGACAGATCCACCAAACAGAAAAAATAGCAAAGAAATAAGAGCTCTAAATAAAAAATTAGAAGAATTGGGGCTAATAGACTTTTTTTTTGAACTACCTCTCTCTCTGCTTGCCCATATTTTAATTTTTTCTTTTTTTTTCCTTGAACTACAATGTATTAAATAATGCAATGTATTGTATATAATAATATATTGTATATACATTGTATTCCATTATTGAATAACAATATTTTTTTTTCTTAACACCACCTATCACCAGTGCAACATTCCCATCACCAATGTCCCAAGTCTCCCTCCTCCCCACCCGACCCCCGCCTGTACTCTAAACAGGTTCTCAATTTCCCTCATACATTCTCATTATTAGGACAGTTCAAAATGTAGTTATTTATCCAACTAAACTCATCACTCTTTGTGATGAGCTTCCTGAGGTGAGCTGGAACTTCCAGCTCTTTTCTCTTTTGTGTCTGAAAGTTATTATTGCAAGAATGTCTTTCATTTTTCTTAAAACCCATAAATGTGTGAGACCATTCTGCGTTTTTCTCTCTCTCTCTCTCTGACTTATTTCATTCAGCATAATAGATTCCGTGTACATCCATATATAGGAAAATTTCATGACTTCATCTCTCCTGACAGCTGCATAATATTCCATTGTGTATATGTACCACAGTTTCTTTAGCCATTCGTCTGTTGAAGGGCATCTTGGTTGTTTCCAGAGTCTTGCTATAGTAAATAGTGCTGCAATGAATATAGGTGTAAGGAAGGGGTTTTTGTATTTTATTTTTGTGTTCCTAGGGTATATTCCTAGGAGTGGTATAGCTGGATCATATGGGAGCTCGATTTCCAGTTTTTGGAGGAATCTCCATATCGCTTTTCATAAAGGTTGAACTAGACGGCATTCCCACCAGCAGTGGATAAGAGTTCGTTTCTCCCCACATCCCCGCCAACACTGTTTATTCTCATTCTTTGTGATGTGTGCCATTCTCTGTGGTGTGAGGTGGTATCTCATCGTTGTTTTGATTTGCATCCCCCTGATGATTAGTGATGTGGAGCACTTTTACATGTGTCTTTTGGCCATCTGTATTTCTTCTTTGTCAAAGTGTCTGTTCATTTCTTCTCCCCATTTTTGGATGGGATTAGATGTTTTTTTCTTGTAAAGTTCTGTCAGTGCCTTGTATATTTTGGAGATTAGCCCCTTATCTGATGGGTATTGGGTGAATAGTTTCTCCCACTCAGTGGGTGGATCTTGTATCTTGGGCACTATTTCCTTTGAGGTGCAGAAGCTTCTCAGCTTAATATATTCTAATTAATATTTCGGCCTGATTTCATCCTGGGTGCGGCCCATCTGCCAGCCTGCCTTCCTGCTAATAGACTTATATAGAGCCCTACATCCCCAGAAAGCAGAATACACATTCTTCTCAAGCCCACATGGAACCTTCTCCAGAATAGACCATGTCTTAGGATACAAAGCCAACCTATATAAGACCACAAAGGTAAGGATCATTAGAAGTACCCTTTCAGATCACTATGCAACAGAACTCAAAATTGATGTCAAGAAGAAGCAATGGAGAAAAACTAATACCTGGAGATTAAACAACATGCTGCTCAACAACAGCTGGATCAAAGAACAACTCAAGGAAGAAATAAAAAGATTCCTTGAGACAAATGACAACGAAGAGACAACATGTCAAAATCTGTGGGACACAGAAAAAGCAGTAATTAGGGGGAAACTCATAGCAATACAGGCCTATGTCAAGAAACAGGAAAATAACAAAACCAACAGCTTAAAAGATCACCTCAAAGAATTGGAACAACAGCAACAGAGAAATCCAACCACAACCAGACGGCAAGAAATAATAAAAACCAGAGCAGAAATAAACAACATAGAAACTAATAAATCAATACAAAAAATCAATGAGACCAGAAGTTGGTTTTTTGAAAAAATAAACAAGATAGACAAACCACTGGCAAAACTCACCAAAAAAAAGAGGGAAAACACCCAAATCAATAGGATCACTAATGGAAGGGGAGAGATTACAACAGAACCCCAAGAAATACAACATATCATGAGATCATATTATGAACAACTATACTCCACTAGGCTAGAGAACCCAGAAGAAATCGACAGATTCTTGGAAAAAAACCCTCTTCCAAGACTGGAAACGGAAGATCTAGAAAGCCTAAACAGACCAATCACCTCAGAGGAAATTGAAGATGTAATTAAAAACTCCCTAAGAACAAAATCCCAGGTCCAGATGGATTTACAGGTGAATTCTATCAAGCTTTCCAAGAAGACTTACTACCACTTTTCCATAGGCTCTTCCAAACCATAGAAAAAACAGGAATCCTCCCTAACTCCTTCTATGAGGCAAATATCACACTCATTCCCAAAGATGGCAAAGACATCACCAAGAAAGAAAACTACAGACCAATCTCACTAATGAACATAGACGCAAAGATACTCAACAAAATCTTAGCAAACCGAATCCAGCACTTTATCAAAAAGATAATACATCATGACCAGGTGGGATTTATACCAGGAATGCAAGGTTGGTTCAACATACGCAAAACAATCAACATTATACATCACATCAACAACAAGAAAGATAAAAACCACATGATCGTATCAATCGATGCAGAGAAGGCATTTGACAAAATCCAACACCCTTTCATGTTAAAGACACTCAGTAAAATAGGCTTAGAAGGAACCTTCCTCAAGATAGTTACAGCTATCTATGAAAAGCCAACAGCCAACATTATATTTAATGGTGAGAAACTAGAAGCATTCCCACTAAGGTCAGGCACTAGGCAAGGCTGTCCACTCTCTCCACTCTTATTCAATATAACCTTAGAAGTCCTAGCAATAGCAATCCGACAAGAGAAGGGAATCAAAGGAATCCAAATTGGGAAAGAGGAACACAAACTATCTCTATTTGCAGACGATATGATGATTTACATTGAAAACCCTAAACAGTCCACAGTAAAACTCCTAGAAACAATTAACCAATACAGCAAAGTGGCTGGATACAAAGTCAACACACAAAAGACAGTAGCGTTTCTATATACAAATCACGAAGTCGAGGAGAGAGAGATTAAAAATACAATTCCATTTAAAATAGTATCAAAAAATATCAGGTACCTAGGAATCAACCTTACAAGGGAAGTGAAAGACCTATACCAGGGAAACTTCAAAACACTTCAGAAAGAAATTGAAGATGATCTAAAGAAATGGAAGAACATCCCATGCTCATGGATAGGTAGAATTAACATAGTCAAAATGACTATCCTACCCAAACTTCTATATAGATTTAATGCAATCCCTATCCAAATCCAGACACCATTCTTTAAAGAAATAGAACAATCAATCACAAAATTCATCTGGAACCACAAAAGATCCAGGATAGCCAAACAAATACTGAAAAACAAGAAGCTGGGTGGCATCTCCTTACCTAACTTGAAACTATACTACAAAGCCATAGTAATCAAAACAGCATGGTACTGGAACAGAGACAGGACCTCAGACCAGTGGGTCAGAACAGAATTCCCTGACATAAACCCCAGATATACAGCCAACTAATATTTGATAAAAGAGGCAAGAACCTGAAATGGAACAAAGAAAGTCTATTCAACAAATGGTGTTGGTACAACTGGAAAACCACATGTACAAAAGTGAAGATCAACCCATACCTCACCCCTTATACAAAAGTCAACTCAAAATGGATCAAAGACCTTGAAATCAGACCCGAATCTATAAAGTTTATTGAGAATAAAATAGGCAGAACACTCGAAGACCTATATATCAAAATGGTCTTCGAGAATGGAGCACCATTGGCAAGAACTTTAGCAACAAACATAAACAAATGGGACTACATCAAACTAAAAAGCTTCTGCATGGCGAAAGAAACCCTACTTAACGCAAGAAGACAGTTAACAGAATGGGAAAAAATCTTTTCACTCGACATATCAGATAAAGGGCTGATATCTAGAACATACAAAGCACTCAGAAAGCTGAGCCTCACAAAACCAAATAAAGCCATAAAAAATTGGGGAGATGAAATGAATAGACACTTCTCTGAGGAAGACAAAAGGATGGCCAACAAACACATGAAAACATGCTCACCTTCACTCATCATCAGAGAGATCCAAATCAAGACAACAATGAGATACCACCTGACACCAGTGAGGATGGCTCACATTAAAAATAATGGGAACAATCTCTGTTGGCAGGGATGCGGTATAAAAGGAACTCTCATACACTGCTGGTGGGAATGCCCCCTTGTCCAACACCTATGGAGAACAGTCTGGAGAGTACTCAAAGAACTCAGAATTGAGCTGCCATTTGACCCAGCAATTGCTCTCCTAGGTATATACCCCCAAGTGGGAAGAACATTTATTCCAAAATATATGTGCACCCCACTATTTATCGCAGCACTCAGTGTAATAGCCAAGTCTTGGAACTAACCTCGATGTCCAACAACAGATGAATGGATCATTAAGATGTGGTATATATACACAATGGAATATTACATGGCAGTCAGAAATGATACAATCACAGACTTTGCAGCAACATGGATGGACCTAGATCATATTATATTAAACAAAGTAAGTCAGAAGACAAAAGAAAAACACAGAATGGTAGCACTATTCTGAAGCACCCAGAACACACATCTTATACACAACTGATACTCAACAATCAAATAACACGGTTTAACAGGGTAGAAACTCTAAACACTGCAATAGTCAACATATACTCAGGAGCAGTGCCCAAAGTACTTGAAAAAGGAACAACGCAAACTCTTGAATACACATTATTCCCCAAAGAAAGCAGCAACACCAAAAACTGCACCGTAGAGAGAACAGGTATGTAATCAACCTTCCACGACAAAGGCCCACAACAATCACTTAGAGATAGTATTCAGGAACACAGGTAAAGAACACCACGGGAAATCACTGTCTGCAATGGAATCATCCCATAACACTACGTTTTAATGTCTTTATCTTATAATAGTTAAAATAACCTCTCAGCTTTTATATCCACAGGCATCCTTGAATACAAATGGCGGATAAACTAAGATGGCAGCGCGGGATACCACACGAGATACCATACCTAGCTTGCACTATGAGATGGCCCCGAGAAAACTCTTTAACATACACTTTATCTCTAGGTTACACCTTCTTTTAGGAACTGAAGCACGTGACCAGTCAGACCACCGAAGCAGTAACTGAGACGTACAGACTTAAACTACACGCTCTATTCTGTGAACACATTCAAGCAAACTAGCATTCCTCTGCTATTCTCTCCTCTCTTCTCACTACTTTCTTTTTTATTTTTTATCTTCTTTTCTTTCTCTTCTTTTTTTTTCTTTTTCTCTCTCTTTTCTACTCTTCTCTTTACTTTTTTCCTTTTCTCTTCTCCCTTTCTTTCTAAAGTATTTTCTCTTTTCTCCCTTCCTACCCCTTCCATATACCTTCCCCTTTTCCCCCTTTGGAAATCCAACTATCCCTTCACCCCTCAATCCCATACAGACCTCCCGCCATATTAAAACTCTCCACCCTCAGTCCTTAATCTATTAGGCATCAAGATTGACCTCCTACCCCAACGAACCACTACCCAGCACCCAGTCGAGAGGACACCCAGTCAAACCCACACCTCGTCTCCTGCAAGAAAAGGCAGCCAACTCCCCTGCGGATCCATGCTGCGCGGCCCTCCCCACCAACTCCCCCTAACGTGGACTGTTACCTGAAACCGGACTTAGGTCTAAAAGTATCCTCAATGCAAGAACCCTTCCAGGACCTCCCTGCCGCAAATCTTGTGCCACTCTGAAGAAGATCTGGGGATGGGATAGAAAGACGCCTGGGGACCCACACACCACAAGAAAAACCCAAAAGACAATGGGAAAACCTGTATTTCCAACATAAGCATAAGAACTGTATCACACCACCTCTTTACCTGCTTTTCCCCAAATGTAAGATAGTCATATGCATCACTTTGGCCCTTTAAATACTTTGCTACCTCATTTAAAAAAAAAATCTGGCCTACATATACATATGTAAGCACATACATTTTTGTTACCTATTTTTTTTCTATTTATTATTTTTTCATCTTTTTTTGGGTATGTAACCTGTTTCTGTTTTCCCCTTTTGACCACCCCCAAATGCACCAACAATATAAGGTAGCACCATTTCCCCCTGCAAAGGCACACTAAAATAAAGGGGAATTCTTACATATATATATATATATTAAAAAAAGAGAGCTCTTATCTATTAGAGATAGGAACTCATAGTTGTTTACAATAGAGGGATATTTCCTACCTTGAAAATATGTCATGTGGAATTAACTTAGACCTCAGGTGTTTAGATACCATCAATCCAGCCTTGAACCCTGGATCCCAGACACAGGAACGGCACAGTTCTTCACAACTGCTACAGGAAACAAATCCCATCCGGGACAGCCGCAATACTGCGAGGTCACCAACAAATGCCAGCTCTAATATGACATCCTGACAACGAAGAAAATGGGAACAACTTGACCTAAGTGAAGGTTATCCTACCTTTCTAGCTAATGACAAGGCAAAATCAGAAGACTTATCACCCTTTGGAAGGCCCAAAAGCCAAGATCGCGAGTTACAGATGACTGCTGCTAGAACCATGACCAGACTGTATACAGCCTGGGACCAATAAAAAAGCCCTAACCTAGGGTGTGAACTACGATCTGCACAATGAACATGATCCCCAGCTCCAAAGGTCTGGCAGAGACCATTTTAACGGAATGGGGCATCTGGAAGCACAAAGAAAGACACTGTCCTAGGTGCCATCCTAGCTTCAGTGCAAAGACCAAGATCACCAACCACAGAAGATGAATTAAAATGACACTGATGGAACAGAACCACAAAGACTGACTTCATCATAACTCCCACCGCAGGATCTGTGCAGATACTGAGATCCCTAGACACAGAGGCCTGATAGTATCATCCAGGACAGAACAGAGGTCTTACAAACACCACAAAAGCACCACCGGGAGAGTAAATGATCCTGAACAGAGTCTATAGTTGATCCCATGACAATACACTCCAAGGGCGGAGAAACCCCATATCTCTTAGGCCAAGTGAATTCCTTTTCAAATGACCCCAATATTTACTGTGCCGGGGCAGGAGGGAAAAAAACAAAAAGCACAAAACATTATTTATTTTTATATATATATATTATTTTATTTTCATTTATTATTATTATTTTTACTTACCTATCTATTTTTGGTCAATTTCTTTGTTTGGGTGTGATAATTGAAGTTGTCCCCAGTTATACTTATTCTTTCTTTTTTTTTTTTTTGGTTTTTGGGCCACACCCGTTTGACGCTCAGGGGTTACTCCTGGCTATGTGCTCAGAAATCGCCCCTGGCTTGGGGGGACCATATGGGACGCCGGGGGATCGAACCGCGGTCCTTCCTTGGCTAGCGCTTGCAAGGCAGACACCTTACCTCCAGCGCCACCTACCCGGCCCCTATACTTATTCTTTCTCTTCCTTTCTGTTCTTCCTTTGTATGCTATGCCATGTTTCTTATATCAAGACCATGGCATTTTTTTGTTTGTTTGTTGTTTTGTTTTGTTGTGTGTTTCTTTTTGTGGTGTTTTTTTTTTGTTTTTTTGTTTTTTTTTTTTTTTGTTTTTTGGTGCTTGAGTTTATTGTTGGAGTCCTCACGGGATATTTGACACTTCTTTTTGTACTGGTGGAATATTTCACCTTTTTTCTCTCCTTCGTTTCTCAAACCGATGTTGAGAGCCTCTGGAAGAATTCCGCTTATTTTCGGCGTATTAGACTTTTACCCCAGTTTATTACTTTTCTCTCCTTCAAACAAAACCATGTAACTTGAACTAGCTAGTCCTGCCCCCCCAATTAGAGGGGGAAACAAGGGAGACACCAGAACCAAACAGGTGCAAGACTACTATGCAGTAGGCTAGATACAGAGGAGACCACATATCCTAGCTACCCTGGGGGTGAGGGAAGAGGATATGGGTGGTAGGACAAAAACGGAGGTGTAGGGAGGACAATTTGGTGATGGGAATCCCCCCTGATTTTATGTAAATATGTACCTAAAATATCATTGTCAACAATATGTAAGCCACTATGATCAAAAAAAAATCTTTCACAGTAATATTTAAGGCATATAATGACAATGAATCAGGGCTATTCCCACCACCAGTGTTTTCCTTCCTCCACCCTTGTTCCCAGTATGCATCCCATATCTTCCTCCTTTGCCCCCCCCCCTCAGACTGCCAGTCTGTAGCTTGTTGAAGATTGGGTATAGATTCTGTTGTTAACTTTGGGTTTTGTAATAAGCCTGATCATTTTTTATTTCTACTCAATGTTCATATGACTATTTGGTCCTGGTACCATCCATTTCCCCCCTTAATATATGAGGCAGAAGATGATTTAAGTTATATGGTTCTATTATTAAAAAAAGAAAAGAAGGGGAGGGGAAAAAAGAAAAGAAAAGAAAAGAAAAAAGGAAATAAAAACTGGGAAAAGTCTGTCTAGAGCAGGGTTCTCAAACTCGTGGCCCGTGGGCTGTTTGTGGCCTCCAGCCGGCCTTCAAATATAGCAGTATTTGCAATAATTCGCTTACCAAATAATCGCAATAAAAATATCATTAGTAAGAAAAAAAATCGCATTAAACATTCGCATACCCCAAGAAGTTACGTTCGGGGTATGCAAATGTTTAATGAGATTTTTTTCTTACTAATGCAATTTTTTATTGTGTATACTTGCACCTAGCACAGACATCATTTCCGCTGCTCCTGCCTGCTGTCCCTTGCATTATCAGAGGCCTAAGGGAGAGAAGGGAGAGACATTTATTACAGTATTAGATTTTGTCATACCTTCATCATGACTTCATCAAAGCCTGCAATGAAGAGAAAGATTGATGAGTTGCAAGTCAGTCCCTGAAGAGGTTGACTGATGGAGGGATGGAGGATGAGGTCTTTCCCCTCCAGCTCAGAGCATGCACCTGCCGGTGGTTCTGAGGTAAAACAGCAGGTAAACAGCTCGCAGACAGTCAGGCTTGTGGAAATATTATTTTTATTCGGTGGACAAGACTGAAATCCAAGTCTCAGCTTCAGTTCCAGCCAAAAAGCCCCTTGCCTTCCACAGACCCTTGTTTTTATCCCCCAGAATCTGGCACCGCCCAATGGTGGGATCAGATAACACCCAATGGTAGAAGCAGAATCAGGTACCACCGTAGGGTGGGGGCAGAATGCCAGGTCACACCCTAGGGTAGGGCACAATCACAAATCAGGGTAAGGTCAGTAACATAATAATCCCATAAAATGTTTACATACACAACAGATGACGAGCACAGACAATTTCAGAAAAAGTGGGAGATGCAGTATTTCTTTGTTGAGCACAGGGGCATCCCCACATGTCTTATTTGCTCAGAGAAAGTTGCAGTGCACAAGGAATACAACTTGAAACGCCATTATTCAACTAAACATGCTGAGGAATGTGCAAAATATCAAGGAAATGAGAGAGCCAAGCGGGTTGCCAGTCTTAAAGCATGTCCAATGAGGCAACAAGATTTCTTCAAGAAAGCAACCAAAGAGAATGTTGCATCAGTTGAAGCTAGTTACATGGTTAGTGAGATGATTGCTAAGGCAGGGAAACCATTCACAGAAGGAGAGTTTGTTAAAAAATGCATGTTAAAGGTTGCAACTATTATCTGTCTGGAAAAGAAAGGTCAGTTTAGCAAAATCAGCCCTTCTGCCAACACTGTGGCAGAGCACATTTCTGACATGTCAAGTGACATTTATCACCAACTGTGTGAGAAAGCCAAATTTTTTGATGCATACTCAGTTGCTCTTGACAAGGGCACAGATATAACAGACACTGCGCAGCTCGCAATTTATGTTCATGGTGTTGATTGCAATTTTGAATTGACAGAGGAGCTGCTCACAATAATTCCAATGCATGGCCAGACCACCGCTAATGAGATATTTCGGCATCTGTGTGATGCCATTGAGAATGCAGGTTTGCCATGGAAGAGGATTGTTGGAATAATAACCGATGGCATGCCATCAATGACAGGGAGGAAAAATGGACTGGTGGCATTTATTCAATAAAAACCTTGAAGAGCAGGGTGTAGAGAAGGCCAATGCTCTTCACTGCATTATCCATCAGCAGACCCTTTGCAGTAAATGCCTGCCGAGTGACAATGTGATGTCTGTTGTTGTGAAATGGAGCAACCAAATCAGATCCAGGGGCTTAAAGCACAGGAGGTTCCATGCTCTTTTAGAGGAAATGGAGTCAGAATATGGAGATGTTCTCTATTTCACCAAGGTACGTTGGCTCAGCAGGGGAAATGTCCTGAAAAGATTTTTTTGAGTTGAGAGAAGAGAAAGCCTTCATGGAGAAGGATGAAATGCTGTTTCTAAGTTGAGTGATCACAAATGGTTCATGGACTTAGCTTTTCTTGTTGACATCACACATAAGCTGAATGTACTAAACAAGATGTTACAAGGTCAGGGCAGCTTAACAATGCTGCCTATGACAATGTGAGAGCATTCTCCACAAAACTTGTGTTATGGAAATCCCAGCTCTCTCAGACAAACCTTTGCCATTTCTCAGCATGCAAGAAACTTGTGGATGCAGGCATACCATTCAGTGGTGAGAAATACGTTGATGCTATTTCTAAGCTAGAGAAGGAATTAGATCACAGATTTGCAGACTTCAAAAAGCACAGAGCCACTTTCCAAATTTTTGTGGACCCCTTTTCCTTTGATGTGCAAGATGCCCCTCCTGTGCTTCAAATGGAGCTCATTTACCTGCAATGCAACTCTGATTTCAAAGCCAAGTTCAGGGAGATTAGTGGAAAAGCAGACATGCCTGGGCAATTTTTGAGAGAATTGCCCCCCCCCCCCAGCTTTCCTGAGCTTTCCTGAATGTTCAAGTGCACCATGTGCCTTTTTTGGGAGCACATAATTGTGTGAAAAGTTATTTTCCACATTGAACTTCAATAAGTCAAAGTACAGGTCTAGACTTAATGATGATCATCTTCAAGCCATACTGAGGGTCTCAACTGCTTCCTCTCTAAGGCCAAATGTGGTTCATATTTGTGGAAAGAAGCAGTGTCAAGTCTCTGGCAGCAAGGAATAGGCAAAAGATGCCATGTTCAGAAGAACTGTTTACGATCTTCACTTAATGTTCTATTCATGTTCAGAAGAAATAATTAAAACTGTTAATAATGACGTTTGAGGACTTTTTTTTTGTGAAATCCCCTATGCAGCCCTGCCTCACCCTGACTTTGCCTCCTGTGGCCCCCAGGTAAATTGTTTGAGACCCCTGGTCTAGAGGATATAACTATAAACTTAAAAGAAGAAAGGACAAAAAAGAAAAAAACATAACAAAAAAACAAAAACAAAATCAGAAACTACCACAAAAGCACAACAGCAACAACAACAAAAAAATAATAACCAAAAAATAACCACAAGAATGAAGAAAAAAACAAAGGAGGGATGGTGTTGAAAGGTTTTGTACTTTTTTGTTACAATAAGTATTGGAGAAATTAGAAACAGGAAATTCTCTTGGCGTAAGAGATACAGGGTTTCTCTGCCCTTGAAGCATACTGTCATGGGAACAGCTACTAGCTCTGTACATGCTCATTCCGCTCCCCAAGGTCTTTTTATGGTGCCAGGAAACTTTTAGCTCAATTCTGGATGATAAAACCAGGCCTCTGTAGCTAGAGATCTTGGTGTTTGCACAGCTCCTAGCACGAAATCTAGATAGAGTCTTTCTTTATGGTTCTAGAAGTTCTGTTCCATCACTGTTGTTGTAATCAGACTTCTGTAATTAGTGGTCTTTGTTTTTGCACGGACCCTAGAATGAAGCCTAGGATAGAGTGCTTCATTATGGTCCAAAAGTTCTACTCAGTCACAGTTGTCAAAGTCAGACCTTTGGAATTAGAGATCTTGTTTATTTTACAAATTCTAGTCAAAGTCTAGGCTAGGGTCTTTCTTGTTGGTCCCAGGATAAGTTCTGCCAGTCATGGTTGTCAAAGTTATTCTTCTGAAGTTACTGATCTTGATTTTTGCACAGATCAAAGGACAACGTGTCTTCTGATTTGATTTTACTGTTAGGTGATAAGATAGGGAAACCCTCTCTTAGATCAAGTTGTTGCCATTTCCTCATTGTCATGATGTCATATAAAAACTGGTGCAAGTTGGTGCCAGAGCAGTATTAAGAATTCCTCAGGGGAAGTTTTGTTTCTGGTGCTGTTGCAGGGAACTGTGTCATTTCTATGTCTGGGATCTAGAGTTTGGGGTGGATGGTCATTATCACATAAAGTCTAAGTTGGGTCCACATGACACATGTTCAGAGTGGGAAGTGCCTCTGTATTATAAAATGTATGGGTTCTTATTCCTAGTAGATAAGAGCTTGTTTCTATACATAAAATTTTCCATTTTTTTTTAGTATGCCTTTGCAAAAGGGAATGGTGCCATATTATATTGTTGGTGTATTTAGAGGTAGAATGACAAGCTACACAATCTCTGTGCCCTGGTTTTGACCTGAGCTTTTATCCCAGGCAAGAATTTTTCTTGTAGGTTTTCATAACAAGCAGAACCAAAACAGGTGAAGTTAAAGAATATATATATATAATAAAAGAAACAAATAAGAATAAAATTTAAAAATATAAAGAAAAAAGTTATGGAAGAGGCTACCTTACAGTTGGGAATAAACACTCTAAGAGGACTTATTATAGGGGAATTAAAATTCAAAAAATATATAGGCTTCCCCATTAATCTTTTGAGATATTCTTGTGGGGGTTGAAATCCAGGGCATGTTTTCATCACACACCATGATCTTGTTGAGTTTGAAAAATTATTTTGCAGCAGTAAGTGATCAGGTAGTGTCCTTGAGCTGGGATTCCTTCTGGAGCTGAATCCAGTAGCATGCAACAGTAGACATTTGAGGGAGATGAGAAGAAAGGCCACATAACATGAGCCCTCAGGAATGATGGTTGTAGTTTCTTGCCGGGTCACAAAATGTGGGACTGATAGGGTGTCCTTTCATTTTGGGAGCAGGATGGTGGCTTACTAGGGCAGGAGATTGGTCTGGTTACCTAAGGAGTTAAGAACTGAGGGTAAAGACTGTTAAATAAGGATAAATATCGAATCAGAATCGGGAGATAAAAAAATAGAAAGATTTATGAAGGGAGGGAGGAGGAATAATATATATGAGGGGCTATATACACTATAGGCATGGATTGTTTACAATCTAGATTTAGCAATTAGGAGTCCACTGTATACAAATGCATGCCCACATATAGACATACATTAGAGAACTATTCTTAAGCACATATATAAAATTTTTTAAATTTTATTTTATTTCATTATCCTTCACCATTTGTACTCTGATTTGTTAGACTGTTGATGGTAATTTGGTTCATACATCATTCTAACCCTACACCCACCACCAGCAAGCTCAGTTCCCTCCACCAATGTCCCAAGGACTCCTCCCATCCACATCTCTGCACCTCTCCCACAAAGTAAGCTCAATTCTGTAGACAAAATCTCCAGTTTTGATGCCTTTGGTCACTTAATATTTCTTTACTATATTTTCATTCTGATTATGAGAGAATTTGTGTGTGTATGTGTTGAGGTAGTACACAACCTACATATGTATAGATGAGTCTTCATCTACACAATTTTTTCAAATAATAATTGAAGAAAAAGGTATAATTCATTGCCCTCCAAAGGTTCTGATAAGCATGGATACGCTCCTTTTGGTATCCCACTGGAGGTTCAGTTACCATTGGGCCTTAGTGGGAAATCTGAACTGGAGGAATTTTTTCTGGACTAAAAGGCACAGTAGTTAACTTCTAACTGAGAAGTTAGATAGCCCAAAACTGTGGAGCTGTGGCTAAGAGCCAAAGTATAGTAACTGTTTTACTTTGCTTCAAGTCTCTTCCACTGCCCATTGAATTGCCAATCATTTCCTTCCTCCCTTTTTTTGTCTTCTGTGCCACAAGATTCAGAACTTACTCCTAATTGCTTTCAAGGATCATTCCTGGCAGTTTGCAAGGAACCATGTCAAATGAAAGGGATCAGAACTAGGGGGTCAGCAGCATGCAAGGCAAGTATCTACCTGTACAATTGCTTGGTCCCCTAATTGCCAATAATTTTCTGATGTACTGGAAGCATACCAACTGTGTCAGAGAGGTTACCTAATGGCTAATCCCCAAATAAAGCAGAGTTAAAAGGGGTGTGATAATGTGCCTGGGCCAAAACCATGAGTCAATGAATCACACCTTCAAATTAGCCAAGGAAATGGCAGAAATTGGGCTCAGTTCCAACTCCCCACGTCAGGCTAAGCCTCAGCCCTCCAACAGCTGGTCTGGCTGGCAAGGATGTTCCTTCTAATTAAGTATCACTCCCGCAGGCCACCCAGCAGGCCCTTTATTTTCTCCACAGTTCCTAATCAGCTATCCACTGTTAACAAGAAGTTGAGCTTGAGAAGTATGTCAATTTGGTTGCCATTCTTTCCCTTAATCACTTGGTATCCCTCTCTGGGGCTCTCTAATGTGGTGCTCAGTTCTGGTGGTTAATGATCACTGTCCAAATAAGATTTTTGTCTTTCAAATACATAGGCCACCTCAAATTGCTAAAAAATATTTAACTATTCTGAAAGTTTCTGGTAAAAATTGGTCTAAATCAGTGATGTTGACATTGTATAGGAAAATTACAATAAAATGAAAAACATTTCAAACCAGTGGGAAAGTTCATGAGATTCTAGAAAAAGCAGCCAAGGAGTTGTCTTGCACCCAGCCCACTGGAGTTTGGTTCTCTGGGCCTCTACCAGAAATGATCGTTAAACTCAGAGCCAAGAGCCAGAGGACCATAGGTAAAGTCCCAAAACAAAAAGGGCTGGAGAAATAATATAGCAGATAAAATATTTGCTTTGCATGTGGCTAAGGATTCAATCCCCAGCATCCATATGGTTTGACTCCCAAGTGAAGAGCCAGGAGTAAGCCCTGAGCATCAATGAGTGTAGCCCCCAAACCAAAGCAAACCAAACAAAACACTACTTGAAGAGTCTGAAGTGATAGCCCAATGGACAGGGGATTTGCCCTAGCATGCAGCCAACTAGAGTTCAATCTTCAATATCCCTTAAGGTTTCCCAAGGCTTCCAAAAGTAATTTCTGAGTGCAGAGCCAGGAGTAAACCTTGATCACTGTCCAAGAACCACCCCCTCAAAAACAAACAAACCTTAATCACTATTGGGACGTTCAAATGAGCAAAAAGTCAACATCTGGGTACTTTTATATCTTCCTTGAAAGACAGAAAGTCAATGCCAAACCCAATGGTTCTCTGGTGGTAGGCATTTAAACCAGGGTCTGCTGCAACAATACAAGCCCCTTACCTCTGCATTATCTTTCCAAACCTATAACCTCCACCCCTACATGCTTTTCATGATCAAAATTCCAACCTCTAGGGCTAAGGTTGGAGTCCAGTGGCAGCACATTTGTCACACATATGTGAGGCCTTGGGTTTAATCCATGACACCATAAAAGTGAAAAATGAAACCATTTTTCTGATGTTTCTTTTTCAAAGGGATATACATCTAGGGCCAGGGATATATATAGTCTATCAAAGATGTAAAACAACCACACTATATTACAATAGTTCAGTCCCTACGAGGTTGTTAGAATTTTGTTTTGTTTGTTTTGTTGTTTTGTTTTGTTTTGTTTGGGGCATGGAATTTGATATTTATATTCTATTAAATACCCTCCCCTTTTTTGGTGGTGGTGAGTGACTGGGTAATACTTGACTGTATCCAGGGCTCACTCCTGGCTCTGTACTCAGGGATTACTTCTAATGGTTCACTGGGGACCATATTCATACCCAGGAGCCAACCAGGGTTTTCTGTATGCACTGTGAGATACTGCAGTGTATTGCTCCACTCCCATAATCCATTCCCATTTTTTTCTTGTTTTTTTTGGGTCAGACCTGGCAAAGTTCAGGGATTATCACCCTTGTGTGTTCAGGGCTTACTCCTGGCTTTGTGCTCAGGAATGACTCTGCAGGAAACAGGGCACCCTATGGGTTGGCAGGCAGGGATTAAACCTGGGTTGACAACATATAAGGCAAATGCCCTACCCACTGTACAATCTCACTGCCTCCGATGATGTTTTATTTTGTGTAAATTTGACAGTCTTGGATTACCTAGACTGAACATTTCTTCTAAGTAGGTCTCTAAAGAGGTATCTGCACAAGATTAGCAACCAAACTGGTACACTTGGTAAGGTAAATTGTCCTCATACTCCCCAAAATGGGTGAGCTCCAACCATTTCTCGAGACACTGATTAGAACCAAAGGTTGTAGAGGGAAGCACCCCTTTTCTTCTTTCAGCATGTCAGCTTGAGTTGAATTAGCTTGTTCCAATAGAAATAGAAAGGAAGGGAAGGACACAAACTAATCCAGTTAATCACCCAAAAGGTAACCTGTCAGGTTGGAGGTGGGAAATAGTAAGATAAAAGAGAACATTGGCAGGGTTACTTCCTCTTTGACCCCTCACCTATGACTGGGCAGATGTTCTCACCCACAAGCTGCAGCTTGAGATCTAAGAAATATCAACAGGAAAGAGTTACTGGGCTACACAGCCTTAAGAGGCAGGTCACAAAAACCCATCCACAGACCACAGAGTAGTTGCAAAATATAAGGTAAAGACAGTCATGATTTAGAGAGAATCAGTGAAAGCCCGAGTGTCATTCTTGGATGAATGACATACACAGGTACTAAAATGAGTCCTAGACACAGAACATCAGGGGTCCAAAACTACCTTCTTAATGCCATAAAATAAATAACTTCTTACGCCTCTGGAATTTTGTATGCAGATTTTACATACAGTCCTCATGGATCCACATACCTAAGACCTAAACCTAGTCCATTTTCATGGTGACAATCCCCTAGTACTTTCTCTAAAGTCTAAACTATGTTATTGCCCTTTTCTTGATAGTCAAATCATGTATGATGAACTACTGTGTGGGAACCATATTTATTCAATGTGTTTCTACTGACTATTCTAGGTCAAAGATTACTCAAAGTAAAAATGATTATGGTATAAGATAAGGCAGGCAAAATTTTCACTCTGGGGCCAGGGATAAAGATCAAAGGCTTAAAACACTGTATATTACCTTAGTCCAGTTCCTAGAAACACCAGCATCTCATGTCTTTGCCAGCATTTCTAGGTATAGTTCTGGTAACCCCCAAGTATTACAGGCTATGGTTCTGGGTTACCCAACACAGCTAGGAACACACACACACACACACACACACACACACACACACACACACACACACACACACACACACACAAACATTCTCTGCCCCCCAGATGGCAATATAATAGTGAAAGAAGATTTTTAAACAATAATAAATTATAAAGTAGGGTTTTAATAAATACTGATAAAATAAATTAAAGTTTATGAAGAGGCAAAATCCTATGAGGAGGCAGAAATGGGGGGTGGGAGGAAAGTTTGGAGGATACCTTACCCAGTTTCACTCAAGGGACTATATGGTGCCAGACATTAATCCTGGAGCTCCTGAGGATCCTGAGCATGTGTTCCAGTACTTGGAGCCAACTCCCCTACAGCATTACAGTAGTTTTTTTGGTAAAAATACTGTTGATGAGCAAACACATTTGGTTTGCTATGCCCAAACCAATGTTCAGATTTTACTTTACTACTATAATAAGGTTAAGGTTATCGTTTTGGCTGGCTGTGGACAATAAGGGGAAGAAATAATATACATAGTTTCTAGACAGGATCTTTAAGAACACAACTTGATTCCCACATGCCCTTCTGCCTGTTGAAACAGTTACAGAAGTGCTGGCCAAAAGTCTTTTCAGTGGACTAGAATGCCTGAGTTACTGTGCAAGGCAGTAGCTCTTTTCAAGCAATTTGAGATGCAATGTGAACAGTGTGGATGAAGTGAGTGTGATTTGGAGACTGTTACTGTAGAATAAGTCTTCTTTAGCTGATATAAGGAGTCAGAACAGACAAAAATCAACCATGTGACAGATATTGGTGGCAATAAACAAAGAGACTGAAGTCAGCATAATCATGAAATAGATCTATGTAGAGAAAAGAATTGTCTTGACTGGAGATATAGCTCAATAAAAGGCCTGAAGAAGGAGGTAAGAAGGGAGGGTGGGAGAGAGGGAGGAAGAGAGGATGGGGAAGATGAGGGAGACAGGGAGGGAGGGTGACAGGAAGAGGGATGGAGGGCTGAAGGGAAGAAGGGAGTAAGGAAGGAAGAGAGGGAGGGAAGGAGGAAGGGAGAGAGGGAGGGAAAAAAGGAGGGAGAGAGAGGGAGGGAAGGAGGGAGGGAGAGAGGAAGGAAAGAAGGAAGGAAGAAGGTAGGCAGGTAGCGCACTTTCCTTGCACACAGCTTTGATAACCCAGCACCCCATATGGTCTCTGAACCTACCAAAAGTGGACCCTGAGCACAAAGCCATGAGTAAGCCCTGAGTACCACCAGATATGCACCCCAAAAAAAAAGTAAAGAAAAGAAAAACTTTAAAATGGAAAAAAAAGGAAGGCAGGAGAAAAGGGGAAAGGAAAGGAGGTAGGTAAGGAGAGTGGAGAATGGTTTATATGACTGAAAATGAGATTAGGGGCTGGAGCAACAGCACAGCAGGTGGGTGTTTGCCTTGCATGTGGTAGACCCAGGTTCATTTGCCCCCTACCCCCACTCCTGAGCCTGCCAGGAGTGTTTTCTGAGTGCAGAGCCAGGAGTAACCCCTGAGCATTGCAAGTTGTGGCCCATATACAAACAAAATAAAGTTGAAAATGTGAGACCACTGACACATTGATGTGCATCAGAGATAACTTGTGTGGAAAATAATTCTACTCTAAGCCACCCTATATTATAATAAGCCTTAAATAGGTCTACCATAGTATAGAAACTCACTAAAGATTACCAGATTACCAGTTAAAAAAATAAAGGGCTGGATAGATACCAAAAGGATAAGTTGTTTGCCATGCATGCAGGGAATTCTAGTTCAATCCAGAGCATCACACGTGGTCCCCTGGCCAATTTCAGGAGTGATCCCTGACCACAGAGCCAGGAGTAATCTCTGAGCATCACAAGGTGTGGGGGGGGTGGAGAGAGAGAGACAGAGAGAAAGAGAGAGAGAATCACAGAGAGAGAATCAGTGTGTAAGGGGAGAGATTCTAAACAATGTTTCACATACTAGAGCATTACTGCCCTCTAGTGATGAAAAAAGAAGTGTAGAAAATACTATAAAATAACAATCCAGACTGAAAAATAAGCATTTCATATTTTTGGGTTCTCTTTGTATCATGACAAATTGTAACAGATTTTGACCTGTGTTATGGAATAACACTGTGAGTTATATAATGTGAGATGCACTGTGATGCACTCTTCAAATTTATAATTTTCAAGAAAGAAAGAATTCAGAAGCCCATTGTTAAGGTCTAGCTATTATAAATGTAAGAATGAGTAGTGTTTAGGGGCTAAAGGGATTGAATATGTGGTGTGTTGCATGAACCAGATGACCCTGGTGCAAATCTGGGGATTACTCTGAACTTCACCAGGTGTGACCCAACACCCCCTCCCAATAAAGAATTAGTATTTTAAGTAGTCAACTGGATAAATCTTTTTCTTTCTGCTTTTCTTTCAGGAGTGAGGTCTAGAATTCATGGCTTCCACATACAAAGCACATGCTTTAACCCTTTCAGAAATTCCCAACACCCAGATATTTTTTTTATCTTTTGTCTTTTAAAAAGATAATAAAGTTTTATGACTAAAAATGGAAATTCTTGAATGCCATTTTTCTTTCTTTTTTTAAATATCTTTATTTAAACACCTTGATTACAAATACGATTGCAGTTGTATTTCAGTAATGTAAAGAACACCTCCCTTTTCAGCCAATCTCTCCAGTGCAGGTTAGGGAAAGATTTCCTATCTAAGTTCATTTAAGAACAGCATTTTCAAATCCTCCAGACCTGTTCCTTATAAAGGATGTATAAAGGAGAAGATGTGATGTCCCCAAAGGCTGCTGCAGTAAAAGGCTGTACCTGTTCATCAAAAAGGCAATAAATTCACCAAACTTTTTTAAAAAATAATATTTATTTTGACCAAAGTGAATTACAAATCTTTTACAGTAATATTTTAGGTACATAGTGACATTGAATCAAGGGCATTCCCACCACTAATGTTGTCCTTCCTCCACCCCTGTTCCCAGCATGCATCCCATATCTTCCCCTCCTTTGACCCCCCGGGCTGCTAGTATATGTGCTCTCCTCTGTGTTTAGCTTGTTGTAGATTGGGTATCCATTCTGTTGTCCTTGGCTTTGGATTTGGTATTTAAATTTGATCATTTTTTATTTCTACTCGATGTTCATGTACCTGTTTGGTCTTGGTACCATCCATTATTTCCTCCTCAATTTATGAGGCAGAACAAGATGATTCAAATTATGTTATGAAGTTATGAAGAGAAAACATGGGGGCAAAATTCAAACAAACAAAAAACCAGAAGGAGTCCTTCTAGAGGTTTTAAATATCAATTTAAGAGAAGAAAGGAAAAAAGGAAGAAAAACATAAAATAAAAAAATTCAGACAAATAAGGAAGCAAAAAAAAGAAAAGTATCAAACAAAAAACCCTAAAAACACCACAGCAATAAAGACAACACCAAACAATAACCATGATCCTGAAATAAAAACAAAACAAAATGAAAACAACAACAACAACAATAATAACAAAAAGAATTGTGCTTCTTTTTCTTTTTCTTTTTCTTTTTTTTTTTGCATAGGCACAGTAAATATTGGGGAGATTAGAAAGGGAGTTCCCTTGGTCTAAGAGATACAGGGTTTCTCTGCCCTTGAAGCAAATGTAAGGTAGTCTCTTGAATCACTTTTTTCCTTTAATTATTTTTTTAAAATTCATTTTTATTTATTTTTTCTATATATACATATATTACCTTGTTTTTGATTTTTTCTCTTCCTTAACTTGACCTGTTTTGATTCTGATTGGTACAAAAACCCACTAGAAAAAGTCTTGCCTGAGATAAAAGCTCAGGTCAAAACCAGGGCACAGAGATGATGGAGCCTGACACTCTCACCCTCAAGTGCACCAGCAATGTAATATAAAACCATTTCTTTTTGCAGAGGCATACCAAAAATGGGAAAATTTTATGTATAGAAACAAGCTCTATCTACTAGGGATAAGAACTCATACATGGGCCAAAGAGACAGCATGGAGGTAAGGTGTTTGCCTTACATGCAGAAAAACAGTGGTTCTCTCTCTCTCTCTCTCTCTCTCTCTCTCTCTGGCCATTTGGATTACTATATGTCTTGGTGTTGGTTTATTAGGGTCTATTTTATTAGGGACTCTTTTCACTTCCTGGATTTGCACTTAAGCGTCTTTTCAGAGGGTGGGAAAGTTTTCTGCTATTATTTTCCTGACTACTTGTTCTTCCCCTTTCCCTATATCCTCCCCTTCTAGATTCTAATTCTTAGGTTATTTCTGTTGTCTTTGTTCAATAGATACTGGACTTTTTCTTCCAGTGCTTTGCCTTTTATTTCCTTGTTGTCTTTCTGATCGTTTTTTGTTTGCAGTTTTTCTTCGAGTACTTCTATGCGCTTCTCCGACTGTGTGATTCTGCTCATATGGCTTTTTATGGTGTTTTTATTTCCTTTAATTCTATTTGTATGAAATCTCTCATGTTCTGTAACATGTCTCCTTTAAGTTGGCTGATTTGTTCATCCATGAATTTCTTGTATTCGCTGGCTAGTGATTCTCTTATTTCTTTAACCATGACTCGCATTTCTTTCTCATGACTGCTTTAGATCTTCTATTGGATCTGTGCATTTTTGTGGACTTGGAAACTTGCTAGAGTTTCTCTCCATATCTCCAGATGTTAGGGTCCTTCTTAGTTTACCCGTATTTCTTTGCATTTATTGGTGTGGCTTGGAGTGTAGGGCCTTCCGAATTCAGCCCGCTTTTGCCACCTGTGGCATGGAGGTGAGTCCCTTCCCTGAGTGTGGTTCTAGGTGTGGCTGTTGGGTGAGTTTGCTAAGGTTTGACCCCTCACACCTCCTCTAGTGTAGCCTGGTCAGTTGCTCTCCCCTCTTCCTGCCAGCCAGTGCAGTTCTGCTCCTGGCCACAATGGTAAAGGGTGCTATTGAACCTAGCTCCCTCACCTCCCTTCCCTACCTGGAAGTCAGCCCTCCCACTTCCTCCAGTGGAGCCTGGTCAATTGCCCTCTCCCTCTTCCTTCCAGCCAGTGCAATTCTGCTCCTGGCCACAATGATGGAGTGCACTGTTGAGCCTAGCTCCTTAGCCCCCCTCCCCTACCTGGAAGTCAGCGGAGCTCCACCCTCTCCAGGCCTCACTGGGCAACTTCCCTCAGTCAGCAGCTTCCCTCAGCCCCTGGGAGTTCCAAGTCCACTTCGGGACCTGGGGGTGGGGGGGCAGGCCGCCTTAGGCTTCCCAAGGATCAGGGGAGCAGTCCCACACTCCCTTCTGTTCTATAAATCCCAGCTCGTCCCAGTGGTGCTGGGTGCTCATGCGGGTGGTGCCAGGAGGGCACACTTATCCACGTCTGCATGCAACTGGGGTGCCAGGTGGCTCCAGGATGGTGGTTCTAATCCCAGCATCCCATATGTTCCCCGTGCCTGCCCGGAGTGGTTTCTGAGCATAGAGCCAGAGTAACCCCTGAGTGCTGCCAGGTGTGACCCAAAAACCAAAAAAAAAAAAAAATAGAACTCATGAATTTTACAATACAGAGGCACCTCCCACCTTGAGTATATGTCATGTGGTCCCAACTTAGACCCCATGTGATTAGAAAGTAATTGTCCAACCCTAGATCTCTAGATCTCAGACATAGAACTGACACAGTTTTACAGAAAAGCTCCAGGGACCAAACTCCCTCTGGGACATTCTTAATACTGCTCTGACACCAACAGGCACCAGTTTTGATATAAGATCCTGACAATGAGAAAATGGCAACAACCTGATCTAAGAGCAGGTGTCCTATCTTACTGCCTAGTGATAAAATGAAATCAGAAGACGCATCATCCTTTGATCTGTACAAAACCCAAGATCATTAAATACAGGAGACTGTGACAACCATGACTGGGCAGAACTTACCCTGGGACCAATAAAAAAGACCCTAGCCTAGGCTTTGGCCATCGATCTGTACAACAAGCAAGATCTCTAATCCCAGAGGTCTGACTGAGACAACTGCAACTGAGCACAACTTCTGGAAACATAATGAAAGATTCTATCCTAGGCTTTTTCCTGGGATAGGTGCGAAACCAAGAACACCAACTGCAGAAGACTGATTAAAACAACAGTGATTGAACAGAACCTCTAGAACCGTAAAAAAAAGACTCCACCCTAGGCTCCATCCTGACCTGTGCAAATACCAAGATCTCTAGTTACAGAGGCCTGATTTTATCATCCAGGATTGAGTGGACACCACGAGAAGACAGACCTAAGGGAGAGTAAAAGAGCATGTATGAAACCTGTAGTTATTCCCATGATAGTATGCTTCAAGGGTGGAGAAACCCTGTAAATTTGCCAAGTTTTGTGTATTCCTATGATTACCTTAATCTTCTTAAAGAAAAATGCATGTCCCATTTCCCAAATTAAATTGGACCAGAATATAAATATTTTAGATGAACTAGAGGCATAATATCTCTCAAGGGGCCACTCTTTCCCCTTGTTTATTTAAGGATATTTTCCAGAGCAGCTGAACATATTTCTGAACTACCATCTGGAAAGAAGTTTGGAGAATCTGGTTGAAATAGTAACTGGCTATACTTTCATGATTATTATCACATTCTCAAAACTTGTGGTAGAGTCTGATATGCTTTTTCAGGAAGCCATGGGGTGTCAGGAATTAAAATGGGTCCCCTGCATGCAAAGCATGTGCCTCTATCCACTGTTCTGGCACCACAGCTTCTATGATTCCCACATGCCCTTCCCTCTGCTGCGCTAATTGCAAAGGAACAAACCAAAAGGAAGCTTTTATCCTTTTCTAAATCCTTTTTGTTTGCAGTCTATGTTCCTGTGCAGGCTACCTGGGGAAGCTCCTAGATCTTAGCTCTCTAACCTAGACCTGTGTGCTATCCTCTACTGTTGCTGAAGTACATTCATTTGTCCTTATTCAAGCTCTGGAACAATCCCCGAGTCATGGCAACAAAAGGAGGAAAAGGAAGGAGAGCAGGGCAGGGAGTGGGGGGAAGGGAGAGAATGAAGGGGGAAAGGGAAGGAGAAAGGAAGGGAGAGAAGAAGGGAGGGAGGGGGAAAGGAAGGAAGGGACAAAGAGAGGGAGGGAGAGAGGCGAAAGGGAGGGAGAAAGGTGAGAGGGAGAGAGGGAGTGCGGGAGGAAAGGAAGGAGAGAAGCCTCTCTCCCAAAGAAACCACCTTGGTTTCTGAGAAAATTACTCACTTCCTCTGAAGCAACCTTTGATCTTGCCTTATAAAAAGATAAAAACAAAACAAAACAAAAAAGACTGAGCTTCATGAAGCCAATTTTTAAAGTCCAGTTCTGTGTCTCCCTGGGAAATGTATGCCTCTTTACACTATATTTACTTACTTAAATGGGTCCACAAAGAGTCTTCTAGGAACAAAGGACTGCTTCAGAGAAACTCACAAAACACTCATGACCAAAAGCAGCCATGTGTCTGGGCAATGCTTTCCACATTCACACACTAACAAAGGGGCTTGACAGACTCAATTGTCACCATATTTTTGGCAGGTGCTTCAGGGACTGTTTCCTTATGGGGATGGGGGAGGAAAGGAAAAGGAAAAATAGGAAAGTGCCTGTCATCAAGGCTGGCTGGGTGCAGAGGGAGAACCAGGGCATTAATAGAGGAAAGTGGACACTAGTGAAAAGATTGGTGTTGAAACATTGAAATTATGTATAACCATAATTCTGTAATTCATAGTGATTCAAATTTTAAAAAGAATGAGTTTTGCTGGGGAGATTGAATGTTTATCATATATAATGGCATCTTGGGTACTGGAGTGATACTACAACAAATAAGAGTGCTTGCCTTGAATGCAGGTGGCCCACATTTGATCCCAAGCATCCCATCTATCATATGGTCCTTCAATTCCCACCAGAAGTGATCCCCGAATGGAGAGCAGGAAATAAGCCCAGAGCATTGCTAGGTGCTAGGTGATCCAAAAACAAAAGAAAAAAAATCTTGGAAAATGGTATCTACTGCCCTGCTCTGGTAGCCCTTTTACAACACACAAAATATCGCATCAGATACAAAATATCACATCATCTGTGTATTCAGAAAGAGATATATATCTATTTCACCCAATGTCCTTGTCACCAGTTTTCTTTTTTTTAAAGAAAACTTAACACATAGTTGACATAATTGACCATAATACATTTTTCATAAGTTAGAGCAAAGGTATTTTTAAAAAGAAAAGAAAAAAGGAAGAGAAAAAATGTTAAAAAGGAAGAAAACTAAATAAGTATGGCAGCAAACAAATTGGAAATTTATTTTGTGAAAATTATTGTACCTTGAATGAAGTCATTAATACTGGCAGAAAGTTTAGTAAGCTCTTGTTAGATGTCCATTGTTATTTGTTTCTGAACATTAAATGACTGATCATCAGCTACACGTTAGCATCTAAATCGGTTTGTTCCTATAGGGATGACATCAAACAAATGAAGTTGTTCAGGAATTCAATGCACTATTACTGATACTGTGGCTTTTATGGGCATGCTCTTAGCTGACAGGCCTCCCACAAGGAGGAGGATGTGGGAGGTGGGTGCCTGCACTCCCACCAAAAAGACCTGGTGATATTAACCCAAATATTGGCATACCTGGTTTGGTTAGATTGGTGTCTCTGAAGAGAATTATGGTGAGGCAGTGCCATAAGCAAAGAAAGCAGTGATTATGGTATGGATGCAGCAGGCAAGGCTAAAGCGGTGCAAAATCTTAACCCAACTTCTCCTTCCAAGATTGCCAGTTTTCAGTTGTGTAGCCAAGTACTTATGATTTTTCATGACTTGGTTTATATCCATTTCAAGAAAAGAGTGTATGGAGCTGGCCCAGTGTGAGTATGGCCCTTGTCAAGTGTTTTCTGATTTTAATTTTTCTTTGGTTTTGGGTCACACCCAGCAGCGCTCAGGGGCCACTCCTAGCTCTGCACTCAGAAATCACTCCCAGTAGGCTCTGAGGACACCGAGGATCAAACCTGGTCTGTCCTGGGTCGTCTGCATGCAAAACAAATGTCCACCGCTCTGCTATCACTCTGCCCCCGATTTTAATTTTTAAAGTGCCTGATCACCTAAGCAAAATCATTGTTAGGATTCGAGTTGACAGCCTGTGCTGAGAGTCAAAGACCACCTCCAATAATGCAAGGTGCAAAATGGAGTTTATTTGGTTAACCAAAGTCCAAGCCTGATCCAACTAGGGAGTGTTGGCAAGGACCCCAACATTCTAACATTTACTGACCTCATTGTGAGATATATTAATTTTCAAAAAATTTCTTATCTTTTTATTTCATTTCCACTTACTTGTAAACTAACAATATAAAATATATTATTTTATGCCTGCCAAAGGAGTAGGCGTGAGAATGGGTGGGAATCTAGGGACAATAGTACAGGCAACTTTACATTGGCAATGAGATTGATCTTGAAACAAATGTATTATTAGCAACAAATGTATTATATATGGTCTTTAAATAAAATAATTTGTATAAAACCAAGTAGAGATGAATGGAAGTCAGGGATGTAAATTGGTGGTGAATCACTTCCTGAGCAGGTAATATGCTCTGAGTTCTATCCACAACACCTTAAAGAGGAAAATATAGATACAGAAACCTTTGCTGTCCATGGTGTTTGATTTTTTACTGAAAATTTTACTCCCCACTACATCAAGAATTAGTGAATTGGGCCCAGAAAAAATGACACAGAAATGAAGGCTCTTGCTTTGCACATGGTCAACTTAGATTCATCTCTGGTACCCCATATGGTCTGTCAACGCTGGGAGGACTGTTATGTCAGTGATCTGATACAGAGCAGAATTAAGTCTTGGGACACTGCCAGGTTTGATAAAAAACCATTTAAAAAATTCATATGGAGTCTTCCTTTTCCTATAAAAAATAGATATGGAGTCTTAATGTAAGTGGAAGAGGCTGAACAAACATAACTAACTCCACTACAATACTAAAAATGTTGTGTTTTTTTTTTTTTGGACACTCCACTCAATATGCTATCACTCAAGCTCCAGTATAGCATGAATAACACATTTTTAAGTTTTTGGTTATGCTGGTTTACAAGATTGTTTAGGATTACTGTTTCACTCCTCTTCAAATATGTCAGCATCCACAACCATCACTAAAGTATCAATATCCCTCCACCAGAGTCTGCTAAACCTCTTCCTATCCTTGTCTAGTAAACTCAGTTCTACTGTCAGAATCCAGGAGTTTGTGTGCTTTTATCTGTTGCCTTGACTGTCTCCTGAATGAAATAACCCAATATTGATCTTTTTTATTCTTTCAAATGACACCCTCCAGTTTGATATTATCACAAAACACAAACTTCATCTTCCAATAGCATAGTAGTATTCTCTTTTTTTTGGGGGGGGGGAGGGTTCCACACCCAGCAGCGCTCAGTGGTTGCTTCTGCCTCTACACTCAGAAATCGCTCACCATATGAGATGCCGGGTTTTGAACCACCGTCCTTCTGCATGCAAGACAAATGCCTTACCTCGACGCTATCTCTTTGACTCAGCATAGTAGTATTCTATCTAACATGCATACCACATTTCTTTGTGATGTTAGCTACGGTTTATAGCATGTGATGTTCCTTTTATTGAGTTTTTTGAGTTCCTTTTGCTGAGTTTTCATAAATAGATGTAAATGAATTCTTGTCAAATGTATTCTCCACATCTACTAACATGATCTTAAGGTTTTCTTCTCCTTTTATTGCTGTAGATATTACATTAAATAGCATGTATATGTTGAACTATCCCTGGTATAAACCCCATTTGTCATGATATATGATCCTTTCAAAAGACATTGTTGAATTCAGCTAAGATTTTGTGGAAAGTTTATCTAGGTTCTTCAAGGATGCTTGTATACAGTTTTCTTTTCTGTGTGCTGTCCTTGTGTGCTTTTAGTATCGGGCTAAATGTTGATCTCAATAAGTATGTTTGGAAAATTCCCTTTACTTAAATGTTTAATAATTTGAAGGCAATAGGCCATCTTTGTAAACTTGGTAGGATTCGCTAGATTATCCAACTTCATGGCAAAATGTTAAGAGTAAATTTAGTATGTATGTCACTATTGCTAGCCCATATAGCTATTAAAATGGCTATAGCTATTCTAAATTAACAACTTTTTCTTTATTCTGCAAATAAAACATAGTCAATGCAAGATTATAACAAAAGATAAAAACTCAGTCAGGAAATAAAGGGAAAGGCAATAAACTAGATTCTATTTATTCCATCCCCTTTTATTACAGAGAAAGAGTAAGGACTTAATATAATGTGACTGAAGAAATCATTTACTCTGTAACATAAATTAAAATTTTCTACCAAGTTTTACTTATGAGGAAAGAATGACTCTATTTACAATATCCTTTTATTCAACAACCCCCTAAATCACATTTAAAAATCTAGAGAAAACTGTATTTAAATAGTTTTATAGGTACAAATGAGACTCTCAGATTACAAAACTTAACTAAACAGAATGTGCAAAAGCTAAGGATGATTGGTCTGGTAATTTAGTTATTTCCTTTGAAGTCATTTTTATTAGCAGAGACTTCGATATGATTTCTAAATTTTTTAAACAAAAAGCCTTTTACCTTACAACTGGTAGCAAAGGCAAGACTACTTTGAGAAGGTATTATTTAGAGAAACAATTGTGGCATAATAAATCAACCTCTTTTTCTGGAAAAAGTGGTGAAAAAATAAAAGAAACTTTTGTTGGAGAATAGCAGAAAGAATGAAAATAAGACATCTTTTATTTTTTTCTTTCACTTTATTGCACAGTTGAAACACACGCTACAATATTTGAGAGTCCACAGAGAGCAGCATGCTTTTGCTATTAAAAGACCTTCGCTGAAATATCTGAACAACTCTAAAGAAATGAGTAAGGTTGTCTCAATGGTTTTTGTGAGCTCATAATCATTTTCAACTACATTCTACATTCATACTTTCTGCCTTTTCCTAATAAAGGTAATTCCTGGAATGGCTAAAGAAGCCCATGTTCCTGTGCTCAGAAGTGTCTCAGACCTACAAATTTGGGTAGTAAGATTAGTAAATCCAGGCTTGGTTTAAATGTCTGAACAAGAACAAATACCAAATTACAAAGACCAAATTGATCACTATATCTGTGACTCAATCACTATAGCTCTCTAAGGTTGCAATTTCTGTATTTAGGTTCTACTGGTATGATGTCTTCATTCTTACTATTTCTTAGGCATCACAGCTTTGAGAAATTAAGCAATGCATTTCCAGCATTCTATTCCATCACTTTCAAAACCTATATTGTATAGCTGCCATCTTTACATTAACATACAATTCGCTACATAATCATGTTGTCATATATTAGGTCTTAGTTTCAAATAACAGACTATTGAAATCCACATAGGACAAAACACCAAAGTTCTTTTCAATATCCTCTTTCACCAGTTAAAAGCAGGTGGCACTTGTTGTTGTTGTTGTTTTTGAGAAAGTGATGAAAAAGTCTGCATCCACCTTTGATCTTTATCTTCTTCTGGTACCACCATATCCTATAATGAAAAGAGCAAAGTTTGTTTTTATTCCTTCCTTCTTCCTTCCTTCCTTCCTTCCTTCCTTCCTTCCTTCCTTCCTTCCTTCCTTCCTTCCTTCCTTCCTTCCTTCCTTCCTTCCTTCCTTCCTCTCTTCCTTCCTTCCTTCCTTCCTTCCTTCCTTCCTTCCTTCCTTCCTTCCTTCCTTCCTTCCTTCCTTCCTTCCTTCCTCCCTTCCTCCCTCCCTCCCTCCTTCCTTCCTTTTCTTTCTTTTTCTTTCTGTCTTTCTCTCTCTTTCTTTCTTTCTTTCTTTCTCTCTCTCTCTCTTTCTTTCTTTCTTTCTTTCTTTCTGCCTTTCTCTTTCTTTCTTTCTTTCTTTCTTTCTTTCTTTCTTTCTTTCTTTCTTTCTTTCTTTCTTTCTTTCTTTCTTTCTTTCTTTCTTTCTTTCTTTCTTTCTCTCTCTCTCTTTCTTTCTTTCTTTCTTTCTTTCTTTCCCTTCCTTCCTTCTTCCTTCCTTCTTCCTTCCTTCTTCCTCCCTTCCTTCCTTCCTTCCTCCCTCCTTCCTTCCTTTTCTTCCTTTCAGTCTTTCTTTCTTTCTTCCTTTCAGTCTTTCTTTCTTTCTTTCTTTCTTTCTTTCTTTCTTTCTTTCTTTCTTTCTTTCTTTCTTTCTTTCTTTCTTTCTTTCTTTCTTTCTTTCTTTCTTTCTTTCTCTCTCTTTCTTTCCCTTCCTTCCTTCCTTCCTTCCTTCTTCCCTCCCTCCCTCCTTCCTTCCTTTTCTTCCTTCTTCCTTTCAGTCTTTCTTTCTTTCTTTCTTCCTTTCAGTCTTTCTTTCTTTCTTTCTTTCTTTCTTTCTTTCTTTCTTTCTTTCTTTCTTTCTTTCTCTCTCTCTCTCTCTCTCTCTCTCTCTCTCTCTCTCTTTCTTTCTTTCTTTCTTTCTTTCTTTCTTTCTTTCTTTCTTTCTTTCTTTCTTTCTTTTTTGGTTTTTCAGTCACACCTAGCAGCCCTTAGGGGTTACTCCTGGCTCTGTGCTCAGAAGTTGCTCCTGGCAGGTTCGTGGAAACATATGGAATGCCAGGATTCGAACCAGGATCCATCTTGTGTTGGCTGCATATAAGGAAAACTCCCTACCACTGTGTTATTGTTCTAGCACCCAAATTTGTACTTTTTTAAGATATTAGAATTATTTTAAAATTACCAGTCATCTGGGGCCAGAGTGATAGCACAGCAGGTAGGATATTTGCCGTGCAAGTAGCCAACCCAGAACCAATATATACAATGTGATTATGTTAATATTTTAGAAATATGCATATTTGAAAACAAGTAAGATACTAACATAATCATATTGTATATATATTTATTTGTACCTTTCTTTGTATTTGGTGAAACTGAACACATTTTATATACAACTGTCTATTAATTCTCATTGTTGCACAGTATTCCACAGTATGACAACTCAGTTCATCCATTTTATTGCTGATGAACAAATAGAATCTAATAAAAAATCTAATAAAAATTCCACTCTTGGGCAGGAGCAGTAGCGCAGCAATAGGGCGCTTGCCTTGCATGTGGCTGACCTACAATGGACCTCAGTTCGATCCCTGGCATCCCATATGGTCCCCCATGCCAGGATCAATTTCTGAACACATAGAAAGGAATAACCCCTGAGCATTATAGGGTGTGGCCCAAAAAAACAAAAAAAAATTTTTTTTAAATCCACTCTTTATATTTCAGTATTTAAATACATTTTCTATCAATTCCAATAATTAATCATTGTTCATCTCTTACTGCAGTTACACAAATTTAACCAATAGCATATTATTTCAATCTAATTGCCCATTAACACCCATTTTCTGCTAACTAGAAAACTGTTTAACTCCAAATAGTTACTTAGCTTCACACTATATGTTTATTTTTCACAAAATGTCCTATTAGAAACTGCAATAAACATTATAACCATTATTTAAGATATGTCTCAATACATTTTTATTGTGTTTTATTGAATTGGGTGAGACACACCCAGCTATGCTCAGGGATTACTATTGGCTCTGCAATCAAGAATAACTCCTGGCAGTGCTAGGGGATAATAAGATGCCGGGGATCAAACCTTTGCCAACTGCGTATAAGGCCAATGCCCACCCACTGTACTATTGCTCTGGCCCTTGGGTTTTACTAAATTCTAAAATTCAAACTTCTACCTACAAAGCAACCATTTTATAGGATCTTTAGAGGTCTCAGAATGAACACATATTAAAACCAACTCTGGACCAAAGAGATCGTACAGCAGATAGGGTGCTTTTACAAGTAATTCCTCAGCAGAAGACCAGGAGTAAGCCCTAAGAAAGGTCTGGTATCACACACACAGACACACACAGACACACACACACACACGCCCTAAGAAAGATCTGATGTCACACAAACACACACACACAGCCCTAAGAAAGGTCTGGTGACACACACACAAGCTCTAAGAAAGGTCTGGACACCCTCTTCCTGGTGACACATACACAAGCCCTAAAAAAGGTCTGTACACACACACATTTCACACACACACCCCCATCACACACACCCCTTCACACACACCCCCTTCACACACACATACACACCCTTCCCAGAACTTCTAATTAATAGTTGAACCTCAATTAATAGTTGAAGTGAACTTAAACAAAAGCCCTGTTGTATTTTTAAAGAATATTGGCGGGGAGGGGTTTAAGAGCTATTATATCAGGTAAAGCAATTGCCTTAAAGGTAATTTGATCCCCATTTAATTAGTGCCAGCCCCAGTTAAGGTCTTCCAAAGCCTGCCAGGAATGATCCCTGAGGACACAGTCAGGAATAAGCCCTAAGCACAGCCAGGAGGGGCCTAAGTCGAAAAAAGTAGAATGTTCAGAAGTAAGAAGAAATACTCAATCTAAATTATATTTAATCAGTTAATTATACTATTAATATTTCTAGGACTAGAGCAAATAAAACCAAGACTGCTAAATCCCCAACTATTGATTTTCTCTACTACTACATAATAAGAACTTCCACATTTTTGCTCTTACCTGATGCCGTTCTGGTTCTTGTCTCAGAGTTGGGATATGAGCTACCAGAGCTTGTACCAGGTGGTGAGTAAGGCCGACTATTCCATGTACCAGAGTATGAGGGAGGATTTGATGGGTAGTGCCAGGAGTTTGAAAAGGGTGTTGCTGCTCTATAAAGATATGAAAGCTCTGTCAGGCATTTTCCTGGTGATTCATAATGTTTCTGTCCTAAGCTACCAAAATATCCCTGTATCAGGTGTTTTCTTCAATATTCTGGCACATGAGGGTTAACATGAAATACTGTTTTATAGTCCTGATACTGTTAAAGCTATTGGCACTGGGGAAGAAAGAGGCTCTTTTTTTTTTTTTCCTGAAATCACATTTGGATAAAGTCTAAACTCAAAGCACCAGTAATACTGAAGATATTCCCAAATGTCTTCCACCCAAAACTCTTCCATCCTTGCTTCATCTCTCTCCTAAGCCAAGTACTATTCCCCTAATAAATACTTTTCTATTTTCATCATAGAAATAGATGCTTTTTCTATTTTCTTCAATGACCTGTTTTCCAAATCTCGTAAGTCATAAGAACAAATGCAGAAAGCCAAAATCACAATGAGGTAAATAATACATGCAATAGTGAACAGAGTATATGCAGTATATATTCTCCATTCCATGTCTTTTGATTTCATAGGGTCATTTCACCATAATTTATTTTCTCTAACAAAATCAGGTTCAGTCATACTGTAAGCAAAAGAATAATTTAAGTAAAAAATAAATTAAAGAGTGAGATGAATGCAAAAGTTACCTATTGCTTCCAAATAAATATCCTAATATTCCTCCAGTTCCCAAGCCGGTCCAAAATCCTGGTCCTGAATTGGCATCTCCCTGCTGGCCTGTGAAAGCGCTGCCAAAACCAAAAGTTGAAGGCTGTGGTCCTAGAAACAAAAAAATGTCAGTTTTTATTTCTTCTCAAACATAGCTGGCAAAGGCAAAACAAAATAAAAGACATTGTATTAATTTGGTATGTTCTAGTTATTAACAGTGCTCAGGATAGGGTCCCAGGAAATCACTCAGTGGCATAGCACATGCCTTCCCTGTGTGAGTTCCTGTCCCCTGGCATCACAATCACTCACCCTCATCCTCATCTTCATCAAGTCTCAACTTAAACAAGTTATATGGAGCCAGAGCGATAGCACAGTAGTAATGTGTTTGCCTTGCATGCGGCCAATACAGGACGAACCCTGGTTCAAATTCCAGCATTCCATATGGTCCCCCCCCCCCACAAGCCTGCCAAAGACCTCTGAGCGCAGAGCCAGGAGTAAACCCTGAGCAATGCAGGGTGTGGCCCCAAAACCAAACCAAACCAACCAAACAAAAAAACAAGTTGTAGGGCTTGGTGAATTACTTTGTAATTGAATCATGAATAACATGGTGATTTAATAAATAATTTTCTTGAAGTTGTAGGGCTAAAAAGAGTTCAGGAGGTAGGATGTTTGTATTGTATGCAATATCCATGTTCTATTTCTGGTACTCCCTATGGTCCCCCAAATCCCACAGGAGTGATTCCCTGAGTGCAGAGCCAGGAATAAGCCCAAAGCACCACCAGGTGTGGCACAAACAAAACAAAAAGTGGTACTGCATAAAATGGTACTTTCTAATCAAAGTTTCTTTCTTACAGACATGAAAAATAGGGATCTATTTTAATGTAAGCGTGTGGTCTTTTCCTGGAATGTCATAGTTGCCCTGTTAAGAGCAGCTACTAAGGCTCAGAGAACTCAAAGTGGCAGAGTACATGCACAAGGCCTGAAGTCCTTGGCACCCCCTGGCTTTCCAAATACCCCTAAGTATAGCTCTTGGAGCACGCCACTCTGCCAAGCCTCAGCAGCAATGCAAGGCTGTGACCCAACAGTCACCATCAGGTCCACCAGCATCACTAGATCAAGTATTGCCAGAAGAGGCCATGGCACTGCTGGGGATGTCCACAAACCATCCACCACCCAAAAAATACAGCTATTAGGCAATGATCCCATTGTCTAGTGTTGCTTTCTTCCTGTACAAAGAGAATCTCTGGAAGTGTCCAGCGATGTCTATACTAGACTAATACTTGATACAAATATTGTATCTGCTGGGAATGGGGTCCTTATGTCCTCTACTCAGAGGACGTTTCTCTTAAAGAATAATATACATGAAGTATGCTAACTTCACATATATGGCATAATAAATTTATCTAACAATGACCCACATCAGTTAAAGATTTCCAACACCCTAAAAGGCTCCATCAACACAATCCCCAACAGATACCCATTCACTTCACTATAAATATTATTCCAGCTTCTCAGATCATATTCTAGTCTTAAATCTATTTATAGATTCATAAAACAGGCACTCTTTGTGCAAGGTACATCATTAAGTCTATGAGCACAAACCCCACAACTTCATGTATAAATCATTAGAGTTTTTTTAATAAATATATAGCATGCTATTGTGGGGGAATCATAAGTTATATTCTAATGTTAATGGGCATTATTTCTGATTTTTCAGCTGCTGTGAATCCAAACTGCTATGGACTGTATGTTCTCTTCATTCAAAGAGGCGTACATTTCTCTCAAGTACTTATGTAGGAACAGAGCTGCTAGGTCACGGGTTGACACATGTTTAGTGTTAGTGAATACTGATAGATCTGCAGTATCACCATTTCAACTCTAACAAGCTCCAAAGGACTATACTTTATATCCCTGCCAATACTTCCCACTTTGTCTTTTGATATTTTTTGTTTGCTTTGTTTTTGATTCACACCCAGCAGTGCTCAGGACTGAATTCCTGGCTCTGAGCTCAGAAATCACTCCTGGTGGTTATTTGGAGGACCATATGAAATGCTGGGGATTAAACCCAAGTACTCAAGTTGGCCATGCGCAAGGCAACTGTCCTACCCACCAGACTATTGCTCTGGGTCCTCACTCCACTGTATCCTTAATATCAATCATATGGTAGTAATTCAGTGGTTTTAATTTGCATTTCCTTAATCCAAATTAAGATATATAATGCTAAGCAGCTTTTCATATTTTCATTGGCCATCTGAAAATCTTTTTCATTATAAAATGGTTATTCAAGTGTTCTTTGTATTCAGGGCTTACTGCTGGGTCCACACTCAAGGATCACTCTGGCAGTGTTTAGGGGACCATACGGGGTGCTGGGAAATGAACAAACATTGACTGTATACAAAACAAGAACCTTACACACTGTGCTTTCTCTCTGGTCTAGATCAATCTACCACTCTTTGCTTTTCTTTTTTGGTTCATGCCGGGCAACGCTCAGGAGTTACTTGTGGCTCTGCATTCAGAAATTACTACTGGCAGGCTCAGGGGACCATAAGAAATGCCAGGGATTGAACCCAGATTGGCCACATGCAAGGCAAATGCTATCGCTCTGGCCCCACTCTTTCGATTTTTAAAATTGAACATTCTACCTGTCTCTATAGTTTTGGAGAAGTTCTCTATATAATCTAAATTCATCTCCTTTGTAAAACAAATGTTTTACTAGTATTTTCTTCAGTCTGTATCTTGCCTTTATGTTTTCTAGTGTCTTCTTATGACAAGTTTTTTTTCTTTATTTAAGTACCATGATTGTAGTTGGATTTCAGTCACAAAATGAACATCCCCCCTTTACCAGTGCAACCTTCCCATCACCAATGACCCCCATCTCCCTCTTTCCCCACCCAGTCTGTATTTGAGACAAGTATTCTACTTTGCTCACTCATATGACAAGTTCCTAATTATAATAAAGTCAATTATCTCCTTTATGGCTAGTATATTTTGCATCCTAAAACAATTTGCTTATCCCAATATGACAACAAATACCTTTTTATACCTCCTTCTGGAAATTTAACTTCTATTCTTTACATTCTCTTTTTTAAAGGTTTCTGGTTTGGGGGCCACACCCAGCAGTGCTATGCATACTTAGTGTTCAGGGATAGCCCGATATTTTTTTATGTTGAGATCTATGATTACATAATGAGTACATTGTATGTATGGTATGAGAAAGAATTTAAGGTAAATTTGTAGATTTTTTTTTCACTAAGAACATTTACAATTTAATGCATCCCTAAGCAGTCTTCTCAATTATCTTTACAGAGAAATAGAAAAGGTAAAAAGTTAAAATTAAAAAATAAAACCAGGGGTTGGTCAAAAAGATAATACACTAGCCTTGTACACCTAACCCAGGTTCAATCCCCAGCACCTCATATGGTTTCCTGGGTCCACCGGAAGTGATATGAGTGTGGAGCCAAGAGTAATCCCTGAGTACCACTGGATATAACAAAAAAAGATAAATTACATTAAATTAAACATTAAGACCACTTTGTTCTCCTAATACAACTACTTTCTATTTCAGAAAATAGCAGTTCACATTCCTCCTACTTATTGCATGATCTAGAAAAACATACCTGTAAATTCAGACTTAAAGCCTGCAGGAGCAGGCCCAGCTGAGTTGGTGAATCTCTGGTAATGGTTGGAATATGGCGGATGCTCAGAGTAAGGTGGAGGTGGATCTTGACCATCACTAAGGAACATCTTATAAACTCCATACGCAATAGCAAGCAGCACCACCACAGTAATCAACCCACTGATGCTACTGGAACCTGGGGAGTGCAACTTATGGTAATAATCAGAAAATGAGTTAAAGCCGTAGCCTTTCCCATACTCTCTTGATTTCTTCAGGCCATGATCTGTGTAATCTAATTGGTACTCCAAGCCACAGGAACCTCTCAGAACATATTGGTCTTCAGAGGACTCATAGCCCTCACAACTCACAGTAGTTTTTCCAAATTTGTATGCAATATCTAGATCCGTCTTGCATTCCCACTGTCAGAGAAAGAAAAACAGGTGATCAGAGTCAACAGAGCTTTTAAAATTTGATACATATAATTTGAACTAGTACAGTTGTCATAAAACTATAAAATAAGGGAATTACAGATAAAATTCAGGAAAATAAACAGTTCTGTGTTGGAAGAAGCAAACTGTAATGTACAAAGATACTGATAATATTTCTTTTTATTTTTTTTTTGAGGGGGGTCACACCCGGCGGCGCTCAGGGATAACTCTTGGCCCTGCACTCAGAAGTGACTCCTGGCAGGATTGAGGGACCATATGGATGCCAAGATTCAAACCATGGGCCATCCTGTGTTGGCTATGTGCAAGGCAAATGCTTACAGCTGTGCTATTGCTCCAGCCCCTCGATAATATTTCTTAATCCAGATTGGTATTATAAGGGCTCATTTTACTCCTATTCTTTACATATGTATTGTATATAATATTCCATATTATTTTTTTTTTTTTTTTTTTAGTTTGAAGGTTGTTTTTTGGAAGGATTGAGACATAACTGATGATGTTCAGGGACCTTTAGAACCTTATGTGGCACACAGGATTTGAAAAAGTATTCATAGGATTCAAGGCAAGAACCTTAACCCATGTTTATTCTAGCTCCCATTATCTACACATTTGAAGCAAGTTTTCTTTTTTTTTTTTTTTTTTTTTTTTTTTTGGTTTTTGGGCCACACCCGGTGACGCTCAGGGGTTACTCCTGGCTATGCGCTCAGAAGTCGCTCCTGGCTTGGGGGACCATATGGGACGCCGGGGGATCGAACCGCGGTCCGTCTCCTAGGCTAGCGCAGGTAAGGCAGGCACCTTACCTCGAGCGCCACCGCCCGGCCCCGAAGCAAGTTTTCTTAATGTAAAATTTGCCACTGTTAATATTCTCACCTGTTTGTTGGGCCCTATCTACATGAAGTTTGGTACTTGTTTTTTATTTTCTTTTTAAAATAATTTCCTTTTTTTGTTTTGCTTTGTTTTTTGTTTTTTGGGTCACACCCGGCAGTGCTCAGAGGTTACTCCTGGCTCTATGCTCAGAAATTGCTCCTGGGAGGCTCGGGGGACCATATGGGATGCCGAGATTTGAACCACCATCCTTCTGCATGCAAGGCAAATGCTCTACCTCCATGCTATCTCTCTGGCCCCTAGAAAGAATTTCTTAATGGTTGTGACCCATGTTTTTTATTTTTATGTATTATCTCATATAGTGAATGATTTTACTGTCAATGTCTCTTTTTTTATCAAAATGAAAAAAGAATTTTAAAAGTAAGAAAACCCTGGGGCAGGAATGATAGCACAGCAGTAGGGTGTTTGGCTTGCATGCAGCTGATCTGGGGATGACCTAATATGCCTGGAGCCTAGAATTGGTCTTATGCCAGAAAACTTCAGGGGTAAGGTCTCCTTGTATTTAGGCCAGGGCTTTCCTTTCCATGTCCCTATATTTTGCTGAGTCTATGCAAACCATTGCCACTCTAACACCGTCTTTGCTGTGCTCCTTTGACTCATCCTTAATGAAATAATGTATTATATATATATTATAGTCAACAAATATGTATTATAAATATATATAACTATATATAATAAATATATAAATACATATAAGTATATACATAATAAATATATATAAATATGTATTACAGTCAACAATACTATAGCCTTTAATGTTAAAGGAGTTACATGAATTTTGTGGCTAGATTGCTTTGTGTACTGCTAAGAAATGTTATAATCTATTACAATCTGGGGACTTGAGGGACAAAGCAATTGGACATGTGTTTTGTTTTATTTTTCTTAGTGTTTTTTGGCTGAAAATTCAAAATTATGGTATCAGCAAGGGGATTTCTTTTGAGAATTTTGTTTATGGGTGATTGTCTTCCAACTGTAACTTCATCTTGTCCTTTTTTTATATCTTTGTCTTCATAAAATAATAAAAAATAAAATAGGGTTTGTGTCTTTGTCCTTTGTAGTTTTTTGTATAAGCACTTCAACTCTTTAGATGACTCCAAGATATCTGAGTTTCTGTGGGACTAATGTGAATGGGATTGGTGTTTTTTTTGTTTTGTTTTTTTGGTTTTTGAGTCACACCCAGCAGTGCTCAGGGGTTGCTCCTGGCTCTATGCTCAGAAATCACCCCCCGCAGGCACAGGGGATCATATGGGTTGCTGGGATCTGAACCAACAACCTTCTGCATGAAAGGCAAATGCCTTACCTCCATGCTATCTCTCTGGTCCCTGGGATTTTTTTAATGTCCATTTCTTCTCTATTATTATTGGTGTATAAGAAGACCATTGATTTTTGTGTGTTAATTTTGTAGCCTGCCACTTTGCTATATGAATCTATTGTTTCTAGAAGCTTTCTGGCAGAGTCTTTAGGGTTTTCTAAATATAGTATCATGTCATCTGCAAATAGTGAGAGCTTGATTTCTTCCTTTCCTATTTGGGTGCCCTTGATATCTTTTTCTTGCCTAATAGCTAGGGCAAGAATTTCCAGTACTATGTTGAATAAGAGTGGTGAGAGGGCAGCCTTGTCTTGTACCAGATTTTACAGGAAAGGCTTTTAGTTTATCTCCATTGAGAATAATATTTGCCAATGGCTTGTGGTAGATGGACTTGATTATATTGAGAAAAGCTCCTTCCAGTCCCATCTTGATGTGAGTTTTTATCAAGAATGGGTATTGGACCTTATCGAATGCTTTCTCTACATCTACTGATATGATCATATGGTTTTAACTTTTCTGTGTTTATATGGTATATTATGTTGACTGATTTATGTATGTTAAACTATCCTTGCATACCTGGAATGAATCCTACATGGTGTGATGAATAACCTTCTTGATGATGTATTGGATCCTATTTGCCAGAATTTTGTTGAGGATCTTTGCATCTGTTGTCATCAGGGATATTGGTCTGTAATTTTTTTTTTTTTTTGGCAGCATCTCTGTCTAATTTTGGTATCAACTTAATGTTAGCTTCATGAAAACTATTTGGAAGTATTCCTGTTTCTTCAATTTTATGAAAGAGCCTGAAAAGGATTGGTAGTAGTTCTTCTTGAAAGGTTTGAAAGAATTCATTAGTGAACCCATCTGGGCCTAGGCTTTTGTTTTGGAGGAGACTTTTGATTACATTTTAATTTTCTCAATAGTGATGGGGCTGTTTAGATATGCTACAACATCATTGTTTAACCATGTAAAGTTGTAAGAGTCCAAGAATTTATCCATTTCTTTCATGTTCTCATGTTTCTCAAAATAGTATCTGATTACCCTTTGAATATCTAAAAAATCAGGGGTCTTCAAACTACGGCCCACGGGCCACATGCAGCCCGCAGAGGTGTCTGATCGGCCCGCCAGCAGTGAGCGCTATTTGTTTGCCAAGATACCTGCCATCACATACACTCAGTGTCACGGTTTCTCAGGGATGACGTCAACAGCCTCCGCCCATGGCATGTTGTATGCTGGGAGGGTGGGCGTAAGGGCTGTGTTAAGAGGGACACTGATGCGCCCTTGCACCTGGCGCTTGGCACCGCGTGGCGAGGAGTACCACATGTGGGTGACTATGTGATGTAAAAAGGCGCCTGCTCCACCCCCAGGCAACATGGTGTCTGTGTGCTGTGCCTGCCTGTCAGTGAGGTTTTCCTCCACTCCCTCCACTGCCAAAGGTCAGTCAAAAGTGCCATAGAAACAAATTTTTGCCAGATGGGGGGTTCTGGCATGTCTGGCTTCGTTAGAATTGTTGCAAAAGGAGTTTCAATTTAGATTCAAAGAGCTTCATCTCCATGAACAGGATATACAGCTTTTTCGTAACCCATTTTCTGTTGAGATTGAAAATGTCCTTACAATTTACCAAATGGAACTGGTTGAACTGCAGAATTGTGACTCTCTGAAAGACACATTTAAGTCAAGTAACCTTTTGAATTTCTATGCATCTCTCCCCTCTGAGACATATCCAAATATCAGGAACCATGCACTCAAAATGGTAACCATCTTTCGTAGCACTTATGCCTGTGGACAGACTTTTTCAAGAATGAAACATCTGAAATCTCCAACCAGATCAAGATTACTGATGCCCACTTGCATCACTTGTTACGGCTGGCAGTGACAAATATGGAACCGGACATTGACCATCTCATTAGCCAAAAGCAGGCCCACAGTTCCCATTGAAATACTGGTGCGTGATCTGTTTATTTATAAATGGTTTTCATTTTATTTATATAAGACATGTCCAGTGTGAGTAGGAATTAGTAGCTCATATAGTCCGGCCCTCCAGCTCTCTAAGAGACCGTAATCCGGCCCCCACTTTAAAACGTTTGAAGACCCCTGATCTAAAATATCTGAAGTGATCTCTCCCTTTTCATTTCTAATCCAGATTATCAAGTTTCTCTCTTTTCCTTTCTTTGTGAGTTTTGTCCGTGGTTTATCAATCTTGTTTATTTTTTCAAAGAACAAACTTTTGCTTTCATTGATTTTTTCAGATTGGATTTTGGTTTTCTACTTCATTGATTTCTGCTCTATGCTTTATTTATTTCATTATTTATTATCTTTATTTATTATGCCTACCTATTTTTGGTTCCTTTGTTGAATATTCCTAAAAACTTTATTGAATAAAATTCTATTTAGACTGTGACTGACATAGTGAATATTACCTGTACATCATAACCATCCCAGCCTTTGTTCTGGCACTGTACGACTTTGGGGGTGTAAGAATCACATCCAGCTGTGCCTCCCACACATTTCAGCTGTGGGATCGGATTCAGACGACGAGAGGTGGTATATCGATCATAGTGAAGAGTAAGAGCATTAATATCCCGCAATAATATTCTATCTGAAACAATAATAAAGATAACAGGTGATAAATGCCTTGTTAAGAAAAGACTCCTTCTAACAGAACACTTCTCATAGGATATTTTCAAAAGTATGGGATCCCTGAGCAGAGTGAAGAGTAAGTCCAAGCACACTGTATGCCCTCAAGACCCACTCCCCCCAAAAAAGTTATTCTAACAACATCCAAACTTTTTACACAAAATTCAGATGGTCATACTGTCAAGGTCTCTATTCATTCCATGGGAAAGTACCAAACTATTTTTACATCACAGTTTCTACATAATTCCTCCAAAATCAAGATCAAAAGTTTTTTTTTAAAACACTTATATAACTGAAGTTTAATAAAACAGAAAAAATACATAAATATTTCTTAAATATATTTAATGATATAAGTTCCTGTCAACAAGTAAATATATCATAAAAATTTTGTTCCATTAATACAGTAGAATATTCCACAGCTTTTTAAATGTGGAGTTAAAGAAATAGTTGAATAGATTGGGTCACATGCTTTGCATGCACGAAGCCAGAGTTTGATCCTCTGCACTTCATGGTCCCCTAAATACTTCTGGAATCCTACCCAAAGCACAAAATTTTAAATCCAACAGAAATTCTAGAAAGAATGCACAGAGAAACTCTGACAATAAAGCCTCAAGCTCCAAAGCCAGGACACTGGAGTAAAATGGCATGCAAAAAATGATCCACACACACTGACGGGGGTGAAATGGGTTCAGGAATTCTAACACAATTCTTTTTGTTTTGTTTTGTTTTACGGTGCCACACCTGGTGATGCTCAAGGGTTACTCCTAGTTATGAGTTCAGAAATTGCTCCTGGCTTGGGAGACCATATGGGGTGCCAGGGATCAAATCCAGGCCAGCCGCATGCAAGGCAAAGCCCTACTTCTGTGCTATTGTGCTGGCCCCATCCAACACAATTCTTAGCAAGCCTTCCACACCTAACAAGCAGGAAGCTCAGTGGGGAAAATTGGAAACGCAAAGCCATTTTCCTGAGACCTGGCATATTTATTAGAAAGAATCTAACCACGCCCTGGGGTAGAGAACAAGTGGTCTAAACAACAATCCAAGGTGCTACATTAAAAAAATGTTTCCAACCAATGTGTAACAAGGAATAATCAGAGTGGGATAACATCAGTTAACACAACATCTCCCTCTAACTTACTTTATAGAAAATTGCAGAAATATGAGGTAAAACAAAGTAATTCACATCCCAAGGGACGGACTGATGCCTCTATTTAAAGATAAAAGAAAGGGTTGACATAATTTTGCATAGTTGCAGCAAAAGTTACATAAAATAGAAAGAAAAAAATTTTTGCCTAAAAAGCAGTGTGTTCCTACCCATATGTCCTTCCCATAAGACTAACTACAGGATCCAGGCACACTAATTTATCTAACCCATTCTTTCTTCAAGGTCCCAGGAACTGTTCTCAACCATGGTTTTCATTGTGAAGTGTCAGTAAATGGTGATATTGGTGTTAGCACATATGCTAAATCGAAAGTAGGATGTCCTGAGGTGTCTCCTGGTTTCATATCATTGTGATGTGGCCACACAGGGAAATATGCCTTCTAAGCAAGTAATTGCTAATATCCTAGCCATAGTCAGGTTAGCGTATGAGCCCACCCCAGCCAAGTATGAGACAAGGTGGATCCAGGACCTATCCTGATAAAAGATCAATTCCTGGTGTAGATGCAAAAAATCATGAAGGACCCAAAGATGAGACCCAAGGTTTGTGTCCAAGCAACTAAAACCTAAGTCAAGTCACTATGGCAAAAATTCGGGGTAGAAGGCCCATGTAACAAGGAATTACTGAGTTCTTGTCCTTAATGGATAATAACTCCTCTTAGTAGCTAATATGTTCCAATTTTAATGCGCCCAAACAAAAATGAACAGAGCCACGTGCCAATGAGTAACAAGACATATACTGAGTGCGGTGGCATTCGGTTACTCCAACATCAACCAGAATAGGCAAGAAAAAACTCCTACAACTAAATGATGTAAAGCTATCTTACTGAAATACCTAATAAATACAAAGGCCTCGAGAGACCCACACCTAAAGGTACTTCATGAAATCCTAAAAGGCAGATTGAAATTGATAAAAAAAAAAAGTTCCAAGAAAAGGGAAAAAAGAAATTACATACAAAAGATAAGAAATTGCGCTAGAGATGTGGCTCAGTAAGATACCATATATGCCATCATGTGGGGGAAGAGGGGATGGAGAAGCTAAAGAGTTAGGAAAACTTCTAATATCTCAATAGGCTAAAGAAAGAAAATTAAGGAGCCAGGATTTGCATATAGGAGCCCCAGTTTGATTCCCCAGCTCCACATAGAACAAGACACTGAACAATGAGCCAGAAGTATACCTAAAAGCATCACCAGGTATGGTAAAAAAAATAAAATAAAATAAAATAAAATAAAATAAAAAACCAGTTGTGAATTTTTGATATATTTACTAAATTATTAAGCTAAGTATCTTTTTTATTTTGTTTTCTCCCAAAAAAGAAACCTCACTACAGATCAATAAAATGAAATCAGGAACAAATTTCTAAGGTGCAGAAACTTATCCTGGGAAGGAGATATATACCAAACACATCAAACCTCAATCCTACAACACTGAAGGCAAAAACGACAGAGTACAAACAGGGACCTGAGTTACTGGCAGGCACTATCTTGCTTGCTAAGGAGGAGGGATCAGGAATAGCGATCTCACTCACTCACCATAGGAACCCAAACTATTCCTGTGGAGTGCTCCATTCACCTTCAACAAATAGCTTGACTTATTGCGAGCAGAAAAGGTGATTAACAAAAGTGCTTCCTTGTCAAGCCAATCAGCAGACTTGAATGTTAGCAAGAAAGCCACAGTCACAGAAAAGATGGTACAGAAATTAAGATACCTACCTTACATACAGATCTGTTAGATCTCAGATCACATCCAAATGTGGACCTTCTCCACCAAAGAAAAAAAAGTCACACACCTGCAAACCTGAAAGCACTGGAAAATCCATAGGGACCTCCAAGAGCACAGTCAGTTAGCCAGTGCCCCCCAATGTCTACTGTGATGTCAGCCAACCCCAGAGCAAACTATGTCAACTGCTAGAACTGAGACCTCAGTCTCCACTTCCTCCCACTCTGGCATCTAGTTCCCTTGGTACTGCCCTTATCTGTGGAATCACAGCAGCCTGTTGGTTACTGTGCACTGGCAGTTTTTAATTCCTTGTCATTGCTCAGAGCCTCTCAAACTTGAATATAGCCACCTCTTGTCCAGCACTGGTGAATACACACTGCTGTTCATCACCCAGGCTCACTCCAACACAAGTCCCAGCCCCCTTCCAGGTTCATGTAGAACAGCATGCATAATGGGAGATGGCACAACTCACCCACACTGATAACTCAAGCAACACCCTGGAAAGAACTCTTTACACAACAGAGTCACACAGCCTCATGAAAAATACTTCAGACCAACTGTCCTAATGATTCATTCGCCCAAAAAAAGAGATCAATGAGAAAGTTCTAGCTAAGTTCAAGAAGAAATTACAAGTTGTTCTTTGTACTTAAAAAACAAAACAAAAGCGCCCGGAGAGATAGCACAGAGGTGTTTGCCTTGCAAGCAGCCGATCCAGGACCTAAGGTGGTTGGTTCGAATCCCGGTGTCCCGTATGGTCCCCCGTGCCTGCCAGGAGCTATTTCTGAGCAGACAGCCAGGAGTGACCCCTGAGCACTGCCAGGTGTGGCCCAAAAACCAAAAACAAAAACAAAAACAAAAACAAAAACTTCTCAGAGCCTGAGTGATAACACAGGAGGTAGGGTGTTTGCCTTGCATGTGGCCAACCCAGGTTTGATCCCTAACATCCCATGTGGTCTCCTTAGCACAGCCAGAAGTGCAGAGCCAAGAGTAACCCCTAAGCACCGCTGGGTGTGGCCCCTAAACAAAAAAAAAACTTCTTAAAAAATTAGAGTTAGCAGATCTCTATTTAATGCTGTGTACAAAAATAAAATAAAAATAAAGACCTAGATAGCAGACCTGAAACTATAAGGTACATAGATGAAAATATAAGCAGAACACTCCATGACAATGAAGCTAAAGGCATCTTCAACGAAGAAACACCACTGGCCAAGAAAATGAAAGCAAAGATAAACAAATGAGACTACATTAAACTGAGAAGCATCTGCACCTCAAAGGAAACAATGACTAGGACACAAAGACTATCTACAGAATGGGAGAAGCTATTCACCCAATACCTATCTGATAGGGGTTTAATATCTAAGATATACAAGGCACTGGTAGAATTCAGCAAGGAAAAAACCATCTAATGCCAGCCAATAATGAGGAGAAGAAATGAATAGACATTTCCTCAAAGAAGAAATATAGAATGCCAAAAGGCACATGAAAAAATGTTCCACACTGGGGCCAGAGTGATAGCACGGTGGTAGGGCTTTTGCCTTGCACATGGTAGACTCAGGACAGACCTGGGTTCGACCCTCAGTGTCCCATATGATCCCCCGAGCCAGGAGCGATTTCTGAGTGCAGAGCCAGGAGTAACCCTTGAACATCACTGGGTGTGCCCCCCAAAAAAAGCTCCACATTATTATTATCAGGGGAATACAAATCAAAACTACCATAAGATATCATCTCACACCACAGAGACTCACACACATCACAAAGAGAAAGAACCACCAGGATGTTAAGAAAAAGGGACTCTGGGGCCAGCGAGGTGGCGCTAGAGGTAAGGTGTCTGCCTTGCAAGCGCTAGCCAAGGAAGGACCATGGTTCGATCCCTCGCCATCCCATATAGTCCTCCCAAGCCAGGGGCAATTTCTGAGCACTTAGCCAGGAGTAACCCCTGAGCATCAAATGGGTGTGGCCCGAAAAAAAAAAGGGACTCTCAAAATTAAAAAAAAGGGGGACTCTTTTTCACTGCTGGTAGGAATGTTGAATTATCCAGACTTTCTGGAAAACAATTTGGGTATTCCTCAAAAAATTGGAACTTGAGCTCCCATATGATCCAGCAAAACCACTTGTAGGAATACCAATACCACTTGCCCAAAACAAAAACACAATATAAAAATGCCCTCTGCATTCCTATATTCATCACAGCTTTATTTACAATATCAAGAATCTGGCCGAGAACATGTGAGCAGAGGAACTGTGGTACCAGTGGAATACTATACAGCTTTTAGGAAAGATAGAGTTGTGAAATGTGCTTATACATAGAGAGATATGGAGAATATTATGCTGAGTGAAATGAGTCTGAAGGAGGATAGACAGAATAATCTCACTCATTTACGGAATATAAGAAAAAAATAAAAGGTAATGTAGTAATAATAACCAGAGAGGAAGGCCAAGGGGATCAGTCCATTGTAGGAAGCTTGCCACAAATAGTGGAGGAGTGCAGTTAGGGCAAAAAAAGGGGCCACTATGACGATGATAATGATAATTGGAACTGATTGCTCAGGAAAATAACTGTGTTAGATGAAGATAAAGTGATATGCACAGTATCTCTTCATGAACAATAGTACAAATCAGTGTCTACAAAGGATTTAGGAAGAGAGTGGAGATAGAGAGAGAAAGGGAGAGAAAGAGAGAGGAGAGAGGGGAGGGAGGGAGGGAGGGAGGAAGGGAGGGAGGGGGAGAGAGAGAGAGAGAAATGCCTGTCTCAGAGGCAGGCGGGGGGTGGGTGGAAACCAGAGAGTGGTGGTAGGAAACGTTCATGTGTAAAGGGTGGTGTACACTGTAAGACTGAAACCCAATTATAAACAACTTTGTAATCCCAGTGTTTAAATTAATTTTTTTTTTCCAGGGAAAAGCATGAACGCACTCCCCCACTACCACAAATTATGCAGTCAAGTTTCCCACATTTGGGAAATCGCAGGGGTCAGCACATCCAGAGTGTAATGGATAAGCCTCCCCCTGGGAAAACCACCTTCGTGATCATGGTATCTCCCCTGCCAGGTAAGTATTAAATTAAATTTTTAATTGTATTTTAAATACAAACAAACAGGGGCAATAGGGCTTTTGCCTTGCATGCTGCCGACCCAGGATGGACCTGGGTTCAATCTCCAGTATCCCATATGGTCTGAGCACAGAGCCAAGAGTAACCCTTGAGTACCACCAGGCATGGCCCCAAAACAAGAAATAAAATAAAAATAAATTAGAATTAAGAGTTTAGAGAGATAGTACAGCAAGTCAGGTGCTTGCTTTGCATTCAGCTGACCTAGGTCTGATCTGTAGCACACCCAAACAGCTTGCTGAACCCCACCAGAAGTGATTCCTGAGTGCAGAGCCAAGAGCTGCTAGGGGTGACCCAAAAACCAAAAATACTTTTAAAATTAAAAAAATTAAGCTAAGCAGATAATCCTAACAGCAACTAGAGAAAGGCAAAGAGTCACACATAAGAAACCTATATAGAACTTTTATATTTCTCTACAGAGACTGTATAGGTCCAAAGGGAATAACCTGGTATATACAAAATATTTAACACTTTAGATTGCTTTGTGTACTGCTAAGAATTGTTATGATGTACTACAATCTGGGGACTTGAGGGACAAAGTAATTGTGCATCTGTTTTGTTTTATTAATGTTTTTTGACTGAAAGTTCAAAATTAAGGTGTCAGCAAGAGGATTTCTGGGAATTTTGTTTATGGGTGATCATCTGCCCAATGTAACTTCACCTTCTCTTTCTTTGCATCTTTGTTTTCATAAAATAAAAGTAAAAAACAAAACAAAGCAAAAAGAAGTAGTAAAACTCCTTAGTAACACAAATGTTGAACTCTTTGTTTCAAGTTTACTAATACTTGTTACCACCATTCTCCTAAATTTAGAGGAATTTCAGATACTGTATTTTTCAGTTCTAAAGTGTTTGACTTTCATATTAAATAGACCTTTTCTCTCTGTTAAGACTCTAATTATTGGGGCTGAAACAAAAAATTGCACAGTGCAATTGCACAAGGTATTTGCCTTGCACATGGCTGTCCTGGGTTTGAGCCCCACATTTCATATGGTCGCCTAGGCTTACCAGAAGTGATTCCTAAGTGCAGAGCCAGGAGTAATCCCTGAGCACCCACCTAGTATGGGACAAAATCCAAATAAATATTTCATTTATTAATTTATTACTAGCTCATTTTCCATCCCATCATTTAGTGCAGCTATAAAGATGCTTGATTTTATTTTATTCAATGTAATATTTAACTCGAATCAGGATTGGGTTTATAATGAATTTCTTTTGAGATTGTGCCAAACTCCTATTTCTTTTGTTGAATTTTGAATTGGAATTCAGATATTTTTGTATGCTTTATTCTGAGTTTCTAGATTCTATCTACTTTTGGGTGGGAAAGAGGATCAATAGGTGGCCTGAAAAAAAGGAGTACCAGTATGGAGCATGCTTGCCTTGCACACAGTTAACCCCCAGATTCAGTCCTTGTCACCCCACATCTTGTCACCTGAGCCTCACCAGAGATGATACCTGAGCACAGAGCCCTGAGTCTCTTCAGCTGTGACCAAAAAAAAAAAAAACAAAAAACAAAAAAAGAAAACAAAAACAAAAAAAAACCCACAGATAATTAGATATGACCTATTTTTCAATGGTGGCAATTTGTATTCCTTTAAAATGTTTTTATTGTAATTTGGGGCTGGAGCAATAGTACAGCATGTAGCATGTTTGCCTTGCACACAGCTGACACAGTCTGATCCCAATTATCCCATAGAGTCAGTCCCTGAGCCTGCCAGGGTAAATTTCTGAGCACTGAGTCAAATGTGGCCCAAAAACTAAAAAACAAAACAAAACATTTTTTTACTGTCTAAATTAAAGATCCTATTCTTCTGATTGATACGCCTTGCTGCTATACTTATGACTTTAATAATAAACATTTATGACCTTTTTTAATTAACTATTTTTATATTAGGGCCACACCAGTGATGCTTAGAAGCTATTCTTAGCTGTGCTCAGAAGTCACTCCCAGAGTGCTCAGAAAATATATGGTACTGGGGATCAAATTAGGTCTCCCACTTTACTCAATAGCTCGATAAATACTACATTTATTTTGTGGACTCTATAATTGTGATGCTTTTCTCATTCTTGACTTTGATTACTTCTATACCTTTTTTCATTTGTTAAGTTTTCCCCAAAAGTTTATAAAAAAAAAATGGGAGAGAGGACTATACAGATGCTGGGGACCAAACCCAGATAGGCCGCATGCAAGGTAAGCGCCCTACCCACTGTGCTATCACTCTGGCCTCAGGTTCATCAATTTTATTCATCTTAATGAAACCGCTGGAGTCAAAGAGATGACTAAAAAATGCAGAAGCATATAACTGGCATGTACCGTGCCCTGGGTTTAATAATCCCTGACACTACATTGCACTTCCAGGTATACTGCTGAAAGACCTTCCACAAACACACACACATACCAAAAGAGAGAGAGAGAGAGAGAGAAAGAGAGAGAGAGAGAGAGAGAGAGAGAGAGAGAGAGAGAGAGAGAGAGAGAGAGAGAGAGAGAGAGAGAAACTGCTGTCCACTAATATAAATAAAAATAAGATATAACTATCTATGGAGTTAAGAGTCCAAGCCAGCAGCTACTCTTGTGGGGAGTACTAAGGGTAGGGGCCTGAGACAGGTATGAGGGTGATGACTGTGCTCTCTTTAGGTGTTGTTTACAGAATGTCTGCTTTGTGAAGTCACTGAGTTCTACTAGCATGCAATATATTCTACATATGTTATGCTTTAGTAAAAATCAACTGGAACAAAAGGTCTGCTCCAATAAGTGTGAGTTTTCATTGTTCCTGATGTAGAAAAAAAATCAGCAAGCTGGCAAGTAGCAGAAAAAGAAAAATTACAATTAGGAAGATCAATTATTTCTTGTCAGAAGGTACATACGAAGTGTGGAAGGTATCTTTGTTTATTATTTCTCAAATGAATACGTATCTAACTTATTTTCTGCAGTTAATGGGAAAAGCAAGTGCTCTGCTATTAAGCTATATCCCCAGGCCTCTATGAACACTTGGTGAATTTTCTTTTTCTTATAGTTAAATCTATTTAGAATGTATTAAATAAAATCCTAATGAAGTAGGATTTGAAAGCATGGCTTGGGGATAAGCTCTTCCTTCAAAAAGCAAAACTTAAATTTATTGTTAGTTATGGGTTCAGAAGAAATGCAAACCAGGGAGATAGCATAGAAGGTAAGATAAGACATTTGCCATGGATACGATTACAGCTGCCTAGACCCTGTTTCAAATTCACAACCTGAGCAAATGTCATGTAAAATTAGTGCTCAGGGAATCCTGAGGTCAGAGGAATCCCCGAGCTCAGTGCCAGGACAGACCTTTGGCATTGTTATAGAGCCCAACACTCCCCCCAACCAAAAATTAAAAAAAAAAAATTAAGGTTATATAGACATATACCTTTAGATCTGTCCAAGGAATGCAAGTTCATTGTAGTCCAAACTCCCAAATCAAAATCCACTTGTAGGTCTCAAATTTAAGATGGAAAATACCCATACTCCCCAAATCCGAATCTCTCACCAAAGTACACAAGCAGGAAATAGTAGCAAACAGAGTGCATGCAGCCACTAAGACCAAAGACCTTGAAATCAAATTTGCCTTCCCTGCTTCTGTTACCTACAGAATCTAACCCAACAGATCATCTTCAAAATAGGTGAGAAGAAAGCCAGAGCAATGGTACAGCATGTTGGGTCCTTGCCTTGGATGTGGCTGACTCAGGGTCATTCCCTGCTACCCTATAAGGTCCTCGAGCTGACTGGAATGATCCCTGAGTGCAGAGTCAGAAGATAAGGCCTTAGAGTCACCAACGGGTGTGGACCAAAAACCCAAAAAGTAAAGAGTAGATTCAAAGGGAATTCAGGCTCCGGAGAGATAGCATGGAGGTAAGGCATTTGCCTTTCATGCAGGTCATTGGTTCGAATCCCGGCATCCCATATGGTCCCCCAGGCCCGCCAGGAGCGATTTCTGAGCGTGGAGCCAGGAGTAACCCCCTGAGCATTGCCGGGTGTGACCCAAAACCAGAAAAAAAAGGGGGGGGGGAATTCAGCCACTTTAATCAATTCCACAGCTTCTCTTCAGGACTAAACTAAGGCCATTCTTGGAACTTATCTTACAAAAGCCTCTTCAGTCACCTCTCAATTCCTCCCTACAACCTACAAACTGTTCAAAGAAGACACAGATGAGTCTTTAAGGTAAATCATACCAAGTCATCTGATACTTCACCTCAGGCTTCTGATCAAATATCATCTTAAAACCACTTCCCTAAACATTGTCCACTGTGAAACTTTCTTCTGCCTGAACAATTCTTCCTAATACTGTTTTGTCACATTTCACATACAACATGCTACTTACATATTTAAAGCCTCTTCAGTTACCTCTCAATTCCTCCCTACAACCTACAAACTGTTCAAAGAAGACACAGATGAGTCTTTAAGGTAAATCATACCAAGTCTTCTGCTACTTCACCTCAGGCTTCTGATTAAATATCGTCTTAACACCACTTCCCTAAACATTGTCCACTGTGAAACCTTCTTCTGCCTGAACGATTCTTCCTAATACTGTTTTATCACATTTCACATACAACATGCTACTTACATATTTATTAATCTTCTCTCCTCAATAGATGTAAATTCCTTAAGAGTGTCAGTACTCCAATATATGGCTTAAATATACAATTACTTCAATAAGAAAATCTTAAAATTGTTATCTCTTTAGAACTAAAATTTTTCAGAAAAATTATTGAACTGGATTAGCAAATGATAATCTCTATAGAATATTTTCCCAAATTATTGCCCTATATTAGCAGCAAAAGACAAAGTGCATCCAAATCAAACAAAGAAAACCTTAAAGCATAGTTATCACTTTACTAAAGAACTTAATGAAAAGTAAGTTAATAAAATGCTTGCATAAAACATTTCCTCAAAGTAAACTTAGCGAGAAGCAGAACCTACAAAAAAATGACATTTTACTCTAGAAAGTATTTTGTGCCTTCTGTTCCAGAACAATAGTTTTACACAGTAACTGGACAACCAGGAAATTGTTCACCATTAATTCAAACTTGGTTCCTTATTTTTGTTTTGTTGTTTGGGCCACATGGTATGGGGTGCCAGAGACAAATGCCCTAACCACTGTCATATCTCTCACGGGTTTCTTTTTTTTTACATAGTTAACCTGACTCTTCATCTCTTCATCTGTAAATTTCCCTCTTTCTTTTTTTTTTTTTTTTTTTTTGGTTAACAATTGACTTCAAGTTCAACCAAACAATATTTTTTCATTCGTTTTTAGATTACAATTCTGATCAAGGTCTTATTTTTACAAATACCCAAGGGAAATGGATAGGCAATTAAATGTTATTACTTGTAAAATATCCCATTAAATGGGTTACTCAAAATATGTGCAAATAACACCTTTCCTCTCATTTCAGCACTTCAAAACACCAGCGAAATAAGCCTGTTGCTTGTTTATAAACTTAGACTTTTCTTATCACCAAATCACAAATGCACTATTGGTATACTTTTTAATGCCTTGGTATCTTCACCTTCCAACTCAAAAACTTTTAATTGCTTAAAATTCTTATAGAACCTGGGCTCAAGAGATAGCATAACGGTAGGGCTATCGCAGCCGAGACGCAGGACCAATGGTGGTTTGAATCCTATCATCCCATATGGTTCCCAGTGACTGCCAGGAGCTATTTTTGAGGACAGAGCCAGTAGTAACCCCTGAGCGCCACCGGGTGTGACCCAAAAACCAAAATAAAATAAAATAAAATTCTTACAGAACCTAAACATGCATCAGTCATAAAATACAAATCTGTGCAGATCTACACATATCTAGCATTGATCTTGTAAAAAATTCTTCAGACAATTCTAACTAATAAATAATTGCTTATTTCCCTAGAAATCAACTCAGCATATACCATCATCTTGGGACACACACCCGAGTAAAGAAACATTTGTCAAATTCTCAGGTACAGTTTCAAAACAAGAAGAGGGGATTGGGAAAATATGGCCAAGCGCAAGTCACTGCAGGTGGCAGCGTGAGTTCCATCCACATAAATAGTGCCGCCAATAATGCGTAAACCTGCCTGCACTGGGGCCAGCCCCATCCACTGTGACTCAGACACCTCCTGCCAGGGACAGCAACAGGCGGCAGTGATGACATCAGAGGGCCGTGACAACAAAGCAAGAAAAGGGGCGGGGAGGACAGACAAGACAACAAGGAAGGGAGCGCGGGACAGGTGCAAGCAAGCCCAGCCTAGGAGTGGTGGGAATGCAGGGAAAGGTCGATAAGAATAAAGTAGGTCGGCCATCGGCTAGGTGGGGAAGCAGCTTATTAAGTCTTCCAAAAAGGCGGCCTTGGACTGCATCCCTGATACCAAAAATAAAAATAAAATAAAATAGGGGCCGGAGAGATAGCATGGAGGTAGGGTGTTTGCCTTGCATGCAAAAGGACGGTGGTTCGAATCCCGGCATCCCATATGGTCCCCCGAGCCTGCCAAGGGCGATTTCTGAGCGTAGAGCCAGGAGGAACCCTCCTGATCGCTGCCGGGGCTGACCCTAAAACCAAAAAATAAATCAACAACAACAACAAAAAAAAAAAAATAACAATGCCTCACCCACTCCCCAGGGGTCCCTGCTCGTCCCTCAGGACTTCAGAACCGAGGCAAGGGGCCGGGGAAAAACGGGAATGAGCAAATCGTGCCGAAAAGGCTCGAGGCAACAAAAAGAAACAGGCCCCCCGCCAGCAACCTGCTGAAGACACCCCGAAGGGGAGTATGAGTTGCGACTGACTCACCAGGGTCGTTCCAGGCCCAGGAAGGGCCCGCCAGCAGCACCAGCCCAAGGAGGCTGATGAGCACCGAGCCGCGATCGGCTGCTCCCGGCCAGCCGGCCGCCGCCACCATGGTGCCCGGTGGAAGATCAAGCGCGAAGGCCCGGCCTCGGAAGGACGTTCGCGCGCCGCCGCACCCGGAGCAGGGAACCGAAGACCGGAGCGCTCCGCCAACGGTAGCTGCGGCGAAGGCCTAGGCGCCAAGCGCGCGTCACCGCCGGGGGTGCTCGTGGGGGAACGGGAGTGGGTCCTGCTGGCCACGCCCGCTGGGCCTCGGCGAATGCGGGCAGGGAGCTGCGCTAGGAGGCCGGACCCAGAGGTGGGTTGGGTCGAAGGCTTCACTCCGGATGATTCTGCGCGAAGATGTACCGGGTGGAGAAGATGGAAACCATCCCAGAGTGAAAGCTAAGAAGTGTCATGGGCTAGTTACATTGTTCCAAAACCTCACTTGCATCTTGTCTTCTCGGGGGAAAGTTACCGTCCCTTGGGTTCGACTTTATGACCTCATCATCTAGCATAAAGCCTGGCACAAGATTCTATTTGGTAGGTACGGAGACTTACTAAGCTAAAGAAGCAAAAAGTCGCTAGATTCAGAAGTTCAGGGCCATCACACATTTCCTTGAATTTGCTTCAGAACGCTATTTGGAGGAATGAGTTTGTCGATGGAGGTGATTGGGGCAAGGGCCCTCGCTTCACAGGAAATGGCATTCTCCAAGTCCTGCTGAAGAGGTGATGTAATACAGTTGAAACAAGCCAGGTTGTAGACAGGGCAACGATCTGAAGTCAGGCTATACAAGAAGAACCTGGAGTACAAAGGCATCTTTCTAATTTCAGGTGCTAGCCTGCACCAAAAAAAAAAAAATGCTATTCTGAATTCAGACACCTCAAATTAGAAATTTGCAGCTGGAGCAATAAGATAGGGTGTAGGGGGTTTGCCTTGCATTGTGGACAACTATCACCACCACAATCTAATGAATCTCATCAAAAGGCCCACTGAGAAGCCTTCCCTCATTGTGGATGACTGACCACGATTTCTAATAGTGAAGGTGAAAGAGAAATCTCATCAGAAGTTTCACTGAGAAGTTTTCCCTCCGTGTGGATGGCTGATCACAATTTCTTTTAGTGAAGCTGTCATTCTGCATGCTTAGTAACAAAAGTTTATTTGGCCTAAATATTTACCTCCCTGCTGCTGTATTGTGTATTAATAAAAACTTTTCCTTTCAAACATAAGGGATTTTACATGCAAATATAGCCTTACTTAAATTTCTTTTTCCCTGGAAAATTCAGCACCAAAAGATACTTTAAAAAAAAAAAAAAGAACTTTATTTTGCATTGTCTTCTAAATGCCCTTGCAGTTTTAAACAGAAAGGAATGTTCTGCTTTTTAGACATCTCTAAAGGACTTTTGAGTATTTGCTAAATAATTCTTGCCTCAGAACTTATATCCAAAATTTTGGCCAGGAAATAGCTTTGAACTATTGAGAAAAACACCAGTTTTGCATCTCTTTCAATAAGCTTGTTTTTTCTTTTTTTTCTTTTTTCTTTTTTGGTTTTTGGGTCACACCTGGCAGTGCTCAGGGGTTACTCCGGGCTGTCTCCTCAGAAATAGCTCCTGGCAGGTACGGGGGGGGGGGTACTATATGGGACACGGGGATTCGAACCAACCACCTTTGGTCCTGGATCAGCTGCTTGCAAGGCAAACGCCGCTGTGCTATCTCTCCGGGCTCAAGCTTGTTTTTTCTAAAAACTATTTCTTAGTCAGACTTTAGGAAGTTAGTTATTTGTATTATCCGCTAAAACAAAACCTGCTCCTCAGAAAATAGGAAAAACTGGCTCCTTGCAAAATCCCCTATTCAGTATTAACATACAGGACTAGCACAACAAGCACTGCATTAAGATGTTAAAATTTATCTTCTCTGTATTCTTACTTGAAATGTATCTATTCATGAGAAATCATGTGAGTTGTTTTGTTTTATAAGTTTACAAGAGAGTCATGTTGTAATTTAACTTAGAAGAGCATTCTTTTTATACCATAGAAAAAAATTTTGGCTGATAAATCCCCATTTATACCTCTGATTCTACACATTAAAAACAGAACACCTTCTTCCATATAGCCATTGTGTGGCTTTTCATTTCTTCATATTTCATCATCTGTGTATCCACTCTCCTTAAGGGAACTCAAAGAAGTTCACTAATGCAACCAGACCAAAGCTAGCCACAGCAGACAAACCAGGCTCTATCCCAGCTTCCAATATGGTCCCCAGCCTACAAGGAAGGAGTGATCTCTGAATGCTATGCCCAGAGTAGGACCTGAGGGAGGGAGGGAAGGTTAGAGGGAGAAAGGGAGGGGGAATTTAAGATAAGAGTTAAAATTTTAGATTCCTGAACAAAACCCAGAAAAGTTCTGATTCAAAAATTCTGAGGAATTTGCATTTTAAAGAACCATTCAAAAGAATTCTGCTGGGGCCAAAGCAGTAGGGCGTTTGCCTTCATGCAGCTGACCCAGGACAAACCTGGGTTCGATTCCCAGCGTCCCATATGGTCTGTCCCCCAGCCAGGAATGATTTCTGAGCACATAGCCAGGAGTAACCCCTGAGTGTCACCGGGTGTGGCCCAAAAACCAAAATAAATAAATAAAAATAAAAAAATTCTGTTATATGTGGTCTTGGAAATACTTTTGTTTTGAGGTCACACCCAGAAAGTGTACTCCTGGTCCCATTCTGGCAGTGCTCTGGGCAGTGTTATATAGTGCCAGGGATCAAATCTGGGTCAGTTTTATACAAGACAATTGACTGAGCAGTAGTTTCTCTCTCTCTCTCTCTCTCTCTCTCTCTCTCTCTCTCTCTCTCTCTCTCTCTCTCTCTCTCTCTCTCCAACACTGTTTTTGATGTTGCTTTTTCTTTATTTTATTTAGGTTCTGTGGTTTATAATATTGTTATTGGTGGTTTTCAATGCATATATTTTCATACTACACCCCCTACCAACAATGTTTTTAAGATCTGAAGTGACTCAACAGCTGGAGACCTAAAACAGTGTTTTCAAAAACACTGAATCTCAAGGAAAAAGTCAAAGGAGAGAAAGATTTTAGAATTTTTCGAGACCAGTAGCAAAAGGATAGCTCAAGACGTACAACCTGATGAACCATCCTAGCTGTGAAATTAGTATCACGTACCAATATCTATAATACCTGATTTATATTTTGCTCAACAGAGGAAATTAGGTGACTAGCAATTTAACTCAATCACTGGGACTTGTGGAAACTACTACAGGCTTCCTAAAATGTGATCTCTTTCAGAAGTCAAGTTATGAACCCATCTGTGAGAAGCACTTCCATAACCCAAACCATCACTGTTGGGCTCCATACCCCACAACCCCAGGAAAACAAGTTGGAGCAAGTAGCAATGAAGAATTAATAATCCAAGCCAAGCATAAGGGTGAAAACCATGGAATCAGAAGGCTTCCAACCTGTGGTGGTCCAGAGCCCCTAAACCAACAACTTTTAATGCCATACAACTTTTAATGTCATCCATCCCCAGGCTGGGGAAGGGTCCTGTAACAAAGTACCTATCAGGAGCTAATGAAATTTAGGTGGGTTTTGGGATGAAGGTTCCCTCAACCATCCTTGTTTTCAAGGATGAAATACTGTGGGAATGAGGAAAGAAAAACAGTATAGAAACTTACTGAGACATAGAATATTACTGAAAGGATGGAAATATCCAGTATTCTTGCAATTCTTGTGGTTAACCAGCTTTTGATGAGAATGCAAAAAGACTAGCTTCAACTGAACATACTCGACAGAGACCCTAACCCTAATTTCATCTTGTTCCTTCAATAAGGCCCAAAGATATATCAACTCCCTTGTCCTCTAACAGCAGAAAGAGATGCTAATGATGCATGTGACCTTAGAGTAAACCAGTAATCCCAATACACCTGCAAGACTAGCCTAACCCTTTCATAACTTTAAATAGCTGAGTTAACTCTCCTTATAAAGTCCTTATCCCAAATCGAGCAGGCGCCACTCTCCCCTAAGAGAACCTTCACCCATGCCTCAGATGTATATTTTATAAATCATTTTTGCTATCTTTCTGTCTCATGTTTTAATTTCTTATGACAAAGAACTTGGCATTTAGATTAAAGCCATTCACTCCCTTCTCTGACCAGAAAGAGTCAAATCATATCCTCAATCAAATTCCGTAGTACCCACATCCCTAAACTCCACAGGGACACATATCAGTGGCCATGTCTCACAGACTAGGCAAACTTAAACAGCTCCACTTGAGTAGACTGCCCTTTCCAGAGTAGCAGGGCAATTACCTAAAGAGAACAAGATCTCAGGTGCCTCTCTAAACACTGAGGAAACCCAAAACCAACCCTCCAGAAACAGAACAAAAGGTGTCAGGGGGTGATTATTATTTCCCCAGAAATTCTATCTTTGTTTTCTTGTTTTGTTTGGTTTGGTTTTGGTTTTGGTTTTTCGGGCCACACCCATTTGATGCTCAGGGATCACTCCTGGCTAAGCGCTCGGAAATTGCCCCTGGCTTGGGAGGACCATATGGGGCGAGGGATGCGCTTGCAAGGCAGACACCTTACCTCTAAAGCCACCTCGCCAGCCCCAAATTCTATCTTTTTTAAGGTGTGTGAAGAAGAGATGCATATACCTGATTCAGTATTCAAGGAAAAAAGATGCTGGCTCACACATTGTCTAAATAGTACACATTTCTACAACTATGTTTAAGAGGACCTTGTTTTTGATCTCTAAATGGAAAGGATCTTTACTGCAGACCTAACCACAGAATTAGAACAGAAAAAGTAATGGAGGAAAGCAAGAATAGTACTAGGGTTGAGGCACTTTCCTAGCATGTGGCTGATCCCAATTCAAATCCACTGCATTACATATGTTCTCTGAGCACAGAGCAAGAGTAACTGCAGGGTGTGGGGTGAGAGATTTCTATGGGCTAGGGAGAGTTCACAGGGCAAATTCAATTCCCAGCTAGCCAAGAGTAGGCACAGAGGTCTCCCATTAATGCTGCGTATGGCTCTGGTTGTCCCCAATACCATACCTCTGGTTCCCACTATGACAAGCGCAACATGAGACTGTCAGGCAGAATTGACCTTCAGCCTCCAGAGTTTTGGGGAACCTCCATACCCCAACACTTAAAGAGAGGACAGAATCCAGTTATCGTGAGAGAGATGAATGTTATCAAGTCAGGTCTGGCAGCATCCATCTACAACTCAGATGGCGATCCTGTCAGCGAGCAAATCACAGGCAAAAGGTTGGAAAGACAGTACAGTAGGTAGGACTCTACCTTGCTAGTAGCAAAATAGGGTGAGATCCCAGCATCCCATACCACACAAGAGATTAAGTCCTGAGTGCAGAACCAGGAGCAACCCCAGAGCATCAAAGGGTGTGGCCGAAAACTACAGAAATCGGTCATAGGCAAAAACTGCAAATATAAGTCAACAGCTAATACAACTGCCTAAAAAGCAAAACACCCTGAAGGGAAAAACCGAATCTAGCCCCGCCTGGATTCATTCTAAAGAAAGAAAAATAAAGTCGCTTGCCCACATCCTTAAAAAAGCATAAAAAGGGGATAGCATTGCCTCTTACAAAACTCAGGAACCCCCAAGTTTGCATCCCAGGCTCCCCTATCCCGACACCACAAAGGCTTTTTCTCCATTTCTCCTCCCCTAGTCGCACACCTTGTTCCACCTCCCCGGACCAGGCTAAACCCAAAGCTCTCACAGGCTCGCCCTTCCGGGTTCCTCATAATTAATTTATGTTGCAATGTCACACTTCTTCAGATCGGTACCAAGTCCTGATCGCAGCATCAGCCCCATTCCCAACAGATTTGCAGGTTGTCTTAAAAATCAAGGTGCGTGGGCCAGAGAGATAGAATGAAGATAGCATGTTTGCTTTGCACGCAGAACAGAGGTTCGAATCCCGGCATCCCATATGGTCCCCGAGCCTGCCGGGAGTGACTTCTGAACACAGAGCCAGGAGTAACCCCTGAGCGCTGCCGGGTGTGACCTAAAAAAAAAAAAAAACAAAAAAAAAAAAAGAAAAAAGAATTGTGATGGGGCCGGAGAGATAGCATGGAGGTAAGGCATTTGCCTTGCATGCAGAAGGTCGGTGGTTCGAATCCCGGAATCCCATATGGTCCCCGAGCCTGCCAGGAGCGATTTCTAGGCGTAGAGCCAGAAGATAACCCCTGAGCACTACCGGGGTGACACCCCCCAAAAAATCATTGTACTTGGAGGCCGGAGCTGACCCAGGACGGACCTGGGTTCGATCCCCCACTGTCCCATATGGTCCCCCAAAGCCAGGAGCGACTTCTGAACACATAGTCAGGAGTAACCTCTGAGCATCAAAGGGTGTGACCGAAAACAAAACAAAACAAAACAAAAAAGTAGAGCGCTCACCAGCACCCCAGTCTTTGAAGGGACCCGAGAAGCCAAATCCAGGGTACCCAACCAGCTTGTCTTCTCTCAGATCACCCGCCCACGGAGCTGAGAGAAAAGCCAGCGCTTAGGCCTCAGCATCAGGACCCCTCGATCCAGGTCAGAGGAGAGGAGAGGAGAGGAAAGGCGGCGGGCCTTGGGACCAGGGTGGTGGCGGCGGTGTCCGGAAGCCGGAGCGGCGGAAACCCTGGGCCGAGGCGCGCGCGCAGATCCCACCACCCACCCGGCCCGGGTGGGTCTCCCAATTGTGAGCCGGGCGCGCCCCCCAGCTCCCCGCGGCCGGAAGTGCCTCGTTGCGCACTTCCGGGTGTTGTCTGGGCGCCGCCGCCGCCGCCGCGCGTCTCCGGTCTCCGATCTCCGGTCTCCAGGCCTGGTCGCATCAGCGTCTCAGCTCCGGGAGACCAGCGCGCACGCCACCACCATGGCCGGCATCAAAGGTGGGCCTCGGGGGCCCCAGGGCTCCGAGCGGGAGTGCCGCTCGGAGCGGGGATGTGGGGGGCCCGTCCGGAGAGCGAGACGGGGCTCCCACGAGGGTCCCCCAGCACGGCCTTTCCGGCCTAGGCGCGCGCTGCCGGGCCCCCCGCCTGGGCCTGGGCTCAGGCCCCCACGACTCTGCGCTGTTCGCCCTGGGTACAGTGGATGGAGTGGAGTGGCCCCCGTGGGGTTGTCATCGGAGTTCTGCAGCGACTGGCGCCATCAGACACGTTTTCTTCTTTTTACTTGTTTATTTATTTATTTATTTATTTGTCTATCTATTTATTTGCAGGAGTTGGCACTGGAAAAGTGGCTGGCCAAGTGTTGGGGGAAGGCTGGAAAGAAACCGGCGTCGCCTCCCATCGGGAACGCCCTACCTGGGTGCCCTCTGGGTGGGGTGGGGGGACGGGATGGTCCTTGGCGACCTCGTCCCCCCCCAAAATTGCGTTTTCCAGTGTGGGCGGCGTCTAGGCCCCCCTAGACCCCACCACCACCACGCACACCCCGCAAAACCAGCCAGCCGCGCCTCTCTTGCTTCCCTTCGCGCTTCTGGCGCGTTGAGTCTTCTTTATTTTTCCTCCCCTTGCAGATCTGAGTTTGTTTGTTATTTTGTGCAACGTCGTTTTTGTTTTTTTTGTTTAGTTTTCTCAGAGGCTGGTTCTCCAACTTCCTGTGGAAGTCTTTTGCTTGCTCCATCTGCTCACGTTTGCTTTTACTGGGGGGTCAAGGAGGGTTGTTATTGGATTCCCGTTGGGTGATTGGGCTCCTGGACTTAAAATCGGAGCCACTGACTGCGGTGCTGGGAGTGTTTGCAATGTACTTCTTAATCAGCTCCTTTGATTTCTGGATCTGTCCCCTTTGCAGAGGCTTAGTCAAGCAGGAAATGAACCTTGGTAGTGTTTGGTGCTTGTTTTTTATAGCTAACAATCCTTCCTTTCCCATCAAAGGCTTTTAAGCATCATAGATCCTTTCCTGCCTTCTGAATTAGAATCGACCTCTAAGTGTTTATGTGAAGGTGTTACGGTTTTTAGCTTGTCACCGTTTCCCATTTCTTACTGATGACTGCAAGAATATCAGTCTCTTTCTCCTTCTCTGTGCTGGGGATCGATCCAGGCAGGGTCTCCCAGGAACCTCTCTCTTTAAGAAAAGGACATGTAATTCCTCCCTGAAACCTATGTCAAAAGATCAGTTCAAAGTGTCTCACATGGAATTGTACTTTGACACTTTCAGTTTCTGTGTCATGGCTAGCAGGATATTCTTTTCTTGTGTCAACTTTGTCTCTGGAAACAGTACTGATGGCAGTGAGACTGTTTGAACATTTTACTTACTGGTGTATGTCGGGTTTTCCCAAGTTTTAAGAGAATCTATCTCCTCCCACTCCTCCTTTGTAATCGCACATAACCAGCTCCTTGCCTATAGAGAGTTGAGATAATTGGACTGTGCTGTCCCTAGCTACGGCTTTGGGAGCAGAAACTAGGCTCACTCAATTGCATCACTCAATTACTATATAAATTCTTGCCGTGTTGATGTGTCATCTGGAACAACAATTTATTCAGCGCAGATGATGACATTTGTATCTGAACCAGCTATGAGATCTCTGCTGATTTCATAAGATTGGAGAGACTTAACAAGTTTTGAGAATACTTTTGAGCAATGTATTTAATCAAATTAGTTTTGGTTTTGTTTTAGATCTTATTCAGAATTTCTGAAAGGTGAGGTGCAACTTAAAATTTGTAGGGGACCAGAGCCGTTCTGGGGTGTGTTTGGGGAAATCTGGGTTGAGTCAGGTGGTCTCTGCTACCTAAGCTATTGTTTTGTCAGTGCCTGAATCTTGTCTTAATTCTTTGATTTTTGCGTGCTTGCGTGCGCACGTGTGTGTGAAAGTCATCTTTCATTAACTTTTAAAGAGTTTACTTAAAGAATTTAGATTTGGGGCTGCTTTTGAGGGTTTTGTTTTTGTTTTGGTAAGGACATAAATACTTGTTCTCTGCCTGAGAACAATCCCCCTTATGTTACTACCATCAATACTCTAAAATTTCATGGTCCCCCAGCCAAACACTGGATACAATGTAAGCCCTGCCTACCCTCCAAAACAAAAACAACTTCCAAAAAGTGGAGTTATTTTATACCAATTACCTTAGGGTTCCCAGAATTTTTTAAGGTTAGGTGTGGGCCAGTCATTTTATAGAAAAGCTAATGCTTGGCTTACTTACTTAGACTACTAATTAGTGGCTGATTGGAGCTAGAGCTCAGTACCTTCTGATTGGGTGTGGTACTCATGGTCTGCCTTGGGCACTTGGTCATGCTTGCCTTCTTTTTCCTCTTTATCCCTTCCTGTTTCTCTGTCTCTCACCTCCTTGGTTTCCTTTCCTTCATCCTATAGATCCTTGTTGCTGAGTGCTGAAAGTTGTGACATGAGCATCTTCAATGAAAAAACTTTATTTTGGTGAGGTAGAGACCACAGAAAGTGTTCCTCAGGAGCACTCCTGGTTGGATGCTTCAGGGTCACTCCTAGCAGTGCTCTGTGGCCCATCAAGCCCAGAGCTGTGCATGCAAAGCTTGCACTCCAGTTTTTTGAACCATCTCTTGCTCTGAAACTTTTTTTGTTTTTCTAGAGTGAGCAGTTTAAAGGAGAGACCAGTATAAATCAGTATGAAATGACTTGCTGAGCAGTTTCATTTTCACTGGGTCGAATACCAGGCAAAGGGCCTCTGCCTGGAGTGCTCACCACGTAGCCACATGATGCAAAACCTCATTTCCTCTAGCACTCAGCTCACTAACCAACATGTTTTCCGGGGCCACTGTTTCTAGAGTAGCTCTCCCATCCCATTCCTCTGCTTGATATTTTGTTGTTGTTTTATTTGGGGTACTCAGGGTGAGCCCTAGAAGTGCTCTGGGCTTATTACTGGCTCTTTGGGATCGTTCCTGATATTGCTCAGGGGATCATATTGGGGTGCTGGGAATCTTGCATGAAGATTAGCCTCATGCAAGGCATCTATACTGTCTCTCTGATCTTGTTTGATTTTTTTGTATGTTTTGGGGCTACATATGTTTAGTACTCAGAGGTACTCCTGACTGCACTCAGGAATCACTCATTATGATGCTGGGGGAATCGAAACTGAGTTGACCACATGCAAGGCAATCACCCTACCCATACTGTACTAGCTCTGTAACTGCATATTTTTTTTATCACACTAGATATTTGCTTTCTTTTTTTTCTTTTTTTTTAAACTTGATTGATTGATTGATTGATTGATTGATTGGGTTTTGGGCCACACCCAGCGGCGCTAAGGGTCCACTCGTGGCTCTGTGCTCAGAAATCACCCCGACCACATGGGATGCTGGGAATCAAACTGGGTCTGTCCTGGGTCGGCCGCATGCAAGGCAAATGCCCCACCACTGTGCCATCTCTCCATCCCCTTTTTATTTGTTTTTTTGTTTTCACTTTTCGATCACACCCGATGACTCTCAGGGATTATTCCTGGCTATACACTCAGAAATGGCTCCTGATTAGGAGACCATATGGTACGCCGGGAGATTGAACTGCGGTCCATCAAAGGCTAGTGCTCCTAAGTCAGATGCCTTACCACTTGCACCACAGCTCTGGCCCCAATATTTGCTTTCTTAAAAAAAAATTTTTTTTAATTTTTTTCTCTAGAGAGTGTAAGCCTCATTAGAACAAGAGAGTTGATTTTATTTTCCCATTGCTCTATCAATGCACAGCCCACAGTAGATACTGAGTAGATTAGAATGAATAGACAAATGAATGAGTCTCTTGAGGTAATTGCAGTCAGGTTTGGAAAAACTTCAATAAGGAAGACATGGCTAAGCTGATGTGAAAAAAAAAATAGTAATCTGGTGGAAAAGGAGATGGAAGGAATGACAAGAATGCTAGCTTCATCATGGGAAAGAGTCTTGTAGAATTACTTACCGTATTTGCCGGTGTATAAGACGACTCCCTAATTTTGCAGTTAAAACATAGGTTTAGGCCTATATTCACTGTATCAGACAGAACGTTCCTGTGCTGCATGTGTTCCTGTGCTCATGTACACAGTGAGCCAATCACAACAAGCAAAGGTTCAAGGGTTATACTGTAATAGACTTCCTCTCTGACTCTGGCCAATCTGAGCAGGCTTTTTACAGTGTAGATTCGGGTCCAGAACATTGTCTAATTTGCATGCATAAAAAGCCAGCTTGGCTTGGCTGAGTTAGAGAGGTCGTCCGAGCAGCCTTGCAGTGATTGGTGCAGGATCGAGTTGGAAAATACGTTTTGTGGCAATAGTCAGACAATTTTCGTTTAGCGGCATATTGAAACATTTTTCGGGATATACTCGGCGTATAAGACGACCCCGATTTTTGGTTGACTTTTTTTTGTTTCAAAAGTCGTCTTATACGCTGGAAAATACAGTATTAATATTAGTATTATATATTAATTATAGAGTCCTGGTTAACTGTGTATGGTAATGGATGGAGAGTGAGGCCTTTCTCTGGCAGCCTGGGCCAGGGCACCTGCAACACCTTCCAGCCAGTGGGTCTGCAGGTTCAGGGTAGCAGCGAGGATAAGATCCACAGGCAGTCAGGTTCAGGAGACATCAGCTTTATTAAGGCCCCAGCCACCACGTGTGGCTTCTAAGCTTAAACCTTTTAACAGGCTCCTTCAACCCCCCAACATCTCAGCCTTTTTCTTATCCTTCCATGCCAACTCCTCCAGCTGCTTCTTGCTTCTACACCCCTCAGGCAACCCTTTTGTTACCTTCTATAGACCCCTCCCAGAAGTGGGCTGGCCATACCAACAGGTAATATTAGCATTTTGCCCTGGGAAGGGATGACAGGTTTTTCTGTCTGCTTATTTCAGCACTATTATGTATCTGGTGATCAGTAAATATTTCTTGAATGAAGTATATGAATAAAACAGTGGAGAGGACTTGGAGCAGAACTCCTTGAAGATGAGGGAGCCAGCTGATTCAGGAAAGAAGAGAGGACAATGTTGGTGGCATGTAGAGTAGCAGACAGGTGTGATCTATGCCAGAAGAGAGTAAGCAGATTATGAGGACCTATTCTAACAACAGAATAAATAGTGAATGCTAATTTTTCTCACAGGTTACTTCAGATCATTCATAAACATTAAGTTCCTCCTTCGCTGTAAAACAAAATTGCTCGTCTTTTTGTTGTTGGTAGTGGTGTTTTTGTGTCACACTCCAGAGTTACTCCTGGCTCTTCACTCAGAAATCGCACCTGGCAGGCTTAGGAGACCATATGGGATACCAGGAATCGAACCACCATTGGTCCTGGGTCAGCTGTGTGCCAGGCAAATGCCTTGACACTGTCTATCTCTCCGGCCCCCTCATCTTTTTTTTTTTTTTGTATGTGACAGGTCATCCTGGCAGGATGTGTCCTTAGTTATCACAAGCATGTTAAATTCATAGCAGTATTGTATATCTGTCATATTTGGCAACATTTAACTTTATTTATTTTTTTTTTGGTTATTTTGGACTGTATTTGTAAACTTTCTTCTTGGTAACTTTTAGTCTTTCTGTACTTTTTTGGAATTTTATTGTTTTTATTAGGATTAACAGCCTATGTTATATTTTAAAATAAGTTTTTCTCTTAGCCATTAGAATTGCAGAAATACAGATTACATAGACTTCACAAAGACATTGATAACCTGTTTCTGTGCTTAATTCTAGGCCAGAAATTAATTTATGCTCTTACAAGAAAGTTGTTTCTAGTCACTGATGTGTTATGTGGTAATACTTTATAAAATGTAATGTTTGTTTAAGTGCTTACTTAATTATAGAAACTATTTCATCTTTAGAAATTTCTACAGAGTTGAATCTATTGCTGGTGAAATGTTAATGTTCTGGGGCCACAGCTATAACACAGTGGTAGGGCATCTGCCTTGCACAAGGCCGACCCTGGACAGACTAGGTTCAATTAGCATCCCTTATGGTTCCCTGCAATTCAGGAGCGATTTCTGAGTAGCCCATGAGCGAAGCTGGGTGTGTCCCACCTCAAAATGTTAATCCTCTAAAATAGTGCCACTGCAGGATTTTACCTACCATCCTGCAGGTTTTCTAAGATATAGATGGAGAAGAAAACCCAGCTGTGGTTTTGTAATCTTTTTTTTTTTTTTTTTTTTTTTTTTGGTTTTTGGGCCACACCCGGTAACGCTCAGGGGTTACTCCTGGCTATGTGCTCAGAAGTTGCTCCTGGCTTGGGGGACCATATGGGACACCGGGGGATCGAACCGCGGTCCGTCCAAGGTTAGCGCAGGCAAGGTAGGCACTTTACCTTTAGCGCCACCGCCCGGCCCCTGTGGTTTTGTAATCTATTTAAAGATCTGTAACAAAATTAACTTAGTTCCTATAGGTATCTGAGACACTTTATTTTAACCATTTTTGTGTATTTTGTTGGAAGGTATAAGTGCAGGAAGCAAGAGCTGATCTACAGGGTTTTCCCCATAGGATGAAGCTTCTGAAGTTTACTTTACTGCCAATGATACAATTTCTCCACATGATGCTTGTCAAAACTAATGATCTATGGGAAAAATATAATACTAATGCCTTGAGAAGTATTGATCATGTAAAGTAAAATACTCATTAGAAATTAGGCAGTAAAGGGGACCAGAGCAATAGCACAGACGTAGGACATTTGCCTTGAGTGTGGCCTGACAGATCCTGGGACAGATCCGGTTTGATTCCCCCAAACCTGCCAGGAGCAATTTCTGAGCACAGAGCTAGGAATAACAATGCCTGAGTGCCCCTAGGTATGGGCCCCAAAACAAAAAAAATTTAGACCAGTATGAGGGTTGTTATACATTGTATGACTGTAATTCAGTCATGATCAACTTTATCTGTAACAGAAGAAAACTTGTAGTATGAGCAACCTTGTGACTATGGTGTTTACATTTTAAAAAAAAATAAAAGAAATGAGACTAGTAATTGGGGAATGTGGTGGTCTGAGAGCAGTAGGTCAGAACTTTGAAAAATTATCACTTTATTTTGCATTAAAGTTGCTGCAAAAGTCTTATTCTAGGATTAAGTTAACACTTTTGAAATGTAAATCACCCTTTTGTTTAATTAATTACATTTTTAAAAATAACTCACTTTTAATACATATGAAATTTGTTTTGCTCATTGCTTCTGGGATCACAGATAATGAATAAATTGCTAGTAGCAATAATAAACATGTTAATTTAGTTTGAGTGACATTTGATCTTTTTTGTTTACTTTGCAGCTTTGATTAGTTTGTCCTTTGGAGGAGCAATTGGGTTGATGTTTTTGATGCTTGGATGTGCCCTTCCGAAATACAAGTATGTAAAATTTTTTCTCTATTTGCTTGTTTAAGGATATAATATTTCCACTTCTATATTGAACTGAAATATTATTTCACTGCCATGAAAGTTATTCTATAAAGCACAAACCTTTGTAAGTCTTTGCTTACATTATATTTATAAAAAATGTTAAGGATAAGGCCAGAGTGATAGCACAGCAGGTAGGCATTTGCTTTGCACACAGCTGACCAGGGTTTGATCCCCAGCATCCCATATGGTTATCTGAGCCCACCAGAAGTGATTCCTGATTGCAGAGCAAAGAGTAAGCCCTAAGCACCTCTGTTTGTAGCCCCAAAACAAACAAACAAAATTCTTCAAGAATACAACAAAGACTTCTGATTATTGTTCCTGGTCTTAATGGCAGCATAGTAGACAAGTATTTGTTGATAGGATGACAGTGAACAAGTAAAAGTCATGCAAAAAGAACTTTCCTTGGAATTGAAAGAACTTTTAAATTTAAATTTAATAGAATAATTTAATAGAAAAATGAATAATAAACACCTGAAATATACTCTCTCTCACTCAAACTAGAAATCCGTTGGCAAAGATAAAAAAAAAAGGTCTGGGAAAACAGGCACTATGTTGTACTATGACTGGAAGTAAAATACCATAGTTGGAGTTTTGTAGAGTCCAGAGGCTAATTTCTTTTAGCTTCCAAACTATGTTTATTCTTCAAACTAACCCTTTCAATTTTTAGAATTTCTCAGAAATCTATTAGCAAATGTTTGCAGTTATTTACAGCAGAGAATAGAATATAGCTATTCAAGGCAGCCTTTTACATGACTAGACTTTTACACAGATAGACTGGATATCCTAAAGGTTTATCTTAAGCTTTTCTTAGAAGCTGTAGATAGTACAGTGAGTAGGGTACTTGCCTTGCATGCTGTCAACCTAGATTCAGTCTATAGAACTTCATAGGGTTCCTTGAGCCCCACCAAGAATGATCTTTGAGCACAGAGCCATGAGTAAGCCCTGAACTTTAGTGGATATAACCACAACCACCCACCCAAGTTTAATTATAGTATATAAGTCAATGTGAATACTGGAAAGTCTTAAAAAAAATGAAGATGTTTAAATGATAAATAATAATAATAATAATAATTTTTGGTCTAAATTTCAACTGTCATAAAGCCATCATCATAGTTTGAGGTGGATTTTAGGAGGCATTTTTGTTTATTTCTGTTTTGCATTGCCAGACCTCTTACATGTCAAGATGTGCATTATCTTGTCTATAATCGACCATAGAATTCTATGACTCTAAGTGTTCCACTTCAGTATTCATGTTATAACTTATTCTTAAACTGTGCCATGTTTGCACCTTTATTACTTTTGTCCTTATTAAATAAAAGCTTATATTCTGTGTGGGAGAATTACTTAGGTAGCAAAAACTACATTAACTTATTTTTCTTTTCTAGCCAATACTGGCCCCTCTTTGTTCTGTTTTTTTACATCCTTTCACCTATTCCATACTGCATAGCAAGAAGATTAGTGGATGATACAGATGCTATGAGTAATGCTTGTAAGGAACTTGCCATATTTCTTACAACAGGCATCGTTGTCTCAGCTTTTGGACTCCCTATTGTGTTTGCCAGAGCACATCTGGTAAGTGAATGCATTTTTGAGTTAATAACTTTGTAGAAAGAAATGCAGTGTTAAAATTCATTTCAGAGATAAATTGTGTTAAGTGATACAAAAAAGAAAAGAGACAAAGGAACTTAGAAAATAAAGCTTCAGATTTTATTTCATTATTGTTGACTGGTATAAAAATGTTATTAGAGGGCAGGGATGTGACTCAGTTTTAAATCTCATATTTTGGGGCCAGAGAGCTAGCACAGCAGTAGGGCATTTGCATTGCATGCAGCCAATGCAGGACTGATGGTGGTTCGAATCTTGGCATTCCATATGGTTTCCCAAGCGAGGAATAACCCTGAGTGCTGCTGGGTTGACCCAAAAGCATAAATTAATTAATGAATTAATTAATTTCATATCCTGGGGCCGTAGTGATAGCACAGCGGTAGGGCATTTTCCTTGTACGCGGCCAACCAAGGATGGAACCCAGTTCGGTTCCCGGCATCCCATATGGTCTCTCCAGAGCCTGCCAGGAGTGATTTCTGAGCACAGAGCCAGGAGAACCTCTGAGCGTTGCAGGGCATGACCCCAAAACCAAAATAAATAAATAAATCTCATATCTTACCTACATGAGGCCCTAGGGTACAATTTCTGCTACTGCAGTGAGAAAGAAAGAAAGAACTTGGCTTGGATCTGCAACAACAGTTAGTTGGCTTGCCATTAAGTATATCATTCCATTAGTAGACCCGTTAACTCGCCGAATGCTGAAAAACCACAGCTTTTCCTATATAGCTGCAAACATGAAAGAATGGGACCACAGAGAAAGTACAGCTGGAAAGGCATTATAACTTACATGTAGCCAATCTGGGTTCTGTCTCTGTCCCCAGTCACTGCAAGGATTGATCCCTAAGCCAGTTATTCATTTACAAACTCACCTTCCTTGTGAACTCAGTAGCTTTCCACTTCTATTTCTGAAGACTGAGAGGACACAAGCCAATCACCTTTCCAGATGAGGAGGGTGATTACTTTCCTTCCCGTTTAAAAGTATATACATGAGGGCTGGAAAGATAATATAGCAGCTAAAGTGCTTGCCTTGCATGTGACTGATGTGATTCTGTCCCACATGCGGTCCACTGAGTTCCACAAGGAATGATCCCTGAGCACTGCTGGGTAAACTAGAAAACAAAAAATAAAATTAAATGCAAGTTGTACATTGGGCCAAGGAGATGGCTCTAAAAACTGAGTTAACGTGGTTTGCATTCAAGAGCCCTGGATTTGATTACCCAAGCACTATGTGGTCCCCTAAGCACTGCCAATTGTGGCCTCAAAAAAGTATGTTACATGTGTGTTTTAATACCAAGTGCTATAAATTAAATGCTGCTTAGAGAAAACTTTGGCCTCACTAACGAAGAGTTAGAGCAAAACATCATAGAAATCTGTGCTTCTTATTCATAACCCAAGAATTAGGCTTTCTTTTGGATTATTACCACCTTCAATAGCTTTCTGGTTTGTTTTGGTGTTTTTTTTTCTTATTGTTGTTGTTGTTGTTGTTGTTGTTTTGAGGTAGGGAAGTTTGTTTGGTTTGGGGCGCACACCCACTGGTGCTTTGGGGACCATACTATGCCTAAGAATTAAATTAAAGGCCTCAGCTTGCAAAACATGTACTCCAGCCCATTGAGCCCCACCCCAGCTGACTTTCTGCCTTTTTGTGACAGTAAAGCACAATAGGAAATTTTTTCTTTAATTTTAATTTAAAAAAAAAAAAACTTTAGGAAATATAGGAAAGAAGAAAGTTCATACCTTAAGTTGTGATATGGGCAAACAACTTTTGACTTTTTTAAGTTGCCAGGTTGTTAGAATAGCCATACAGAAGTTCCATTAAGTACCCAGTAATAAACCATTATTATTATTACAGATCTTACTTGTTTTATATCATGATTGGCTTATAGCTAGACTTGCTTTACTTTTCATTTTCTTTTGCTTTCCTTATGTCTGTTAACTGAAAGTTGATATCTTCTTTTCACAGATTGAATGGGGAGCTTGTGCACTTGTTCTCACAGGAAATACAGTCATCTTTGCAACTATATTGGGCTTTTTCTTGGTTTTTGGAAGTAATGATGACTTCAGCTGGCAGCAGTGGTGAAAGGACCTTCTGAACTACTGTCAAGTAGACTTGTCATTTGTCAGTCATCCCTGCACACAGGAGAAGGGGCACAGCGCTGAGTGGTAGAAGCAAGCCTCCTGGAGTATTCTAGGTGCTCCCTTCTCATTTTATTGTAAGCGTACTATTTTCACAGAGACTTGCCGAAGGATTAAAAGGATTTTCTCTTTTGGAAAAGCTTGATTGATTCATATGTAACCATATGTGCTTTTTGTGGGGTCCTGCTGAATTTAAATGCTTATGTGTTTTTCCCTGTTCCTTTTGTTTAAAGTCTATATGCAATGTTAAACATTTTTTAAATGTAATAACCATTTACATTGGTTAGGAATTTGAAATTCTGCTAGCTTGTATTACTGGACTAAAGTTATATTTTCTCTTAAAATTATTTAGCTGCCATTATTTCAAAAAGTTAGGAAATGAGTTTTCAGTCAGTCAGGATGATACCACTCCCAATTTTATGCAAACATGCAGACCGTTGGCATTCTTTATAGACTATATACTCAGAGCAAATATCACTGCATTTATACCTCAGAGGGGTCAAGTATTAATTCCCCTGCCCTCTATAAGGGTTGCTGATTTTGCAAGTTAGCAGGAGTTTTGTGTATTGAGATTTTATGAAGTTGCTACAGAGCGTGCTTTTCTTCTCAATTGTTAAAACTTGTTCAACTTTAAGGATGTAAAAACAGATTTTTCAGATGGTTTTTATTTATGTTTCTTATATAGTAGAGTGAGTTGCATTGTGGGAAGAAGTGTTGAAATTCACTTTGAATCCTTTTTTTATTTATAAATGAAGTTTTGGATTTCTCTCAGCCTTTGATGTTTTACCATGGATAAAATGGACGTACATGGAACTACTGCTGGTGAGGGAAAGTTGTTTATTGGGCCATATATGCCAGAAAACCTTTCCCCGCTTTCTCCTTTTAACTTATTTTATATGTTGTATATATTAGTAAAATAATTTTTTGAATATAGTTTAATAACACTTTAAATTAGAAGTGTTTAACTTACCTGAGATATAACTGCTATGCCATACATTCAGAGCGTTCCTGCCCTGCAAGGCCTTGATATGATTAACAAGTGACTTGTTAGTCTTTCAGATAATTCACGCATTAACAAGTTAAGACTTAGACCATGATCATTAGAGCTCTTTATTCTCTATGGTTATATCATATGTAATTTATAACTGCTGAAGAAAATTTCCTGTATACCTCTCAACTGTTTTGATTTTTATATCATCATGATAGAGACCAGCTATTATTTCCTTCTAAATGTGTGAACTAATGCAAAGTAGCCAAATCCAACTGTATAGCAATTTTAGAGACAACTTGACCAAAAAATTCTCAGTAACCAGGCATGATCAAATGTAGTAGTTAGTTGTGTCTCATCATTATCAATACTTTTTTCAGAAGCTAATTACAAAAAATTAGCAAAAGTTGGCCTGAGAATGTTTTGTTAATATTTGTTGATTCCAAATACTCACATAAAAGTTGTTTTTCCTTTAGGAAAAAAATGGGGCAATCAAAACAGCTATCTTTTTGTTTTATAAAGTTTATTTCTGAAGAAAATGGGAACAAATTTGGGGTTTGTTCAGCTTTTTACTGAAAATGCTTAAAAGCCACAGTTTTTATTACTGAACCCTAATTGTTACTTTTGGCTGTGATTGGAAGCAGGGTAAATTATCTGCATGTGGCTGAACCACTTACTCATTAGGCGCAAAATGACTTAACAGTGTTACCATGTTGCAGACTTAAAATAGGTAGAAGCAGGGACACAAGAATTTGAGTGCTGGGAATACCATTGGGAACTCGGTCCCTGTGATCTTGGGGAGTGTTTTTGCAGAAAATGTACTATCTTTGTTCCTTTTCTGTTTTCTGTTCTAGAATGTCAGTGCAGTGCACTACTACTGTTGTATTCCCTTGACCATTCACTCTTTTTTCTAACAGCTCCATATTCTTTCTGTATACTAATTGCATTGCAGCATTGTGTCTGTTAACCTTGCACACTTGCTTCACATAGTGCTGTCTCAGATTTCTAGGCTACTTACTTGAGGTCTGACTTTTCCATAGAATATGCACTGAAACTGCATTGCCATTCTTCTATGGAAAGAAATTTTTTGATGCTGAAACAATAAAGATTTTAAATACCAATTTTTGCTTGTGGGTGTTTTTGAAATGAAAACATACTGCACATTTCAGCTCCTGAAGTGTGTTAAACCTTTTTTATAGAATGATACAAAACAGCATGACATTAGTTGTAGGTGAGACTTGCAGAAATATTACTTGCAAAATAAAATTGAAAGGGTTAGAACCATAGTTCAAATAGGGCATTTGCTTTGCACACAGCTGACCCGGGTTCCATTCCCAAAATCCTATATTGGCTTGGTCCCCTGATTTCACCAGGAGTCATTCCTTAGCACAGAGGAATCAGCACTGCTGATTATAGCCCTAAAACAAACTTAACAAAAAAAAATTAAAGGCACAGTAGCAAATATTATAATGTAACTATGATTTTCAGTTGATCGTAAAAGAATTAATAATATGGGAAGTATAATATTTACCTAACCCTTTATAAAACAGTCAAAAGTCTAGATTCTACTTGTTCCTTACATTTAAGGATTTTTTTTATGACTTATTTTATTATATATTTCCTTTGGGGGGGCAAGCATTTCTAACAGTTAAAAATTAATCTATATAGTACAGTGTGAACTTTGAAGTTCAGTTTCTCAGTTCAATAGTGCTTTCCTTTATTAATATGAATCTTGTCCCAAGTTATTTTATTTGCCATCTTATTTACATAAAACATTTAGATCACAGGGCCAGGAGTATTAAAGGTCTAGTGTTTATGGTTTGCATCTGGAAGTTCGGGGTTCAGTGCCCTGCAATGTGTGGTCCACAGAGCATACAGAACAACTGATCACAGTATCAAAAAACAAATAAGCAATCAAAAAACAACCAACTTTAGATCATAGGTTCTTGGTTTCTGCTCTAATATGACATGGAAGCTTAGTTAGAATGACAGATTTCTGAAGGGAACTCCAGAATATCTGTATTTAATGACTAGGTACTTAACTTTCATCTGACTTTAAATAGTACACCAAGATAAGCCAGTAATTATGTAGCATCAACACTGCTAAGATAAATGTTTTAGGTCTCAGGATGCTTTCTAGTAAAAATTGATGGGAAATTAATATATCTTCCTTAAATATTGGTATTGTCCTTTGATGGTTTGGAAGCTCTTAATTTATTATGCAACTCTTTATTTTCTATCACTTTGAGGGAAAGGGAGTAAATCTTATAAAATAGATTCCAAAATAGCTGTTTTTTAACCCTCAAAAGAACTAGTATTTGTTTCACTTTAATAAAAGTATTAAGTACTTTTGTACATTCTCAGCATTGAGCTATTTTGGGGGGGGGGCACACCCAGTGACACTCTGGGGTTCCTCCTGGGTATGCACTCCGAAATCATTCCTGGCTTGGGGGACCAATTGGGATGCTGGGGGATCGAACCACAGTCCGTCCTGGGTCAGCCATATTCAAGGCAAAGGCCCTACTGCTGTGCCATTGCTCCGGCCCCAAGTTGTTGTTGTTGTTGTTGTTGTTTTTTAAAGAATTTATGATTACCATAAATTAGTTTGCCTTTATTTTATTGCCCAGACATATCTTTCTGGAATTTGCATTTTTTTCTACCCTTTCTTAAAATGGATTGTATGTTGCTAGTACTCCTTAACTTTTGTTTCTTGACAAGGATGGAGCTCAGTAGAGTACATTCTTTGCATGTGTGACATCAGTGGGTTTGATCCCAAGCTTTGCAAAACCATTATCTAATTTACTAATTAGGAAGAAAAGAAAGATAAGGTAGCTAAGATAACTGAATCCATGATATAAAATTTCTGTGCATAATTAACTGATTCTGTGTTCTGCTTCCTATCTAATGAATTGCTCTGTGATGCATATCCCTCTGTTAAAAGACTTTTTTTTTAATTATAGGAGTTTTGTTTTTTAAATAATCGGAAAGGTATTGGAGATCAGGAATCAAAACACAGGTACACAGACAGGTAGTCCCAGGGTATGTCCCATCAGAAATAGGACACAGTAAAATTTTTTATAAGAATCAACTGCAGAACCATCTAACCAGCCTAAGCCAGTTGTTTGAAATAATGGGTGGTTTGACTGGAACCTTAAGACCACTTGTTAAATAGTGCCCTTGTAGCAATCAATAAACCACCTCCCTGTGCTCAGGGATCACTTCTGGCAGGCTTGGACTATCTGGGGTGCTGAGGACCTACCTGGGTGCCTGCATGCAAGACAAGTACCCTACCTGCTTTAGTGCTGCTCTGGCCCCTAGACCACTTCCTAGTATAGAAAAGAAGCTTTTGCTGTTCCTGCAGAATCAAGAGGGGAAATCCAGTGAGTTTCTGTTCCTTCAGAGTCCAGAGAAGGACTTGATTCAGGTTGATTCTGTTTCAATGTGGCAACTTGAATAGAAGATGTCTGACTCAACATGGGCTCCACATACCAAGACCAGATACCAATCTTTCATCAAACAGGCAGTGTTTACAAACCACCACCATTGCCCCATTCTCCACTATTGTTTTACTTAGTTGGCTAAATCTTCATTCTTGGGGAATCTCTGCTCCCATGATGTTTTTGGCCTACAAACTTTTTTTTTTTTTTGGTTTTTGGGTCACACCCGGCAGCGCTCAGAGGTTACTGGCAGGCTCAGGGGACCATATGGGATGCCGGGATTCGAACCACCGTCCTTCAGCGTCTAAGTGGCCTACAGCTTTTAATCTCATAGTCATCCTATTCACCAGTGAGACATGCATCTTCAAGATGGTCATCTCGTATCCAGTAGTGAACTTGCCTGGGCGCTCAATGTTACATTCACTCCAGACAGTTTCTTTCACTGTTTTATGATAAAAACTGGTACCAGTTGTTGCCAACTTCTTCCCATGTACAGTGCTAAAAATATTGTTCCTACCTGTCTGGGTAGTGGGAGGTTCCAGAGGCAGCTCTAGGTAGGGAAGAAAGATGTTACCACATGAATCAGCAGGTAAGTTTTCTGTGATCTTCAGTGTAGGTATCATCTCAAGTCTACATAGTGAGATTTCTCAGATTTATGTGTCTTATCACCATCTATTTTAGTTATAAAATGTCTATAGAGAAGGGATAGGATCAGGTAAGAAAAAGCAACCTAAAAGTGAAAGTTTTATCTTTATGGAAAACTTGTTACTATATTTCTAGACTTTTGAAAATTAATTTGAATTCATCCCTGGGTTTAGGACCATACACTCATCGCAATAGTTTGGATATTAATCATTATACTTGGAAATTCCAGATAGGGAAAACAGAAAAATCTAAATATTTTATAATGAGGTAATATGACTATAAAATATTCCTTTTGGGGGCCGGAGAGATAGCAGGGAGGTAGGGCATTTGCCTTTCATGCAGGAGGTCATCGGTTCGAATCCCGGCGTCCCATATGGTCCCCCGTGCCTGCCAGGAGCAATTTCTGAGCCTGGAGCCAGGAATAACCCCTGAGCACTGCCGGGTGTGGCCCAAAAACCAAAAAAAAAAAAAAAAAAAAAAAAATATTCCTTTTGCAATGGCAGCTCATTTATTCATGAGTCCTATTAATAGGGGATAATTAAAAATGTCAAGGCTGGAGCTATAGCACAGTGGTAGGGCCTTTGCCTTGTACACGACCACTCTGGATGGACCCTGCTTTCATTCCCGGCATCCCATATGGTCCCCGGAGCCTGCCAGGACCGATTTCTGAGCACAGAGCCAGGAGTAACCCCTGAGCGTCTCCAGGTGTGACCCAAAATAAATAAAAGCATGTTGGGGCCAAAGAGAGATAGCACAGCAGTAAGGTGTTTGCCTTGCAAGCAGCTGATTCAGGATGGACAGCGGTTTGAATCCTGACATCCCATCTGGTGCCCCTGTGCCTGCCAGGAGGGATTTCTGAGCACAGAGCCAGGGGTAACCTCTGAGAGCCACCGGGTGTGACCTCCCTCCCCCCCACCAAGAAAACCAAAACGAATATCTAATTTTAGAGGCTGGAGCAAGGCACAGTGGATAGGGCATTTGCCTTGCACACAGTTGACTCGGCTTCAATCCCCAGTATTTCATATGGTCTCCTGAGCACCACCTGGAGTAATTTCTGCATGCCAGCCAGTAATGCTGGGTGTGGTCCTGAGCACTGCTGGGTGTGGCCCAACCCCCCCAAAAGAAGTCTAATTTCAAGAGCCAATGGTATAGTCAATACTATGAAAGAAACTTTGTTACCATTTAAAACCATAGAAACCTCAAGATTGCAATGGAGAGATAGCACAGTGATAGGGTGTTTGCCTTGCACACAGTTGATTCAAATAGAAGATGGTTCAAGGGGGATGGAGCAGAGGTGCGGAGCTGTAAGGCATCTGCCTTACAAGCGATAGCCTAGGAAGGACCTCGGTTCTATCCCCTCTCGTCCTATATGGTCCCCCAGCCAGGAGTGATTTCTGAGCACATAGCCAGGAGTAACCCCTGAGCGTCAATGGGTGTGGCCCAAAAACAAACAAAAAGAAGGTGGTTAAAATCCCAGCATCCCATATGATCCCCTGTGCCTGCCAGGAGCGACTTCTGTGTGCAGAACCAGGAATAAGCCCTAAGCGCCGCTGGATGTGGACCCCCCCCACACACACACACACAAAGAAACCTCAAGATTTCTATCTTTAATAAATAGTATTACTATTGGTATTTAATACTTTGTCTGGATTTATACTGACAATAGCATCTTTTTCTCAAAGCAGAATAACTAATTACATAACTTATGTAAATACAGTGATGACATAAAAGTCTATGAACCTCTAAAAAATAGGACAGCTATTTTTCTAAAAGCTCAATTTAGTTCCATAAGACATTTGAATGTTCCCGGGTTTTGGCACCAAAAAAAAAAAAAACATTTGAAGGTTGTTCTAAAAGTATTCCTTATTTTTTATTTTATCTTTGGACCATGTATCACTCTTGGCTCTGTGCTTGGAGAATCATAGGTGATGCAGGGGATCAACCAGGGTCAGCTGCCTTAACTCCTTTACTAATTAATTCTCAGGCCCTAGAACTGCTCACTATTAAAAAAATTATCAGATTAAATTTAGATGAATATCAGAATTGTCAGCTTTCAAAATGTAGGTAAGAATCAGTACTAATGTAGTTATGACTATAGCTGTAAAGAGGATATCTCCTAGGGATAAAGAAAACTTGAGGGCCAGAGAGATGTCAGTGGCTAACATGTTTTGCATCTTTGGTCTCCAACATATATGGTTCTGCAAGTTGTTTTTAGTCATATTTCATGCTAGAAATGACCCAACATTTACAGATGTAAATGGCCTAGTAACTTGTCTGTTTTGAAATGATAATTTTTAAGGGAGGGCTGGAGTGATAGCACAGCAAGGTAGGGATTTGCCTTGCACATGGCTGACCTGGGTTCGATCCCCAGCATCCCACGTGGTCCCTTGAAACTACCAGGCATGACTTCTGAGCACACAGCCAGGAGTAAGCCCTGAGTGCCACCAGGTGTGCCCACCCCAAAAAAAGAAAAGATAATTTTTAAATGTTTACATATAGACAAATGAGTAGAGTCCAAAAGTTATACTAATCAATTAGGTAGAAATGATAAGTTATTCTCATACATATCTCACCTTGGCTATTCTATTGAGATAATAGTACTTTAGATAAAAAGTTTGAAAAGCTGATTCAAATTTCCTCTAGAAAACTGTTTTGTTACCAGTGGCAGTTAGGTACGACATGAAGATGTTCTAGATACTGCTGGGAAATAGAAGCAGTTCCTGTCTGAAACAGCAATGTAAGAAGCTAAGACAGACAAAACAACACATACAGAAAGCTAAAAGGGAGGTGCGTGTGGGTTCACATCAAGATAAGGCATAGGTAGAAGGGTTGCTACCTTCTAAATTTTGTTTTGATTAGCTTGCCACTGACAGGAAGTGCCATGGTGCTAAGAGTTTCTCTGTCAACATTCTAGAGTTGAGCCTTGAGCTCTGGGGTTCAGAAGGCAATTTAAGCAGTACACCAGATAAAAAGGAGCTGTGAGAAATAGATGGTGGTGTTACTTAGAGTATATTTTGTTATTTTAGTTTTGTTGGTTTGGGGATCAACCCCTGCAGTTTTCATGGCTCTGTGCTCAGGGATCACTCTTGGTGGGCCTATGGACCAGATATGGTCTTAGATGGCATTAGGGATAGAATCTGGTTTGGCTACATGGAAGGCAAATACCTTAATCACTGTATTATCACACTGACCTCTGATGAAGGGCATATTTTAAAGGAATGGGCCAGCAAGTTTGCTGATGAATTGTGTAGGAGAAAGAGAAGTCTAGGAATATTGCCAAGCTTTGGACTTTGCCCAAGTGTGTGTGTGTGGGGGGGGGGGGGGAGGAGGAGAGGCCATGTAGGAAGGAAAAATAGAATTAGGAAAAAGTAAGTGAAAAATAAAAGTCCACGAGTTGTGAACAGGTCTGATGAAGCAGGGTAGCAGCAAAGAAAAAGCAGTCAGAAAAAGATTCATTGGGGTTAATCTACTTTTCACTTCATGGCCTCTTGACTTCATGCCCTCTCTGCTGGAGCCAAAAGCCAGTATTCCTAATTTTTTTACCCCTCCTCCCCAGAACTCCTTTTTTAAAATTCAAACCAATTTCCCATATCTGGAGCAGGAAAGGTAGTGAGAGACACAAAAGAAACTATCCAGTGGGCTTTTACATATCAAAGGAAGAGGTTACTGGGAAGAGGCAGTTGAGGGATCACTTTTGTTTAGGGGTTTTAGCTCACAAGATCTAGACCACATGTCCAAACCATTGGTTCATCTTTTTTGTTGTTGTTGTTCATTATTTCTTTTTTCTTATTTTTATTTATTTATTTATTTATTTTGGTTTTTGGGTCACACCCGGCAGCACTCAGGGGTCACTCCTGGCTCTACACTCAGAAATCGCTCCTGGTAGGCTCAGGGGACCACATGGGATGCTGGGATTCCAATCACCATCCTTCTACATGGAAAGCAAATGCTTTACCTCCATGCTATCTCTTCGGTACCTTTTCATAATTTCTTATCAGAAAATGCCACTGTTGACTTTATCAGATGACACAATGTAGAAATAAAGGAACTTGGAGGGGAGGCCAAAGGAGACAGTTGGACAGAGGCAGTTGGTGAGAGGGAGTTGGAGAGAGGCAGTTGGACAGAGAGGATAAAGGAGGGAGAAGAGAGAAACAAGGGGGGACACAGAAAAAAAGGACAGACAGACGGACACACGGAGAGACACAGAAACAGAAGAGAAAGGGAGACACACAGAAGAAGAAGAGAGACACACAGAGGGAGCAGAGAAAGGGAGACACAAAGGAAGAGAGATAGAGGAGAAAGAAGAGAAGACAGACAGAGGACAGAGAGAAAGACAGAGAGACAGAGAGGGAGAAGACAGGAGAGAAAGACAGAGATACAGAGAGACAGGGAGACACAGAGAAAGAGACAGAGACAGAGAGAAAGAGAGGGAAACAGAGAGGGGCAGAGAGAGACAGAGACAAAGAGAAAAAGAGGAGAGAAGAGGAGAGAGATCGAACCAGGGAGGATTAGGCTCTTTTGGCCAAACCTTTTGTCCCCCAAAACCTCTTTGTTTGGATCATTTATTGTGGACAATTATTGCCAAGGTCTCCCCAAGAATGGGAGTTGGTATCTCAATTTGGGAGATATTTGAGGACCCTGGATATATCAGCAGTGGACTCAACTTCATGCCACATACACAATACTATGGATTCTTTAATCTTAAAGCCTCTTTGTTAGTCCTTGAGGGTTGACATTGGAGTTGATACTGCCATCCTGGCATAGTGGTTATACTGTTTCAGGATTCCGACTGCTTGTCTATGGCTCTTCTACTACTATAAATATTTCCTTAAGTAAGTTATGCCACCTCCAAATGCCCCACTTCCACAACTCTAGGAGGATAGCAATAGTATTCACTTCATGAGCTAATTATAAGATATAAATGTGACATACAGGAGCCCAATATGGAAAAGTCGAATTAGGAAAAAGTAAGTGTAAACTAAAAAGTGGCAGAATACGTGCAAGGTCCTGAGTTCCAACCAGGCATTGCAAGCTCCCCCCACTGGGCACCACTGTGATCCAAGTAACCCTCATCACCTCCCACCTGCTCATTCTAATCCATGGTCTCTGAGCCCAACGGACTAGAGCACCTCTGACAGTTCTGTCAGAAGTAGTCTTAAGGGATCTGGTGTGATTGATCTCAGACACTCCATATGGCCCCTCAAGATATCCAGGAGTGAGCCCTAAGCACACAGCAAGGAGTAAGCCCTGAGAACCACCTGGTGTGAGTCCTCCCCACTCCCCTCAACAACAACAAAAAATACGTGGTCCAAAAGTCACAGCACTGTCAAAGGAACCATAGAAAACAATTAATGTAGAAATATCACAATAGTAGAAAACTTAGTAGTAGCTATTATGCTTTTTTGCCAGTTTTCTCACATGCAAGGCAAAATGCCCTACCACTGTGCTATTTCTATAGCCCTTTTGCCAGTTTTCTATACTAATTCTCTCTTCTATACAAGAATATAAATGTTAAAAACAAAAAATGTAACAACCAAGTGTTTATTTTATTTTGGGGCCACACCCAGGAATGATCAGGGATCACTCCTGGCAATGCCAGCAATTTATCAAGGGTTATATACTGCCAGTTTACAAAGGTCGGCTATCTACATGGCAATAGTCCTAACTCCTGTATATACCACCAACCTTTTTGTATTTTTTAATGATATAGTAAAGTAAATTAGAAATCAAGACTAAATGTATGTTTGGGGGTATAATGTTACCATGCTTCACCAAAGTGCCAATACCCTTCTACATTGTCTAAAAAAACCTCCCTACTATTACAGGGCTCCCCATTTAGGTAGCCTCTATGCTGCAGTCAGAATCTATGAACAATTCAATCTTTGTAGACTACATTACAGATGTGAGACATTTGTCATCCTTGTGCTATTTCTTGGTAATGTTCACTTGTTTATTTAAAGTTAATCAAGAATGCTCATAATAAGCCTGGCTACCCTGTGGCATAAACTTTCAGTGGTTTAAGTCCATGAGCCTCCCAACTTCCCACTCATTCACCAGATACTGGAAAAAATAGGGAACTATTTTTAAACTTAAAACAAGAAAGGGAAGTCCAATGGATCTGAAACTTGATATTGATAAAATGAAACCAAATGTGATCAAGTTGAAGAGAGAAAATGTTAACAGAAATACTTATTTTGCAGATTCATGGGAGAATAGTAGCATAAAAATTGGGAGCCATGCCAAGGAGGCTGGTTCTCATTGCAAGTGGTGGACTCTGAGGCAATCCAGGGCCAAGAGAAAACAGGATATTATGTAGGACTGACTGGGATCTGCCTCAGTAGGAGAAACTAAGGCAGTGACACTGGCTCTCCCATCCCTCACCTCTCAGTTTGGGGTAAAAAGAGCAATTTTATGATAGCAAGAATGGGAATACCCACTTTTTGGTATCTATCCTTTAAACATGAAAACATTAATTTAAAAAGATTCATACCAATATGTTGCACTAAGCCCTTAGGATGATCTTGGATGGTGGTGGACACATGGAGGAACCTTTCTCTGCCATCCCAGATCACGTGGCTCTGCAACCCCCATCAGCCGGCAGGTATCTGGGTCCAGGAAAGCGGCGGGTAGAAATCTCACTCACAAGCAGGCTTCCAGGGAGATAACATCTTTATTGGCCCTGGCCAACGTGTGTGGCCTATATCATAACCATTTAAGCACATGCCATTCTTAGCTTGCCCTGCATCTTAACTTCTTTCAGCCATGTCTCCTCTGATCTCCATCCAGGCAAAATCCTTAATCCCTTCGATCAAAGGCCTTATCAAACCTTCCCAAGACCCCTCTCAGGAATGGGCAGTCTAACAAAGTTACACGTAGTATCTGGGGTGGAGTCACACCAATATTCATCACAGTGCTTAGTATAATAGTCAAAATATGGAACTTCCCAAACGTCCCACAACAAACGAATGGATAGAAAGTTTTAACGTAGGGGCTAGGGCACTAGTATAATAAATAAACTTAGAATCTTGCTGTTTGCTATAACCTGGATGGAACAACAGATATCACATTAAGTAAATGAAGTCAGAAGAGGGACAAATACCCCTATATGTGGGGTATTTCATATCACTCATCTGTGGGATGTAGAGAAAACAAGGGAATAGTGTCCAATAGTGGCAAACTCATCTTCACATCTATTAGAAAAATATTATAAAAATAAACAGAACTACCTAAAATATTATTGTCAATGATATGTAACCCACTATGATTAAAATAAAAATTATATTAAAATTAAAAAAAAGACAACTATATTTAAAAGAAAAAAACAAACAGAAATAAGGCTGGGAGATAGCTCAAAGAGATGCATATGCTTTGCTCTTGGGAGGATTGAATTCAATTCCCCTCACTGCATGATCACCTGGAAGTGACTCCCCCAACCACTTTCTGGGAGTATCTTCTGGGCACTGCTGGGAATAACTTACAAACAAACAAACAAAATAAACAGAAATAACAAAATTTTAAATGCTGATATACATTCAATGCTAGTAGGGATGTAATATAGTATCATTGTTGTGGAAAACACAAACTCCTTAAGTTAAATGTGTTCTTTCATCAAACTCCAAAAGAAAATAGTGGCTGCCAATATGTTCCAGGTAGTCCAGTCCTGGCCGATGTCCCTTTTCATTCTCAGAAATGGTTTGTGGAGGGCAGACTCCCCTTTCTGCACAAACTACAGCAGCTAAATGCCACCTTCTACACCAGTGATTCTGAAACTACTGCCTGCGGTCTACATGTTGTATTTGTTCCTCTTTTGTTTCATCACTTCAAAATAAGATATAAGCAGTGTGCATAGAATTTGTTCATAGTTTTTGTTTTTACTATAGTCTGGCCCTACACTGATCTGAGGGACAGTGAACTAGCCCCCTGTTTGAAAAGTTTGAGGACCACTGGCCCAGCTCTGACTTAATCTTATCAAACTTCAAGCCACCAAATTTGTTTTAGTTCTATAAATCCTGTACCACAAAGCAACAGGAAATCTAATGGTAAAATTACACAATAATCTACCAACCTCAGTGAGCCTAAATAGTAACAAAGAAGGCTCAATAGCACCAATCACAATCCAGTAAATTTTTAGACACTGACTTTAGTAACACCATGGGGAGATGTAGCAATTATTTCAAATTGAACCTTGTTGACCTTAGTTTTGGTTCCTTCAATTCCTTTGTGCTGTAACAAGCAATATAAAGTAAATTTGTTTGTGCCTGAATGAAGACAGGCTATAGTGGTGGGTGGGAGATTGGGGACACTAGTGAAAGAAACTTACACTGGTGAATTAGTGTTTGAGCACTTAATTCCTGAAGTGACTTTATTATGAACAAGTTGGTAAATTACTGTGTTGTAATAAAAATTAGAAATAAAAATTAAATATGGTTGATCATTTTCTGATCCAAGAATCCCACTCAGACATTTACTCAAGAGAACTGAAATCAACTTCTACAAAAAGTTGCAACTGCTGTTTATAAAAGCATTATTCATTATGATGAAAGATGAATGAGGCTGTTCTTTAGTGAATTATCCAAATATTTTTTTCTCCTTTCTATTGATTACCACTGAGTTGTTTAGTCCTGGGTCAGATTTATAGAAATAATAGTACTGTCATGGAAACTGGGCTGACACTAAGAGCAAATGTCCCCAGAAAGCTAATCAGAGCCCATGGAAATTTTATGGGACAACTTGTCAGTCTCATTACATCTCTGCTGCTGTTTATCAAGCCAGACTCAAAGTGTCCACTCCTGCCCTGTGGTTCAAGAGAAACATTTATAGAGCACTTCGTGGGTGATACAGGAGAGAACTGATGATGGGGACCAATTTTAAAGAAATCATTCCATTGCCAAAATATTGAGTCTTTCAATCTTGCCTAAAGGTAGGTTTACATTTAGCCTTTGTCTTTTTGGGAAAGAGTTTTGGGTCACACCCGACAGCTCTCGGGGGTTACTCCTGGCTCTACACTCAGAACTCGCTCCTGGCAGGCTCAGAGGACCATATGGGATGCCGGGATTCAAACCACCGTCCTTCTGCATGCAAGGCAAATGCCCTACCTCCATGCTCCATTGCCCTGAGCCTTCGTAATTTTCCTCAGAATGTCTTTTAGTTTTTCAGTACAGGCATCTTATAGTCATTCTGTTAAGTCTCTAAGTATGTTGGATTTACTGATGTTCTACTACCACATTCTCTGTCTTTCTCATCTCTGTCCCTCTCTCTAACCCAATCTATGGGATACATCTGCTTTAGTTTCCGTGTCTTTTCTTCTTCCTATGTAGAAAACTCCAGACCCTTAATACTTTAGTCACAAAATATAAACAGTACATTTTCAGTCAATGAAAAGTAATATGAGGCAAACAAAGCAGGGTGCAAATCTAGGCAAGTGGAGTAGGGAGGAAGCTTGTATTGTACTAGGGCATTCTTCTGACGGTGTTTGATGTGAGCCCAGACCTGATTGATATGAAGGAACCATCATGAGTCTATCTAGGAAAGAATGTTATAGATAAAAAAAAACAGCAATTTCAAGAGCTAAGACAGGATTTTAGGTAGAAGACAAAAATGATAGCACAGTTGAAATGCAGTAAAAAAGAAAATCCAAAGGCAAAATCAATGACTTGTTGACTAACCTGCACCTTTATCACCTGATCTTAAAATAATATGCCATCCTCTCTGTTATAGAATATTTGCCACTTGGTTGAATGTTGGAGAATATGAATATTTGAAATGGGGGGGTCTTAAAGTCATATCAAATTTTATCATAGGGACTGGAGAGATAGTAAAGTGGCAGGGCATTTGCCTTACACACAGCCTACCTCCTACCTGAGTTTCATCTCTGGCATCCCATATGGTCCTCCAAGCCCACCAAAAGTAATTCCTGAGTGCAGAGTCAGGACTAACCCCTGAGCACCACTAGATGTGTGGCCCCTCCAGAAAAATGTCACCACAGTGATTTTTGCTATTTTGGTTCTTTTCATTAGATAATTCACTTCACCCTGCCATATTGATCTGCATTCTGGTTTTCAAATCAAAACAAAAGTAGAGAGAACTTTTTTGTTTATGAGTGAGAATATTCTGTGCTTATCTCTCTCCGACTTATTTCATTCAACATTATAGTCTCCATAATAGTCTCCAAGTCCATCCATGTATAAATAAATTTTGTGACTTCATTTTTTTCTAACAGCAGCATAGTATTCCTTTTTTTTTTTTAAAAGAAAATCTTTATTTGAGGGATGGAATGATAGCACAACAGTAGGGCATTTGCCTTGCATGCAGCTGAACCAGGATGGACCTTAGTTTGATCCTTGGCATCCCATTTGGTCCCCTAAGGCAGGAGTGATTTCTGTATGCATAGCCAGGAGTAACCCCTGGGCATCACTGAGTGTAGCCCAAAATCAAAACAAAAAATAAAATCTTGATTTAAGCACCATGATTATAAACATGTTTGTAGTTGGATTTTAGTCATAAAAAGAATACCTCCCTTCACCAGTGCACTATTCCCACCACCAATGCCACCCATCTCGCTCCTCCTCCACCCCCTGTCTCCTATATTTAAGACAGGCATACTACATCTCTCACTCATTAACATTGTCATGCTAGTTGTTAGGGTAGTTATTTCTCTAACTACACTCAAAATTATTTGTGCTGAGCTGCATTTCATGAGCCAGTCCTTCAGGCCCTCATCTCCATTGTCTCTGGGTATTATTACAATAATGTCTTTTATTTTTCTTAAATCCAAAGATGAATGAGATTCTTCTTTGTTTATCCTTCTCCCTCTGACTTATTTCACTCAGCATGATAGTTTCCATGTCCATCCATGTATAAGAAAATTTCATGACTTCATCTCTCCTGATGACTGCATAATATTCCATTGTGTATATGTACCACAGATTCTTTAGCTATTCATCTGTTGAAGGACATCTTGGTTGTTTCCAAATTCTGTCTATTGTAACTAGCACTGCAATGAATATAGGTGTGCAGAAGGCATTTTTATGTTGTGTTTTTGTGTTCCTAAGGTATATCCATAGAAGTGGTAAAGCTGGATCATATGGGAGCTCAATTTCTAGTTTTTGTTTTGTTTTGTTTTGTTTTGTTTTGGGGTCACACTTAGTGACACTCTGGGATTACTTCTAATTCTGCACTCAGACATCAATCCTGGCAGGCTCAGGGGACCATATGGGATGGCCATATGGGAATTGAACCACCGTTGGTCCTGAGTTGCATGCAAAGCAAATGCCCTACTGATGTGCTATCTCTCTGGCCTCTCAATTTCAAATTTGTTGAAGAATCTGCATATTGTTTTCCAAAAGGTTGGACTAGATTGCATTCCCACCAACAGTGAATGAGAGTTCCTTTCTCTCCACATCCCCGCCATCACTAATTGTTCTTGTTCTTTGTGATATATGCCAGTCTCTGTGGTGTGAAATGGCATAAAAGAATATTATTTTGAATTCCCATGTCCCTAGTATTTAGCATGAACAATTCTTATCACATGACCAATCTCTCTTTTTTTTGGGGGGGGTTGGTTTTTGGGCCACACCCGGTAATGCTCAGGGGTTACTCCTGGCTATGCGTTCAGAAGTTGCTCCTGGCTTGGGGGACCATATGGGACGCCTAGGGATCGAACCATGGTCCGTCCTAGGCTAACGCTGGCAAGGCAGACACCTTACCTCTAGCACCACCCCCTGGCCTCAACATGACCAATCTCTTTCACCTACATAACTTCCATTTCATCTACCCTCCTCCAGTATGTTGATTGTTTGGGGAGCCATACCTGCTTGTGTTCAGGGCTAACTCTTGGCCATGTGCTCAGGAATCACTCCTGGTGAGGTTCAAGGTACCATACAGGATACTAGGAATTGAATGAACTTGGTCAGCTGTGTGCAAAGCAAGCATCCTACCTGATGTAGTATCTCTGTAGCCCTTCCCATAGGCAATTTTATTGTGGGAGGCCACATCCAGGAGTGCTCAAGAATTACTCCTGACTCTGCACTCAGAAATTACTCCTGGCAGACTTGGGGAATCATATAGAATGCCAAGATCTGTGTCAGCTATGTGCAAGGCAAACACCCTACCTGCTGAGCTATCATTCCGCTCCCATTACAGGTATTTTTAATCGGCAAAAGTGGTATTATTATATTAGGTCATATGGAAAATTGTATCTGATTTTATAAAATATAGTCAGTTCTACTTTTTCATATCAGTGGAACTGGATTAACAATCAATATGCTATTCCAGGGGTGGTGGTGAACAAGTTCAACACAAAGAGCCAAAATTTTAAACTGTGAGAGTCAGAGAGCCACACCACGAAGTGACCTGCCAAAACAGACAAACACTTACACAAAAGCATATAATTTTAACAGTAATATATTAAACACATATTGCATTTTGCCATTTTGAGTGAGGGTAAAAATCCTGTTTGCCACCCCTGTGCTATTCAGAGGCTGGAGCAATAGTACAGCATTTACCTTGTATGCAGTCAACCAGGAATAATATCTGAGCTCAGAGCCGGGAGCAATCCCTGAACACTATAAAGAGTGGTACCCCCGAAAACAAAAAAGACAATCAGTATGCTCTTTATTGCTTGATTCCTTTCCCATTCCCCTCACAAGTGGGCTAGCTCCCAGGTCTAGGTATCCAGAGCTCCTGGTCTGCAGTTTAATCACATAGGTTGAGTACGTCCTCTGGGAAAAAGTAGAACCTCAATTTCTGAGCACACTTCTAGTTTGAAAGAAAATGTTTCCAATACAAAACTCCATCTAGCTTCCTTCTCCATGTTTTCATAGAATCAATAAATCAAGTCTAGATACATACCAGTAAAGTCTACCTATGGTCTGCTTTATAAAATTACATAGTAGTGGACTGGGAAGTGAGTCTAAAGTATGTGAGAGACCTGGGTTCAAACACAACACTATACAATCAACTGAGTAGCCTCTAAAACCATTAGATGTTGAACTCAGCTCTTCTACATAGAATTTTATCCCTGACACGGAATTGGTTGTTGTTGTTATTTATTTGGAAGGAACACCTGGTGATGCTCAGAAGTTAATTCCTGGATCTGTGCTCACAGATCACTTCTGATGATGCTCAAGAGACCAAATGGGATTTTAGGGATTGAACATAAATCAGTGCGTACAAAGCAAGTGCTCTACTCACTGTACTATCACTTCAACTCCTCCCTCCCAAATATTTTTTTGAAACACTAGAACCTCACAATGTGATACTTGCAAACAACAGATGAAATCTCTGGGGAGGTGGGATAGAGGGTAGGTAGGAGAAAAGGTCTATAATGACTTTATTCATATAATTTTTTATAAAAAGTGGGAGGGGTGGAGAGATAGCACAGAGGTAGTGCTTTTGCCTAGCACTTGGCCCATCTGGGACAGACATAGGCTTGATACCCGGCATCCCATTGGTCCCCCGAGTTTGTCAGGAGTGATTTCTGAGCCAGGAGTAACCCCTGAGCACCGCTGGGTATAACCCAAAAACAAAACAAACAATAAAAAGTAGGAGAGGCAATGTTGGTTCACTGTGTTCTGTTTCCACAACTTTCTAGTTCTATTTGGCCCACAAAATCTAATTCACTTGTCTAGGGAAAGTGGACTACTTACAGGACAAGGGCTGCTGACCTTTTTCTTGCATCTATAAAAGAGAAGCCTGAATTGTCAAAATACTATTCTGCAGAGGTCAACAAATAGACCAGATCAATACAGGAGCAGGAGTGACTGGGGATGGGATGTAGTGGATACTTCTAAGAAGAAAAAATAAAAAAGGTCAAATTCAGTTCTAGAAGAAAAGTCAGAGCCATTAGGTTAATAATGGGAAGCTACTGAGCTGGCCACTACCAGCACATGTCAAAGGATATGGGGGCCATGAAGGGGGTCTTGGAATCACTTAAATGGTAGCTAGCTGAAGGCAAGAGAACCTAATTGCTGAGGAAGGAGATACAGCAGAAGCTGAAACTGAAAAGATTGAGCCTTTGCAAAGAAAACAGGATTACAAGACACTGTGTTGTCTGTCCTTGTGAACTCCTTTGTGCAGACAAAGTAATCTAAATCCCTCACACCCTCTCCTTAGAGCAATCCCCTTAAATCTTTATACTGTCAAACTAAATGAAAACTTCCCCATGGGAGCTAATAGAAAGGGAAGACAGTAGGTGCCCTGGTTTAACCTAAAGGAGCAACAATTACCTTCACTTTCAACACAGAGATATACTTGGAAGCAAAATTGGACTTTAAAAGATTTTACTAAATGTGTCCAACAATAGGGGAGTGAATAGAGAAGGTATTAAGTATATATGCACAATTCAGTGGGACTTGGCTATAATTAAAGATGAAGTCTTGTCTTTTGCTATAATATGGCTAGAACTGGAGCAGGTCACCCATAAGAGAAATAAATCGAGAAAAAAACGAAGACCAGATATTTGCACTCAAATTGGGGTATATAAAGAAACAAATTAAGAGAAGACAGAAGGTCAAGTGAAAACAAAACCTTAGACTCTGACCACAGAACTGAGGTACCAAGGGATTTGGTATAGCTACGTTTGGCTTACATTCCAGGATCAAGTGGACCAACTAGTAACTGGAGAAAGCTCAATGAGCGAAGCACATGCTTTGCACACAGAAGCTCCAGGTACATCCTCCACACTGCATGGTCCCCTGAGCACTGCCACAGAACCAGAAGTATACCACAAGCACCACCATGGCTCAAAATCAACAATGGGGTGGGAATGATACTACAGCAGAAAGGCCACTTGCCTGACACAGGACCAATGGTTTAGTCCCAGCACCAGATATGGACCCCAGAGCACCACTAGGAGTAACTATTGAGTGCAGAGCACAGAGTAACCCCTTAGCATTGCTGAGTGTGGCTTTAAGAAAAAATAGCAAAAGACACTCACTTTTGGAATGCCCACATGTATACATATATTTTCCATTTGATTCACAGATCTTTATGTTTTATTTAAAGTTTGTTACCACATTTAAACTATATACACTAAGGAAAAAAATGATGTCTTTTGCTTTGGGAGGGGGGTTCCCAGTACCAGAATAAATCTGTTAGAATATATACAAAAAAAAAAAAAGCCAACCTTCTTATATAATTTCAATACTAGACATATAAATCCATTATAACATATAATTCCAGTTTAATTTTATACTTTTAATATTAGGCATATAATTCCAGAGTAACCGTCTGTTAGAATAGATTTAAAAAAACAAACAGCCAACCCTCTTATATAATTCCAATAGTAGGCATAAAATTCCAATACTAGGAGAAAAGTCTTTGTGAGTGGTCTCTTAAGTAGAGATCCAAGGGCATTGGGTTACTTCAGGAAATACTCAGTTGAGCACTGTTCAGGCCTAGTCATGCTGGGACCAGGCGGATACCCTGGAGTGCTCAGGAAAGCATGTGGTGTTGGGAATCAAACCTGGGACCTCTGCTAGACAACGCTCCAGCACTCTGAGTTATCTCGCAGAACTGTGGGTGGGGATCTCTCCAGGTAGTGCTCAGGGAATCAAGTACCAAGGATTAAACCTAGGATTAAACCTGCATGCAAAGCACATATTCCAATTTTTTGAGTTTATTTCTTTGGACCACAGCAAACAACTTAGCTTAAACTGCCATCATGCTTCATCTGGAAGATGAAGGTCTGGAAAAAGTGTCAGTTACCTTTGTGCTTTCTCTTTGGCAACAGAAAGAACAAAATACAGTATGTCATGGGAAAGATACTGCAATAAGAATTCCACAGCAACCAGAGAGAGGAGAGGCTTCTCCCCTCCACCGCCAGCATTATATAGGCAATAATGAGCTGGGTGTAGAGCCAGGTCACACTTCTGTAGAGCAGCCTTATTGGCCAGTATCGCATGAAGAGATGGGCAAAGGCGTGAATCCGGTAGTCAGCTTCCACCATGAGAGCCCAGCAGAGGAACCCAAACACTTGGCCGGGGTGGAGACCGTGCCACCAGGCCGAAAAGGTGAAGGTCTGCCACAGAGGCCAGGCCCGGCTGGACTGGAATATGAGGCGCCGCAGCCACTGAGCGGTGCTGTGATTCCACTTCCTGGCGAACAGTGAGATCCTGTGGGTTGTTTCCAGAATCCAAATGTCTGCATCAGAGACAGATTCCTTTTCCGCAAGGCTCTGGTCAAGGTCAGCCGTGAAGCCTGCAGCTCGGAGGAGGCATTCGTCCAGGAGCCAGTGGGAGTAGTAGGTGAGTTTGAGGAGGCTGGCTGTGGACCACATGACCAAGATGCACTGGACCTGTTGGCAGCCAGCCAATCCCTCACAGGCACTTAAGGCCTCCCTCAGCACCACCTTCAGGCACTCCAGTCCCAGGATCTGCACACCTCTCCAGGCCAGAGCCCAGAAACAGTGTACCCAACCCACCCTGATGGACCCTTGCACAAAAGCTTGAAATCTCTGGAAGGAGCACAGAGGGCCTCCTAGGAGAGCAGGGAAGAAGAGCAAGTAGCTGAAACAGGGCAGCACCGCACATAGACGCGCCCACCATGAGCGCCTACTTCTTGTGTTTCTCTGTACCATCTCCACTTTCCCCTCACAAATGTCAAGTGAGAGGGATGTGGCCCTCTGTGTCAAAAGCATGAGGGCAGAAAGGGTCATACAGAACCTGAAAGAGATGGATGCATTTATTAGTATTTTTATTTAGTTTTTGTTTTGGAGTTAACAGCTGGCAGTGATCTGAGATTTTACTTGGCTCTGTGCTCAGGAATCTCTTTTGGTGGTGCTCAGGGGACAATATGTGGAGCAAGGATAAATCTAGGTTAGTTGCATGCAAGGCAAGCACCTTATTCTCTGTACTGTCTCTCCTTCAGATGTTTTTGGTTTGTTTTTTACTAAAACAAAAACTCTCTCTATTTTTTAAATCTCATTTTATTATCTCACACAAATGGGTAACTGAAGAATGACGACACATCTCATGATCTGCTCAGATGGACTCAAATATCAAATCAGATTACTCCAGGGCAAAAGGCAAATGGGGGGTTTTAATCAAAGAAGCAATGAAAAGAATAGCAATGAATAGTGTAGGAAAACTATTAATTCTACTATTTCTGTGAGTAACATAGGAGATCAGGACATGGGAGAAATTCACTCTAGAAATGAATGACATTGTCTTGAAGACACTCTACTGAATTGAAGATTCCTAGTATGAGTCAGTCCTGGCCTGTAGGATTCTGCAGGCTGTGGACTTCACACCAGGACCTGTGAGCCATGTTAGAGGTTTAGAGTGTCTGCTGACTCAATAGCAATTTGAGTGTATTCTTAGCCCATCATTCAATCTATTCCTGTGTATTGGTCATAGAGCAGAAAGATTCTGCTGGAAGATCATAGTGGAGAAAATTAATGAAAATGATAGCAACATATTCCCCAGAGAAGATTGCTGAGCTGTGGGAGAAAAGCTTAGTCATCTCCCACTCCCTCATCTGCCTGTCTAGGGTCTGAGAATATTTGACCCCTCATTTGACTTCTCTCAGCTGAAAGTAAAGCAGCTTCTAAACACCAGCCACCCTTGTCCATTTACCTATGTGTTTGGCTACATAGTATTATTCACTCTACCACACATCCAGATTCATATGTTGATGTTCTAACCTCCAGTATCTCAAATTGACTATAGTTGGAGATGAGATCTTGATAGAAGTGATTATATCCAAGTGAGATCAAACTGAGTACTCCAGTACTTAGAGGGCATTAAGTGAACTGAAGGTGACAGGGGACAAGTGAGGAAGTTTTGGTCATTTTAGTGGTGGGGAGATGACACTGTATACCATCAACTGGTAAACACACTGCCTTAACTATAATAAAAATAATTTGGGGGGAGTTTTGAGCCACACCAGGTGGCATTCAGGGGCTAATCCTGTCTCCCACTTAGAAATGACTCCTGGAAGGCTTGGGGGATCATATGAGATGCTGGGGATCAAACCTGGGTCTGTCCTGGTTTGGTTGAACATAAGGCAAATGTCCTACCACTGTGCTATTGCTCCAACTCCAACTATAATCAAATTTTAAATGCATTTTTCTTATTCTAGATTAAGATTTTATTTCAATTTCTTTTGACTAGAAACTGTAACTGAATATTTTCAAAATTTGGGGGACCAGAGAGATAATATGGCATGTAAGGCACTTTCCTTGCATGTTGCCAGTCTGGGTTCTATCCCTGTATCCCAGATGGTCCCTCAAACACTGATCTTGAGTGCATAATTAGAAGTAAGCCCTGGACATGTCAGGTGTGCCCCAAAATTGAGTAAATAAGTGGATAAATGAATAAAATACAGGCACAGAAAACAAAAACATGAAACACTGGCAGAAAACAAGAGGAATTGTCTATAAACCGAGAAAAGAGGCCACTGAAGAAGTTGAGCTTATCAACACCTTCATCTATGGTGGGGATGGTGGTGAGTAGGTGCAGTGGTGTTGAATCACAATGAGGTTCTGGGTGTGACAGAGGCAGCAGTGAAGTGAATAAGCCAGTGACAGGTTGCAATCACACAGCTGGCACTGGCTCCAAGGTCCTAGCTCCTATTCTCCCACTGAACATGGACCATGTATTTGTGGCTAACAGAAAGCCAAGAGCAATAGACCATGAGATCACAGGTTCCTACTCCCCCAAACTTGATGAGCTCACTGATATCTTTCCCCTAGAGCCAGAACTACCCTACCCCTGGGGAAATAGAACAACTGAGGTTCAATCAATGGCAAATTCTAATGCAGGAGTGGTCTAGGAAGACACTATCTGCTGCCTATACGTATCTGTCTTTCCTATTTTACCAAGATGTGGCAAAGCTGTTGATTGTCTGACCACTTACCAAACTGAGGCTTATCATCCCTTCTACACAGGCTGCTCCAGTGTGTGCTCAGCTCCACAGATACCTGTGATTATCAGGTGCATAGTAATGATAGCTAAATTCCCAGCACTGTACTATTAGGCAGTAGTAGTGCTTAGCAGTCCTACAACTATGCTTATATTCCTTATCCACAACTTGAGCCTTGAGAGACAGTTAATAACCCCACACAGACATGTTTGTTTTTCCAGAAAAAAAATTACGATTGAAAAATTAAATTATTTGATTGAGGTCACACTGAACAAATGTAGACTAAAATATGGATTCAGACTAACACTCGGGGCCTTTTTGATGGGTATGAGGCACATCCAGTTGTGTTCAAGGCTTACTCTGGCTCCTGATAGAGTTTGGGGGACCTCTGTTGTGCTAGGAATTGAACCCAGGATGGCCAGATGTAAGGCCAGCACTTACCTTCTGTACTATCTCTCTGGCCCAATACCCTGGTTTGTTCTCTTCACTTTCCCCAATGACCTGGCAAAGTTTGGCAGTTCTGCCCAGCCAAATAACCAGGCAGCTTTACCTGGAAGAGGGAGTTTCCTGCAGGTAATATTCAGTGTAGTGAAGCCCCAAGTGACACAAGGTCTGCCAGCTCATCTGCAGGAAGAACACGGGTTTATCAACCTCCTGTGGGCTGAGTGAGGAAATCAGAATGACAGCACCCACAACAGGAATGAAGACAAGCCCTGCAAGGGAACCCAGAGCAGCCATAGCCAGGATGCCTCCTCCCACCAGGAGGAAGAGATACCTGTAAGAAAAATGACAACCATAAGACATTTTTTAATAACAGAGCATCAAATGGCGTTCTATATGATCTAACTTGGGGGCAGAAAGATAGTACAGCAGGTAGGGCAATTGCCTTGCACATGGTCAATCCGGGTTTGATCCCTGGCATCCCATATGATCTCCTGAACACTGCTAAAAAATAATCCCTGAAAGCAGAGTGTGGAATAATCCTTGAACAACATGAGATGTGGCCTCAAAACCAAACCAAACAAAATCAAGGATCCTACCAGGCAAACTCCCACATTGTATCTAACAAAGGCATAGTTGATTTTTTTTTCTCCCTTTTTGTGGGGAGAACTCCCAAGCAGTGCTCATGGTTTAGAACCAGGCCAGATAGTTCAACACTTGGGTCTGGTGATGTGGTTCTGCTCAAGCCCTCCAGTGAGGATCAAACAGACTCATTAATTTTGGTTTTTCATTTTTCTTGTGTGTGTGCATGTGTGTGTGTGTGGTGTGTGCACTGAGGTCCAGGGGTACACCTGGCTGTGCTCATGCTGATTCCTGGCTCTTTGCTAGGGATCACTCCTCATGGGTTCAATATCATATTGGGCACTAGGAATTGAACCTATACTACCAATGTGAGGAATTAAATTCAAAGCCTTGCATATCTAAGGCCTGTGCCCAAGACCCCTTCTGACTCCAAAGACCTACTCTTGTTATCATTTCAAAGTCTTGTCTTTTAGTGCAGAGATAGGATGAGGCTGAAAATAGAAAAGTAAATTAGAGCTAAAGCTATGAATCTGAACAAAAGAGTAGGAAAACGTACCAATAGGGACCAAGGGATACTTCCAGAATATACTACTGAAGGTTTCTGGAGTTGCTCAGGAGACCAGAGAACACTGAGGATTGAACCCTGACCTCCTGCATGCAAATCTTGTGTTCAGCTCTTTGAGCAATCTTTCCAAACCCAAGAATCATTGTGCTCAGGGGCTAGAGAGACAGACAATACAGGGGGTAAGTTGCTTGCTTTGCCTGCAGCCAATCAAAAATGACTCCTGAGTTCAGAGTGAAGTAAATAATACCTGGGCATTGCCAAGTGTGGCCCCCAAACAAAAAATAACAACAATAATAATACTTCTGTTGCTTTGGGGATGAAACTCAGGCCCACAAACAAGAGATCTACCCCTGAGTACAGTGCCTGATTTTTCCTAATTTCTTTCTTTGGGGAATTAATAGGCACCTCACTCTAAGAAGCCCATACTTTTCATGCTGTTTCACTTTGAGTCTATGACTGCTATGACCATCCCTTACCAACCCTCCATTAATAACTTGGGTAAATTAGGGGAGCACTTACTCTTTCTATAGGAGATTGGGAGACAAGAACAACCCACTACCCATTTTACAGATGAACATAGAGAAAGTTTATTCCATACACTAAGGGTACTCAGTAAGGGACACCAATTTACTAAGCTGACTCCAAGGCCAGCAAAGTTCTATTTAGTTTGTTGGTTGGGGTTTTTCAAGTCACATGTGACCATACTGAGGGATTACTCCCGGTAGTCCTTGGGGGACCATGTGTGGTGCTGAGAATTGAACCAAGATCAACCACAGACAAGGCAAGCACATTACATGCTGTACTGTCTCTCCAGCCTCTTTGAATGATAATTTAGGTAGCATGATTACATTAATGGCTTATAGATTTGATGTATAAAGTTACTGTCCCTTCACCAGCACCAATGTGTCTAACCACTGTTTTTTTTTGTTGTTGTTGTTGTTCGTTTGTTTTAATTTAGGTGATGTTCGGGGGCTACTTCAGGCTTGGTGCTTTTGGTTTCTTCCAGCAGTATTCAGGGAGGTGTGCCATGCTGGGAATAAAATCCAGACTTTCTGCACACAAAGCACACTCAGTCCATAGTTATCTCTCAAACTCACCCCATTGTCTTATGTCACTCCTAGTACCCTCTTCCTGCCCCACTCTCTAGTGCATGGTAGTCTCAGTTTTGTAGTCAAAAGTGTTCATCATCATTGATACTGTTTATTTCCTTTTTCCTTTTTTCTAGTTTTTGTTTTTTGGGCCATACCCAGTGATGCTCAGGAGTTATTCCTGGATATGCACTCAGAAATCGCTCCTTGCTTGGGGGACCATATGAGATGCCATGGGATTGAGCAATGAGCCATCCTAGGCTAGTGCGCTCAAGGCAGATGCCTTATGGCTTGCACCACCACTCTGACAGCCTTTTTCTCTTTCTATACGATACTCTTCGCTTAACAACCAAGTTCTGTTTCAAAGACTTGGTCGTTAAGCGAATTGATCGTTAAGTGAGGAACTGCATGTACTATATACAGTAGTACAGTATATGCATAGTACTTGACAATACAGTATTCTGATAAGTAAAAACCGAGAATGATCAAACTGAAAACTTCCACTTGTTTTAATTTGCATAGGTTGTGTAATTTACACACAGTACTGCAATGTATTACAGAACATAAAGTTAGTAAAGTAGGTACATTAAAGCACTCTCTAGTCCAAGACTAGTCAACAATATTTAGAGCAACATCTGTATCTTCTTGACTTCCATCTCTTCCCACTTATTTTAATCTTTTTCCCATTTAATATGAACCCATCAAACTTTTAGTCATGAGTCTTATAGACATATTAATTTCCAGTTGTTTCACTCCATTAATTTTCAGTTGCTTCTCTCTATTAAACATATTGATAATTAAAAGTCAGTAGCAGTGATAGTAACTGAAAAACATCCAGTGTCCTTCATATCATATCTTCACATCTGCAGTTTTGTCTATGCCTTTTTGTAAATAGCATTCATAGATATAAGAATGGAATTAGTCATCAGACCTACCTGGCACCAATAGAAAAGGAATCCAAATTGCAGAGATAATTAAACAAAAGAGCAAATGGGAAAGTTACTCCTTGATAAAATAATACAGGGTGGAGGAAGAATAGCTGAAGCCAATACATAACGGGGTAAACCAGAAGATGCTGTCTTCTTCTAAGTACTGCAGAACCTGATACTTTCTGCAATAGAAATCACAACAGAACTGTCTCTTGTCTTCTTATAAAGCTTAGGAAAGCCTGGGTTAGCCACAGGCAAGCAATAGCCCAAGATAAGCTGTATAAATGTTGGCTTTCTGATAAAGAATCTGCACTATAGAAACCAAAACATATTTCAGTGTTCTAGTACTTAATATCAATATGTACTGAAAGCATTGCTTTCCACAGTCCTAGTTTTGTTTGGATTATAAGCCACATAATTTACCTTTCCAGTTTTCTGACTGTCATAGTTTCTTCACTAGTGAAACATCTTGTTTTCCAACTGTGGGCATAAAAAGCACTAGGCTTAGAGGTGAGAACAAGAGCATGAGCATGGGGAAGTGGTAGGATCTCAAAGATTCTGCTATTAACCTCTATCACCTCCTGTGTTGGTCCTCCCTCCCTCCCACCTTCGTTTCCTCCTTCCTTCCCTCCCTCCCTCCTTCCCCCTCCCTCCTCCTTCCCTTCCCTCCTCCTTCCCTTCCCTCCTCCTTTTCTTCCCTCCTCCTCCCTCCCTCCTTTCCTCCCTTCCTTCCCACCTTCCTTTCCTCTTCCCTCCCTCCTACCTCCCTCGCTCTTCCCCCCTCCTCCCATCCTCCCTCCTCCCCCTCCCTACTCCCGCTCTCCTTCTCCCCTCCCTCCCTCCTTCTCCCCTCCCTCCCTCCCTCCTTCTCCCCTCCCTCCCTCCCTCCTTCTCCCCTCCCTCCCTCCTTCCTTCCTTCCTTCTCTCCCTCCCTCCCTCCCTCCTTCCTTCTTTCCTTCCTTCCTTCCTTCCTTCCTTCCTTCCTTCCTTCCTTCCTTCCTTCCTTCCTTCCTTCCTTCCTTCCTTCCTTCCTTCCTTCCTTCCTTCCTTCCTTCCTTCCATATCCATTTTATTGCCATAGTAAGTTCAAAAAGAGTTCTTAGTAAATGCTTGTTAAAGTTTAAAAGGTATTGATAAAGCAAAAACATGAGAGGAAGGTTAAAAAGAGAAACTTTCATTGAGTTGTAAGCAAGAAATACAAGAGATATCTAGAGGAAAAATAAGAGCAACTAAACCTTTTACCCACTCCCTAGTGGAGGGCTATTGTCCCTCCTTCCTCCCTCTCTTTTCTTTAGTTTCCTTCCTTCCTTCCTTCCTTCCTTCCTTCCTTCCTTCCTTCCTTCCTTCCTTCCTTCCTTCCTTTCTTCCTTCCTTCCTTCCTTCCTTCCTTCCTTCCTTCCTTCCTTCCTTCCTTCCTTCCTTCCTTCCTTCCTTCCTTCCTTCCTTCCTTCCTTCCTTCCTTCCTTCCTTCCTTCCTTCCTTCCTTCCTTCCTTCCTTTCCCTTTCTCTTTCTTTTCTTTCTTTCTCTTCCCTATGTATGTATTTTTGTCATCCTGGGGGTTAAACCCAAGTCCTCACACAAGCAAGGCAAGTGTTTTACCATCGAGCTATATTCCTGGTTTTAAAATATTTATATTATTTAAATATTTATTTGTTATAGAGACTTATTTTAAGGGGGCTCTCAGTAGTGCTCAGGAGCCCAGAGACCCAGGACCATTAGAACTATTATATGCTGAGGCATGGCAATTTGTGCCACTGAGACTGGGGTTACTGAGGAACACCAGGTCTCCCTCAGCGGTGCTGGGATAGTTTTGTTGTACCAGGAATTGAATTCAGAGTTTCATGCATAAATCAATAGCCTTTGAGCTGTTGTTCAGGACCCCAGCTCTGTGCAGATGTATGTGTATTTATCTCCAAATTTATCTGGTCAGAGAAACATTTCCAGGATCAAGGCACTATTCTTGGTGGCATGCATAGTAAAAGCTAATAGGAATGATCTAAATGACTGTAGTTATGGTTATTACCTGTCTTATCCAATGAACTTTCTCCCCTTTCACACCCCAAAAGTCACTTTTTCCACTTGCAGTCTCCAAAACTTACAAAAATATGTTATCAAAGGGAATAAACCACCTGGTTCTATTTAGGATTTAAGTGCAATTTTGGAATTGCATGGAAATTCACATGAGTTCAATCCATGGAGAAATAATACAGGGATTAAGGCTCTTGCCTTGCACATGTGGTTCCCAAATACACCAGGAATAATCAATCCCTGAGCAGCTCCAAGCTCCTCAACAAAATATTTCTTAGGCTAAAGAGGTGATTCCATAGGCTAGAACACATACTTTGCATAAAGCAGCCTCAACTTGATCGCTAGTACTTCCTGGTCACCAAGGACCACCAGATATGTCACCAAAACAAGGAAGACCTCTTACATAGCACAAAAAGTTGCTGTTTACTGAAATTTGTGTAATCAAGATACTTAAGGGGAACACAGATGCCCAGGGAATAGAATACAGCGCAATTGTGGAAAGCCTGAGGCCTGACAGGAAAGAGGACTAAACTGAAGTCGGGGAGAATCCACAGAAGGGGTCTTCTGGGGTGGTAGTGTGGCCATCTAGTAATGCTACACCAGGCAGTATTCAAAAGAAAGCCATTGGAAGCTGGTCATTCAGGGCGGCAGGGGAGTGCAAGTACCCAAGCCACTCTTCTAGGACAGTGGTCGTCAAGCCCCGGCTCCCGAGCCACATGCAGCTCTTTCCACTTTTACTGCAACTCTTCTGTGTGTCCGCGGCCGCTCCAGGATCAGGACTCTACTCTTAGCCTCTGTCAGTGCGTACCCTGTGTGCAGCCCGGAGGCCGGCTCCCCACAGCTCTGATCAGAACCAAGGCCAATGTTTACATTAGTGTTTGTGACTTTGTCAGTCATTGTTGGGATGTAATCTTCTCTACATTTTAAGGCAAATTTTACGGAATTTAACGTTATCGATAAATAATATTGTTCTAAAGTTTTTGTTTTATTAGTTGTGTTATTTGTATCCTCCCGACCTATGTGGATACTTGCATGCAGAATATTCTCAATAAAAACTTACTGAAACTAAAAACAGTGTACCATCCTATGTATTTTCGGTTTTAAAAATGTGGCTCTCAAAATAAATTTCAATCGTGGTTTTGGGCAAGATATGGCTCAGTTGAAAAAAAAAAAAAAGGTGGTCCACCATTGTTCTAGGACAATGAAAGTACCCTGTAAGTGGGGGAGAGGCCAGAAGGGAAACAGGTACAAAAGAAAAGCAGGTGAAATCAATACAAAGCAAAAGAAAGGGTAATGAAGCCACACATGAAGAAGGGAGCAGGAGTATACATTAATTTCAGATCTGATTTAACCTTGGACAGTGATGTCATCCTCCTGATAATTCTAAGAATTCAATGTGATCAAAATATTCTCAGATGCAAAAGCATAACTATTATTATGTGTTGGCCTAGATTTTGGTACCTGATAGAGAGTACAGGAGTTAATGTTTACTTCTTTCTTGGGTGGGGCACAACTGGGGATGCTCAGGGGCCTTTCCTGGCTCTGTGTTCAGAGTGACCACTAGAGGTACTCACCAGACCATAAGTGGTGCCAGGGATCAAACAAAGGCAAGTCTAAGCTCAGAACTCGCTAATGTCCAGCCTCTGAGTTTTATTGTTTTGAATTTTAGGGAGTTTATTTATTTTCTTTTTTGGTTGGTTGGTTGGTTAGTTTTGGGGCCACACCTGGCAATGCTCACCTGCTGGCTCTGCAGCACTTAGGAATTACTCCTGGCTGCCTGGGGGTAGGGTGGAGGGAAGGGGAATATGTGTGGCGGGCCGGTGATCCCTAGTCCGCCACATGTAAGGCAAGAGCCCTACCTGCTGTACAATCTCACCTGCCCAGCATTTGTTTAAGAGCAAGCAGCTTTGAGATGAATTGAAGAATCCTTGTGATTTCATGTAGCTTCATTAAAGACCAAGGGTCCTGCCTTTTGTTTCTCCTTTGCCAGCCTGTTACTATGCATATTTTGGACACCTGATGGCAGCATACTCCAACCATGGGTTTTCATTGGCACAATGACTGATGACTGCACAGAAAGACATGAGAGACTGGAGTGCCTCTTTTTCTGGGCGGGCTTGGGGGTGGGGAGTGGGCCACACCTGGCAGCGATCAGAGTTTACTCCTAGCTCTGCGCTTAGAAATAGCCCAAAGACCTTTTCAGTGGTAAAACCCTCTGAACAGTGCCTGTTGAGGCACTAAGCTTCTTCACACCCTATCAGAATAATTGTTTCATTGATCTTCATTGATTGAAGATCAATTTCTTTAGGGGTGTTTTACAATTACTCTCAATTTTGTGCTCAAAAGACCACATGGAGCTGGGAAGAAACTTGAATTCGTGCATTCAAAGCCATCACAGAGTCACTGGATCCTCCTTTCTGGCCCTTCTGGACATAGGTACTTTTAAATAAAAAGTTGGGCCCATAACAAGCTAATACCTTGGCTTTTCGAATAATTCTAAAAAGCCAATGGGAATGTAGAATCATTTTCCAATCCAGCCTCCTGGGTCTTGCGCTCCAATATTACCACCACAGCTGCCTGTTTCCCCAACAGTGGCCCCTCTGTGGATCATCGCATGGTCTTGTCCTCAGGCTGAGAAGACAGTGAAAGACACCCTGCAGATCCTAGAGCCACTGACCAAGAAGATGGAGATGCTCATCTTTTTGCAGGACACCAAGCACAGGAATAAGTAGCTCTGAAATAAAATAATTGTGTTTATAGGGGTTTTTCTCTCAACTTCGTGCAGGATTTCACAGTCACTCATGACCTTTTGGCTTTGGGGGAAAGTATGGCCTTGTGCACATTGAAATTAGAGAGGATAGGTCATGAGCATCACGGTACTGTCTGCTCTTGCATACATGGATGAAAGGAACTGCAACCGCATGACTCAGAATTGTTCACCAGGGCCAGGGACTAGAACAACTTCAACAATTAGGACAGGTATTTTGGCATGGCTGCCCTGTATTTGGTGCTGGGGGCTTCTAGGATAGAGTCTGTTTCAAGACTTGGACATTTCTCTTGGCATTTCCAAAGAGGATTTTGTTTTTGTTTTTGTTTTTTGTTTTTTGCTTGTTTGTTTTGTTTTGTTTGGGGGCCACACCCGATGACACTCAGGGGTTACTTCTGGCTATGTGCTCAGAAATCACTCCTGCTTGAAGGACCATATGGGATGCTGGGGATCGAAGCTGGGTCTGTCCTATGTCAGCCACGTGCAAGGCAAATGCCCTACCACTGTACCACCATTCCGTCCAAAGGAGATCTTGACATCGCCTTGAGTTCTTGCTCCTATGTGTTCTTGTCTGTGATAAAGTCTTATATTTTGGATTATTGGAGGCATACCCAGTGAAATCTGCCTGGCTCTGTGTTTCTTAGAGGGGGACATGCAGTGCTGAAACCTGGGCCTCCCTCCTGCACTCAGCCCCTGGAGCTGGCCTCCCCCTCACATTATTCACTCCTTGCAAGTGGCTGAGCCTCTGGGCAGAGTGAGACCACAGCAAGGTGCACATTTGCTTTGCATGTGGCTGACTTTAGTTGATCCTTGGCATTCTATAGGGTACCCTGAGCCCTACCAGGAGTGACACTTTAATGAGAGTCATGAGTGAGACTTGAGCCCTGCATAGTATAACACCCAAACAACCCCCCAATAAAAAAATACATAGCCTGCTGAGTATGACGGGGGAGGGAGAAAATAAATAAAACAAGTGCAGAGCATCTGGCGCCCTCCTGACGCAGGCATGTTTCCCTTTGTAGTGATCACCAGGAGAAGCATCCCAGAGGAAGCCACAACCACCAGCATCATGTGCAAAGGGCAGGAAAACACTTACTTCAATACGATTCTCTTCTTCATACACTTATATAAATCATGTTTTTTGATAAATGTCTGCGGGGTCCTAGAGTCCCCCGGAGGGGCCCGGCCAGCGGGGAAACGGCTTGGAGGCTCTTGGACTTCCGCACTCTTATTTTGCTGAGTTAAAAGAACAACCACACCTGTAAAAAATCTGAGAGAGGTTAGTAAAGAAGACCCCAGGCGAAGTTCCGGTCAGAGGCACCTTTATTGGGTTTAGCAACTCTTATATAGAGGAGGAGAAATGGGCAGGAAAAAGGACATGTCAATCATACCTTTTGGCGGGAAGGTTTTTAGAACAAAGGGCAGTAAAATATTCAGAAGGGATGGAGACCTTATGTCTCCAAAGTGGGATCTGCAGCCGCTTATCTGGGCTAACATCAGTTTGTGAAGGGGGCAGGTTTTTGAAGGTAGCTATTAACTCCGGAAAGAAGCTAAAGGGAGTGGTCTAGATCTGGAACTAGCATTGGGGGTGTTCACTTTTCCTTTGGCTTCAAAGAAAAAATCTCCTTCAGCTGTGAAATACCTTTCCTGTTAGTCCAACAGCTTACAGCAAAATCAGCAGATGGGCAGCCTTAGGTAAAGGCTGCATAAAAGACAGAAGACAGAAAAACTGATCCTCTGACAGGATACTGTCTCCAACAAATGTCCCTTCTAGTTTCTCTCACAGCTCAGACTAAGAAAAATGGAGGAGGTGAGTAGAAGCCTTGAATTTCATCTGCTGATTTAGAGCAATTTGGATATGACCTGACTGCCTTAGCCATTGACATTGGTGATTCTTAAGGAGACCTCGCAATCACAACCTTTCCCCTTTAAAAAACCTTATTTCAATATCTTTAAATTATGCCAATCCTTTTCATCATTCACTGAAATGTTTCTTGGCTGCATTTGTATGTTTACCTGTTTGAGTTAAGCTTTGACACTGAAAAGAGTTGAGGGAAAGTACCCAACCAATAAAATGTTGTTTTTGCATCTAAGTCTACTCTTGAAAGTATTTTTTTTTTGTTTTGTTTTGAGGTCATGCCTAGTGGTGCTCCAGGGTTACTCCTAACTCTCGGCTCAAAATTTATTCCTGGGAAGCTCAGGGGACCTTTAGTGATGCCAGGATCAAGCCCTGGTGGTGGCATACCAGGTAAACACCCAACCTGCTGGCCTATCATCCTGGCCCTATTCTTTCCAAAAGGACATATTGTAACATATTTTCTCCTTCATCTTGTCTTTTTACTCTACACCTGGTAGTGCTGGGGGTTGACTCCTGGAAGGGCACTGCACACTCAGTCCAGATCAAGGGACTGTCATGGTAATTATTCTAACCATAGGATTAAATCACTCACCATCGTTGGGGATCTTCTCAGGTCCTCGAGTTGCTGTTCGAGTACCAGTTGTAAAATAAATCCCCACATTGTGAAATCATCTCACAGGTGTATTTTCATCCCCAGGCATATGTGTCTGATGCAGGTAGCCATGAAGTATTATTACACCAAGCCAGTCAGGAAAGTATCATGGAGTCAGTGGCTTCTCCTCGTGGTCTCTCTGAGCCAGAGCCAAACTGCTCTTTTCTCTCCAGGACAAAATTCAATCAAGTGAGAGAGAGAGAGAGAGAGAGAGAGAGAGAGAGAGAGAGAGAGAGAGAGAGAGAGAGAGAGAGAGAGAGAATTTAGATATAGGTGTCTTTTCGTATCAAAAAGCTAGGTTAAAAAAAAAGAGGAAGATGGGGAAAAGCCTTCATTTTGCAGAATTAGCTGGGTGTCATCTTACACAAGCCATGCCAATATCCCTGTAGAAGCAACCCTAGAAAGGATGTAAGAAACAAAGTGAAGCCTAAGAAATGGGCATCTCTTTTGGAATGCAGAGTTTAGTGCTTAAAAGCCATCTGGGGGGCCAGAGAGATAACATGAAGGTAAGGTGTTTGCCTTTCATGCAGAAGGTCATTGGTTTGAATCTCAGCATCCCATATGGCCCCCTGAGCTTGCCAGGAGCTATTTCTGAATGTGGAGACAGGAGTAACCCCTGAGCGATGCCGGGTATGACCCAAAAACAAAACAAAAAGTCATCTGGGATGGGGGCCAGAGAGATAGCACAGCAGTAGTGTGTTTGCCTTGCATACAGCTGATTCAAACAGATAGTGGTTCTTTTAAGGAAGAATTAAGTGAAATAAATGTTCAGTGTTAAGTGCTAAGTGTAGTATGACAGATAATAGCTAAATATAATTATAAAATATAGAGACCTGTCAAGATGAAGGCTTCTGTTTCTTGCTTTCTTTACCCTCACATTTGTCCTCCACCCCTTTTGCTCTCCTCTACCCTCTTGCTCTGGAATTTCCCCAGTAATTCAATTAAGTGATAAAATGCAAACCCCTGTTAAGTTGAAAGATTCTGTATTTTGTTTTTTTTTCACCCCCATGCCTGTCCTCCACCCTTGCTCTGGACTTTCCCCAGTAATGCCAACAAATTAGATATTGTGTTTGAGCCCGGACAAGAGATTGGTGCATTCTACTATTCCTACTTTCCATATCGACCCTCCCTCAAGACCCCTGAAGCCTATGAAAGATGCTTCCCTAAATTGCTCTGGGCCTCCAGTTTTAGTCTGCATGATAGATCCAGTCGCCCCAGCTAGCTGGAATCAATAAACCTGCTTTACTGTTGCATTTTCTAAAGATTTGTGGTCTTTTTTTGAGGTGGTGGGCTTTCTTAGACCCTTAACTGTTCAAATCTCGGCATCCCTTATGGTCCTCAGTGCCTGCCAGGGGCGACTTCTGAATGCAGAGCCAGCAATAACCTGAACAATGCTGGGTGTGACCAAAACCAAAACAAACAAACAAAAATGAGCTGGGAGTCAGGTTGGAGACTCAGTTCTGCGCCTGCCAAATGCAAATAAACAAGATGGAAACTTGTTTTATGCTAGCTCATGACAGAGATTCAAACAAGGCATCATGCCTACCTTCTTATGCACCCTGTTATTAGCCAAAAAGCAACACTGAGTCTTCCTGGAGAAAGTGTCTGGTGGGTGGAGGCTTCTCAGGCCTTCAAAGTAATAATGCTTCTCTAAGAGTTGGTCCATAAATACTATTTGAGTGGGGCCCAAAAAATCATCTCTGAATGCCTCCAGCAGATTAGGCTGTAGTTCCTAATTCAATCAGTATTAACCATACCAGGACCAGTGCAGTTAGGCTTAAAGGCTTTTGTTCAGCCAAATGTAAAACCTAAAGAAAAGGGAAAGAAACAGAAACAGGGTCATGGAATCAATGAGTAAATGTCTACCTGAAACTGAGAAACTGGGGGCTGGAATGGTGGTGTGAGTAGTAGGACATTTGCCTTGCACGCACTAACCTAGGGCAGACCACGGTTTGATCCCCCCGTGTCCCATAAATTTCCCTAACCCAGAAGCGATTTCTGAGTGCATAGCCAGAAGTAACCCCTGAGTGACACCGGGTATGGCCCAAAAAGCAAAAAACAAACAAACAAACAAACAAAAAAACCCACCTGCCATTCAGAAGGTCTTTATTTACATGTTTCTGTGGTTGAAATGCTGATTTAGAGGGACATTGTTGTCCCTGATTCAGATGCCAATGTTGGGCAACATTACTGTCCAACAGATAAAATGCTCAGTTGGGGAGATATTTCTGTCCCCTGGTTCAAGTGTCCAATTTGGAGGACAATTTCATTCCCCTGATTTAAGGTGCTGAATTTGGAGCAAATTTTTTTCCCTGATTCAATGCCAATGTTGGGGGACATTAATGTCCCCTAGATGAAGATGCACTGTTCAGAACTTTTTGTCCTTGTGGTTAAAATACTGATTTATAGGAACACTGTTCTCCCCCAAACCATTGGGCAACATTGCTGTCCCCCAGATACAAGGCCAAATTGGGAGAGTTTATTCCCCATGGTTCAAGTGCCATATCTGGAGGCAATTGCTGCCCACCCTGATTCAAGTGCCCTGTTTGGGGGACATTTAATGCCCCTGTTTAAAGTGCTAAGTTTTGAGGTTTGTCCCCTAATACAGTGATGACCTTGGGGGACATTAGTCCCCCTGCCCCAGATAAACATGCCAAGTTCAAGAGACCTTTTTGTCCCAGTGGTGGAACTGGAAATGCTAATTTAGAAAGATGTTGTCATCTATCCAGGTGCCAACATTGGGGCACATTAAAGATGCCTCGTTTGGGAAATCTTTGGTTAAGATGCTGTATCTGGGGGACATTCCTGTCCTCCCCACATCTACATGCCGATATGAGAGGACAGTTTTGTCTCCTGGTATTTCTTTTGTCTTCTCTAGAGATTATTAGATGTTCACAATGCCTGGACTACTCTGGGGTGTATGATTTCTGTCTCTCCCCTGAACAAGATACATTGGGGTGCACATACTCAAAGTAGTAAGGGGTACTTGCCCAGATTCTTTAAAAGAAACTATTGATGGATTGGGTTTTGGGCTAAATCCAGCAGTGCTTAGGGGTTACTCCCTGCTCTTCACTCAGAAATCACTCAGGACAGGCTGGGGGACTATATGGGATGCCAGTAATCTACCTGGATTCCTTCTGGGTCAGCATATGCAAGACTTTTGCTACCACTGTGCTATCTTTACAGCCTCCCAGATCCTTTTAGTTTGTGGGGAACAACTGCTTCAGGCTTTATTGTTCTCATTGTGTTATTCTCTCTCCTATTATCTATCCTGCCAAATTATCACCATAATACCAAGTGTGGCAGGAGTTTGGAGTGACCTGATTATTTTTAGATCTCAATAATTTTTAGTGACCTACGTGGGTCTTTGCTCCCCTGTTCAATTTAAATTTGGGGAGATTTGAAACAATTATCAGTTTCTTTCAGTGTTGAGAGGGCACTTTGTGACTCATATAATAAAAGGGAATGAAACCCAATGATATTATATGGTCCTCTAGCTAGTTTCAGATGCTTTGCACATTGGTCTTCATGGTTCCCATAGAGCAATGTGTCCCTTCTTCAATTAGAATGGAGAATGGAGGGGAGAAAGGAGGGAAAAAAAAAAGAGGAAGGTGGGTGGGTAAGAAGAGGAAGCAGTGGGCAGGAAGGACAGGATTGGATTAGATCAAGGAGACCTGAATGGGGTAGGATCCATTCAGGCAATAAAACAGGGGTAGCATGTAGGATAATGGAGCCCACTCCGTTCCTGCTCCATGGTTCAGGGCCAGGGGATTATCCTGGGCTTCATTCTGGCCTAGATCCCAGGGTCTGTGGCCTGCTGAACTCAGACATCTGATGGTTTATGCAAATTCAATTTTTTTTTCTCTGACTCTGAAAGCAGATTTGCCTTAGCTCCAGGTGTTGTTTGCTTCTGTGTGTAAGAGGTAGGGTGTGGTGTGCTTGTAGGGGTGCCTTCAAGGAAGCCATCTCTCCTGGTCCCTCAAGGATGTCAGGCTTAGTGAGGCCTTGTTGCTGTCCAGTTTTCCAGGCACACTCAAGGTTTGCTGTTTTTTCTCTGACTCCAAAGCCTCTGCTGTCACTTCCATCTCTGTCTTCATCTTCTTCTTCTCCACCTGTTCTACCATGTCCATGGTGATCGTTTGTGACACCTCCATCTCCAACACCTTCATCTCTACATCTTGCACCTCCTGCACTCCTTCAACTTCTCTTGCTGTGGGGGAGCACTAGGGTCTCAGACAACCAAGGGAGGGGGAGGGGCATAGCGCACGGTCTTCATGGCATTGCCTCACTGGGTAGCCCTGTCTCCTACCTCTCCAAAGGTAGCTTCTCAGTCCTGGGATCCTCCACTCACACTTCTCTGAGTTCAGCTGCACATTTTTCAGCTGGGCATGCAGATCCTCATTCTTCATCATCAATTTTTGGATGTGTCTAAAGGTTGAGGATGAAGTGAGGAGGCAGAGAGGGAGAGGGGGAGGGTCCCAGGCCATCTTGCCAGGAGCCTACAGATCCTCTCTTTCCAGCACCTCCCTCGGGGTCATCGGGACTTTCTCCATATCTGCCTTGTCTTGATCTTTTCCTAGATTTAGCATGCCTAGGAGCTGATTTTGCCTTTGAACTTGACAGTTTAGCTGCTCCTTTGTCAAGGGCTGATGACATTTCTCCTTATCTGCTAAGAGTTGGGCTTGGCTGGGATGAAAGGGAGGAGATTCAGTCCCCCTCGATGCCAACCTCTATTGCCCGATTGGCCTGGTTTCCCTCGCTTGGCCCATAGCACTAGAAAACACTTTGGGTCAACTCTTTTGGGTTCCTCTCCCTTCTCCCCCAAGTCTCTCTCCCACATCCTTCTTCCTAAATCTGATCAACCAGTGTCCAGGCTTAAGAAATCTTCTCATTTGTTCAACTCCCTAATGCACTCAGAGAGTGAATGACTCACTAAATACTCCTATCTAAGGTAGTTGGTTCAAATCCCAACATCCCATATGGTCCCCGTGCCTGGCAGGAGTTATTTCTGAGCAGATAGCCAGGAGTAACCCTTGAGCACCACTTGGTGTTGCCCAAAAACCAAAAACTTTGTCACTATATAAGAGGATATTCATAAAGAGTTATAGATGTTGAGTGAGTAAGGACTGCTGTGGGGGTCTGTTGTATATGAAAATATTTCTATAAGATTACCCTTTGCCTATTGTCCCACCTTGACCTTCCAGGTGGGGGCGCTGTTGAGAGCCAAATAGCTTGGGTGGCAGGTGTTCAGGGTCGGTTGCCAGAGTTGGCTGGCTGGCTCTAGGTGTTGGCAGGCTAACAAAGGACTCTTCGTCCAACCTTTTACCCCTTAACCCTGTTGTGTGTGTGGATTATTTGCTGCGGATAAATATTACCAAGATCTCCCCACAAAAAAGGACAAAGGAATGGGAATCAATTTCTCATTCTGGGAGCTCTTTGCAGATACCCAAACAATCAACAAAGGTGAAAACGGGACTCAACAATGGGGCAACAGGGGTCGCCAGGCAGAGAGCTGATTCCTGTCTGTGGAGGTTCTCCCCTGCTGTGCCCTTGATGACTGTGATAACTTGCTGGGGAGGGGACATGAGGGCAAACCCTGAGGCCTTTGGAAGCCAAAGCCCTGGAGGTCCACTTCTGTGGGCCAGGTTGGAACTGGTCCTGGAGGGAGGAGCCAGGGTGTCACCAGCAGAGAGTCCCGGGAAGTCCCTGGAGAGGGCGGAGACTGCAGGGGCACGACTGCCTGAAGACTCAGGCCAGGAAGTGTACTTGAGGTCAGTTGTTCCTTGACCTCAGGGTCACACACACCATAGCACAAAAATGGCCAGACCAGGCTGCCAAGTCTCAGTACTTTCTTCAGATGATCTAGTTGGCTTTGGGATGCTGCATTTTCACTAGCCCACCGAGGGACAAGATGGGGGAAAGGAATTGGGGCCACATATTGCTCTTTCCAGGTATATACAATGAACAGGTCACTAGAGAGGGTGCCACAGAGGAGGAACCACGGGCTTTATAGGGGGCCAGTGTCTCCAAGCCCATTGGCCAACGAGAAATCCAGAACTCCAGGGTCCTGACAGCACAATGAAGGCTGTGTCAGTAGCTGCTATTAAGTCACAGTGTTCAGGGGACCCTGATGGACTGCACCTGTCCCCACCCCGGATCCTCTGGTACTGCACCCCACCCAAGATAGGGATCTGAATGTTGCGCATCCTTACATGCACAGAATATTTCTGGCTTGTGCCTAGGAGGTTCACAAATTTCCTGTTTCCAAAGATCTTGCCCAGAGGCTCTGTGCCTCAACGTGCAACTGCATCTGTGCTCCCCCCCACCCCCGCTTCAGTACCACCAAGGTACATCGCTTGATCCCTACTGTTCCCACTTTTCTTCCTCCCTCCAAGCCCCACAGTAATGCTTGCCCCAGAAAACCCTGTGTCTGGTTGGCCATCTCTGTTGGCCCCACAAAATAAATAAATAAATAAATAAATAAATAAATAAATAAATAAATAAATAAAAGGCTAGGAATGGATGAGATGAAGATATCCAAAGATGATATACGGACAGTGACGGAGGGCCTTGGCTACTTTCACAGTGGTGAAATGTAGTAATTTTGCATATCAACTCTATAAACAAACATTATTGTAACCCTTATTATCTAAGTTATCATTAAAAACCAATTTTAATAAAATGTAAAAATGAAGCCGAGTGATAGTACAGTGGATAGGACATTTGCCTCGCCTATAGCAAACTAGGGTTCAATCTCAGGCATTCCATATGGTCCCCAGAGCATGTCAGGAGTGATTTTTCTGATCACATAGCCAGGAATAACCCAAGTGCCACCAGGTGTGGCCAATAACTATAAATAAAAAAATAATGTTAAAAATGACAACTCAAGGGCTGGAACAGTGGGGAAAACGGTAAATAAAGCGTCTGCTTTGCCAGTGCTAGCCTAGGATGGACTGCGATTCGATCCCCCACCCCCCCACCCCCCCACCCCCCCACCCCGGCATCCCATATGGTCCCTCAAGCCAGGAGTGATTTCCACAATTGGTTAACCATGAAGGGTTGAACAAGATTGTTGTTATGAGGGGAAACAGAATCTTTGAGGGAATTATTACTGTCACAATTCCGGCTATCACAAAACTGTCAATACTGCCTCCTCGTGTTCACTGGAACAATGGGTGAGTGCAACCGAAAAGGTGCTTTCTTTTGGGGGAGGAGGGTTAGGGTTAGGGGCGCTCTGGGCTACTCCTGGTTCTACACTCAGAAGTCACTCCTTTCTCAGGGGACCATATGGGATGCCAGGAATCAAACCTAGATCTGTCCTGGGTCAGCTGCATGCAAGGCATATGCCTTAATGCTGTGCTCTCTCCGACCCCTGAAGAGATTCTGTTTGTCAAGTTACAGAACTTAAAATAGATAGCACAGAGAGAAGGGCATATGCCTTGTAAACTGTCAACCCAGGTTTAATCTCCGGCATCCCATATGGTCACCCAAGCCTGACAGGAGTGATTTCTGAGTGCAGAGTCAAGCGTAATCCCTGAACCTCTCTGGGTATGGCCCCAAGCCCAAACAAACAAATAAACAAATAAAAAAAACTTAGATTTTCAGGGAGATATTGAGTGATTAATTTTTCCCCTGAAGTGGGTAGCATAGGGAATAAATAAGGATAAATATTTGGGAGTCTCTGTATTCTCCTTGTGCAGTCTATTCCCTGTGATGCGTAGTATCTCTATCTGGCTCAGATAACACTTATGCTGGCTCAGCCACTTTGAAATCAAAGATTAATGAATTCTGTCTCTCCTATGATAAAATAGTAGGAGCAGGAGAACTTTAGTAAGAACTATAATTTAGGGAGAAAATAAGAATAGAAATTATAGATCGTCTCTGGTCCACGACTGATTCCTACTGGGTAGAAATTGAAGACCCTGGACCCAGATTGGCTCAAGGCATGCAGCAATCTTTATGAACTTGGGGTGGAAAGATGGAAGGGCATTTCTCCCATTTTTGGTCCTCTGTAGTTCTCATCTGATAATATCCACTTTTTCCTATTTACCTCCACTAGATAAACTTTTGAAATTTTTCTTTTCTTTTTTTCTTTTTTGTTCATTTGTTGGTTGGTTTGGTTTGGTTTTGGGGCCATACTCAATGGTACTCAGGAATTACTTCTGGCTCTGTGCTCAGGAATTACTCCTGGCAGGCTCAGGGAACCATATGGTATTCGAGGGATCAAACCCAGGTCTGTCCCAGGTTGGCCACAAGGCAAATGCCCTATCACTGTGCTATCACTCTGGCCCCAACATTTGAAAGTTTAAGTATCTTTCTTTACTTTAGATATAAATATGCCTATGATATATCTGAGTTAAGTAATTCCTTGCTTTTACTTTTTATCCAAGCAGTGGTCAGGAAGCCCACACCAGATGACTTGGCCTCCCCGGGTCAGACCTGGCAATGTGGCATGGCCATGCTCAGGGTGCCAGAATTCATCATGCGGCCTCCAATTGCAAAACATATTTCTCAGCCCTCTGAGCTCTTTCTCTGGCTCTTGCTTTTATTATTTAAAAAAGAATTATTTTTTTCAGTTCTGGAGCCTCATGCAGATGTACTCAGGGTGACTCCTGGATGTGTCTCAGGGGTCAGTCCTTGCAGAGTGTGGGAGACTATATGTGCTGCTAGGGATTGAACTCAGGTCCACCATGTGCAAGGCAAGCCTTATACAGTATTATTGCTCAGGTCAGTTTGATACATTTTTATTTAGCTTCCTAATGTCATTTTGTACCAGAAAACCAAAAAATCATTTTGAAAGTTAGAGATTTTTTTCTGATTACAAAAGTCATACATGTTTAATTGGAAAAGTTAAGAGAATTAGGATAATGCATTCCTTGTGGTTTTGGAAGCCAATAACCTCAAATGTCCTTTCTTTAATCACTGCTTAAGCAGTACAAGAAGTTTGTTTCTTAAAATGCCACCAGGGGGCATAACTCACAAAATTTCTCTCTGCTATATAAACAGGTTTCTATGTTATGTTGGGTAGTGCTAACAGGTTTTCAGTTTTAGTTTAGAAGAAAGCAGAAGAGAGGAATTAAAATTGTTTAGTTTGGGATGCAGAGAGAGAGAGAGAGAGAGAGAGAGAGAGAGAGAGAGAGAGAGAGAGAGAGAGAGAGAGAGAGAGAGAGAGAGAGAGAGAGAGAGAGAGAGAGAGAGAGAGAGAACAGGGGTTGCATGCAGCTTCTGCATATGATCTTTGAAGGACTGCCAGCAGTGATCCCTGAACATAGAAGCAAGAAGTAAGCCTTGAGCACTGCTGGGTGTGTCTCCCCAACCACCCCCACACACCCCTACCCCAATTCTATTTAATCAGTAGAAAATGGATCTTATTTATTTTTCATTTTGATGGTGGTGGTGGTGGTGGCGGTTTTGGGATCACACTCAGTATAGTTACCGGTAGGTCTTAATCCTAGCTCTGTGCTTAGGGATCATTCCTAAAGATTACTCAAAGGACCATATGTGGTACCAGGAATGAACGAGGATTGGCCACATGCAAATTTTAAATTTACTTTTTACTTTTTTTTTTGGTAGTAGGGCTCACCTGGTTGTATTCAGAGCTTATTCCTGGTTCTGCACACAGGAGTCACTCTGGCAGAGCTCAGAGGACTATATGAGGTGCAGGGAATTAAATCACAAGCAGCTACATGAAGACAATACTCTACCCTCTGTTCTATCATTCTAGTCCAAGTTTTAATTTTTTTTCAGCCACACCCGGTGATGCTCAGGGGTTACTCCTGGGTATGTGCTCAAAAATCACTCCTGGATTGGAGAACTATATGGTTCTCCATTGGAGAACCAGGGGATCCAACTGTGGTCTGTCCTAGGCTAGCGTGGACAAGGCAAACAGATGCCTTACTGCTTGCACCACCACTCTGGCCCCCCAAGTTTTAATTTTTTTAAAGCTTCATCATCATGTCCTTTTTTGGAGCCTAAGTGAATATGCCTGAATATGGCATAATTTAATTAAGTGCTTCCTGTGTATGGTGATAGATATTGTTAAACAAACTGAATCCTGAGGATTTAGGATTAATATTTTCTTTGAAGAAAAAGAGACACAACCAATGGTTTAGGATCTAGTTGGTGGCGTACCATAGCAGACATCTGTGAATGCAATAAGAACTGCAGTAAAATTGCTAAAGACAAATGAATCAGTGAGTACTTCCCAGAAGAGTTGAAGTCTTCAGGATGAACAGGCACATTTGAACTTTCAGCTTCAAATGCCTAGCTGAACATGTGCATTTAATATTCATCCCTCTTGAACAAACATGGTGATGTTTCGTGTTTTGTTTCTTTTAAGACAACCCCGCAGCAATAGAACTCTGAAAACTGAAAAACAGATGGATTGGTTTAAACAGTCAAGCAACTGAGCAAACAAAATTGCAAACTCGAGGCTAGAGAGATAGTATAGTGGGTTCAACATACTTGCCTTGTATGAAGCTATCCCAGTTGCTATCCCTGCTCTGAAGATGATCCCCTTAGCCTGACCAGCAGAGATCCCTGATCACAGAGCCAAGAATAAGCTCTGAGCACTGCCAGGTGTAGCTCCCACACAAAGTCAAACAAAAATCACCCACCAACCCCAAAACCCAAATCATAAGCTTTCAATGGCAGTTGAGAACAAAATACATTTAACTCATCAGATCTTTCCAGATTTTCTGGACTCTATGAAGTCTACAACAGAAATCTAGGACTGAAGGTAAAGGTAGAAAAGATACATAAAGAAAAGGAGGTACAAGAGGAATAGGGTGAAAGATTGATAAGAAATTAGAGCCCTAGACCATCCTTCAAATAGCATGACCAGAGGTTTCCAAACTAACTTGGCTTGCCACCCTCTTCTAAATAATGTCCTTCAGGGGCCAGAGCAATAGCGCAGTGGTAGGGTATTTGCCTTGCACATGGCTGATCTAGGATGAACCTCAGTTTGATTCCCAGCATCCCATATGGTCCCCACACCAGGAGTAATTTCTGAGCACATAGCAGAAGTAACCCCTGAGCATCACTAGGTGTGGCCCAGAAACAAAACAAAAACAACAACTAATGTCTTTCAGTACCTCCTAGAAATCTAGAAAGAGTCCCCATTGTACCCAAGGCTACTACTATGTCTATGTATTGTTTAAAAACTCCCTTAGTACATCCCTACATCCCCCATTTTTAGAAACAATGAGCTTATTTTTTACTTATTATGTAGAAGATTGATTTTAATTTCATTGGAGGAATCTGGACAACCCAAAATAAAATGCTCAGAGATACTGACATTAGGTGTCAGAGACTGTACAAGGGCTGAAACATTTGCCTTGCAAGTGACTAACTGGTTCAATTCCTAGTACCATATATGGTCCTGGACCAGAGTACCATCAGAAGTAATTCCTGAGCACAAAGCCAGGAGTAATCCAAGCCCTGCCATTATGGCTTAAAAACAAAAGATCCTGATATCAAAGTTTCACTAGCCATTTCACCAACATTATACAACAGTGAAACTCAAAAGGCCAGTTTGAAATCCATTCTTAAATTTCCCTGCTCTTTTTTTTTTTGGGGGGCCACACCCATTTGACGCTCAGGGGTTACTCCTGGCTATGTGCTCAGAAATCACCCCTGGCTTGGGGGACCATATGGGACACCGGGGGATCGAACCACGGTCCATCCGCTTGCAAGGCAGACACCTAACCTGTAGCGACACCTTCCCGGCCCCTAATTTCCCTGTTCTTGATTTCGATAAACCAACAGCCACTTGATAGAAGACTAATGCAGAAGATAAGCTTTAAGAAAATGAAAGAAAGAAACAAGAAAGAAAAAGAAAGAAAGAAAGAAAGAAAGAAAGAAAGAAAGAGAGAGAGAAAGAGAAAGAAAGAAAGAAAGAAAGAAGAGAAAGAAAGAAAGAGAGAAAGAAAGAAGAGAAAGAGAGAAAGAAAGAAGAAAGAAAGAAAGAAAGAAAGCAGAAAGAAAGAAAGAAAGAAAGGAAGAAAGAAAGAAAGGAAGGAAGAAAGAAAGAAAGAAAGCAGAAAGACTAAAAGCAGGTCGAAACAAATGATCCCAGACATAAAAGCAACAACTGTAAACTTATCCTCAGAGAGATAAGAAAAAAGATGGTATCTATTAAACAAGCATCTGTGGAAATAGAAAATTTGGGGACCAAAAAATTTAAAAAGAGCTCTTAAAAATTAAAAAGTGGGCTGGAGAGATAGCACAGCGGTAGGATTTTGCCACAAGCAACGGATCCAGGATGGACAATGGTTCAAATTCCAGCATCTCATATGGTCCCCAGAGCCTGCCAAGAGCAATTTTTCAGTATAGAGTCAAGAGTAACCCCTTAGTGCCACCAGTGTGACCCCCCCAAAAAAATAAATAAAATAAAAAATAATTAAAAACTGGGATCAGAATAATAGTACAGTGGGTAGGGTTCTTGCCTTGCATACAGATGACCTGGATTCAATCTGATTTGAAGTAATTGAAAGTTGAAAACAGGTCCCTTATATAGTCACCCCAACACAGACAGATCCTAGAGTACAGAGCCAGCAGCAAGTACTGAGCACAGCCAAGTGTACAAGAAAGAAAGGGAAGGAAGGAAGGAAGGAAGGAAGGAAGGAAGGAAGGAAGGAAGGAAGGAAGGAAGGAAGGAAGGAAGGGAGGGAGGAAGGGAGGAAGGAAGGAAGAAAGGAAGGAAGGGAGGAAGGAAGGAAGAAAGGAAGGAAGGGAGGAAGGGAGGAAGGGAGGAAGGGAGGAAGGAAGGAAGAAAGGAAGGAAGGGAGGGAGGGAGGGAGGGAGGGAAGGGAGGAAGAGAGGGGGAGGGAGGGAAGGAGGGAGGGAGGGAGGAAGAAAAGAAGGGAGGGAGGGAGGGAGGAAAAGAAAGATGGAAAGAAAGATGGAAAGGAAGAAAAATGGAAAGAAAGAAAGAAAGATGAAAGGAAGGAAGGAAAAGAAAAATCTTCAGCAGAAAACAATACTTGTGCTATCAATCAACCAAATTTTTAAATTCATAACATTAAAAATATGGCTCCTCATTTGCAACTCACTGTACTCCACATACTCAAAAGCCACCTCTGGTCATGCTATCCATCCTAACTGTCATCGGGGCTGTCTTACTGAGAGCACTTGGGAAATCTGAGGACTTCTAGAAAGTAAAAGAGACAGATTAAAAAATGGAAAATAGTTACAGACTCTCCAAAACAGAATTGATACCCAATCTACAACAAGGTAGACACAGAGGGGACCACTTATACTAGCAGTCCAGGGGGGAAAGAAGGGGGATATGGGATGCATACTGGGAATGGGGGTGGTGGGAGGACAACTTTGGTGGTGGGAATTCCCCTGATTCAATGTCAATATGTACCTAAAATATTACTGTGAAAGATATGTAATCCACTTTGGTCAAAATAAAAATTATTATTATAAAAAATGATCAAGGATAAAGGAAGTTCCAGGAGAGAAGAGAGAAGAAAATCAAGAAATTTAAGAAAATTTCCTGCCTCTCAAAGATGTAAGATTCTAAATTGAAAGAGTCTATTAAGTACTTAGCTTATACCCAGGCATGTTCTAATACAAAACTAAGATATTGCATGTTTCTAGACAGGAAAACACACTAGTACATCTGTTACTGGGAACAGAAATATTTGGTTTCTCAATAACACATAACCTCTATATACTCTTCTAACCCTAGCATAAAAACACTTGAGAAAAATAATAGCTATTCAAATCTGAAAGACATATGTTTGTAATTTAGAGCTTTATATCAATTAAAGGTTTATAGAACATTAGACTCAGACATAAAAGATCTCAAGTCTTCTGTGTGTTTTTTCTCAAGCTTCTATTAAACATCAGCTCTACAAAATATCAGCATAAAGGAAGATAAAGGCAGGCAAAGGCATCAGAAGCAGATCTAACCAAGACAGAGGTCAAGGGAATCCTCTGGATAATGGAGAAAGTTCTCGCAGGATCATTCTGTTTCACTGTCTAAACCAAGAATCTTATCTCTTGTGTTATCTCTTCAAGCCCAGAGCAAGGCCATATTTGATGATAGTACAGCATGTAGGGTGCTTGCCTTTTACTTGGTTGACCTGGGTTTGACCTCCAGCACCATATGGTCCCCAGAACCTTGCCAGGAGTGATGCCTGAGTACAGAGCAGGGTGTAGCTCAAAAATAAAAGCCACAGAAGAAATAATCTGCTTTAAACTAATTGAGAGCTAGAAACAACACAAAAACCTAAGGAAGAGAAAGTGTCTCTAAGTACATTTCTTTCTTTGAGGGGCTGAGGGGAGGACCACACTGAGCTGTTCTCAGGTTTTATTCCTGGCTCTGTACTCAGACATCACCCCTGGAGGTGTTCAAAGACTATAAGTGGCATCAAAGTCAAACTAATTGGCCACAGTATGTAAACCAAGGCCTTAACCCTTGTGCTGTTTTCCCCAGGCCACTCTTATGATATGCTCAATACTGAGTTTTCTAAGACTCAGATATGACTTTGTATATTGACCTCCAAAAAATTCCTGTCAATAGGAAGATAAAACTAGACTATGATTCAGAGACAACTCAGCTTATCTTAGAGCCTTCATAAAATAGGGAATATTTTGCCTTTTCAGCTAGTTTTATTATGCTTTTTAATTTTCCAAAGCCAGACAATATGATAGCAAGCATGTATCTCTAGATCAATAAATCTAATTTTAAAAGAAAATATGAAGTGGCACAAAGGTGCATGACAGAGTACTTCTCAGTCAGTATGGTGGGTTTACACTTTCACAATTTTAAAAAGTACAGAAGAGTATATCATTTGTAAAAGGGTTTAGACACATAATTTTCTTTTACTATAATATACTACCTTCATAATTTTTTAAGATCCTGACCAAAAAAAAAAAATAGCCAGTAGGAGAAAATTTTCAAACAAGAGGTGAGATTCTATTAGAGAGCATTTAGAACATTCCAGGAAAGGTGTGAGAAATTCAATATATGGCATGGAACTCATTAATAATCAGAGATGAATATAAAAGAATTAGCTCTTGCTGGAAAACATTCTTAGTGTTTTTAGCATAAAAGTAGTTTACAAAAAAACTTCTGAAGAAGTAGTTTACATTTTTATGTTTTTTTTTTTTTTAGGGATCTGCTCAACAGTGCTCAGGGTGCTACTCCAAAATCAGTGTTCCAAGATTCTTTTAGTGGTGCTGAGGGAACCATGTAGTGCTGGGGATCAAACCTGGACCAATTATTGCATACAAAGCAAGTGCTTAGACCATTAAATGTCTTTGTGGCTCCAAAATCTCTTTCTCTATTGAGTTAGGCTTGCATTAAAAATTGAAATTGAGTGCTCACTTCGGCAGCACATATACTAAAATTGGAACAATACAGAGAAGATTAGCATGGCCCCTGCGCAAGGATGACACGCAAATTCGTGAAGCGTTCCATATTTTTGAAGCCCTCCAATAAAATTAAAATTGATTTTAATAATTTCCCATTTTTTTCTAAGTAGTGCATTAAGAGGGCTATTTCAAATTTCTTTTGGCCACACTTGGCAGCATTAAGGGTTACTCCTGGCTTAATGCTCAGAAATTACTCCTGGCAGGAGTGATGTCAGGGATTAAACCCAGGTCCATCCCAGGTTGGTCATGTGCAAGAGAAATGCCCTACCTCTGTGCTATCATTCCAGCCCCTATTTCAAATTTCTAAACATAATTATTTCTCTACAAATAAAAATTATATATGAGTGATGCTTACTCTCAATAAAAGTTACAATAGATTTAACAAGTTCTATAATCATTCATTTGTGCCAGTTTTTAAATACGTGAGGCATTTCTTAAGCTATATAATTTATTGGTAGTGTACACCCAACTGTTCTCAGTTCTTACTCCTAATTCTGTGCTTAAGAGTCTGCACTTAGGAAGTTTTCAGGGGACCATATGTGGTGCCAGGGATTGAACCCAAGTTAGTCACATTCCCTTTATTTACTATAATATCTCTTTGGCTCCTATATAATATATTTGTGCTGAAATAAATATGCTACCTGAAGCTTCAAGGATCTTGAAATTAACTTGCTTATTTCTTATCATTTTAATAGTTTTTAATAATTTGTTGTATTTTAACATATTCCTACTATTTTTAAGGGTTATCTTTTTAATGGATGAAAGAATTATAATAAATAAAGTAAGCCAGAAGAAGACAGAAAGAAGAATGATCTCACTTATATGTGCTATATAGTAAAATAACTAAATGACAGAATGCAGTGTTTGAAATAGGGGATGCCTAGATCACCTTTGGCTCCAGAGTATAGGGAGGAGAATGAAAGAAATCTGGGGATGGGAGCAAAGATGGAAAGTAACAGGGAGAAGGAGTCAAGGGGAATCTGAGTTCATCAGTGGTGTAGAGGAGTGTCTAGCTAAATATCCACACCGTAGAGTTAAACACACTGAAAACAAGGGAACAAACTTTAACAACCAAATTTTAAAAAGTACCTGCCAAGGTGGAACTCTAGGATGGAGAGGACGGAACTCTGCAGGAGGGAAAAGTGACACTGGTGATGGGTTTGGTGCTGGAACATAGTATGTCTAAAATTCAACTAAGAATTACTTTGTAAATCATGATTTGTTAATAAAAATTTAAAATACAATAAAAAATAATAAAATGCCATTAATTTTTTATTAAACAGTAATGTATCATGATTTACACAGGTATTCATAATAGAGTTTTGAGTTCTAATACCAATGTTCCATACCACTCCCACCACCAGTATTGACTTCTTTCTACCAGTGTTCCCAGGTTCCAGGTTACACCACAGCCTGCCTCTTTGACAGGTTCATTTTTGTTTGGTTGTAGTAGTTTATATCTCATGCTTGCTGTAGTTAATAAATGGCATTAGTATACATAAAAAGAATAAAATAGGAGTGGGGAAAAAGAATAAAATAAGCTAAATTGCATGTACTGTTAAATTGGGCAGCAGATACTGAGGCTTTTTTGATGTAATTGGGACCAGGGGTATGGTTCAGTGACAGAGCACTTGTCTTGCAGCCAAGACACCACGCATCAAGGCTATGGCCGATGCTTCACATCACTGAGTGTGATCTCTAATACTTCCATTGTGATCCCAGCACCACAAATGTGCAGCCTCTGGTGCTTCACAACCATGTGTATGAACACATCAGACAAGTATGTAACCCTAGGGTAGTGAACCCAAAAAAAGGTGGGGGAGGGTAGGGGCAGGCTAGAAAATCTGCGATAATGGCTTTTTGTAAAGAAACTGGGAAGGAAAGGCCCTAGCAATAGTATCTTACATTCCACTGATGAAAGCCCACATATCCCCATCACACTCATACACACACACCCCTGCTAGGGGGGTGGAATTTGGGGAAGAAGAGGAATAAGAAAATATACATTTTTAGTTCACTTGCCATTTACCCAGGAACTCAAGAAAAATGGACTGGGTGACACCATGTATTCTAGTCAAAAACACAGAAGTTCATTTATTATACTCAGATAACTAGTTATACATGTAAACTGTTTCTCTTACACTTGCAACTGAGCCGCCCTATGGACCCGATGCTCAGTTGGTATGAGTTTAAAGTGCTCTTTAATTATGCAGAACACAACAAAGTGAGATATGACTGGGTCTTCTGAAAACTCTCTAGTCCACAAACCTCTCCAGAGAAACAGTGTCCTTAGTTAAGATGGCATGAAATGGAAGTAAAATATGTTGCTGACCTGTAGGGAATGCAACATGGTCTAGCCTTCCTTTCAACTTCAACCTTTGCTCTGTTCCTGTTAGTGGAATGCTGATGTGACCCATCCCTGTTTGGGGAGCTATGTTCTCCTTCTCCAAGTTGTCCTAGTATGGTGGACGTGGGAACAGGTGCAAGTTATTCAAAAAGACATTAGTAAGGCATGGGACAGCCCCACTGTTTCTTCCCAGTGGTAGGTGGCAGGTGAAGTATGGAGCCTTTTGTGTTCAGGGCAGCTGTGGCAGTTTTTCCACTGAATCCATCTGTGGTTTAGCCTCAATCCTGTCTTCAATGCTTCTCCAGCTGTTAGGGTGAGTATCTGAAAAACCACACAAAGCAATGAGCTTTGCATTAAAAGATTTTATTATGAACAAATCACAAGTTCAACAAGCATTGAGTCCTGAAGCTGATTTGCCAGGGCTGTCCCCTTTAGGAAGAGAATGACACTGGCCGTGGGTAAGGGGCTTCCATTTGTGCTCTAAAATCACAGCTTACAATTTCCTTATGCCCTTTATAATGAGTGGTTAGATCCATCAAGAGGGTATATTGTTCACATATTCTTGGGAACTATCAGACCACCAGTTTTCTTCTGCTTTTTGATGGATTAACACTTTGTTCAGGACATGGTTGGGAGGTTGAAGGCTTGGTTGGGAGGTTAACTGCGAGGTCAGCTCATCCTGTCTGCTTGCACAAAGCCTCATTCCATAGAGGGGAGGATTCAGAACATGATTGGGGGTGTGTGTGACAGGGAGGTCATCCAGTGTGCATAAAATGGCTGATATCTTAAGATGGAGGAACTTATGCAAATACCCTTTATTAATGTTTTTTCTTCCAAAGTTGGTGAAGTTGAATTCTGTTGCTTGCAAAGAAAATCTTGCCAGACCCAACAGAGGGGTATCAGGAGGCCTCTGATAAGTTCTCAGGAGGAAGCTCCTTTTTCCCTTTTATCTTGTTTGCCTCATCACCCCAGCTGCTCTTGGCTGTGACTTGGGCTGGGTTTGCAGGAAAGGAGGTCCCAGAGATGTTCCATGTTAGAATTCATCATCTTAGGCCTATGTCTAGCCAGAGCCAAATGAAACCTCACATCATTTATCCCAACTCAAACTCTACACACTGACTCTCTGTACGTGTGTGTGTGTGTGTGTGTGTGTGTGTGTTCCCATGCATGCATGCACACTCTATCTGCTAGGAAGAAAGAAGTGATGAGGAATCTGGCTCACATTTCCCAGTCTGTTTTTTCAACCTCAATATCACAAGTCATCTTATCCCCTTACACCAACCCAGGAGACAATCCACTATATATGAAGGTTCTTGTCCATTTTGTGGATTTTTGGGGACCAGAAAAATGCTGGTAATGCAAGTCTGGAATTTGTATTTATAGAGCATAAATTAATCTAAAAACATATTGGTTATTTGGAGAGAAAAGGAAATCTAGCATGAGCTTTAGCAAAGGACACTGAACAATAGAAATTAGACATTGGAAATTATTCAATGATGCCTCTCACCTATGGATAAACTCTAAATTATAAAATTAATTTTAAATATTTATACTTTAAACTGTAGTGGGGGAAATTGTGTCATGTATGAGTTTTCAGTCCAAGACTTGTTTCAAGTCCAGTATTTTTATTTCATATAACAATACTATGTCTTACACAGAGTTCATTTACCTGTATTACCTGTATCCAGCAGGTACTCTACAGCTGACATTGACATTTCAAGAAGTTTTCCAGCCTACACTTACCCTTACATTTGGTTGGAATTCAGTGTTGTAGCCTTGGTAGGCCCAGATATTCTTGATATACATATGTACTTGATTGATTTGTAAAGGCTCTGGATCGGCAACGGAAACATAAGTTCATTCTTTTTTGCAACAGTGAGTGGAATGTTAATAGAGAGGGTAATGGATTCTGAAACACGTTTTATATTTCTGGCACATGCATTTTCTAACAAGATGGGCTATCAGCATTCAACTCCAAGGAAAACACTGTAATATATAAATCATTTTTGAAAATAATGTCATTAGTGACTAATAGTATATAAAAGTAAGAACAGTGTTGGGTGTGACACCAAAGCTTCAAATTAAATAAATAAAAATAATAACATAAAACTACTAAAATTTAACACATGGGAAAACTCAAAGGGCTAAGTATATGCTTTGCACACAGAGGCCCAGGGTTCAGTTTCTGGCAATTCCTAGTCCCTTGAGTACTGCTGGAGTGATCTCCAATCACAGCACAGCTCCCAAGCACATAAAGTGTGGCCCAAGTGAATGAATAAAATCAGCTAAGAATTACTGGGGATGGAATGGAATAGTATATGGACTGATCTAGGCACTAATATTTTTCACACTTCCTAAGAAATCTCAATTTTTAGGATTAAATCTAATTTCCTTGGCTACTTCCTTTTAATCCAGACTCTCTACTCTGGCATGTTTCCTCTTTACTCTCAGGAATACCACATATTGAATCTATCTGGGGTTGATGTTCTCTCCAGACAAGCATGTGACATGTTACCTTTGAGGAAGAGATGCCGTGCTTGGGGCCGGAGTGATAGTATAGTGGTAGGGCTTTTCCTTGCACGCGGCTGACCCAGGATGGACCTGGATTTGATCCCTGGCTTCCCATATTGTCCCCTAAGCCAGGAGCGATTTCTGAGTGCAGAACCAGGAGTAATTCCTGAGTGTCACCAGTTGTGTCCCCACCCCAAGAGAGAGAGAGAGAGAGAGAGAGAGACAGAGACAGAGACAGAGAGAGACAGAGAGAGGAGAGAGAGACAGATAGAGACACACACACACACACACACAGAGAGAGAGAGAGAGAGAGAGAGAGAGAGAGAGAGAGAGAGAGAGAGAGAGAGAGAGAGAGAGAGAGAGAGAGAGAGAGAGAGAGAGAGAGAGAGATGCTGTGCTCAAACCAGCCTGAGGTGGTCTCAACAGGAAAACAGCTGTTTGGAGATGGAGAGGCTGAAATATTATGGCCCATTTTCCCCATTTATCTGACTTATCACTGGCCACGACACTACTAATCACTAAGTAGTTATTCTTCATGACAGACCTTTTAAAGCATCACCTGGCCTTAAAATCAGTTGCCCTTTTTCTTAAAAATTTGGAAATGCTTTTGGAGAGTGAGCTCTTTTTGTTTGTAAATAAACTTTTATCACAGCTCTCCCAGATCCCAAAGCACTGGAAAAGATTACATTCTTAATGATCAGTTTGCCACTTTTGATTTAAAGACAATCTGATTTTCAGCCACTGCATCTTCCATTCTTTGATTCAGATCACAAGTCAATGAATTAACTGGATTAATTCAATGTTACTGTTGGATCTAGAATTTCATCTTAAAAGATGTTTAAAAGATGAGTGTTTTTAAACTTTTTGTTTTGGTTTGATTTTGATTTTGGTTTTTGGGCCACACAGGTGATGCTTAGGGGTTACTTCTGGCTATGCGCTCAGAAGTTGCTCCTGGTTTGGGGGACCATGTGGGATGCTGGAGGATGGAACCGCGGTCCGTCCTAGGCTAGCACGCAAGGCAGATGCCTTACAGCTTGCATCACAGCTCTGGTCCCGAAAGATGAGTGTTTTCAAAAAAGTTTCTAGGAGACATTTTAGAAGTCCTGTAGAAGGGAAGGTTAGTCATCACAATATTTGGGTAGGTATTTTGGCATGGGACACTTCTGTCAATTTTTGAACATGCCATCTGACACAAAAATCAACTAAGAAGCCATAGGGATAGTACAGGGATTAAGGCACTAATATTGTACATGACTGACCTGGGTTCTATCCCTGGCATCATATATGATTTCTTAAACACAAAGTGAAGAATAAACCCAGAGCACCATGAGGTATAGTTCAAAACAAACAAAAGAATAAAATAAACCAAATATTCTACTTATGATGATCTGATCCAAGAACTCAATTTCATTTTATATGCAATCACATAAAATATACTATATAATCATATAGTATATAATTAAATATATAAATTATATATAAAATTTATAAATGTATGTATAAATATATAATTATATGGCATATAATTATATAATACAAGCACATAATATAATAAATTTGTGCTGTTATAATATGCACTGAATTTTATAAAAGTAACTATAGTGTTTACTATAGTGAAATCTACTATACTAAAATTTACTATATCTACTATAATTTACTATAGAGAAATCTACTTTAATTTACTATAGTGAAATCAAGGCAAGTCAAACTTAATTTTGCTTGTTCTCCTAGAAGGTTATTTGACATTTCAGGAAATCTAATCTTTGATTTGGATTTTAGCCACTAATACAAAATCCCTGCGTCAACCATTGTTTGTAGCTGTACTTTTTTAAATCACTACATATAAAAACAAGCATATTTGACTCATTATGGTAATGGACTATTATTGTTTCCATTTTGTTTCTTCTTTATGTTTAAATTAGACTATTATATTGTTTTTAACTTAGGATATAAAAATGTTATTAACTAAAACATGTTTTAGGATATATATTGGACTTTCGTTACAGAATATTTGTCATAAAAATTTAATTAGATCTTATATAGTTGAAAACTTTTTGTTTTAAAGAAAATAGATTGTTTTTACAGATGAATCCAGAAGAAACTTGGATTCCCTGTATTTATTTTTTAATTCTTCACTGTATGTAAGTAATCAAATTACTTAATCAATTAAGTAATTAAATTACTTTATTAATTTAATTATTTTAAGTAATGAGTGTGATCATTTTATGTTTATTCCTCTTTCTCTGATTCATTTTGCTTGACATAATACTCTCCATATCCATCCACATATAAGCAAATTTCATGACTTCAATTTTTTCTTTAAAGTTTCATAGAAATCATCCAGCTTTATATCATGTCCCTAACCGCCATGTGCATTTCCTCACATGGCTTCCTTTTTTTTATTATGGGCAAAGTGAATTACAAATCTTTCACAGTAATATTTAAGGCACACAGTAATAATGAATGGGAGGCATTCCCACCACCAGTGTTGTCCTCCCTCCATCCCTGTTCCCAGCTTGCATCCCACTTTCCTTTCTTCTACCCCCCTCCCCTGTAATGCTAGTGCAACTGTTCCCCTCGTGTACAGCTTGATGTAGATTGGGTATCGTTTCTGTTGTCGTTAACTTTTGATTTTGTATTAAGTTTTATTATTTTTATTTTCACCAAATGGACATACGACTTTATTTTTTAACAGCTGCATATTATTCCATTGTGTAGATGTACCACTGTTTCTTTATTCAATTGAAGTGAGCTGTTCGCAAGATGTAAGGTTAAAGTCTGGTTATCCCCCTGTTGTCACAAGGGAAAGGAAATTCCCATTTCCCCTATCCAGCAAGGACAGGGGGAATAGTTCCAACTGAATTGATCAGCAGTAAATAACCCACACAGACAAGAAGGTAAAAAGAGGCAAGAAGATCAAACACAAAGCATTTACCAACTAGCCAATTGCTCCAAATCAGGAGCTAGCAAACCTGAAGCAAAAGGCCACCTCCTCTCAGCCTAGGTTTGTTTTTATTCAGATTCAAACAGCATCCCTCCCTCTACAAGGGGGTGGGGAAAGAACAGGCAGAAAGGACAGATATAAAAGAGAAATATTATGTAGGCTTCTATTTACCTCACATTCACTCATTTGTTTGCAGATACTTTTGTTGTTTTTAGATTCTGCCTCAAATCATGCTTGTAATCCTGGTGCTTAAATAAAGATATTATATATTTAAAAAAAAACAAAACAACTAAAAAAGAAAATATTCTACCTATTGTGTATAGTGCTGCAGTGAAAATAGGGATTCAGAGGACTTTTCTACTTTATGTGTTTTGGGCTACTATGTTAGATTTCTAGGCATGGTAGTGCTAGGTCATATATAAGTTCAATTTTTAATACTTTGAGGAATATCTATATTGTTTTCCAAAAAGGCTGGATCAATCTTTCCCACCAATAGTGAATGAGAGTCCCTTCTCCCACATCCATGCCATCACTGGTTGTTTTTGTTCTTTGTAATGTATGCTAGTCTCTATGGTGTGAGATGGTATCTCATTGTAGTATTAATTTGTATCTCCCTTATGTAGCATTTTTTCATGTATCTTTTGGTGATCTG